>NC_081426.1:30277470-30883720 GCF_949786415.1 Peromyscus eremicus
GCAGCACTGATCTACGTATAAACACAACTATTTAGAAGGCAGCTTGACACCATACACATTTCACAAAGCAACAGTAGCTGGTTCTCACAGGGCCTAAGACCTCGCCAAACATGGGCTCCTGACCAGTTTGCAGCACCAAGCCTGAGTTCTCCACCTTATTTTTTAAGATAGGCTCTCTCACCAGGACTGGGGTTCACCGCTTAGGCTATAGTGGCTGGCTAGTGAGCACTGGGGAATCCTTCTGTCTCTTCCTCTCCGGTGCTAGGATTACAGCTTACTGCCATTCCTTTTTTTGTTTGTTTTTAAAATGGGTGCTGGGATGAAACACAGGCCCTCATAGGGCCTCATTTTTGCAGAGCAAGTACCTTTTGGAGCTCCTACACCCCCTGGAGGCACTTCATCAGTTCACTGACTGCATCCCTCCATTCAGCCCTAAGTCCGCAGGGGCAGACTTGCACATCACTAGCCCGATACACATAACGACTGTTCTAGGGTGTTTTATGACCAGATTGGCACCAAGCCACATCCTGTGCCCACTCCAAACTGTCACAAGGAATGGTGCTGCTAGACCAGCATGGTCCCCATTCTCCTGTGTGGTGATGGGAGTGTTCTAGAGCCATGCTGTCTGCCCTGCCACCTATCAATATGAAATATGACCATCGTGGCTTAATTTTAAATGACAATCAGCGTGAAGCTGAGTAGCCACATGTGGGCAGAGGATTCATAGTTCCACTGCCCTTACTTGGGCCAGGGCTCCTGCCCTTTCTGTTTAGCAGGAAGTATTTGCACAGCTGGTCCTCTGAGGGACAGAGATTGGCTGTCTAGGCAGCAGTCCTGAGTCGCTGAGGCCATGCCGGAGAGAGGGTGCTCATGAGAGCAGGAGCGGAGTAGGAGGATGCAGAACTGGAGAAGCCAGGAGAGCCAGAGCACAAGCCGGGGCAATCTCGGTGTTTGGTTCCTGTGCTCCTCACAGAGCCTGCTGCTGTGGAGCCAGCAGGGAAAGGAAACACTGAGGTGGAGGATGAACCAGGGACAATGGCTGCCAGGGTTCCCATTGCACCCACCCTGTGCTGGTGAGTTTTTTGTCAACCTGACACAAGGTAGAGTCATTCTGGGAAGAGGGAACCTCAACTGAGAAAATGCCTCCATACAATTGACTTCTAGGTAAGCTTATGGGGCATTTTCTTGATGATTGATTGACACAGGAGGGCCCAGCCCACTGGGGGTGGTGCCACCCCTGGATAGGTGGTCCTGGAGTACATAAACAATTTAGCTGAACAAGCCATGGGGAGCAAACCAGTAAGCACCTTCCTCCATGGTCTGTGCTTCAGTTCCTGCCTCCAAGTTTCTGCTTGCTCCTGCTCTGACTCCCTCAGTGACAGACTGTGACCAGGACATACTACCCATTCTCACCTCAAAGCTGGACCCGCCCCACCTGGGTAGATCTCGGTGAACCTGTTTGTTAGTTCACCTAAGGTTGTGTCTCCAGGACCAGGATGTGACCTGGCCTAGTGTATCATGCCATGTGGCTTGCCTCCTCCTCATTCCCTCTCAGGGGAAATGGGGTCCTCATAGGGACCTGAGAAAGGCACCACACACACACCTAGGGGTACCTAGCTGAGTATGTTGAAGAGATGCCTGTCCCCTCCTGAGCAGAGCCTGTCCTGTCGGTCACCCTTAGGCTGGCTATGGCTCCTGGATCTTTATATCACCTGCTAGAGAAGAACTTCATTTGCCTGGGTAGCAGGTCGTAGGAGGGGCTGGACATGTCCTGCAAGGCCACATCTTTCAAGATGCATGAGAAGGTGTCCTCACTTCCTACCAGAAGGTGACTTGGGTGAGGCTGGATTCTGGACTGCAGTTGTAGGGACATGTGGACATACCTAACAAGGGTGATGTCTATGTTCTGGGTGTCCAATGACATTTCTTCCAGGGAGCCCTGCCGTGGGGTCCTGAGCCTGCTTTGTTATGCGATTTTTTAAAACCTGAGATGACTCCAGTCCCAAAGGACACAATCATCTCTGAGGCTTCTTACAGCCATGCCTCTGTTGGGTGGATAGCCCCCTGGTCTTGAGCCCAGCTTCATCCTTCCCTGCCTCCATCCAAAGCTGCTGACCCTACCTTCACTCCAAGCCCCGCAGGCAGTCCTCTCATCCCTGTGTGTTCTGGCTTCTGGGAGCTGTTCTGGATCAGGTCTGCTCCCAGCTCTACTGACCTTTCAGGCTCCCTGGCTGCCTCTTCAGAGGTGAGGAAGACCACAGATCACACTCCCTCAGCTTCAGGCAAATTACATCAGTTGTGGATCCTTCCAGAAGCTAGGCTTTTCCTCCCAAAGCAGACAGAATTCTGGGGCGGGGAGATCTGCTCTCCTGTTCTGTTCAAGGGCTGAGTGGGGGCTGCCTGGTGCAGTCCCAGCTGAGAAGCCTGTTCCCAGCACAAGGGCACATCTGACCAAAAGAGGGAGGTTCGTGTGTCCCTGGGCACCCATGACTGAACCGGGCTTCAGGAATGACAGAGGTCACCTGCTTTCTTTCCTGAGCTGAACACCTACTAATGCCCCTCAAAACGAGTATGTTATGTGTATGGTATGCACACACGTGCGAGTGTGAGTGTGGCTGTGCATGTGTGGAGGCCAGAGGTCAACTTTGGATGTCATTACTTGTTTTTTGTTTTGTTTTGTTTTTTTTAGATTTACTTACTTTTGTGTCTGTATCTTGCCTGCATGTATGTCTGTGCAGCATCCGCATGCCTGGTGCCTGGTGCCTGTGTAGGTCAGAAGAGGCATTGATCACATGGCACCAGGGCTGCAGATGGTTATGAGCTGCTATGTGGGTGCTGGTAACCAAACCTGGGTCCTCTGCAAGAGCGAGCAGCCAATGTTCTTAACCACCCCACCACCTCTCTGCATCCTTGCCTTGGTTTTTGTTGTCGTTGAGACAAGGTCTCTCATTATCCTGAGGCTCACTGATTAGGCTAGGTCAGCTGACCAGTGTGCACATGGAATCCTCCTGCTTCTGCTTCCTCAGTGCTGAGATTACAAGTAAGATATATCTCATAACTATCTCTATAGACTGTTGTATTAGCTATGTACCATGAGGAAAGCCTTCACGTGTGCTTCTGTGCAAGTGCTCATGGAGTCCAGAAGAGGGCACTGAAGCGCTTGGAGCTAGAGTAGTGGTTCTCAAGTTGTGGGCCTTGACCCCTTCAGGGATCGCATATTGGAAATCCTGGGTATCAGATATTTACATTAAGATCCATAACAGTAGCAAAATCACAGTAATGAAGTACCAACAAAAATAATTTTATGGTTGAGGGTCACCACAACATGAGGAACTGTATTAAAGGGTTGTAGCATTAGGAAGGTTGAGAACCTCAGAGCTGGAGTTACAGGTATTTGTAAGTTAGTTACTGCAACTGAGCTCTGAACGCTGATCCTCTGTTAGAACATTCTTAACCACTGAGCCATCTCTCTAGCCCCTGGGGGAATCACTAAACTCTGAAAAATGGAAGTGGAATTGTATAAATGAACACAGCACACACATATTGCTTTAATTAGACAGTCATTTGCTGCATTGTCCCTGGGAGCAGCGAAGCATGACGTCATGGTTTTGCTAGCGTTCTCAGGAGTCCTGTTGTATTTGGGGTTGTGTCATATGAAATGTAATTAGAGAAGGGCAATATTCACAGGGCATTGGAATCTGAACTGACAATGCTATCTTCAAGAAACTAAGCTGGGCATGGTGGGTCACACCTCTGTCGCCTCTAATCCTGGCTCTTGGGAGGCTAAGGCAGAAGGATTGGGAGTTCAAGGTTATCCCTGATAAATGCAGAGTTCAAAGCCAGTTTGAGGTACACAGGGGAACCTGTTTCAAAAAAAAAAAAAAAAAGAAAAAGAAGCTGTGTTGGCCAGCATATAAGAGGCTGAGGCAGTTGACTGGTGAGATGTTGCAGCTTAGGGGAGTCATGAGACTCAAGCTGGGACTTGGGATCTCTAAGCCCTGCCCTCAGTTCCTGGCATTCTCCTCTTCTCTACCTTCCACAAGTCAAAGTCAGCAACACAGCATGTGGTGTGGCCATCGTTAGAGGTGGGTGGTGGGGAACAGCCAAAAGTAAACAATAGTTAGCACAAGTGTTTGTGTGCTGGTCAAGCAGCATAGCTCACCACTAATGCCAGGTCAACTTTGGCCAAATGTGTGTTTGGAAGGATGAAGAGCTTAACAGAGGAAGGATGGAGAATTTAACTGAGATCATCATGGTCCTCAGGGAAGCCAAGGCACAGGCATGGGCGGGGCCTCAGAGGCCTTCTTGTCCCTGGCTCGGGTTGTGAAGGAGGGAGCCTGAGCATGAAGGAGAAAGAGGTGACCTGCTCCCAGAGCCAGGACAGAGATTAATTAACGCCCTCCACCCTCAGTACGGCACAGACCAGAGTCAGTGCAGAGGGCTCAAACAGAAATGAGTAAAGGCATTTTGCATGAACTGTGACCCACTCTAGAAGGAAATATCTGCACTTAGGTTTGGAGCCTGGGGCACGGTCCACATCTGCATTGTATTGCTGTGGAGTGAGCTGGCCAGAAACCTGTGCAGATGTCAACCCCATCTGTCCTCTTAGAAAGAGTCATTCTGAAACTTAGGTTGCACTGCTTCAACTTCAGACAAAGTAGTGCGCGACGTTCTGGAGGACTCCTTCATAGCCAACCCTTTCTTGACTCCAGCCTGAACCAGCACCCCCACCCCCACCCTCCCTAGACTCCTGTCAGCTCACACAAAGCAGGCCTGAAGCCACTGGAGGACAGAACACCTCTTGATGACAGGATGATAGGCTAACACAGACTGGGTTGACTGGCTGTAGACATTCCCACACTTAAAATGTTCCAGGCCATAACAGCCACCTTTCCTGTCTCACGGCCACCCTGCCCTCTCTTCCCCTCCCTCAACTCCCTTTATCCCCCACCCCGCCACCCCGTTGTTCCCAAACATAGCTGCCCCCATTCTTGAGCCTAACAATTCAGCACTTTGCTGCTCTGTCCCAGCCCAGGCCCTTATAGCAGGAGGCTGTCCCCAAGTGTCACAGTTATTTTTCTAGTGCTGTGACAAAATATCCAGACAAAAGCAATCTAGGGAAGATAGGCTTGTTTGGGTCCACAGCTGGAGGGTTCAGCCCGTCGCTGTGGGGAAGTCACAGAGGCATCTGGTCACATCATACCCACCATCAGGAAGCAGAGGCTAATGAATACCTGAGCTCAGACAGTTCTCTCCAGGACCCGAGCCCAGTGAGTGGTGCTACCCACATTTAGTGTCGGTCTTCCCACCTCAACCATATCTTGGTACAGGTATGCCCAGAGATGAAATAAACCCTTCACAGGTCGTCCCATCAAATTGACAGTTAGCACCTACCACACCAATCAAACCCATCCCCAAGGATAGCTTTTCTTTTCTCAGAAGGGACTGTACTTAGAGGCCCCAGGGCCTGGTAAGCAGATCACCTGTTGATTGGTGGAGTCGGACAGGAGGACTGAGGCTCTACCTGGACTCCTGTATTCTGAAGAGGCAGCTCACCAAATAGGGGAAGCTGTTTTGGCAGTAAGCGGTTTTGATTTTTTGTGCAGTCCAGCTGGTGTCTGGTGGAGGTCACTGCTGGCTGGATTGGATCGCAGTGACCATGTATGTGGAAGGGGCTCCTGATCAGTGTATCCTACCAAGAGAAGGACGCTGGTTGCAGCCCTGGTAGCCCTGCTGTGTGTCAGAGGCAGAGGGGAAATCCTGGAGTTTGTGAGGTAGAGGGAAACCCACGATGTTTTAGGGATACCTTCCAGAAGAATCCTTTAAGGCTTACGCGAGTTTTAAAGACATGGGTAAATGGGGATGGTAAGTGGAGAGGGGTCATGCCTGGCAAGGGATTGCAAAACCCAAAGCTCTGAAGGGAAGGGACGAGATTAACGCTGGGCTCTTGAAGCATGGCAAAGAAACGGACCTGCTTGGCACAGCTCCTAAAGGGAGGACCCAAGTTCGCTTTCTTTCCACTCTTAACGATATCGACACCCTTCAAAATGTTTGCTGAGTGATCAGAAGATGACAAAGCTATGAGGATCGTAATACCAATGACAGGAGATCTTGCTCCCTGAGCCTCAGTTTTCCTTTCTGTCAAGCAGGCCTGTCTCTGGCTCTCAGCTTTAGAAACCAGAATTCTAGGTTTGGGATGAGCACTGAACGCAGCTGAGCCGAGTCCACGTGGGCGCTGAGTCCAGCGGCAAAAGCAGGTCAGCGAAGGGTCCTGGACGCTGGCCCTGACTCGCGGCCCCGCCCAACCTCTCTTTGTTCCTCAAGGCCCCGCCCACTCTGCGTAGCTCCTTCTTTATTGGCTAGAGGGCGGGGTCTAGAGGCTCAGAGGGGCGGGGCTCTGGCAGTGGGCGGGGCCTAGCGCGCCTGCGCAGAGTCCTCCGGCCACAGCTCGCACCGGCTGTCTCTGCGCCGGGCTCCGACAGGGAGGCGAGCACTGAGCCGCGCAGGGCCCCGCCCCGGGCTCCATTGTTGAGGCAGCCGGCTCTCCGCGGGCTGCGCTCCTCTCGGCCGCCCTGAGCGCACGAGCCACTAGATCCTGAGGTGAGGCGGCGGCGGCTTTGAACCCAAAAGGAGCCAGGTGTCCCAGGGTGTCCCTCGTCAAGGTCCCCAGGCAGGGCGCCCCAGACCGGGCAAGGTCCCTAGACAGGACTAGGTAGGGTCTTCATGGACGGGTAGGGTCCCCGAGGCCCTTCAGGGTGCTAGACAGGGCTGACCAGGGTCTCCTGACAGGGCAACGTCTCCGGACAGGGCAAGGTCCCTATACAGGACTACACAGGGTCTCCGGGGCCAAATAGGGTCCCTGGACAGGACAGAGTCCCCAGGGCCAGGTTGGGTCCCCGAGGCCCTGTAGGGTCCTCAGATAAGGCTGGGCAGGGTCGGCGGCCAGGGGTGGTTTTTTAGGGACTGGGCAAAAATCCTGGCATCGGAGACCTAAAGGGGCAGACCACGTCTTCGGACTCAGGGCAGTCGCTAGGCTGAACTGTGGTCTCTGGCTCGGCGGTCGGCCAAAGTCGGTCAGAGCGTGAGCTGCCGGGGTTGTGGCAGCTGCCTCGCGCTTCAGAGGGACAGGGACCCCTAGGGGACTAGACCAGATGGACCTGAGTACTCGCGAGTCCATGCGCCCTGGCATTGTCTCGCTGCCGGGTGGCACCCAGGGCTCCCATGTGTAGAGCTGGTTGACTGTCACCGAGAGGGACTTGGGAGGGACTCTTGTGTGAGGCCTCTCCTTCCTAGTCCCCTATGTGATGGGTGGCTCCGGAGGTAACTACGTGGACTTAGTGTATGGGGAAGCTTGTGGATGGGGAAGGCTGTTTCTGTCCTGTATTGATACGACTGATTCTTCGTGTGTCATTGAGGGTGACAGCGTGGACACGCACGCGTGGGATCCTGGTCCCCCCGCTAGTGTGTGGAGGTCTTTCCTGTGTCCCATGGCTTGTCCGCCCAGGCTTTGCCCACCCAGTCCCAGCCCCTGCTTTTGGGTGCGCACTGGACACTGGTGTTTCGGTGATAGGAGCCAAGCCCTGTGCGTGCTGGGCGCAGTTGGCCTAAAGTGGACCATGGCCACCGGGTCTTCAATGTATTGGTATTGTCCTTGCCCAGTGAGCTGAAGCGCCGCGGGGTGGGGGGGGGACAATGGTGGGGGCCGGGGGTGGGGTGGGTGGGGAGAGACACGCTGCTGCAGCGGGCTCCCGAGTAACCTGCCCACGGATCCCTGTCCTTCACCCTGAGGGTCCTGGGATGGGGCTGTCACTGTGCTGGGAGCCGCGAGTCCAGCCTTGGAGTTTCTTTACTCCAGCCCTAGGCTTGGCGACCCAGGAGCCCTGCTGATTGGAGGGAGTAGCGCCTCTCTGCCCTCTGCTTCTTGATTTCTTCCGTTGGGAAGGGAAAAAAAAAAAAGTCTGGAAAGCCAGAGTTGACTTTGTAGCTCCCAGCCAGCGCCTGGCAAGTGGAGGAAACTCTCCCAAGAACTTGGCGGGCTGCAGAGTGTGTTTGAATCAAGAAAACCCACACCCAGGGAACCAGGCCAAAGCAGTTACAGTTGGAGATCAGATTTATGAAGGCAGCCCTGGGGTGAGGTCTAGGATGCTGCCCCTCAGGCTGGGCCCTCCTCAGCTACTAACTAAAGTGGAAACCATTCATTAGTTACCGATTCTTCCAGTGCTTTAAAATCCGTTTGTCACGTCTCAGGGATGATTTGTGTGTGTGTGTGAGTGTGAGTGTGTGTGAGTGTGTGTGTGTGTGTGTGTGAGCGTGTGTGTGTGTTGAAATCAGGACAATGGTTTTCTAGGGTGTAGAGGGCAGGTGGCAGTTGGAGCAAGAAGTTTCAATAAGCAACCTGCAATGTATTCTTAAAGATAACCCATGTCTAACAGCAGGGGCACAATGCAAAACTGAGCTGCTAACCATCATGGTCTCCTTATAAGAGTCACACTTAGTCTCTGCTCTCACCTGCCTCTACCCTTCTACCAGCTCATCTCTGGGTGCTCAGCTGCAGTCAGCCCCTGCCTCTCAGTACTTTCTCTCTGAGACTTCCTGCGTTAGTCCTGTCCTTCAGGACCTAGCCTGTGAACTAAAGGGACATTGTGAGTTTGGACCAAAAGTGGTTTCCTGGCATAGCTTGCAACATGCTCTGATAGACACAGACCCGGTTTGTACCCAGAGCAGGCAGGAGGTGGGGCCAAATGAGAGGCCCTTTGTCTACACCACGAATCCAGGTATTTTCATGTTGTTTTAAAGCTACAAAGCCTTGACTCTCCAAAGTCGTTTAAATTTTTTTTTTTTCCTGTCTGACTGGGGTTTGTTTTATGGTGTAGAGTACTTGAACAGGTTTATTGAGTCTAATTTTGGCCCTGAAGTTGATTTACTGTCTGTTCCTGGGTAGTTTCTTCTTTATGTTTTAGCCTTCTCACCTTTAAGGGGCTTAAACTAGACAACTTTTAAGAACATTCTTGGCCCTTAAACCCTTCATTCTTTTAACCAAATATAGCAGAGGGAAGTTGGCCTATGGCAAAGGTATAAATAAAGGAGCTATTTGAAAAATGTAGTCTAAAGAGCAAGTTACTTCCTTGCTTTCCAGTTTCTTTTTACAAAGGTTGTACAAGGGCCAAGAGAGGCTCATGGTCAAGGGTGCTGGCTGCTCTTGCAGAGGACTGGGTGTGAGGTGAGTCCCTATACCCACATGGTCTAGCTCTAGGGTATCCAACGCCATCTCTGGCCTCTGTGGGCACTGCATGCATGTGGCACACAGACACACAGAGGCAAAACGCCCAGAAACATTAAGTAAAATAAATAAAAATAATTTTTTAAGGTGTTGGGTGTCTTGCACTTTAAGGTGATGGATTTTCTAAGGTGATGGAAGCTTGCACTTTTTGGTATTGTCTTGCATACTTTTTTAAAAATTAAAATTAAATTTTATTTTATTTTTGGCCTTTTTAAAGACTTACACACATACACTTCTGTGTGTGTGTGTGCACATGCTGGAATGTTTTCGGAGGTCAGAAGAGGGCATCAGATCCCCTGGATCTGGAATTGCAGGCAGATGTGAGCCTCCTGATGTGGGTGCTGGAAACCAAATTCTGTCCACCGGAAGAGCAGCAAGCACCGCTGACCATGAGCTGCCGCCTCTCAGTCACTGCTCCACTCTCCTCCCCAGCATCACTCCAGCCCTCTGCAAACCCTTTATTCTCGTGTTTTGTTGGCATCTTCACTGTATCACATTCCCCCCTTAATGAAGTCGTGGGGTGCAGCTCTGTTTCCTAGAGCATCTGCTCGTCTGTTGTCATATGAAGTCTGCCAACTGTGTGCATTTCCAGGTCCCAATTTATAGCTGAGATTGTATTTGGGAGACTCTGAAACAAATGGAATTTTGAGAGTACCCTGAGTGGATATCCCGAGCTCTGTCTAGATGTTGAAAACCTCATTTGATCCTAATGCATGTAAGATCAAATGACGAAGGGGTTCTAAGGAGCAGAAACCAGCCCTTCAATGCTAGTTCGTGTGTCTATGTGGTGAGGTGGGAATTCAATGTGCAGTGTTTCTTCTGGCTTGGTGTCGGTCTATAGAGAGGACATAGTTCTCTCTGCTGTTTAGACAATGACAGGGATTGAAAGTAATCATGGCAATTCTGTCCAAGGGTGATGCTCCTCACTGCAACATTTACTCAGGATACATATCTCCTTTTAATTTGAATTTCTTTGATCTGCTCAGTACTCCACATGATTTGCTGTGCTGGGCAAGTTTACTTTATGAGGCGTCTTTAAAGTCCACTGGATTTTCTCTGTGGTTTTCTTTTCTTTCTTCCTTTTTTAATATTTAGCTTAACTCTAGCCTTCTGAGGCCCATTGCAATGAGTACTTTCCATTCACAGCCGCCTTGATTTCTGTACAGAGAAAGCGATAGGGGTCTCTGTGGAGAGATTGTGCAGGGACAGGGGTAGATTTTGACTGTTTCGTTATTGTCCTTTGCCCATGTTCACCCATCACCTGAACATACCACGTGGGTTAGGTGCCATCTGTCCACACAATGTCTGGGAGATTTCTGGGGCTGCCAGGAGGGTTTTAAACCGTGATGTCACTTCCCTTTTTCTGTAGTTTGATACCTCTGTAATCACCATATATCCCTCACATAACAGCGGAGGAGTGATTTTTCTCAGACTGTATGTCTAAGTCACTACCACCCAGAGTTTCCCGGGTTACCTTTTCCATCATTAGGTTCCGGTGTCTGTTATTGTAGTTGGTCCCAGAAACTTCCTGTGTGTTGACAGGATGTAGATGTCAGTGGTGTTAAGGATAGCTTCCTGTAGTTCTCCAGGAGGAGACTTAAGTTAGATTTCGGCCCTAACAAGGCTTTTACAGTCAGGTTCTCTCAGCTTCAGTTCCTTGATCTGTGCAAGTGCATTAGGTCTTAGTAATGCCTTAAAAATAAACAAACAACAAGGAGTTTATTTGGATTATTCGGAAGATTCAATGCAATTATACATATAAAGGATATTTTAAGGTTGTAGAATACTACGTTGCCAAAGTTATAAAAGTATGCTGCACTAAGGATTGAATTCCTCTGCTTTTCTGTACATGCAGTGTCCTAGATGCGGTGTCAGGAAACTTAGCTTAGCATTGTTTTACATCCTGAATGATCAGTACCATTTGAGAGACATTTTGAGGAAATCATCAAGATTGAATTCCAATTTTATATGGCTCATATGAAAACGTGTGTGTGTGTGTGTGTGTGTGTGTGTGTGAGAGAGAGAGAGAGAGAGAGAGAGAGAGAGAGAGAGAGAGAGAGAGGCTGAGCTTTGATTGTTTCTACAAGCACATTTCTTTCTTTTTCTTCCCTCCCTCCCTCCCTCCCTCCTTTCTTTCTTTCTTTCTTTCTTTTTCTTTCTTTCTTCTTTCTTTCTTTGTTGAAACAGGGCTTCTCTGTGTAGTCCTGACTGTCTTGGAACTCACTCTATAGGCCTGGTTGACAGAGAACTCAAGAGATCCGCTTGCCTCTGCCTTCCAAGTGCTGAGGTTAAAGGCGTGTACCACCACCTGGTTTACAAGCATCTTCTTTTAATGGCTGATTTCTTCCTTCCTTCCTTCCTTCCTTCCTTCCTTCCTTCCTTCCTTCCTTCCTTCCTTCTTTCCTTCTTTCCTTCTTCCTTCCTTCTTTTTTTCCCTCCCTCCCTCCCTCCCTCCTTCCCTCCTTCCCCCCTCCCTCCCTTCCTTTCTTTTTTTCGAGACAGGGTTTCTCTGTGTAGCTTTGCGCCTTTCCTGGATCTCGCTCTGTAGACCAGGCTGGCCTCGAACTCACAGAGATCTGCCTGTCTCTGCTTCCCGAGTGCTGGGATTAAAGGCCTGAGCCACCACTGCCCCTCTGATTTATTTCTTGATGTTTTGGTTCCTAAGGGACCTTACTGGAGACTGGGGAAGGCAAAGGTCAGGGCAGTCAAAGGCCAAGGCCAGGAAAGTAGCCACTTGTTGCAACTCAGTATCCCACTAGTGAGGAGCAAGTGCCAGGGTGAGTCCAGCTCTTGTAACAGGTTTGCTTGGAGCAAGCCATCTTGGAAGGCATACAGTGTCTGAGGCCCAGCTGTGGGGCCTGTCCCCATTTCTTCACCGACTTCAAATGAACACTTTTGGGAATCTAGTGTTGCAACAGGAGAACACAGAGGCTCACAAACTCAGCAGTGGGCTTCAAATATTTCTGTTTAAAAATGCAAATATTAACATACACCATCCTGTGTGGCATCAACAGACACACAGAATTTCTGCGGTGTGTGGAAGCACAGTGCTGGGGCTCAGTACTGCGACCAGTCATTCAGACAGGAAGAACCAGGTTCAGTTCAGCAGGAGAGCAGACCTGGACTCCAGCAGAGCACGGCCAGCGTTTCCTATGGGGATTGATGCTTCAATTTCCCAGGAACACTGGTAATGCTGGACTTACAGGGTAAAGGAAAGGCAGTGCATTATGGGAAACTTAAAGTTTGTAATGCTCTAGGCAAATCAGAATTCCAGAAATCTGTGATGATAGGGAAGACTGAGATTTGTTGTTCTGGGTGGAATATTGCCATTCCTCCCTTTTGTGGTGTGTGTGTGTGTGTGTGTGTGTGTGTGTGTGTGTGTGTGTGTGCCTGAAGCTGAACCCAGGACTTTGGGCTTGCTAGGCAAGTGCTTTGCTGTTAAATGAAATCCTAGCCCCCAGCCCTGCCTCTAGCTTTAAGGAAGTTACTGAATACCACACTGCTGGATGCTCTAGTTATTTCACAACTGATATCACTGGATTAGTTTCCTGTTGCTGCTCTGACTACCACACAGTTAACCACGTCAACTAACACACACACACACACAGTCTCACACTGTTCCTGCAGAAGTTGGCAGGGTAGCGCTGCTCAGCCCCACAAGAGTTGCTGGAGCTCAGTGTGTTGTTGGCCCTTAGGTGTTTCTTGAAACCATAGGAGTAGGTTCCCATTTCTCCCGCCAGCTCTGAAAAGCCCTTCCTTCCTTCCTTCCTTCCTTCCTTCCTTCCTTCCTTCCTTCCTTCCTTCCTTCCCTGCCACATGTGACCTTCAGATCAGACTGTGGCTTCCTGTCAAAGATGTGTGATATTCCTTATGCACATTGGTCTTCTACCCAGAGAAAGTTCCAAAGTCGATTTGAAGGCTGATGTGTTTAGATTGACCACCTAGATAATCCAGGAAGAGTCCGTTTGCCTTGTATTGTGACAGTCACAGTTTCCAGGGTTTGGGCATGGGTGACTGTAGCAGTTAGACCACTGAAGTCTCCTGGTCCTCTGACTGCAGCAGCCTGTAAGATTGCTTTGTTACTCACCATTCACAGACATGTAAACTGAGGCACCAACACTTTAAACAAATTGTCAAGGACACAGAGATTCCATTGTGTTTGTATGTATGAGTGTATGTGTGTGTGTGTGTGTGTGTGTGTGTGTGTGTGTGTGTGTCTGTATCTGTGTCTGTGTATGCATGAGGACAACTTTCCGGAGTTGGTTTGCCCTTCCCATGCTGGGATCTGAGGATCAAACTCGGGTTGTCAGGCTTTTGTAGCAAGGCTTTTTACCCTGGAGGCAGAGGCAGGATGTCGTGAGTTCCAGGCCCCCTGGGCTACATTGAGAGTTTGAGGCCAGGTTACATAGGGAGACCCTGTTTTGAAAACAAAGACATATTGTTCTGACTTTCTGTGGAGGTTTACAGTATTGGAGATAGATCAGCCATGTTCAGCTTGGGTTTGTTTTGGAGCACTGATGTGGCCTGCTGAGATCGGAGTTTTGCCAAGAAGTCCTTAGAGAGATTCTGTTGGAAGAAACACCCAGGTGGGGAATTTGGGACCTTGCCTGCTTGCGGTTTAGATGGAGGACCCTTGTTTCTGGAATGGACTCAGCTTAGTCAGCTCAGCTGTCGGTCACACTCCAAGGGTCGGTCGGCATGTCCGCTGTTTCAAGGTGGAAGGGAAGCCCGGTAAATAATGCCTGGGTCTCCTTAATGGGAGGGAGTCAGTGTGTCTCTGGGCAAGGGGGCACTCGAGAGGACCACCAAGTGTAAGACCAAGCATGGCCCTTTTGATTGTTTCTCATATATCCAGTTCCTTGCCCACTCCTGTCTCTGTGTAGTAAAGGACAGCTCTGCTCTGAAAGGAATTTTAGGAGGAACCAGAATCAACCGGAATCTGGGCTGGGGTGTAGCTCAGCAGTGCAATGCTTGCCTAGGGTACACGATGCCCTGGGTCTCACCCTCACCTCTGTAAGGAAGAAAAAAAAGAATAGCAATAATAAAAAGAGCCCAGACCCTTTAATTTTAAGATAGAACCCAAGCTTCATGGACTGAGGAATGCCCTGAACTCCTGTGCAGATGTTTTGCGTGTGGGCGTGTGTTTCCTGGGAGAGGATTTACAGCTTTCCACATGTCTTCAAAGTGGCTGGGCTCCCTAAAGTTTAGGAATGCACACTTAGTACTATCATCTTGTCGGTCAAGTCTCAGATTTTTGTTTAAACATCAAATACCCATTTTAAACACAGTTACACAAGCGCACAGTTTTAAGAGTCAAAAGTTCTTCAAAGCTTAAAACAAAAACATAGCAGTCAACCCTACCCTTGTCCACCCCAGCTCTGATCCCTAGGGGCTATCGCTTTGAATGTTTTAGCAGAGCAGGGCAGGGAAAGAGAGGAGAGGCAGAAGGGAGAGAGGAGAAGAGAAGAAGGGGGACAGCGGAGAGAGGAGAGGGAGGAGAGAAGCAGGGAGTGGGAGCAGAGAGAGAGGAGGAGAGCATGTGAGAATGTGACCCTGGAAGGGGAGGGTTGGGGCTACCCCCTATGTCCCCAACCCCCGATGCCTACTTCTTTGCCCCGCATCCTCCTAAGTATAGTTCTATGGAGTAAGAAATCCGGACTTGGATCTTGTTTTGGTTCTTGGTTCTGAGCGATGGAGGTGATAGGAACATCTTCTTCTAATACCCCATCTCAGTGCCCGGAGCATCCAAGGCCCTTGGCATTACTGGAGCGATAGGATTGCATAACAGGGAGATTGGCGGCTTCAGGCTCAGGGCTGGCTGCCAGGAGCTTCGGGGCAGGATGAGGGTGGAGAATCTCAGCCCCACCCCCAGCCTCTGGGGAGCACGGGCTAGAGGCTGAGCTGCTCAGCAATGACCAGTGCTGTAACTAGTCAGCCTCCATGATGGAACCTCTACAAATGCCCCAACAATGGACTTGCCAAGCTCGAGCTCGCCTGCTGTAGATGTCTGGGGATAACAGGGAGGCAGCTGCGCCCAAGGAGTCCTTGGAGCACTGTGAATTCCTTTTTAGGAAGATCTTCTCAACTTTTCCTCTAGATCCTTGTGTGAAATGTTTACCATTATGTTTTAAATTTCAAAAACTCCTATAGTCCTCGTAGGGGGAAGATATGTGGTATATGCGTACACATGTACACGCACAGGCACACGCACAGGCATACACACACATACCATCCTGGCTTCAAAGATACAGTCAGGTTCCTTAAAAGCTACTTTATTTTCTATTTGCATGTAAAATGTCTGCACTTTTAAATTTTTATGTGTCAGCCTTAGTATGGTCCGCTCCTCAGTGCAACTCCTTTGCTGACTTTCGTTGTTGTTACAAAGATTTCTGTGAAGTGTGTGACTTGGAAGGGTTCTTCCTGATGTGTCTGTCAACTGGGACTCAGTGATGCTGGAAACAGAACACAGTGTTCTGCGGGGCTGGCGAGACAGCTTAGTGGTGAAGAGCACTTGCTGCTCCTGCAGAGGCTGGAGTTCAGTTCCCAGCACACACATGATGCACTTGCAACCCTCTGTAACTCTGCTTCTAGGGGACCCAGTATCCTCTTCCGGCCCCTGCCAGTACCAGGCACAAACATGACACACAGACAAACCATGCAGGCAGTTTTAGTACTTTCCATTGCTGTGATAAAGCACCATGAACAAGGCAACTTACAGAACAGCGCTTCTCAATCTTCCTAATGCTGCGACCCTTTAATACAGTCCCTCGTGTTGTGGTGACCTCAGCCATAAAATTATTTTCATTGCTACTTCATAACTGTGATTTTGCCCCTGTTATGAATCCTGGTGTAAATGTCTGATAGGCAAGATATCTGATATGTGACCCCTATGAAAGGATCATTCAACCCAAAGTGGTCACGACCCACAAGTTGAGAACCAATGTTATAGAAGACAATGTTTGTTTGGACTTAAAGTTCCAGAGGGATAAGAAACTATTATAGTAGGGAAATGTGGCACTAAGTGGCAGGAATGGGGGCTGGAGTAGGAGGCTGACAGCTCACGTCTTCAACTGCAAGAGTGAAGCAAAGTGTGAACTGGAAGAGGCATGAGGCTTTAGATCTCAAAACCCGCTTTCAGTGACATACTTCCTCCAGCAAGGCTGTTCCACTTAATGATCCCAAACAGTGCCACCAACTGAGGACCAGGTGTTCAAATGCCCAAGACTATTTCAGGGGACATTTCTCATTCAAATTGCTACACAGGCAAAATCTCATACACATAAAAATGAAAATAAAATAATTTAAAAAAGAACATAGACACTCTGACACAGTGGAATTACGAGAAGGCAATTGTGTGGCCGGTAGTGATATTGGTTTGTGACTAACTTCTTTTTTTGTTTGAGTCAGGGTCTTGTAGAACCCAGGATGGCCTCTAGCTTATTTTGTAGCCCAAGCTGGCCTTATTCCTGATATTCCTGTCTCTACTTCCCAAGTGGGGGTGTAGTGGGCATGTGCTACCATGCCAGGCTGACATTTCATTTATCTCTGACTCCAAATCTTCTCAGACATTTATCATTGATTGGCTCTTGTATGTCATCAGATAATAAAGGGATCAGTGTGTTGTTCACTTACAGGCACATTATTTTTTTTATTCCTTTTTTTTTTTTTTTTTTTTTAGGCATTATTGAAAGGAGGGAACTGGCCCTTGTGCTCTCTCCCATGCTAATGATGAATCCCTAACGCCAGTGTAGTGAATGTTACTAGCAGGTGGGGGCTCTGCTAATCACGGGCTAGATGAGATGGGGAGGCGTTTCTGATGAGGTCGGTTCCCTGATGGGAAGAGACTCAAGAGAGCATTCTTTGCCTCCATACATCCAGGCTTCCAGATGCTGAGAAATATATTTCTGTTGTTCAGCCACCCGGAGTGTGAGATTTTGTTATGGCAGCTGGTAGACAGATATAGACACGGTTCTAGAATATTGATAGTGCCCTAAAAATAGATACAGCTTTACATTCTTTTGTCTATAAAGATGGCAGAGTGAAACCAGGCTCTCTGCATCAGACAGCTTCCTGTCTTCTCTTTTCCTATTGATGATCTACAGCTAAGTCATACGTGATGTGTGTGTGTGTGTGTGTGTCTAGCATCCCTCAGTCTTTTCCACTGTTGAGGTGCAGGGTAGAGTTGCAAGCCTGCTTCAAGGCTCATAATCTGGGTGTAGACTCCAAGTTAGCATTCAGCTTCTTAGTCACCATCATCAACTCATAGTCAAGCCAGTAGCTTCAACCTTTTTCTAAAGCACTTAGTGGCTCGTGCTTTTCAGTGCCCCTGTCCTGGCATGTGCTGCTTCTGCCCTTTCATCCTTTATCACCGTTCATGCCTTTACCACCATTCAACATTGCTCTGTGATGTCCCAGTCAGAGCTGCCTCTGAGCGTGCCGCGTCCTTAAGCCTTCAACTGTGCCTCTTTGGACAGCACTTACCTGTGAGCTGGACTAGTGTAGTGCTTCTGCCTGTGAGGCAGTATTAGATTCTGTCATTATGATAAAGCACTGACTCTTGTGTCAAATGCCTTGACTCTAAGCAGCGTAGCAGCAGTCTCAAGGCCTTTCTGGGCTGCTCTGGAATCCTTGCTGCTTCCTTTTGAATGCATCCAGGAGGCTATATTCAGCTGAGCATCCGTGGAGGAGTGTGTTCATTCATTGTGTTACTGTAGAGTTGCATGGTCTCCCTGGACCATCCCTGGAAAGGTCATTCCCATTCTTCTGGAATAAGAGGCTGTGCTATGCTGCTCCTAGTTCTCATGAATTAATGGCTATGTCTGTGGACTGAATTCCTAGGGGTGGAATCCAAGGATGCACACATGCACAATTTTGATTGGCACGGGCAGATTCCCTTTATCAGGTTCTGTTTTATTCTCAGAATGTGGGACTGCCTGTTTCCTATCCCTTGACCAAATGTTTTATTCTTTGCCATGTTATAGGTGGAAAATTAGAGAACACAATAATTTTATGGGTCTTGTAGTGTGTGTTAGACTAGGACCTGAGTTTGTCTTATAATTTCAGAACTTGTTTGCCTCCTGAATGCTGCTGTGAAACGAATATATTGCCCTGATGGGTCAATAACTGGTGAATTTAGGTGTGTGTGTGTGTGTGTGTGTGTGTGTGTGTGTGTGTGTGTGTGTGTATGTGTGTGTGTGCATGCGTGTACATGTGGAGATCAGAGGTCAACCCCAGGTGTTTCTTAGAAGCCTTTCAATTTATCTTTGGAGACCAGGTCTCTCATTGAACCTGGAGCCCACTGACTTGGCCAGTCTGTCTGGCCTTTGAGCCCCAAGGATCCTCCTGGCTCTACCCCCATGTGCTGGGATTTTAAGAGTGTGCCATCACCTGGCTCTTTTATGTTGTTGCTGGAGATGGAGCTGTGTCCTGTCCTCCTGCTTTCATGGTTACTGAATGAGCTGTTTCCCATCTTCTCTTCTAGAGTGCAAACATTTTTTTTTTTTTCTAAAAGGTAATTTCAGATTTAGAGAATTAAAAAAAAATAAAAAAACATTAGGTACAGACTTGAAAATGCACATCTGATAACTAGACAGTAGGGCTGAGACACCTGTCAGTGCATGCAGACCAGTGCCTGGGGCTCCCCAGCTCTGAGAAGTCTTTCTGAAACATTGCGATTTACCCTGCCTGTACTAGTGGCCACCGCTTGCCCTGCAGGCTTCATGGGGCAGCCCCTGTATGAAATGCATGACATCAGTTTTTGCTACTGAGTATTTACAGTAGCTGGAGCCTCCTCCGTGGGTCACTTTTGTGCTGTGGTTTCCTGGAGGAAATTGTCTGCGGCTCTCCTGTCCAAACCACATAGCCTATGTCAAGGTGTTGCTGATTTTTGCACACTGTCAAAGAGGTGGCCTAGGTAGGTGAAGTTGGTTGTGAGGAGGTCCTGCCATGGTAGGATGGGTGATTGGTGATCAAGAAGTCATGGACGGGTGTTGTGAAGGCAGTTGTCCCTCAACCCACTCTCTCTCCTCCCAAACCATCTCTTCCCATGCTTTAAAAAACACTTTTTTTTCCTTGAATTAAAATCAAACAACCATTTGGCTGTTTTGTATGCTCTTCTTTGCTGATTATCTGAACAGAAAGTGTGGAAGCTTCTGTGTGGCTCCAGTTAAGACACAAACTGCTCTTAACTAAGACACTGACACAATCACCCTGCCTTGTCATCCTCCCTGCCAGGCTTCCAGTCCACCTGAGGCAAGGGGCATTTATCCTGATAGCAATGAGACAGTATACCCTTGTGGTTAAAGGAACTTCCCAGCCCCATGGTCCACAAGTAGCACAGTAGACGAAACACAGAAGGGTGGAATCTGATAGGTCTTGATCCCAAATGGACTCTTTCACCCATGCAGGTGGGGCTTGACTGACTGTGAGGTACCAGCATTTGGAGGCAGGCTGGAGTGAAATATGCACATCACACCTGACAGGAGAGAACTGCGTACTGGTCACTGCCTTCCTCTGACCTTTTCTTCTTTGATGTTGACACCAAGCCGCTCTATCTTTAGAGAGTGTGAAGCACCTGACCAAATGTTCAGGGTTCAGCTGCACAGTGTGTAATGCAGAGACACAACCTTCTGGAAGCAGCTCATGGTGATGACTTCTGTGGATTAAGTGGGAAATTAAACCCTAATAAATACACATGTTTGTTAAGAGAATACAAGGGCAGATACATCCTGGAAGAAAAAAATGCAAATAGTATATTGAATAGAGGATTAGTATATCTAGTACATAAAGAATCCCCAAAATTCAACAGTGAAACAAACCATTCAATTAGAAAATGTAAAAAAATAAAAACAAAAAATAGAGAGATAGTTCACCAAAGAGGATGTGCAGGTAACCAGTAAGCACACAAAAGACAACCATCGTGGGCTGGGGATATGTCTCAGTGGGAGAGTCCTTGCCTAGTACGTGTGAGGCTCTGGGTTTAAAACTTCAGAAAAACAAAACCCACAACAACAATACCAAAACTCTCCACAGTTAGCTATCACTAAAATAAAAAATAGTAATAGTAAATGCTGTGTGAAGTTGGGTCACAGGTGCTGGTAGGAAAGGAAAGTGGGGCGGCTCTCCAGAGACATGTTGGCAGTCTCCTTGAAAGCGAAATCGGGAGTTGTGTGAATGGGCAGCTGCACTTGAGGCCATTTATCTCAGAGAAGAAAAGATATGGTCACTCAAAACCTGTTCATGTGTATGCACAGTAGTTTTATTCTGGAAGCATCTGGATACCATTCAAGGGCAATGGTGAGACAAAACAACCGTGGTCCGTGTGCGTGGTGGATGGGAGACGGGTCGAGTCCTCCTGTCTTTCAAACCTCTGGCACTCTTTTTTTTTTTTTAAAGATGATTTAGTTTCAATCATGCACGTGTGTGTGTGTGCGTGTGTGTGCGTGTGTGTGTGTGTGTGTGTGTGTGCGCACACGTGTGCACATGTAAGTGTGTATGTGCATGTGAGTATGTTGTCTGAGGAGGCCAGAGCTGTCAGATGCCCTGGAGCTGGAGTTAAAGGTGGTTATGAGTGACCTGACATGGGTGCTGGGAACGGAACTCAGGTCCTCTTTAAGAACAGTATGTGCTTTTCACCTCTCAGCCATCTCACCAGAAGCCGCATTGTTTTTTCTCCCCCTTCTCATGTCTGTGTTTGATTGGACTTCGTGTTACCTTTCCTCAAATACATCTTTTTAGGGATGCATGTGGCTGTGACAGCTGATGCCACTTTTTGTCTCTCTACCTCAGCAAAAACCTCACAGTCGTCCCCCACCCCCCACCCCACTGCGTTAGGACAGTCTGTCTAAGACACAAAGGAAGGAACCTTGGAAAGTTATGAACTTTTCCAAATACAGTTGGAAATTCATAAATTGCTTTCTGTGAGGAAGCTGTGAGAGATTTCTGTTTGCAGTTTTAAAGTCAGGAAAGACTCCCAGCCCCACAGGGATTGTGTGGCACAAAGTATTGGCTCTAGAGTCAAAAGATCTTTATGTCTTGCTTCTAACAAGAGGGGGTATTCTTGGAAAACTCACTGAATTTTTGTGAATTTGGTGTTTTTATTTTATTTTAAACTATGTGTGTGTGTGTGTGGGGGGGAGGTTATTGCATGTGAGTGCAAAGTCTTCAGAGGTAAGAAGAGGGTGTTGGGTCCCCCTGGAGCCAGAGTTCCAAGCAGTTGTGAGATGTCGCATGTGGGTGCTGGGAACCAAACTTGGGTCTTCTACAAGAGCAGGAAGTGCTCTTAACTGCTGAGCCCTTTCTCATCCTCTTGGTTTTGTTCTCAATGAAACTGGAGCTAATGAAGCAGTGTGTCCCTTGAGATCACAGGAACAGCAGGTGAGATACACCGTGACACTGCTCTGCAGCCTGTAAGGCACCGCATCTATGGGGAATACAGCTGTGTAAACAACTTTCCCGGAACTTGAAGAAAGCACATCACTGCCTGAAGACCTGAAAGGTACGAGGTGGTCTTGCCTGTGACCCCCTGGGTGAAGTCCAGCCTGAGACAGCCCACTTAGGTCTTCGTGGCAAGCTGCACTGACCTCAGACACCTGCCCCACAGTACAGCCTGTGTGTGGTGGGGTGCCTCGAGTGGGGCGGGGCAGGCATGCACATTGTGCCTTGCAGATAAAGGCCCTCTCAATCTCCCTGCTCTCCAGGCAGTCTGCACTCCTAGGAAGGAGGACAGGAGAGAGGAGTCAATTTCTGGTAACCTGCCAAAGCCTTCCTCAGCCAGTCTGCTCACAGAGTGACCCGCATGACAAGTAGAAGACTGTGAGAGGCAGATGGATCATGTCAGCTCAGTGCTTTGTGGCTTTTGTGGCCTCAGAGCAGTCAGTGACAGGGCTGCCAGCTTGTTAGCTTTCCGGGGAATGCTGGGTCAGCCAAGAGGCTGAGAACTGAAGGGAACACAGGTGCCAGGGGGTGGGGTGGGGTGGCATCCAGGGGGACACCAGAGCCCTCTCTTCTTATATTAATACATGTCTTAGCCAGCCCAGGCCTCATCTGTGGCAGTCCCTGACAGCAAAGGGCCTCTAGAAAGATTAGTGATGCAGGAGAAGGTGTGAGGTTTGCAAGAAATGAAGGCTTGCATTATTATTTGTGGAACACATGCAGGTGTGAAACACCTTAAATGTTCCCTCAGCTGGTGTGTGTGTGTGTGTGTGTGTGTGTGTGTGTGTGTGTGTGTGTGTGTGTGTGTCCACTTCCCTTTCCATCTCCTAAGAACGGAGAAAGTGACTCCTCACTTACTTCCTGGTCGGTGGCTGGAATTCCTTCAGTAGCCCCTCTGTTCTGAGTTAGACTCTGCAGCTACAGTACCATCAGCATTTCTGTTTTGTGCCCTCCTTTGTCTGTCCCCGGGGCTCAGACCAGAGCCAGGACTCACACCGAGGGAGTAGAGTGAGCAGAGCTGTCTCGTTTTGTGCCGCTCTGCCCTCCATATCCACCCTGTTTAACACGTAGATCTGAACTGTTGCTGTGCTTTGGGATGTGTGTAGGCAGTGTACTTTCCCTGTGGTTCAGACATGAATTTCCTCTCAGAATTCCTCAGGCTCAGTTAGTCCCCAGGCTTCTGGCAGGGAGCAACAGGAAGTATTTTGTGTAGAAGCCTACACTCAAATCTCTCTTCACCTGCGAGTTTATTTGGTTTGGACTGGAATAAATCGAAGACCCTGGTTTCTTTATCCCAAAGAAGAGAGCAAACACTCATGAGGCTGCCTTGTCTGAGCCATTCTCTAGTGCTCAGAATCTCAATGAGCATGTTGAGCTGGGCCAAGTGTGTGAGCGCCTGGGATGAGGGCTTGTAACCCTGGCTTCATCTGGGGGTTTCTGAGAAAAGCACTCTTGCCTATATGGCAGGCCAGGGGAGGTAGAATCTTTGAATGTGGAGTGTAGGGAGCTGTTGCTTTTAGGGTCTCTAGATGGTTCCTGTGTATACCAGAGGCTGAGAACACTTGGTCTGAGGTGAGCTGGTGTCACAGGTAAAGGCATTGCTACTGCCTTTCCCCAGCTGTTCCTTGCCTCAAGTGATGCCAGCATTATGCAGACAACGTGGGAACAGCTTACCACTCTATTCTGCTGGAATCTTCTCTGAGCACACTCACTGACTTTCACTCTGTTCTGACCCCTCTCCCCTCTTTCCACAGAGGAGAAAGTTGTTCATTTTGCAGGACCACCATGCATCCCACTTCAATGGTGCAGGATAGCCCTGAGTATGAAGTGCTCAGCAGATGTTTACTGCACTCCTGTCCCCCCAGCACTGTGTGGGACAGTTTATAAACAACAGTACTGCCTTAGCAAGCACTGGTCCTCAGCCTCGCCAAATGCCGTGTAATTTTAGGTTTAAGCTTGTCTACACCTCATTGCTTCATCTATGAAATGGGTAACGGGCCGTGGCTGTCCAACAGGCTTGTCTGAGGCCTTTCCTGCAAATGTGTATAAACCACTCAACTCAGTGCCAGCCCCGGAAGCACTCAGTGAGGGTGTCGTGGCCCCACCACCCTACTCATCCTTGTCATTTTCCAACATAAATACTGAGAATTTGTTTTAGTTTTCTTTCTGTTGCTGTGATGAACACCAGGAGCCAAAGCAACCTGAGGAAGAAAAGGGTTTGTTTGGCTTACGCTTCCAGGTTCAAGTCCATCACTGAGGGAAGTCAGGGTAGGAGCGCAGGCAGGAACCTAGAACAGGAAGCGTGGAGGAATGCTGCCTGCTAGCTCGCTCACTGGCTCACAATCAGCTTCCTTTCTTACACAGCCCAGACACACCTGCCTAGGGGTGGTGCTACCCACAGTGTGCTGGGCCCTCCCATATCCATCTCAAACCAAGACAGCCTCTCCCAGACACAACAATAAACCAATTGGATTGAGGCAATCAATGAGGTTCCTTCTTCCTAGGTGACTCTAGGTTGTGTAAAGTTGGCGATAAAACCAAACAGGTCAGAGGAAATAAACTTGTTAAAGATAACACATCCTTAGCTCTTGAACCGTATTTTTATTTTAAATTTTAGCTGGTAGCTTGGTTTACTACTAAAATATTGTACTCTAGAATACTTGAATTTTTAAACAAATATATCTGAAGGATTTTATAATTGGGCAATTGCTACTAAAAGCTGATTTTAACCTTCATGAGTGAGCAGCCTGACATTTGGTTCATTGCTTTGCTTTCTTCTCCTGAACTATGTGCTGTGAGCTCCTTGACTAATGTCTTTGTTGATGTTATATTTCTGTGAAGAGACACCATGACCATGATAACTCTTTTTTTTGGGGGGGGGTCTGAGTGAGACAGGGTTCCTCTGTGTAGGTTTGGAGCCTGTCCTGGAACTCGCTTTGTAGACCAGGATGACCAGATCTGCCTGCCTCTGCCTCCTGAGTGCTAGGATTAAAGATGTGTGCCACCTGGCTAGTCTTATAAAGGAAAATATTAATTGGGGCGTGTTTACAGTTTCAGAGGCTTAGTCCATTATCGTCATGGTGGGAAGCATGGTGACATGCAGGCAGACATGGTGCTGGAGAGGTAACTGAAAATTCTACATCTGATTGGGCAGGTGTCAGGAAGAAAGAGAGATGCTGGGATTGGCTTGAGCATTTGAAACTTCAAAGCCCACCCTCAGTGACACACTTCCTCCAACAAGGCCACACCTTCTAATCCCTATCAAGTAGCACCACTCCCTAATGACCGAGCATTCAAATTTATGAACCTATGGGGGCCATTCCTCTTTAAATCACCACAACCATGAATCCTGGAACATTGTGTGTTCATGAAGGAGTTCGTGAAGAGAGCGCAGGAGAGGCTATTGGTGAAAGAGCAAGCCAGTAAGCAGCACACCTCCATGACCTGTGCATCAGCTCCTGTCTCTTGCCCTGAGTGCCTGCCCTGCCCTGACTTCCTCCCCATGAAGGACTGTGATCAGGACATGTAAGCTGAAATAAACCCTTTCCTCCCCAAGTTGCTTTTGGTCACTGTTTTATCACAGCAACGGAAATCCTCACTAAGACACTGTGGAAGCCTGAAGAGGTTATCAGTTCTCCTGGAACTGGAGTTACAGATGGTTGTGAGCCTCCAGGTGTGGGTGCTGGGAACTGAACCTGAGTCCTCTGCAAGAGCAGCAAATGCCCTTTAGTATTGAGCCATCTTTCCAGAGCTCTCTGTGTGTTTTTGTTTTGTTTTGACTGAGACTCATGTCTGTCCCCCTCAGGAGAGGACAAAGGACATGATAGCCAGAGAATTGTTTTCTGCATTTACTTCCCGAACTTGGCAGCCTGTGTCAGGGCGAGATCATCTTCAGTGAGCCGGAGGCAGGTGTTGGTGGTATGCAGTTGCACTGAGGTGCCTGGTGTCTGTTAGGAGTGTTCTGAAGAGGGCAGTTGAATGGGGTTGTCTGGAAAGGAGAGGCACACTGTGGCAGCTTACACCCAGTGCATCGGAAGTGAAGTCACTATGTCTTTTTTTTTTTTTTTTTGGTAGATTTTTTTTTTAAGGATTCCAGCCCTGTATTTCTCTGGGTTGTGCTCAGGAAATTTAATGCCATCATGTGACATCTTTGACCTTTGCTAAGAGCATGTGCACAGGCTAACTAAAGCATTTAATGGTGGAAAACATCTAATTGCTTCACTGTGTGCTAAGTTTGGGTGACATTGTGGGAAATAATAACAAATTTAAGAGACTCGTGAAATGAAGCAATTTTTAGTACACCATTCTGCAGAAAGAGAAATCAGCTGAGAGAAAAGGGCAAAAATGGCCAGTGTGCTGATATGGTGCAAGTCCTGCCTCTTCCTCCACAGGCCGGACTTGCCCTAGCCCCAGATTCTCCATCCTATTGGCTCAGAACACAGCCTTATCTTATGAATAACGTGGGGCTCACGACTCCTCTGATCCTGGGCTCAGTCAGTTGTACCTTTCCATCCTCAGAGTCCTGAGACAAGCAGCCGCCAAACACAGGGGAGGGACCCAGTGCCTCTTGTTTATCTGTGGCTCTGATGAACTCTAAGTGCACCCCATGCTGAAAATGCGCTATAACCATCTGCTTCTTATAACATCAAAACCATCAGAAAAAGATGCCTCTTCCATTGAACCCTCATTTCTGAGTGAGCACTTGGAGGGATAAATCAATGGGAGGAGGTGGGTGTTGGCGTCACCCAGGCTTCTTATAGACCACCATGCTTGGCTACGTGCATGGTTACATGCTACTTTCCTTTGTTGGGGAGGAAAATGCTCTGATCTCATCTCACCCTGTTGCTATTAATGGCAATGGTGATTTCTTACAGACTTTTAAAACCCAAGATCTTATCTCCTGCCCCAAGGAGTTCTGTGAGAAGGACAGGACAGGCCTCCTCCTCCTTTCTACATGGTTTTCCTATGGCTCACAGAAGCTGCCGGCCTAGGGTCCTGGTGGAGCTTGGAATAGGACTGGAATTTGGCCTGAAATTCCTAGGGCCCCAAATTCTTAGAGCCAAAACAGGTATTGCTGTAAGCCAGTGGTTCTTAACCTTCCTAATGCTGTGAACCTCAACCATAAAATTATTTTGTTACTACTTCATAACTGTAATTTTGCTACTGTTACCTGTCATAATGTAAATACCTGATATGCAGGATATCTGATACATGACCCCTGTGAAAGGGTCATTCGACCAAAAGGGGGTCGTGACTCCTGTGGGTTGATTGCACCTGAGTGATGCATCCCTACCCAATCCTCCCTTGTGAAGTGTCAGCTGCTGTAGTCATCTGCATTGCTGTAGTGCCTGGCTTTGTCCCACCAAAGTGTATATGTCATCAGAATGTGCTGTCTTGTGAGTCAGATAAGACATTCGACCCAGAAAAACTAAACCAAGCCAACCAACCAACTAACCAACCAACCAAACCAAACCAACCAACCAACCAACCAACCAAACCAACCAACCAACCAACCAACCAACCAAACCAAACCAACCAATCAACCAACCAATCAACCAACCAACCAACCAACCAACCAACCAAACCAAACCAACCAATCAACCAACCAATCAACCAACCAACCAACCAACCAACCAACCAAACCAAACCAACCAATCAACCAAGCAACCAGAAAACCCAGTTAAAGGAATCTTTACATGGGACATTTTCTTTTTTAAATCTCTTTCCATTAGTTGATCTGTTTGTCCCTTGCAATTCAGTTTCAGCTCAGAAGAGCAGCTGTGTGCCCAGAGGGCTTTGGGACTTGAGCCTCTGAGAGATGAACTTAATTTGTTGCTGTGTGAGTGTGCTTTCCTTCTGTGGTTTTCTCAGACCTTCCTTCCAAGTGGAGTAGATGGTTCTGTAAAAGCCACACTGTCTTCTTGAAAAGGGTGACACTAGTTTTATGGGATGATCTCTCAAAAGATGACCTGCTAGTGGTCGAGCATGGTGCTCCAGGCACCCACCTCGGATTCCTGCCTTGGCAGTCCAGGAGAGAGGCCTCTGAGGGCTGTGAATGAAGCGGTTGGGTTCTGCGGGCCCGTGGCTCTAGGTCATTATTCTGAGTCTAGGTCGCCGTTTCTCCTGATGTTTAGGAGTAAAACTGGTGTGAGGCTAGAGTGCGGGAGAAAGACGGTAACTCCCTGCCTGCCAGTAAGTCACAGGGTCTCCAGGCCCCCTGTCTTCATCGTGCTGTCTTAGGAGAGGTGTTCCAAGGGTCAAAAAGATAACGTCTGCGACAGGGCTTTGTACTTTTCATTCTGGAAAATTCCAAACCTGCTTGTGCTTTTGAAGCCTTTTTAGGTGCAATCGAGCCCCACACCGTGATGTCTGAACTGATTTAATGTCACTCTAGGCCATGAGAACCATACCCTGCTGTGATTAGCCTTGTTTTGCAGATAAGGAACGGGAGGCACAGCAGAGTTAGGCACCTTGCCTAAGGCCACAGAACACTTTGCAAACAATTATGTATTCATTTATTTTGACCTTTTTGAGACCGAGTGTCATCTGGCCCAGTCTGGCCTCTAACTTGCTAAGAAGCTAAGGCTGGCCTTGATCCTCCTGCCTCTACCTCTCAAGTTTTGGGATCACAGGCATGGTCCACCACACCAGGCCTTCCATTTTATTTGTAATGGACACATAGTAATTATAGTTACATGTGGAGCAAGGTGACGTTGCAGCACGTGTGTCTAATATTCAGACCTGCATGACCAGCTCGTCTGTCACCATGGATGTACCATTTCTTTGTGTTGGGAACATTCAAAGCCCTCTGCTTGGCTGTTTTCAAATGCTAAGTTGACTGTTATCAACCCTAGTGTCACAGAACCCTCAAGTGGTCGTTCTGGGGCTTGGACCCAGGCTTCTGGCTCCAGTTGTCTCTACTACTGAAGCAGCCTTCTCCTCACCTAAAATTCCTTCTTCGCTGATGATCTAAGGCACAGCAGGCCCTTGAGCTCTGGGACCCTTTTGTTTCACTCAGTCTCCAGTCTCCTGTGTCCCCAAGGCTTGACCCTATAACTTGGCACACAGTAGGCACTGCTGAAAGGCTATGTGAAGGTTTTCCAGTATTGACAACTTACTGTTATTGAACAGAACTCATACGTGTCCGTGTCTTCATTTGGCCCTTGCAGCTATGAGACAGGCAGTGTTTTCCTCCCTTTCATGGATAAGAAGATTAACCCCGAGCGTGGATTCATGGCTGGACTCTGGCTTCTCTACTCCAGCACCATGCACCTTCACCCCGAACTTTGAGGCTGCCTGAAATCCTCTTTTCTCGTGCAGGTTGTCAGAAGGAAGTACAGGAAGAAAGGGCTGTGGTCGTAGAGCAGTGAGGGCTGTAAGGAAGATGCATCCCGCTGACCACTGGAATAGTTGTGATGCCCGCCATAGGTCCATCCCTGGAGGTCTGTGTGCCGTTGAAGGTCCGCCCCCACGGAATCCTGGCATTTTTCCTCGGATGGTGGGAACCTCGGTGACAGTTCACATTTCACCTGTCCTGCACCTCTTTTCTTCCATCCCACGTGACTCTTTGGCTTCTTCTCTGGCATTCTGGTTTGCCTTCTCCCTTTCTGCATTTCTCTGATGTCTTTTACTGTTTTTGAAGATCAGAATTTCATATTTTTCCTGTGCAAAAACCTCTGAGAATTGGCTCACTCTTTCTTAGTTATTAAGGAAGACCTGCTGCGGGAAGGCTGGGAACAGATGAGGTGAAGAAGACAGGATGCATAGGCACAAGCTGACGTGAGTGCCAGGGTCCTGAGTGGGGTAGTGGAGAGACCTCATGGCAGTGGACCCCCATCAGGTGAGGCCCATGTGTGAGGGGGGCTGCTGGCTGTGTCTGGAAACCTGGATTGGGGATGATGCCTCATCTGACTGGAGGGAAGGGGTTCCCTGGGCCTCTGCTGACTGTGTAGACAATGTAGTTTTTGCCCACGCTTGCTTTCTTTTGGGGAGTCTGCAGTTTTAGTGTGAGCTGCCCTAGTGATAACCCTGAACTCTGAGCCACTGCTGGGCAACTGTTGGGATATCTTATATGTGCTGTCACAGCTCATTGCTGGAGAGACTTAGGTGTGTCCTGTGTGATTCCCCTGTGAGAAGATTCTAGAAGTTTGCTCCTGGTTTCCTGAGCATACCCATACCTACCCTCTGCTGATTTTGCATTGAGTCTCTTCATTGTAAAGAAACTTAGGCTGGGTGAGAGTCTATGCTCACCAGGGGTGTCTGTGGATCACTGCCCTGGATGGTCTTAGGGACCCTGACAAAGACCGCCCCAAGAACACCTGTTTGCACACATTGTCCTGCTTGCTGGGATGTTATGCTCTTCTCTTCAGGGTGTCCTTTACAGTGTGTGTGTGTGTGTGTGTGTGTGTGTGTGTGTGTGTGTGTGTGTGTGTGTTGTACAAAGAGCCATCTAATCTTGCATAGTTACAGTTCTAGCTCAGAACTGGTAGTGGGGAGATGAAGAGAAGAATGGAGGATGTCAAAGATGTTTCCAGGAGGAGAAAAGCTGCCGTAAGTGGAGTCTCTGGAGGCAGGTGATGAAGGGATCGGTGCCAGGAAGTGAAGGCAGGAGGAAGCAGTTGGGGCAGAGATAGCTGTGGTCTGTGCCATGGGCCTGGCAGAGCCTGGGCCTGCAGCTATGTCTAGGACACGGTGTTCCCACCCGTGTGTTGACCCACGGGCCAGCATGGCCCAGCTTTGACCCCTCCTTTACTCGGGACAGGAAATTGGTGGCTTTGCGAGAGTGTCACCCATGCTGGGGCCGGCATGGCTCTTCAGGGCAGCACATCCTTCCTTGTGGAGGAATCTGGATGACACAGCCTTGCCAAGCACAGATAACAGTTACTTCTGGATGCTGTAGGGAAATAGGGCTGGAATCTGCAGCCACGTGAGTGATGGTAGGAAGGGGCCCCTGGCGTGGAGCCTCGTCTTTCTGCGTTGTTCCGCGACTGTAGGAGGGAGAAGTCAGCAAGCAGAGAACAGGTCCGGTGTGGATCTTCTTCACTTAGGTATGTGTAGTTATTTCTAAATGCACAGAAAGGCTCCTGAGGAAAATTCAGCATGCTGCTAACCTTGGCTGTCTCTGAGGAGGTGTCGGGTAGTGATTACAGGGAAGGGACAGTTTCACTGTTGGGTATGCTTTTTAATTTTTATTGTTGCTATAGTGTTATTTCATATTGATTTTTAAAGGTTATTTTCATCTGTGTCTTATTTTCACGTCTGTGGGAGCTTTGCCTGTGGGTGTGTTGGTGCACCACTCGCATGCCTTGTGCCCTCACAGGCCAAGAGATGTCAGGTCTGGAACTGGAGGTACAGGGAGTTGTGAAGCATCACATGGATGAATTGATCCTTGGTCCTCTGGAAGAGCAGCCAGCTCTCTTACCACTGAGCCATCTCTCCAGCCCCTGGTGTTTGTTATTTTTATGTTTGGTTAGCATGTAATTAAGGGAATATTTGCTTTTGAGTATCTTCCAATTTGAGCATCCTGAGAGGTGTTCATGGATGGCTTCCTTTCTGTATGGGCCTCAGTTTTCTCATCAGTAAATGGGGGATGAAGCGCAGCACTGTCCCAGAATCGTGGTGAGCATGAGGAGGATGAAGCTGAGCCCAGCATGGCGAGTGCTAGCCCGGGTGATCATTTCAGCATTGTCAGAGGAACAGAACCCTGACTGGTCTTTGTGACTTCACACAGTGTGTCTGCAGTAGCTAATCCGGTGGTCAATTTGACACATCTGGGAAGAGGAACCCCATGGCTTGTTTGTGAAGCATTTTCTGAATTGCTAATTGATGTGGGAGGGTCCAGCCCCCTGTGAACCTGGTAGGGCCCTGGGGTGCAGAAGCAAGGAGGCTGAGTGAGCCTCAGGGAGCAAGCCATTGAGCAGTGTTCCTCCAAGGCCTCTGCTTCAGTGCCTGCCTTGAGCTCCTGCTCTGGCTCCCCTGATGATGGATTGTGATCTGTGATCTGAAATAGATTATTTCCCACCCAGGGTGCCTTTGGTCATGATGCCCATCGCAGCAACAAAAAGCCAACCAGGACAGCGTCCCTGGACTTGCTCTTGGAAGGGACTTGAATCTCATCTTGACAGTGTGATGGGGAAGGTGTTTGAGGCTTTGCCTTTGCTGTAGATTAGAGCCTCTTTTGGCCCGATGTCTTGGACAGTGTATTCAAGTCTCCATTCCTTGTGTCTGCAAAATGAGCTCAGTAGCACTTTTATATTCCTGTGGGGAATTCCAGGATGCGTGACTACATGAAATCTCACTGGACGTGACAGGCAGACCAACACAGAGCCAGCAAGTGTCTGTCTGCCGAACAAAGGAATCGTCTGTCTTTGCGGGGAGCAAGTTGCTTCCTTCTCCCGGCTGTCATAGGAATGCGAGGCAGCTTTGTGGCATCCACTGCAAGGCCTGGATCGCCTCTCCTGGCCTTGGCAGTTGTCATGTACTGCCGTCACAGCAGAGCCAAGTGTAGGCACAGCTTGCCTTGATTTACATTCTCGGGTGTGGGGTGCTATTTATAAACAATTAAGAAAAGATGGCAGAAGCCTGTTTATGGCAAGCTGGCAAAGTCAGCCAAATACGGAGAAATCTGTTAGTGCAGTCTGCTCCCGTGCAAGCACAAAGCACTTAAATAAACATGCACACTTGCCTGCATTTAAAGCTTCCTCTTAAAAAAAAATGACATTCTGTCCTTGGCCAGATGGTTTACAGAGCCTTATCCGAAAAGGGCAGAAATATGCCTATCAGACATCTGAAATCCGAGCTGTCTTTAAAACAGGAACTGTGATGTCTCCCCTACCTTTCGGGCTGTTTATGGGGAGTGCAAGAGGGAGGGGAGAAAGGTGTCTTCTTACAAAGACTGATTCAGTGCCATCCTTTTTTTTTTTTAAAGATATATTTATTTTTATTTTAAAGTGTGTGTGTGTGTGTGTGTGTGTGTGTGTGTGTGTGTGTGCCTGCATGAGAGTGCAGGTGCTTGTGAAGGGTTGGAGGGTGCCAGATCTCCCTTGGCGCTGGGGCTACAGGCAGTTATGACTGGCCGAATGTGGGTGCTAGGAACTGAGTTCAGGTCTTCTGCAAGAGCAGTTCATGCAGTTAGCCACTGAGCTGTCCTCTCCTGCCCCGTCTTCCCCTTGTAGCCTCTGTTTTCATCCATGTCAACATCCATCACAGCGACATGGCAGGGACTTTCTTGCTGTGTATTTCTCTGTAGTCTTGACCGGCTCCTGTGTTTTGGTTGGTCTGTGTCCCCAGATATTTCTCAGGCTGGACAGTGGTGGTGCACACTTTTCACCCAGCCCTCAGTTTTAATCCCAGCCCTCAGGAGGCAGAGACAGACAAATTTCTGAGTTCGACACTAGCTTGGTCTAGAGAAACCCTGTCTTGAAAAATAAACAAAAAACAAAAAAGAAAAGAAAAAAGGAAAAGATTTCTCACTATATAGCCAGCTGCCCTGGCACAGAGAATACTTAATAACCATTTGTTGAATGATTTCGTGAATGGACTGAAAGAGGCTTGACCTTTCTTCTGTCCCTTCTTGGCAGGTGCTGTCATATGATCAGGGACTATAGTAAGTTGAGCCCCTCCCCCTCCAGGTCACTCTGGGTGGCTGACTCTCCTCAGGTGCTTAGCAGCAAGGTGTGGCTCTAGCCTAGAGATCTAGAGGGAACACCCTCAGAGAGGAAGATGTGGGTCCCATGAGACATGATATATGCATGGGAGTCACAGCCTGCAGTCATGGGTATAGCTGAAGTTTTCTTGTGTCCCAGCCTGCCGGCAGTGGGACAAATCTCTCTCACTCGAGTCCCCAAGTAAACACACAGAGACTTATATTACTTATAAACTGTATGGCCGAGGCAGGCTTCTTGCTATCTGTTTTTATATCTTAAATAAACCGGTTTTTTATAAATCTATACCTTGCCACATGGCTCATGGCTTACCGGTATCATGCCTCTCTCATGCTTCTCCTCGTGGCGGCTAGCAGCATCTCCCTGCCTCAGTCTTCACCTCCCAGAATTCTCCTCTCTCCTTGTCCTGCCTACACTATCCTTCCTGCCTGGCTACTGGCCAATCAGCGTTTTATTTATCAGTCAATCATAGCAACACATGGGTGGAGGTCTCTGTACTCATAGAGAAGTGACAGCTAAGGCACAACTTGGCTGCGTGTCACCTGGGTGCAGTTCTACTCTGCTGTGCTGGGACTGAACCCAAGGCTGTGTGATGCTAAGCAGAGGTCCTGTTCCTGTTCCCTGAAGCTTCTCAGCCACTTGGCTTTTCCCCACACTTTTCCTAGTTATGAGCTCCTGTCCTTCCTCTGATGTGTAGCAATGAGAGGACACTGTGCTGTGCACTACAGATTCAGAAAGGAAACCTGCCAGCTAGAAATGCCCATATGTCTTGGGTCTCAAGAAGGCAGCCATTTACAAGGCCCTTTAACTCCACTTTTCTTGTGCCTTCTATCGACAGATAAAAACACAGAGGGAGTTTTGGAGAAGACAGTTTTAGTAAAGGGGGGGGACCAACCCAGAATATTAGAGTTTCTGTTTATTCTTGGTCTAGAATCAAAGTACGTTAGGCTCCTGTTTAAGGTACAACTTGAATCTATTAGTCACCATTGTGTGAGCCTTAGAATGACAGATGCAGCTCCTAGCTCTGTCTCAAGACAGGGCACATTATTTAAATTTGCATGAGGGAGAAGCAGATGGTGTGGTGAGTAAGTGGTCAGATGCCTGGTCATTGATAGCTTTTTCCTTCCACACATCGCCCTGGGAGTTGGGACCAAGAGCCCACTGAGAACTGATTATCATCCGTCCCAACCAGCTGGGTTCTCTTTCATGCCTGGCTCAGAAAGATTGCTCTTTTTTAGGCAGTGAAGATGCATTGTTGATTTTCTTGGAATCATGAAAAATTTAATTATTCCACCCCAAATTCTAGAAGTAGAGCTGTCCAAAGATGATCCTCTATATTCTTTTTTTAAAAGTCATTTTCTTTTTTTTAAGTATATAAGCAAGTTGAGGTCTTTCTTATGCTCAACTTAGTAGTTTGTAAGTTTAAAAATTGTGTGTGTGTGTGTGTGTGTGAGAGTGTGTATGTGTGCGCGTGCGCACGTGCGCAAGCACAGGTGCCTGTAGAAGCCAGAGGAGTATCAGGTCCTGGAGCTACAGTTACAGGCAGTTATGAGCCACCTGATGTGGATGCTGGGAACCTAACTTGGGTCCTCTGCAAGAGCAGAAGGTGCTCTCAACCTGAGTCATGTCTCCACTCCCAGCCAGTGGTTTTTGATGGGAATGAGAGGGTGGGTTCCGCTGCAGCATCTCCAGGATGCTGGCATCTAAGAGGCTGGAGAATGATGGTGCCTGCAGGATTCTGAGCTTTGTGGACGTTAGTGTCTCTGTTTATGTGAAGAGTTCAGAATTTGCATCTTTATCAGTGGAGCCTCTCTTAACTGAAGTGCTTGGGGCCAGAGTGCCTCAGATATAGCGTTTTGGTTTTGGATTTTGAAATACTTGCCTCGACTTCACTGGTCAAAGATTCCTCATGCAGAACTCCACAGTGGAGCTGCATGAAGTTAGAAAATTAGGAATTTGGGAGCATTTCAGATTTCGGAGTTCCAGCCTTCACTGCTCCAGCTGTATCTAGGAAAATGACAGAACCTGGAGGAACATTCTTGCTCGTCCAGTCTAGCCATCCAGGGGCTCAAGGGGAGGGTATGTTTGGCATGCTGCCTGCCTAGGATGAGGCATCTTTCCCTGACCCCAGGGTCTGCCCTGGCTGGTGCTGTCTTCTTATCCCCTTCCTACCTCTTCCCTCACACCCAGGTGGCATCACAATGCTCCAGAAGGGGCTTTTCCTGCAGCTCTGAGACTGTGGGATGACAGAGGGAGGCATTTCGAGTGGTTGTACAAATGAGAGCTGGAAATAATGGTCCCAGTGATGGTCTAGTCAGAGTGTTCTGGTGGAAAGCATAGGCATGTGATACCATTTAATTTAGAGAAGTTGGGGTGTAGCAGGCCCCTTAGCTTTATTAAATTTTACTTGTCCATCTCCCTACTGGGCACACTCTGCCTGTTTCTTTGTTAGTCAGTATACCTTGTGAGCAGGCTTCCAGCACTCTTCCTCAACAGTAGGCCTCAGACTGCATTCCTCTCAGAAACTATTCTTGGTATAAAGAGAATACTTTCACTATCAAGGGGGAGGGCATTGCTAAGGTCTGGGATGGACTCCCAGCAAAGGAGCCTGACAGCAGCAAGGCTTTGCCAGCAAGGCAGGCAAAGTTGTTAACTGATGAAAGCAGAGTTGGGATCAGGCACGGACTCCCTGAAGGCGCTGGCGGTGTTCTTGGCTTTTGATGCAAGCTAGTCCATAGCCCTTCCTCTGCCTGCGACCCATGCTTCTCCTGGCTGCTGTGCCACGTGCCCCTGCCATCCACTCCTTTGCTTCAGTGAATCCTTGCATCGGTGCCAGATTATGGCAGCTGGGATGGAAAACACAGCTCCTGTCTTTCCCAGGTTTTCAGTTGTTCATAGGAGTTGGGCTCTGGTCCTTGTTGGTTGAAGGTCTTGTTTCAGAAGCCATTTGTTTGGGGTATGTACACTTAGTGCTTTTCAGGCTGGCGTGGTTAGGGTCAAGTGAAGGGGCCAGTGGCGGTTGGTGACAGCTGTCTTCTTCATGTGGAGAGTGCCTCTGTGTTGCAGCCCTCACCCCCCCCCCCCCCAGCCGGTTCATTTTCCTGGAATCTGCACATTCCATCTTTCTTTGGTATCCTTGGCCACTTCAATACTCAGTTTCAGGCTCTGAAAAAGAATGAACATTTTGGAGAGGAAAAGACCATTTGCCAATAAACAATTGTCCTGGGGAAGCAGGGTGGGTGCATTCTGGATATGTGGCTGTTATCTCGTGCTTCTCTCCGATTGCAGGTTTTCATGGCTTAGTAATAACTGGAGTCACTGAGAATGTTATTCTTGCAAGATTTATTCAGTGTTACTTTGTTAGAGACAGCTAAGTTTCCAGCCAAATGGATTTGTGGGGCTATCACTATTGTCTGGTCTGAAGGGAGGCATGTGAGTGTGAAGACCATGCCAATCATTGAGAGTGAAAACACATCTGAGGCTTTTTGCCATGCCATTTATTACTTATTTGGTTTTTTGAGACAGTGTTTCTCCATGTAGCCTTTTGCCATGCTGTCTGTCTGTCGGTCTGTCTGTCTGTCTGTCGGTCTGTCGATCTATCTATCTATTTATTTATCTATCTATCCATCTATCTACCTACCTACCTATCTGGTTTTTCTTTTTTTTTTCTTTCCAAGACAGGGTTTCTCTGTGTGGCTTTGCGTCTTTTCCTGGAACTCACTTGGTAGCCCACGCTGGCCTCGAACTCACAGAGATCCGCCTGGCTCTGCCTCCCGAGTGCTGGGATTAAAGGCGTGCACCACCACCGCCCGGCCCTATCTGGTTTTTCAAGACAGGGTTTCTTCATATAGCCCTGGCTGTCCCAGAACTCGCTCTGCCGATTAGGCTGGCCTCAACCTCACAGAGATCCCCCTGCCTCTGCCTCTCGAGTGCTGGAATTAAAGATGTGCACCACCACCGCCCAGTTTGCCATGTTGGTTATTAGTCACAGAGGTAATGATGCATTCTTGAGCTGTCTCCTCCAGGCATACTCCCTTTGCTTTCTCTTAAGCTCCCAGCCACTACCAGTTGACTGGTGTTTTGAAACCTATTTGCCATCTTGCTTCAAGGCTGTCACCCACCCACCACTTGCTGCGATACTCATTTTGCTAGACCCGGTTACCTTCTGCTTTTCTTAGGTCCCGTGAGGTTCCAGAATGGTGAGCAGAAGCCACCACACACTTATTTGGGGTTTCAGAAGAGGCGGAGGCTCATTAGTTTGCAGGCCATTGATAAAGATGAGGTCTTGTGCTGTAGAATGAAGACCTTTTTGATGTCTGTCCTTCTTGGAAAAAGATAATTTTTGTTCCTATCCTTTCCCAACAGGAAAACTCCAGTTTGCTGTAGCGTTTCTGTGATAGATAATTGAGTGGTAAAATGTCATCCCCGACTCAGACACTAGTTATCAGGTGGTACATGTGAGCCTATTGTAGTGTGACCGTGCTCAGCTCTGGAGTGACCCTCGTGGGACTTGCGGTCCAGGGAAGGCATATATACACTCTGGGAAATTCCGTGAGTGCATCAGTAGTGAGCCTTCCAGGTGCAAATCTTGACTCATGCCTCCCAGGCCAGGGAGGTTCACATCTTCTCAGCATGCTCCACCCTCTATCCCAGCGTCAAAGTACTCTAAATGTTTCCTGACAAGTCTCCATTTATGTGTATTTTATTGTTGTGAAATTGAGATTATGCAAAGGACAAACAGTGGGGGATATATCCTCCTTATATATCCTTAAAATGTGTGTGTATATCCTCATATTGCTAACACTGTCAAGCCCAGATCCTTTATGGAATTTCCTCAGCTCACAGTATTGTGGCTGAAAGTTGGTGATCCGGTGGCCTTGAATTCCCAGTAAATGGCATCATGGAAACATGTAGGATAACTTGGATGAGCCAGGGAGCCAGGGAAAGACTATGGAGGAGCCAGAATGACCTTCTGGGCTCCACTTCATAAAGGTTTACTCAGCCATGCAGAGGACAGAGCTCCCAACACATGAACCCCTGTGGCCACCCTTGAACCTTACCCAAACTATAGAAGGTAAAGACTTCTTAGTGTTTCCTTTTAAAAAAAGGATGGTCTGAATGGGGAGAGTCCTGGCCAAGAGAATAGGATGGTCATGAAGAGGGATGGTGGGTTTCCCCTTTTTTTATTTTGAAATAATTCAGGCATTTGGAAAAGGTCTCGAAAGGAGTACAGAGGGTTTTTGCTTGCCCTTCACCCGGGGTCCCCAAACATGGCCCTTTCTCTCTCTGTGTGTTTTCTTAGGTGTTTGAGTGTGAAGCCAATGTGCAGAGGTGGGAGGAAAAGAGGACATTTGCGAGAGTGACCTGAGTGGAGGGGGAGGGAGGGAGGGACAGAGAGAGAGGGAGGGAGGGAGAACGATGGGCTAGCTTAGGGCAGTGTGAGGGAGCAGACTGACTGCATTTGGAAGGAGAGCCTAGTGAGACTTGTCTCTGGGCTGGGTGATAGGTAGATAATGGCCAGAGCTGCCCTAGCTCTGCTTTGCCTCTGTGAAGTTAGGCCCCAGTCACTGTCCGACTTCCTGCTCTGAGTAACCGGGCAGAATCTTGCTTGAAAGCCCTGTTTTCCCTCTAGTTCCTAAGCCCTTGGAGGCCTGATTTCTGTAATGCTTTCTCACTGCCCCAGGCTGCCCAGGGTGTCTCGCACCTGTGATTAGTCATTGCCACAGCATTCCACAGTGGTTGTGTCTGAGTTCTCCACAGAAGGCCCTTGGAAATGGGAGCTGGAATCCAGGGCAGGGGTCTAAACTGAGTCAAACATCTGGGAAGAACCATGTGTAGATGGTATTGAACGTGTGTGTGTGTGTGTGTGTGTGTGTGTGTGTGTGTGTACACGTGTGTGTGCGTGTGTGTGCGTGTGCGTGTGTGCGTGTGTGTGTGTGTGTGTGTGTGTGTGTGTGTGTGTGTGTGTGTGTTGCATCTGTATTTGTAATATGTATAAAATTCCTGATGTTCCTAACACTGTCGAGCCTGGATACTTTGTGAAGTTTCCTTACTGTCTTATGAAGTGGTGCTGTCTTCTCATCACAATTCATTCCTGTTAAAAAGGAGCCACGTGTTTGGAGGAGCAGCTTCCTTGTAAAGCACATGGGAGACTAACGTGGGTTCTGAGGGGTGGCAAGAGCCATGGTGTGGTGAACCCTGACTGGCGGCCATGGAAGGGGCAGGCTGCATATTACCTGTCTTTAATCTTTCCACCTGCTCTTTGCGTGGAGAGGAACCCATGATAAACTTCTTTGGTGTAGAAGAAGATCATACCAGTAATGAAAGTGCCAGTTGCCAGGATTTGCTGAAGATCTATTCTGTGTCCAAGACTGTGCCAAGCTCTACACATAGGACATTTAACAAAATAACATCTCAGCCAAGCCTCTGGCCACCCCAGCTTTACAGAGTACGGTCAAGGCTACATCCAAAGAGCTGTAAGCAGAACTTCCAGAGCCGGGGTTTCACATCCCAGAGGAACCTGGCTCTCACCCATCCTGTGAGTGCAGCAGCTCCAGTCCCTGAAGCGCAGCCCATGAGACAAGCCTCGCCTCTAATTTGCTTCCATTAACACCCTGGCATATGTTACCCAGAACGAGGTGCCCACCGCCCTGCCTCCTGTTCCCACATGCTCAGGGGGGAAAACCATCTGCTTGGGGATCCAGGAGGAGAGACAGATGCCAGCTTTCAGCCTCCACTCCCTCGAGAGCCTTGGCCCTTCCTCCTTGGAGCTTTAAGGCTGTCTCACGCCTGCTGTTGGGAGCCCCAGGCTTTTCCTTCTAGCTGTCAGAAGAGACTCAATGACACAGTCCCTGGCCCCAGCACCTTCTGATGACCGGATGAGAGGAGCCAGCAGGGTCTAGAAGCTCCGCTGCAGGCTCTGTGACAGCTGTACTGCAGGGGCCAGTGAGAGAGGTCCCGAGACTCCTGAGGACGGACTTCCTGTAAAGGCCTAGGGCAGCTCTTTGAGAAAGCCACCACATGCACTGGTGGGGCTTCCCAGGGCCTCTCGGGCCTGTAGTTCTCTTTGCTTCTGTTTTACCTTCCCAGGGCTTTCCGCCATGTTAGAACAGTGTGCTTTACCTTGGCTTTCAAGCCTTCCTTTTTGGAGTTTATGTCCATGAACCCAGAGCAGATGCAGGGGAGCTTTGGTGTGTAGGCTCTTTTCCTGGTTTGCAAACAATCTAGCCATTCTGAGGCTGGTGGAATATTCTGATGGGTGGTTGTGGAACAGAGAGGGAGGTGGCACTCTAAAGGTTCCTTATCTCCTGCAGCAGCAGGTCTGCCCTACTCAGGGGTCATGCTGCCTATGACTTTGCCTTGGCTTTCCTACAGTGGAAGTGTGATTGAGCCTGCACAGGGCTTGGGAGGCAGCTGGTGTTTTCCCAACATGATCCAAAGTCATTTTCTGGATAGAAAAGGGATGCCAGGCCCATTGTGTTCCTCGGCCCTGTCCCTACAGGGATATAGAGTGTGAGTAGCCCTTTATCTATTGCTGGCCCTTGCACCCTTAAATACGCCTCAGACAGTTGTGGAACAATGCAAAGAGGTGTGAACTCATCAGATATACCAGAGAAAACCCATGTGTCCCGCCACCTCCTGTGGTATGACTGGCAGGTCTTGTGACCCCTTGACACATTTGTTTTCTTGTGTTATGGAAAGTGTCTGTGACATAATGTGGAGGCCTTCCTGGATTATGATTGTGCCTTCTCTCCTTCTGCCAACTAGGGAGTACTGTGGACCCTCCCCCACTTTCTCCTTGACTGGAAGGCTGGCTGGGGTGGGTGTAGGAAATGTGGCAGGAAACAGTCTAGGGAGTTTCAGACGACAGAGGCTTACTTAGCAGGAAGCCTGTTGTCTCAGGATTCTGGAAGATTCTGCTTCCACTGTATCCCTCACATCCTACGTTGTAGTTTTTGTAAATTGTATTTTTATTTATTTTATGTGCATGTGAGCGGCAGGGGTGTGTGTACTGCATATGTATGTGGAGTACAGGACAACTTGCAGGAGTTAGTTTTCTCCCTCCACATTTGGGTCCTGTGGATGGAACTTAGGTCATTAAGCTTGGTAACAGATGCCTATACTCACTGAGCCATCTCGACAGTCCCCAAAGTTGTAGTTTTGAGAACTTAATTAGATTAGGCTTTTTATTTAATAAAGCAGTGGCAAGTCACATGATCATGTTGGAACTGGTTAGCTGTCTGGAGGTCCTCATGGCTCTGGATGTCTCCCTTGGAGATGGCAGAAGGTCTGTGGAAGCTGCCAGCCAACGTCCCTCCTGCATAGAGCCTGCTGTCCCTGTGGTCAGGTGGTGCCAGCTGGAGTGTGGGCTTAGTACAGGGGCTGTGTGTGTCACAGGCTCTCAGGGTACATGATTGCTCATTTCTTTCTCCTGAGTGGCTTTCAGTGCGATTGTTCCTCTGTTTAGAGATGGTACCAGGGCCATTGTGCCCATGTGCCCTGTCACTGCAGGAATATAGAGTGTGAGTAATTCATTATGCCAGGGTGTTGAACCTTGTGCCCTTGAACCTGCCTTTCATCTCTAGGCTTTAGTGTCTGCTTGGTTACAACCATAGTGTGGTGCATAGGACACCTCTGCTTGTCCCTGTGACTTAGAAGCTTGTCACTGTGAAGGAAGCGAGTCAATGGGATTCGAGAGGACCACAAAGGATGTAATACTCTAGCACCTGACCTCTGTACCATTCAGCATGCCCAGGGCTAGGCAGTTCTTCCTCTCTCCAAATGCTGCACCCTGTGGGCCAACACTTCATGCATTCCTGACCTTCTCCCCGACCTGGCCAGCTGTATTTCATCAGGATCTTGGAATCCTTGGATGAAGACAGAACTGGTTTGACCTGATGACTCCTGTTCTTTCGATCTATGTGAGCTGTTCCTCTCTCTAAACTTCATTTTCCTCACCAACCAGATGAGAAAGTCCTCTGACTATTGTTTTATTTGGCTCCATGCTTTCCTTTGTGTTTGAGTGTGTTTTCTCAGTCCCTCAAGGCTTGGAAGAACCCCATTTCTGAGTGCCAGGCCCTGAGTGGTGGTGAGGAGGGGCCCTTGCTTCCCTGATGCCTGTGGCAGAACCTGCCTGCCTTCCTCCTGTGGGAAGCCAACCAAGCTCCCTATCCCTGCTTCTAATCCTTTTATTGCTGCCAGCCAGTAGTCTTTTCCTAAAATTATATTTATGTGGATCTAATTTTACCAGATAAAATAGTGTTTCCTGTTTAACCTGGTTACCTTGACCTGTTGAGTTTCTCCAGATCTTTGCTACTGTGACTCACAGAGCCTCAATCTGTGAGTTCAGAACTCTTCTCCAGCCCTGGAGTCACCTGGCCAAACTCCCTACACCCTGATCTGGAGCAGCCCTGATCAGCTCTGTGGCCAGGCACAGTGGCTGCCTCTGGGATTTTGTTCGCTGGGATTTCATTTTATGGATGGGTGTTCTCTACATGTAGCTCTCTTGGTAGATTTACCTGGGCTTGCTCACTTTATTTATTTATTTATTTATTTATTTATTTATTTATTTATTTATTTATTTATTTATTCATTCATTCATTCATTTATTTAGTTATTTAGTTAGTCAGTTAGTTAGTGTTTTTTTGAGACAGAGTTTCTCTGTGTAGCCTTGGCTGTCCTAGAACTCACTCCGGAGACCAGGCTGGCCTTGAACTCACAGAGATCTGCCTGCCTCTGCCTCTGCCAAGTGCTGGGAATAAATAAATGCACCACCACTGCCTGGCTTATTCACCTGAGTTTTATGTGTGTGTTTATTTCTTTTTATTGCTGAGGGTAATTCTGGACTGAACACAGTGTAACATATTTAGGCCTGGCCTTGGGCCTTGTTAATGGTCCTTTAGATTAGGCTTAGTTTGGGTTGTTTTGAATAAAGTTACCAACATTCTGGTGTGGATGTGTGCAGTTATGTGTCTTGTGTGAATCCCTGGGCACGGGTTCCTGGGCACATGGTGGGGGCATCTTTAACCTTAGGATGCTGTCACACTGTCCTCTGAGGGTTAGGAGTGGAATAAGGCTCCCTGTCCCCTCCCACTGGGGAAATGTATTTCTGTCATTTAATCTTTAGTTGGCTGGTAAATGTAGGAATGCCACGGTGGTTTGGTGTGTGCATCTGTGACGAGGGACTGCAGCGCCTTCCTACACATTCAGTGGCCATTTGCAACTTTCATGGAAAAATGTCATAACTCCTTGGCTTACTCATTACTGGGCTGTTTGCCTTTGTACGTTCTTGGTGTTCAGTGTAGTGGCAGAAACACTTTGTCAGACACATCTCCTCTATGTAGTCTCTTGGTTTAAAAAAATAATCTTTTTCATTTCTGGTTTTTAAACAGAAAAAAGAAAAGAAAAGAAAAAAGAGATCAAGATCAAAAGGCCTTGAAAAAACTGACAGAGAACTGTTGGCTAGATGCTTATTGTTTTGTTTTTATGGTGCTAGGTGTTGAATCCAGGGCCTCTAGCATGCAAAACAAAGCCCTCTGCCACTGATCTGTAGCCTGGCCTACTTGCTTTTTTGTAGTAATCACAGTTATGGCTCTGTGTGTGCATGTGTGTGTGCATGTGTGTGTGTGTGTGCATGTGTGTGTATGTGTGTGTATGTGTGTGTGTGTGTATGTGTGTGTGCGCGCGCGCGTGTGTGTGTGTGTGTGTGTGTGTGTGTGTGTGTGTGTGTGTGTGTGTGTGGGCTGCTTGCTTGTTTCTTCATTTGAGTGTATGGGATTGTATACTGTCCACCCTGTCCTTGGTACCCAGATCTTTGCATTGAGTTTCTAGTTCTGTAATGTTTAAACATTCTTACAATGACTGGAGCATAACCATGCCCTTCCCATGCTGTGGAGATGGCCTAGTGGTTAATGTGCCTGCCCCACAGATGTGAGGACCTGAGTTTGGATCCCTAGAATCCATGTAAAGTCTGGATGAGTGTGGCAGCCACCTTTAATTCTAACCTGGGAAGGTAGAGAAGGGGTTCCCAGAGTATAATGCTAGTGAGACTAGCTGTTAAGTAAGATCCTGATTTGATTGACAGACCCTGCCTCAATGAATAAGGCAGAAGAGAGATTAAGGATGAGACTGGACATCAACCTCCATAAACCCAGACATGTGTGCCCACATACATGCAAACATGCACACACATGAAAATGGAAAAAGAGAAAAAGCAGCATAACACCCCTCCCTCTGTCCTTACACTATCAGTAGTCATCTCTTCCCTCATCTGACTGTGCCTATTTGAGCTCCAACCTTTCACTATCGCTGCTCAGCTTCATGAATTATCCATGTTGGGAAGAAAATCTATTTGTAGGAGCATGGCTATGGTTCTGGGTATCATCTTTATTCTCAGATTATCTTTTCAAAATGGAGAGAAATCAAGACCACTTTTTCTAAAATCCTTTACCATGCCTGTTCCTGGTGCTACAGTTCCCTGTGTTGTGTGGCTCTGGATTGTGGAAGCACAGATGCCCAGGACTGGATCTTGCTGGTCTTTAAATTTTGAATACAACCTTGTGAGCATAGTGTTAGACAACTAGTTAATTAAATTGAAGTGAATTAAACTGGACAGATGTGGAGGGTGGAATGCCATGCTTCCTGTGTCATGTCTGCACTCCACTGCGTGACCTGTGAGCTTCATATGACTCTTCATACGAGTAAGAAAGTCTTGCCCTGTGGTGCTCTGAGGTGACTTGCACTATGGTGATCACATCCAGATCCTGACTGCCTTAGCTTCCAACAAACCAATGGAAGGGTATTTTCTCTTAGGACTTCCTTGAATTAATCCAATTTGAAGTATCATAATACTTCCTGGAAAGGATGAGTTCTGGGGATTTTCACACCAGTCCTTGGGAACTTCTCCTGACCTGGTTCTAAGGCACTTGGCAAGGATGATACCCAGAACCATAACCATGCTCCTACAAATAGACTTTCTTCCCAACATGGATGAATATTCCTAAGACTCTTGCAGCATCTGTCCGAGACTCAGCAAATTGTCGCGGGTTCTGTTCACACAGGAGCTAAGGACAGCTTCAGGTTACATTCTCACCAGTGGCTGGGCTGAGGATCTGATTTATAGTCCCCAGGATCTTTCCAGCAGCATGGATGGGCAGCTGACCGTTCAGATTCTGACATCACAGATTAGAAAACTGAAAAGAAGCATTTTAGTGACTCTCATTCACAGTCACCCAGACATTCAGATGATGGCCATCTTGATTATTAAAGACCATCAGATGCTGTCCTCCGGCTGAGGGGAACTAAAAGCTCAGCTGCTGCTTCTGGGAGCTCGAGGCCAACCTAGAAGCAGCTTCCTTAGATTATCTGCCGAGGCCTGGGGAAATGTTTGGAAGAAGCTGCTGGAGGAGACTGAACTGTAACCCTATAAGGGAAAATATGCATGGCCATACTCGGGTGGTGGCTGCTTCCCTTCCCTGCCACTGGAGTGCTGGGTCCCTTCAGCACACGCCTGAGAACATGCTCCAGCAGATGAGGCCCTGCCAGGTGTGGTAACCGCCCAAGAAAAGGGCCGTGTCCCAGTTGGCCTCCCGCCATGCTTCTCTTCAGTTCTAAAGATGTCACAGAAGACACAGTTGCTATTCAGGGACAGCATTTTTTTTTCCCTCTGCAATTTTCTCTTTAAGACACACACAGCTCAGGGATCCTGCCTGTTAAGGAGACTGGAAATTCACCAGTGAGTTGACTTAGCACACAGAGCAGGTACCCGGCAGGCATCATGCTAGACATTCCTGCTGAGAGACACACGAGGTGGTTCTTGGCTGCAAATTGCCTCCTGCCTGGGGGAAGAGACAGACTATGAGCCTTGGGTGCAGTGTCAAGTAGAATGGAATGAGGGTATTTCGGGGGAATTTTTTGTGGGGAGGCTAGCAGTTCTTAGGTCCTTGACCCCAGTCTGTGTTCAGTGACCACCATTCCATCCAGCGTAGGGTGCTGGGTTTCAGGGCTGGAGTGTCTGATGAAGGCAGGGCTCCCTGTGCAGAGAGTTCCTCCTCAGCCTGTGCCGCAGGCCAGTCACCTGCTGTTTTTAATCTCATTTCTGCCACCTGTTTCAGAGAGGATAAGATCATGAGGGGCCCATGAGGAAAGAGCTTGAAAAATGCTCAGGTTTTAGGAGGCCACTAGTTAGTGTGGGTGCAGTCCTCTGGCCAGGGTCCAGCAGGAAGAATGGACTGCATCCTTGAGCAAAACTTTCAGTCCTCTAAGGGAAACAGTTTCAACTGAAAAATTAATTGCTCAGATCAGATTGGCCCTTGACTGTGTCCATGAGGCATTTCCTTAACTGCTAATTGAGGTGGGAGGCCCAGCCCACCATGGGCAGTGCCATTCCCAGGTGTAAGCAAGGTGGGAGTTGCCATAGCTAGGCGGGTGAGCCTGGGCCGTGTAAGAAAGGTAGCTGAGTAAGCCCGAGAGAGCGAGCCAGTAAGCAGTGTTCCTCCGTGGTCTCTGCTTCAGTTCTTGCCTTGGCTTCCCTTGGTGAGGGACTGGAAGGCATAAAATGAAATAAATCCTTTCCTCCCCAAGATGCTTTCGGTGATGGTGTTTATCACAACAGTAGAAAGCAAGCCGGGACTGGCGAATTGGACATCTTTCCAATAGACTCTGTCTTGAAGAAGGATTTGCAAAGTGCTGAGCAAAGCTCAGCTGGAGGGTTGGTCTTAAAGGACGTGACTGTGGAGCTAAACCTTCGGTGTTGTGGTGATAGGGTTCTTTGTTATCTCAGAAGAGTTAATGTCTCTCACGCAAAGAGCAGAATTCCGTATGAAGGGAGGGCTGGGAGGCCTACTCCCCAGTCTGCCCGCTGCAACTCCTGGTTGGGCTCCTGTTTTTACCTGATGCCTTTGGCCAGGACTCTCTCCTCCCATCTCCAGATGGTGAGGCAGGGCCTGTCGTCTCAGGGCTGAAGCAGGGGCCTCCAGCAAGCATGGGCACACTCATTCCCTTGGCCCCCCAGAACCATGGCCTCTCCTAGTGAGCCAGGCAGGCCATGTGCTCAGGTGCTCGTCAGTGTTTAGCATCTGTGTTCTGAGAGGGGCCTTCTTGGTGTTTGCCCAGGAGTTACCCGAATCACTCACCCTTCTCACTGTGAGGCACAGGTGGCTTCTCCAGGTCACAGTGGGATTCTTGCTTCAGCCCCCTGACTCTTCCAGCCCCGTTCGTCCCCTTTTGCCACGAGACCTGACTGTTGTCCCTGTAAAGTACTGTGCCCCCACTCCCTGGTGTCTTACAGATGACCCAGACATACCAAGTAGTTACTGAGAACTGAACAAGATGCCACGTGCCCTCACAGTGACTTGGGTAGGCACAGTTTGCCTTTCCTGTAAGAGCTATCAGTGAATGTCCTATGCCATTCCTCAGTGACATTCCAGTGCTTTCTGTGTGGACTGCGCTTTAGGTTTCTAGAGGTAAGCAAAGAATAAACTGGCTCTCACCAGCCGATGAGGCTTTGCCCACTGTGCTGTGCCATTGGTCCATAGCTAAGAGTTTGGAGATACTTGTTAATGTATTAAACACCAGTCAGCATCACATAGTAACACATATGAGATAGATTTAGGGAAAATGTCTCCATTTACCAGAACAAGACAAGTAGAGATATTGCTCACTGCTTTTGCTGGTCTGCTTGACATTGGGCTCAGTGGAAGACAGCTGAGTTCTCATCTATATCCAGACTGAGGGGAGGATGCCTTTAAGGTGGAGGTGCCCTCAATTGGCTAGATAGCCAGGAAAGAGGGTTTTCAGTGGCCTTTACAGGAAATGGTGACCGCTCTCTTTGCACTAGAAGCTTGGTGACTGTATTTCTGATGCTATCTGGCTCTGGTTGACAGGAGACACTGTCAGGTCATTTGGCATTTCAGGTGGTCCGTCGCCCACACTTGCTGTACAGTACCTGAGCTGCACGGATCTTTCACTGTGGACAGGTGACATTGTGTGGCACCCAAATGTAATGTTTCTCAAAATCCCTCTGACCTTGTTAGAAAAGCAGTCTCGGGGGCTGTCGCATTCACAGTGTCTGACACAGACTCCAAAATTCTTAATGGAGCCTCAAAAAGGTCATTGAAAAAAAAAAAAACCTATCAGTTGTTTCTTTAGAAGTAGTGAGTGCAGTTATCTTGTTTCTGAGATGTGTCTGGAAAGTGCTGAATGGGTAGGCCTGGGGTGTGGCTCAGTGCATACAGGAGCTTGAGAAAAAAAGAACGTGTGAATGAATAGTTGTAGCAGGCCTGTTATTCATTCCAGTTAGGTGACACAGGGGGCTCTAGCCACCTGCAGAGGGGCTTCCTGAGCTACAGCAGGGAAAGGGCCAGTCCCAAGGGTTGAGACTTGATACAAGCAATGGTTTTTACTACCTGAGTAGTGTCAAGAATGTTTCAAGGGCACTCTTCAGGGAGAGTGGTTCTCAGGTGTGAGGAACACCATGCCACTCATGAGGCTAGGTGCCAGTCCTTGAGGCTAGGTGCTAGTACTTGAAGCTTAGTGTCAGTACTTGAGGCTAGGTGCCAGTGCTTGAGGCTGGGTGCTAGTACTTGAAGCTTAGTGTCAGTACTTGAGGCTAGGTGCCAGTATTTGAAATTTAATGTCAGTACTTGAGGCTAGGTGCCAGTGCTTGAAGCTAGGTGCTAGTACTTGAAGCTTAGTGTCAGTACTTGAGGCTAGGTGCCAGTATTTGAAATTTAGTGTCAGTACTTGAGGCTAGGTGCCAGTGCTTGAAGCTAGGTGCTAGTACTTGAAGCTTAGTGTCAGTACTTGAGGCTAGGTGCCAGTATTTGAAGCTTAGTGTCAGTACTTGAGGCTAGGTGCCAGTGCTTTAGGCTAGGTGCTAGTACTTGAAGCTTTGTGCCAGTGCTTAAGGCTAGGTGCCAGTTCTTGAAGCTTTGTGCCAGCACTCGAGGCTAGATGCCAATGCTTGACATGTGTGTATGCACGCAGTTCACCCTTGTATTTATCTGCCCCATCACTGCAGCATTAGGAAGACAGGGTCTCCCTGTTGTGAAACTGTTGTGGACCTGCCAACCCTGCAAAGGGTTCTGGACAGCCCTAGAGCGCACACAATCAGTTAGAAGTTGCTGATACAACCCTGAATTCCAGTCTTGTGCAAAATGTCAATGTCTGCCATCATTTTAGTGCGAAGGACATGGGGGCAGGGAGTCACCACTCGAACTTGAACTCTCGCTGCCCTGACACCTGGTATCCTTGCTGCAGTGTGTATAGCATCCCTGTTGTCCTGGTGACGGAGGCGGCTCAGAAGAGCAAGTTGGGGCTGTGTTTTGTAACCTGTGTGCTGATGGCTATTTGAAACTGATGTTTTGAACTCTGATCTTTTTCTGGACACTGAAATTCAGCATCACACACTGACATGGAATAACGTCTACTCTGGGGCTGCTCCATTGTTGACTTTGGCTCTGGCTCTTCTCCAGTTGAGCTTTGCTGCCTTGAAGTGAGGGTGAAGGAGTCATGCGTGTGTGGGGAGGATCATGAGGCTGTAGTGCGTCTGGCTTAGCAAGCTCACTGTGTAAGAATGTAGAATACTTAAATCATCCGGTGATCAGATTGAATGTGAGCCATTGGGGAGAAGCTCACACTCCATATGACACCTGCAAACCCTCAGCCTAATGGGCCTCTTCCTCCTCTCTCCTTTCTTTCCAGCAATGGAAGAGTTAATAGTTGAACTTCGTCTCTTCCTGGAGCTCCTGGACCATGAGTACCTCACATCAACTGTCAGAGAGAAAAAGGCAGTGCTCACCAACATCCTGCTGCGAATGCAGTCATCCAAGGGTGAGTCATAGGCCACTGGGCATCCTTGGTCCAGATTCCTAGGCTTCCGAACCCTCTTTAGTTCTACCGTATTTCTAAACTGTATTCATTTGTTCTCTTCCAATATATCCTCTGACACTATCCCCTTCATGAATTCTTCCTGCAGCTCCTCTCTCTCCTCTTCCTTGACGTCTGGTCTGGTCTTAGGTAGACCCTTCACAGTTAAGTGGAAAAGCATGATGCCCCCCTTGCAAGATTGCTGTAAAGGGTCAGAGAGAATAAATATTTGCACTGTTCTCTAGAAGACTCAGGAAAGGCGACCGCTGGTGTCCTCCTCCTCACCCGCATCTGTGGTTTTGGTTAATCCTTACAGGCTTTGAAGTGAAGGACCATGCTCAGAAGGCAGAGGCCAACAGCCTGCCGGCACCCCCCCAGATGCCTCTGCCTGAGATTCCTCAGCCATGGCTGGTGAGTTGACATCTACCCACCATCCACACTGCCCCTGCAGGCCTAGGTTCATGTGCCTGTCAGGCCTGTGATGGAAGCCAGAAGGTAAAAGGCTTCTCTGTGCCTGAGGTGCTCCTGGGAGTGTGTTCCAGGGGCCCCGAGGCTGCTTATAACTGAAGGAGCTATGTTTCTTTGTAGAGTCCTGGAAACACAGGTTCTTAGAAATCTGTTAAGATAGATGTAGGGGAATCAGAAGATGCAGTGGGCAGAATTATGTCTGCAGAGCCTGAGGATGCCACCCTCTTTCTGCATGACCTGTGACCTTCATTGCTGTATTCCAGGCTGAAATCTTGCTTTTTCCCCAAGAAAGAAAAATGTGCATATTCCAGAAATGTACACTTCAGTTGAGTTTATGTATTTCAAATGGGTTCAGGATTCTTTTTTTGCATATATTTCCAAACTAGGGGATGCCCTTATATGCCATTGCCATCTCCCTTCAGCTCTTTCTGTGTCTTTATATTCTGCAGCTTGCTTAATCAGGGGAATTTGACTTTCATGCAAACGATGGCAAAGTGATCACTTGGCTGCTTCTTTCTACATTTGCTGTGTCAGATGTAGGGTCATTGTATTGGTGGTGGTGGTGCCTGGAGTTGTATTGTCCTGGCTGTCCTGAAACCCTGTAGACCAGGCTGGCCTTGAATTCACAGAGATCTACCTGTCTCTGCCACCTGAGTGCTGGGATTAAAGTTCTAGCTAGGTCATGTATTTTTTCTGCTGGGGTCTGAACCGGAAGAGGCAGGATTCCGTCTTGTCTGTCTCCACAGCTGTATTTGTTCCCCATGCTGTGGCCCCTTGGCCATGGTGCCCCTTGCACAGTGCTGCACCTTTCTCTGGCTTTACTTTCTTCTGTTTGGACAGACTTCTGAATAGCTTAATTTATGACTGGGTAGAGTGAGATGACAACGGCAATATGAATACTAATAATAAACAGTAATTATAACAATGTGCTGTGGTAAAGGGATTTAAAACTTAGTGGTTATTTATAGAACTTTACACATAATGCTTTTCCTTGACTATAGACAACTAGGACTGAAGAATGTGGTAACCACAGACAGGGGGACAGCTGTTAGTGTGTATAATCCTCTTGGCGAGGCTTTTGAAAACTCTAGAACACTTGATAGCAGCGGTTCTCAACCTGTGTGTTGTTCAACCCCCAAAGGGACAACCCTTTCACAGGGGTCACCCAAGACAGTTGGAAAACCCAGATATTTACATTATGAGTCATAACAGTAGCAAAATTACAGTTAGGAAGTAGCAATGAAAATAATTTTATGGTTGGGGGGTCACCACAACCTGAGGAACTGTATTAAAGGGTCGAGGCATTAGAAAGGTTGAGAACCACTGCTTTTTAGCATTCAAGGAGTGTAGCTACCAATTTTTTGGAAGAGGTTTTTGAGGATGTGTGTGATTTACTGAAGGTTACTTGATAATCAGGAGAGTAGAAATTGTTCTCTGGCACGGCCCATAGGTGGGAGAAGCCTGTCAGGCTTGGACCTGTGCCCTGAATGGGATATGTGCCATGGAAAGGGTAGAGGTTAGAGGACAACTTGCAGGAGTCAGTTTATTCCTTCCAGGATGTGGGCTCTAACTCAGGCCATCAGGCTTGAGGACATTGTCTTTACCTTCAGAGCTGCCTTGTTAGACCATACACTTATTTTTAATTATTGCTTTCTTTTCCTTTCCTGTGGCAGGAACTTTACATTGTCTATTATTATTATTATTATCATTATTATTAATTATTGTATCATTTACTATTTTTAGCTACATGAAATCATATTCCAAAAGTATTTCATTTAATAATGTCAGTACTTTTTACTGGTAAATTGTTTTTCCAAAATATGAGCTGGATGGAAAACAGTGGCCCATTATTTCCTGCTTTAAATGTTTTGCTCTAGGCTTGTCTTGAACCCGTGGCACTCTGTGGCAGGCCAACATGCCATACCTTCTATCCCATCATCACATGTTGTGTCTTGGGAGCATCTTAGGATGGAGGGGGAGAAATGCACATCTAGACGCAGGCAGGAGAGTAGTAGTAGCTATAGGGACTTCGTGGCTCCTCCTGTGAAGCCTCCAGCTGGTCTGCCCTGGACTACATATCCTGCAGGCCACCTGGAGGGACAGAGGAGCCCTCTGGATGCCAGTTTCAGAACAAGCATTCCCACTGATGGGTCAGCACTTTGTGCCATTGCATTCCTGAGGTCTTCCCCTCCAATCCAGTTTACCTAGTGACAGATTGGTCGGTAATTTAGAGAAGAGCCTGCCAGCCATGAACGTTTAGCATTGTGTGACCACCCATCTGGTCATTTTTCAGAAGGACTAGATGATATCTATGTCAACCCATGACATTCAGTGTTTGGCTAAGACACTCTAGGACATTTTTATGAGGGTTTTTGGAGGGTACAGGGAGCTAGGTCCCTGTCTGTAGCCCAGAATTAGTTGGGATTCACTGTATATGCTAAGTTGGACTGGAATTTGTAAACCTCCTGCTTCCACTTCCCAGTGCTGGGATCACAGACACACTCTAACATGCCTGTCTTTCTTAGGGTGTTTAGTGGAAATTATGTCAGTCAGTAAACTCATGTAGTACCTGTGAGTGGGTAGATGCTGGAATTTGGGTGGGTAATGCCTAGAGGAGGCTGCAGTGCTGGGCAGGCTGATTGGCAGGAGCTGTGAGTCTGTCAGGAGAAAGCACAATGTCTGTCTTGGTTTGCTTTCTATTGTAGTGATAGACACCTGACCAACTTAGTGGGGAGAGGGTTTCTCTTATGTGTCCCAATAACCCAGGGGGAAAAAAGGAACAAAACTCCCAGTGTAACATAGGACTTAGATCAGCTACAATTATTTCCCATGTTCGCAAACTGATTGTGTTCTGTTTTTTGCCTTTTTGTGGCTTGTAGCATTGGATACTGTCTTCTGCCTGTTGCTATAAATACTCGTTGCTGTGATAAAATGACCATGCTGTTCTCAGGGAATAATCTAGAAGACTTTGGAATTTTCAGCTGGAAAGCCATTGGATGCTCAGAGCTGAATGGGCCATCCTTGTAGGGGCTTGGAGGGTGGTGAGAGTTAGGTGGACAGTGTTAGGAGGCTCTGGCTGTGTTTCAGAGAGAAGCAAGGACTCCATGAGGAATTGGGCCAGAAGCCCGTCTCGTGGTGTTTTGACTAAGAACCTGTGCATGCTCATAATGCTCATGAAGAAGCAGCGGCCAGGCAGCCTCGACTTCCCCAGTGATGGACTGGAACTTGGGATTGAAGGCAATGAAAACCTTTCTTTTCCATGTCGATTTCTATCAGGATATTTTTACCACAGCAATAGAAACAAAGTTCACTACTACTAAAGATTATTTAAATAATCTGTCCCTTTGGTGTATCCTAATACACCAGCTTTCTGCAGTTACTACCTCTTGACATTTTTCAAGTAAATTAAAATTAAAGCTTTCGAAGATGGCTTATGGTCAGCAGGGGTCTGTGATTTGGATGAGAATGTCCCCCACAGGCTCGTGTCTTAGGGTTTCTGTTGCTGTGAAGAGACATTATGACCATGGCAACTCTTATAAAGGGAAGCATTTAATTGGGGCTTGCGTACAGCTCAGAGGTTTGGTCCACTATTGTCATAGTGGCCTTAGTGTGATCATTCAGTCTTCCGCCCTTCTCTGCTCAACATCACAATGGTGAATACTGACGGGCTCACATCTACCTTTAACTTCATCTCTGGGGTCTGATGCCCTCTTCTGCCCTCTGCAGGCACTGACATCCATGACACACACAGGTGCAGAAATGTTTACACACACATAATTGAAAATGAAATAATTTGGATTCCTAACGGTGGTAACAGGGGCTGTCTCTGACTTTTTCACTGGCTTTTGGGACCCTACTCCTCATACTGGGTCACCTTGCCCAGCCTTAATACAAAGGGAGGTGCTTAGTCTTACTGCAACTTGATATGCCATGTTTTGTTGATGTCCATGGGACAGAGGAGGAGTGGACTGGGGGGTGGGAACAGAGTGGGAGCGGAGGAAAGGGACTGGGAGGAGAGGAGGGAAACTGTGGCCAGGGTGTAAAACAAACAAACAAACAAATATGTTTTAAAAAAGAAAAAAATGACAGTAAAAATGTGATAAATATTATATTAAAAATGTAAGTTATGCAGACACATGTAAGAAAGGTAACTTTGTGTTAACACTTTTGGTGAGCAGCCACCTGCCTTAAGAATCTAGAAAGGGGTCAGGGCCACCACATTCTTTCACTCATCAGTGCTGACTGGGCTTTTTCAAGTCGGTGATTCCAGGCTGCACTGCACTGTGTGGCAGTTCATCTGTCTTCTTTTTAAAAAAAATTAATTTCTATTTATTGTTTGTGTGTGAGTATGGCACATGTGCCAGGTCAGAGGTCAAATTCTCTCCTTCCTCTCGGGGTTCTGGGATTGTACTCAGTTTTTGAGGCTTGCACAGTGTACTGGTTAGGGTTTTTTTTGTTTTGTTTTGTTAATTTTTTGGTTAACTTGACATGAGCTGTGGTCATCTGGGAGGACGGAACATCCATTGAGGAGATGCCTCCATAAGATCTGATTGTAGGCAAGTCTGTAAGGCATTTTCTTGATTGATGATTGATGTGGGAGATCCCAACCCACTGCAGATGGGCCTCCCTGGGCAGGTGGTCCTGGGAAATATAAGGAAGTGGGCTGAGCAAGCTTATGAGGAGCAAGCCAGTAAGCAGCCTTCCACCATGGCCTCTGCCTCAGCTCCTGTCTCCAGGTTCCTGCCTTGTCTTGTCTTCATGGTGAACTGTGGCTGTCAGATGAAATAAGCCCCGTCCTCCCTAAGCTGCTTTTGGCCATGGTATTTATCACGCAACAGAAAGCACACCAAGACACCTTCCAAGTGCTTTTACCTGCTGGGCCAACTTACTGGCCAGAATTCTTCTTTTGATGGTTTTTTTTTTTCCAGAAACTTGTTGAGGTTCTTGAGCTTGTTTTTTTTTTCCTCATTGGCCCATAGGATCTTCCTGTGGTGTTTCTAGAGGTGGGACCACGAGGTCTAAAGTGTGTCTCTCTGAAGGCTGTGTCCTCAATGGCTTGACTGTATCTGTTCACAAACCCCACCCATAGACACCAGCCTTTCTCACCTCTCTCCTACTCACAACTCTTTGGAGGGAGGTCTGACCTGGATACATACTGACATAGGTTTGACTCAGCTCTTTGAAACAGTCCAGGGTGTGGGCAGGCAGTTTCACCAAGCTCAGAGGAAAGTGGAACCCCTGCCTTCTCATGCATGAAACACTCAGTGAATCAAACAGCTCTCCCAAGCAGCTGCAGGAGTCTAGGCTGGATGTCTGGCTTCACCCAGTGCCAAGCACAGCATGTCAGGTCCCTTAGGACAGACTCCTAGGGAGGACAGGAAGACTTTGGATGAGCCAGCATGGGCTCTGGGACAGCTCTGAAGTATATCTCCTCCAGTGAGTGATGGCTGCCTACAAGGTTGTCCTTTAACTTGTAAGTAGATGGCAGGATTGTGATCACCCAGGGAGTAAGGTAGGGCTAGGAGGGAACTGGAGGTGTTTCTGCAGGGAAGAGGCCTGGGTGGTTGGGTAATAGTATTCAGCTAGCTGAACTGGAATCAATCCTCTCTCCAGCTGCAGGCGGGGGAGGTAGGGTGGGCGTGCAGTGGCCATTAGTCACTCACAAAGGATTTTTTGGACGGAGAGTTAGTGGAAAGTGATGGAGTCACATTCTGGAGGGTTTGCATAAGAATAAAAAACAAAGCCCTGATGTCAGTGGAGCAGTGTCCGAGCTGGATGGAATTTGTCACTTCCTGGTTATTTACAGAACATAGATAGTGTGAATCAGCTATGCACAGAGGAGAGGGGGACATTAGAAAAGGCCTTTAACAGATGTCAGGGTGTCTGAAAACCCAACCATGGCAGGAGCAAGGCTGATTTTGACCAGCGTGCTTTAGATTCTGGGCCTTGCTCTCTGCATTTGCACAGTGTGAGGCCACTTGGTAGCATTCCTGCAGGGCTCCCGTCCAGGCTGATGGCTGGGACCTGTGAGCAGTGAAGCTGTAGTGCATTGCCAGGCAGGGAGCAGGGGCCCTGGTGCACCAGACCTCCTTCCGTTGTCCTTTTCTCTCAGCAGAAGGACCAGCAAGGACAATGACCAGCAGGGTCCCATGGATGAGCAAAGAAGGGGTTGGCATGAATTAGTGGTCAGGAAAGTTCAGGAAGAAGGGATTGGAGCTGCATCTTGCAGGCTGGTAGGCTCTGGTTTGGGCTAAGGCTAAGGAACTCCTACCTCTTCGATGGCCTAAAGTTGAAGTGCAGATAGTGGAACAGTCTGAGTTTGTAGGGAATTCTGATGGAATGATTAGTAAAGAACAGATGCTGTCTCCAGGCAGAGGCAGGCCGGGAGTGGTTCATGGACCAGCACAGCGTTAGTCCCATTGTCCAGCACTCAGGGAATACCTAGCAGTGGGCACACACTTCCTCTGTTCTTGGTGCTGTCTGTAGGGGGCACCCAGTCATGGAGTGTCTGGGGGGCCTTATGAGGGTGAAGAAGAACAGAGAGACCCCGCCTCAGCTGGAGAGGGGCTCAGAGGGCAAGTGTGAGTCAGCCCAGATGGATTTGGGGGTAGGCTTCTGATGGCTCACTGTGTGCCAGTTAGGTGAGATGTCCGTATGTGAAGGTGGAACTCCCTCCAGGTACTGGTGGGAGCTGCGTAGTCAGTGACCAGCCAGGGTGAAGCTGGGGGGTTGGACGTGAGCAGGAAAAGTGGTGGAGGTCCTGGTGGGTGAACCTTGAACCCCTCTATAGCAGAGATGCGGGGTTGCCTTCAGCAGCCACACTAACCCAGCACGGTTTTCCTTTTGCCCTCAGCCTCCTGACAGTGGGCCTCCACCCTTACCGACGTCCTCTCTCCCGGAGGGTTACTATGAGGAAGCCGTGCCGCTGAGTCCTGGAAAAGCTCCCGAGTACATCACCTCAAGTGAGTGGCAGCTGCCCATCAGGGTGGTCCCTTCATTCACGGGAGCGGTGCTGAGCCAAGGCACTGGGTGTGGAGGAGACAGGGCTGAACATCACCAGAGAAATGTGGGTGTATAGATTTGGGACCTAAGGAAGGCAATGACTATAACTTATGGTTAGTCAGGTTAGAGGTGCCTTGTGCCACATGCCAGGTGTGGACAGATGAGGTTCCCTGAGGTCGAGAGAGAAGTGGTCCTGTGGCACACTCATGTGTGCCCCACCCTGCCCTCTCTTGATCATCACAAAGCGCAGCCCTGCAGGCTGAGGTTTCTTCCAGGCTGCCTGTTGGGTGCAGGCTTTTCTTTTGTGGTAAGGAGAGCCGGTTTTACTGGACAATTTTTGCTGACGTTATGGTCCTCAGGCTCCTGATGCCAACCTCAGTAATTTTCCTTTTAAACCCAGCAGCACACTGACACTGTGAGGCTGACACCTTCTCTAACTACCCCTGAAATTCAGATGTCATTACTGATGCTGTCCTCTCCTCCCGTGTCAGGTACTGTTGCACTCTCAGTGGGATGCCGGGTGGAGCATCTCAGTGTGTGCTCAGGAAAAAGATGGATCATGTAGGAAAGAGAGTGACTGCTAATTAGGGTCACGAGGTCTCCAGGGCATCAATAGTCCACGCCATGGTCTCTCCCCTCTTCTGTCTTCCTGTGAAGTCATGTGAGTCACCCAAGCCTCTGCTCCATAGAGACCTGACCCTTTTCTATCCTTAGCAATAATTTTCAGTGAAGCAGCATCTACTGTGATGTGGGAAGGTGACTGTGTTGGGAGGTTAGGAAGGGGAAGGGGTCAGTGTAGCAGCAGCCTGAGTGATGCCTGAGGACAAGGGCCTTCCCAGTTCCCCATCCAGCTGCAGACCCCGGCCCCTGCACTGTGCATGCCGTGAACACTGGGAGCTCCTGGAAAGCAGAGGGTAGCTCTGACCTGCAGGGTGGTCACTTTAGACTGGGCACCTGTACACCACAGGGTTCTCCTTCATTTAAAAAGTGCTTGGTGCAGGCGGTGGTGGCGCACACCTTTGATCCCAGCACTCAGGAGGCAGAGGCAGGTGGATCTCTGTGAGTGTGAGGCCAGCCTGGTCTACAGAGTGAGTTCCAGGACAGCCAGGGGGGTTACAGAGAAACCCTGTCTCAAAAACAAACAAACAAACAACAACAACAAAACAAACAAACAGAAACAACCAATCAATCAATAAAAAATAAAATGTGCTTGGCAAAATGTATTCAGGTGATTCTGAGTGTCCACCATGATATTAGGTTAATTTTCAAACATGAAAAGGAAGTGTTTCCTGACGGCATTGCCCAGCTCCAGCCTCCCCCGCTCCCTGCCCTCCACACCTTGGGTAAGACAAGTGTCCCTTTGCCTGGAGGCCTGTAGACTTTTGCCCTGAGAAGCTGCATGTAGCCTGTGCTGCAGGGAAACCCTCCCTGGGTTGCTGTTGCAGAACACATGACCTCTTGTGCCTCCACCTCCACTTGGCTCTGCTTCAAGCTGTGACATCCTATGTTCCTGTGCTCAGCTCTAAAACTCCTTTCGTTGTGAACTACTTATTAAAAAGAGTATAAAAAATGTCCTTGTAGGGCACTTGCCATCAAATCTGATGACCTGAGTTTGATCCCCAGGACCTACATGGTGGAAAGAGAGAGTGAACTCCCCCAGAAGAAAGGACAATGGAAGAGCTCGCAAACCTGGGGAGGTGGCAGTGACCAGAGTCACCGTGTCCCTTTGAGCAAGTGTCTCATCTCAGTGTTACCAGTGACTTGTGGTGTGGCTGTCCCTCCATCCAGAACTATACCAAGGGCGGCCTCAACAGGGATGCACAGGGTCTGCACTTTTCCAGCAAAGCAGGGACTCGGAGGCAGTTGGATGAGCCTGCGTCAGGTGCAGATTTGTTAGAGAAAGAGTGTTATGAAGGCCTTAAAGAGTTTCGTGAGGGAGTGACCCCACACGTGCCACAGCTGGTGAACAGTCCTGTGGAAGTCTCCCAGCCTGGTCTGGTGGTCTGGCCATCAGGAAGAGTGTCGGTGAGGACTAGGGAAGCTGCAGAGCAGACAGGAAACACTGCTCTCCTCCTCCTCTGATGCCCCAGGTTGAGGGAGTGAGCTCAGCAGGTCTCACTCACAGCTGACTTACCCCGTGTTCTCAATGTCTGTTCATCACATGTTTGCTGAGCTTCGGTGCTCTAGGAATTGGGGTGAACCCTGAGAACCCCACGGTCTCCAACGTATGTGAGAATGATTCTTCTTAACTAAAAGCATGGCCATGTCCACTGCCGGTCTTGATTGGTCCATGCAATGGCACATGACCTCTTGTGCCTCCACCTCCACTTGGCTCTGCTTCAAGCTGTGACATCCTATGTTCCTGTGCTCAGCTCTAAAACTCCTTTCGTTGTGAACTACTTATTAAAAAGAGTATAAAAAATGTCCTTGTAGGGCACTTGCCATCAAATCTGATGACCTGAGTTTGATCCCCAGGACCTACATGGTGGAAAGAGAGAGTGAACTCCCCCATTTGCCCTCTGACCTCCACACCTGTACCATGGCATATGTGCCTCCCCAGTAAATAAGCAAAATAGTTATTTAAAACTTTTTAAGTGTCCGTGAACTCCCAACACTTGGTCCTAAAGCAAGCTGTCTTGGTGACAGGCTCCTAGGGGCAGAGTATAGCACGGGCTAACAGTCCTGTCCACCGCCACCTGCCCCATGCTGCTCAAGGGTTTCTATACCATTGCCAATACCAAGTAGCCACATGCTCTGGGAACTGGTGTTTCCCAGGGTGTCTTTGTTTCTGGCACTCTTCTCAGACTTCTGGCTGGCTGCCAGCAGCTTCTCCGGGGTCTGAGTGACAGTCTCGTTCTCCCAGTGTCTGGTACATCTGGCTCTTAGTTCCCTGTCTCTGACAGCATGGGTCTCTCTAGATGCTATGCTCTCCTCCACCATGTTGGTGACAGAGGCCGTGTTCTGTTGTACGGTGTCCACACAGTCATAGGCTTTGGGACCCTTGAACTATATGTGAACATGGGAAGTTCAAGGCTTAATTCCTTAATTTTAACAAAAATGAAGATTGAAATGTTCCTTTGTGGCTGCCATGTAAAGAGGGGGTGTTGGGCAGATGCAGACATTGGGAGCAGCCACTTGCTGATGTGTCGGAGGGGAGAGATGAGAGAGAAAGGCTGCTGGTCTGAGGCTGGCAGGGGGAGCCTGGCCTGTCTGCCATTCTCTGCGCATGGTGTGTGCAAACTGAAGCCTCATTTCTGAATGGTCACACTTCTGAGACCAGTTTCAACCCTACACCCCCAGGCCTGTTGCCGCTCCCCAGGTGATGTGTTCATCTGTCACTTCTACTCCAGCCTGCCCCTGCCCTGAATGTGCCACTGTTGCTCTGAAGGGTCTGCATGTGTGGCTGAATTCATGTGACCTCTCGTCCTTCTCTGACTGTGCCCAGGAAACAAGATGGTCCCCTTTCCACAGGCTCACAGCCTGACATGGATGGCTGACCTGTGTGCACAGTGACGAGTCTGGTAGGCTGTGTGCAGTGTTGCAAGGGCCTTTGACACAGTGTGTTACGTTGGCCTGTTCAGGCTGCTGCCACAGATCACCCTCAGGCCCCGGGGGCCGGAATGCCGAAGTTCATAGGAAATGCTGGAATTTTCGGCCTACCTTCCCAGTGGCTTATCCTACAGGTGACCTATCTTAGAGGTGTTGCCCTCTGGCTGTGTCCTCAGTCCTGTCTTGACAGCGTGCTTTCTTCCTCCCTCCCTCTTTCCCTTGTCCTCTCTCTCCACTCCCACTGGATTAGGACTCTACCCTTACGGTCATAGCCATATTGACAATAGATTTCATCTCAAGTATAACCCCAAAGCCCCATCTCCAAATGCAGTCATGTTAGCCTGAAGGCCTCAGCACATGAGTACCAGGGAATCATTCTTGAGCCCGTGGCATGGGCTTTGATATCAAGGAGTGCTCGCCAGGAGAAGTTATGAGCTTAATACTAGTAATGAGCACACGTTATACCAGCAGAGGGAGGAGATGGGGGCAGCTTGTGGTATGTGCAGAGAGCCCAAGGGAAGAGAGCAGGAGATGTGTGCAGAAACTGTAACCCGAGCCGATGCGTCTTTGTGTGAAGGGCATTCTGTCAGAAAGATGGGACAAATCCCATCACAGATTCCAAGGTGACCCTGCGGGGAGTGGTCTCTGGTGGATCCCGAGTGCTCTGAATGGTCTGTGGGCAGCAGTGTCAGCAGGCAGGCTTGGGGGTAGTTAATAAAGGCCAGATTAAGAGTAGACACCCTATCTGGACAAGGTTCCCGAGTGGCCACCCTAGGCAGAGTGCAGCTAACGTTGCCATCAGGGTGACATCACCCTGTCTATGTGAAAGAGTGTAGAGACTTTAAAATAAATTTCGGTGTTTTAGTCATTGCCTTTGAAGCATTTTGTTGGGTTTCCACTGCCCGAGTCTTGGAGTCTCATTCTCAGGGCAGAAGCCCTTCTCACTGAAGCCCACAGTGGTTGGAAATGTGGCCAGGTGAGGTGAGTCTGCCCCTCACCTCTGCCCTTTTCTCCTGCACAGATTATGACTCTGACGCTATGAGCAGTTCCTACGAGTCATACGACGAAGAGGAGGAGGACGCAAAAGGGGAGAAAACCAGGCACCAGTGGCCTTCGGAGGAGGCCTCTATGGACCTGGTGAGAGACGCCAAGATCTGCGCCTTCCTGCTGCGCAAGAAACGCTTTGGCCAGTGGACCAAGCTGCTCTGTGTTATCAAGGACACCAAGTTGCTGGTGAGGAGCCCAGCGGGGCTGCGCCATGGGCAGTCTGAAGTACAGGATGGCAGCTGGTACATGCAGATGCTACCACAGGGCAGGCAAGCCCCGGAACCTTTTTGAGAGCCAGGGGTGGGCCCAGCCCAGCCAGGCTGGCACCTCAGCAGAGAGGACTCACGGTTCCCCCACACCCAAGTCCTTCCCATCCTGCTGGGCTGTGGCTTGTGTCAGTGGAAACGAGCAGTGTTGAGACTTGCCAGAAGCGGCAAGATAGACTTTCTCATTTGTAGTGAGTCAGTAAATTCCTCCCAGCCAGGTCACAGCAGAGGCCCGGAGCCTGTGGAGGCGCCTTGGGGAGGGAAGAGGGAAGGGACATTCTTTTGGAAAGCCTAAAGCTTTCCAAAGAGAAGATTTTTTGTTTTGTTTTGTTTTGGGTTTGATTTTGAAGCAAACAGGAAGGTAGAGTAAGTCCAGGAGCAGGGTGTGGAAGGTACAGAACTCTGGCCACACGTGCAGTTCCCTTGGGGGCTCTAAGACAGAGCAGCCTTGGAGACTGTGTTCCTGCACCACCCCCTCTTCCTTCAGAAACCTTGGCTGGTCACTAGGTCAGGGGCTTTACTGTACAGCTTATGCCTTTTGTCTTTCAAGTTAATCTCAGGAAACAATTGCTCAAAAGTGAGTCATTAAAACAGAAAATCTGAGTTTCTGTTTCCGCACATTTAGAGGAGCAGATAACACTGTAAAGATCCTGGTCCCCAGTGAATTATGGGTTTCTTACTGGCGTAGGCTCTTAGGACATTGTATGTGCTTCATGTTTTTGCTCAACTTTTTAAAACAAAGTGCATATTTTTTCCACATGTGTGGCCTGAATTTCTTCCAAATATAGAATATGCCAAAAATGATGCCATCGGGGATTTTAAAGCATGAAAAATATTAACAGCCCTTATTTATAATCTGATGCAATAGCTGCAAGATGGTGACAAGCTATATAAAATACTTCAAAATGCACTCAACTCTCATGTGAAAGAGAACTTTTATTTCGAATGTAGGTGGCCCCAGGGCTGATGCAGTGTCAGCATTTTGGGGCCCAGGTTCCTGGTCCCTGTCCCACACTCATTTGTTGTCTTCCTCTTCCCCTGCTTTTTTTCCTGCACTTGGGCCTCCTCTGAGATCCCTCTCTCTGCCCCATGATGGTAACAACTTCCACAGAGACTAGCTTAATTACCGAGGAAATAAATAGAAGATGAGGGAAGACACTATGCAAGACAAAATACAAGATGGAACTTTGGCTTTGTTATGACAAGAGTCTTGCTATATAGCTCAGGTTAGCCTCAAACTCACTACATAGCCCAGGCTAGCCTTGAGCTCTCAATCTTCCCTCCTCCATCTCCTGAAAGATGAGATTATAGGCAGGCACTACCACGTTTGGCTTAAAGTTGTTGTGTGTGTGTTTTATTTTCCTTAAGAAATAATCCAAGACTCTACTACTCAGATGACAGAAAGCATGCTTTTTCTTCTTCAGGCATGCTGTCTGGCCTCCTGTGGGTGTCACCACTACCTGCTTTATTGACTCCATCTCTAGGCCTTTATTTTCATGCCCAGACAATTTTGTAGCCACTCAGGCAGCCCCCTGAGACTGAAGCACCCATTCCCTAGCAAATGGGTAGCCCTGGGAAAGCTGCCTCCATTGAGGGAACTCTGAGGCCAGGTCACCCTTCTTCCCCAGGAACTGCCTGTATCTGGTGCTGAGAGAGTCAAGGCCAGCCTCTCTGGGCACACCCAGTGAGGCTTTCTAACTCCAGGGCCTGTGAGTTCCCCATGCATTTCACTTGAACCAAGTCCTACCTGTTTGCCCTTCCTCAGGCTCTTAGTGGCAGCCCTGGATGAGTCCTGTCTGGAGGCAGCCTGAGCTTGCCTCTTCCAGATCTCCAGACAGTACTGGAGTTACAGGTGGTTGTGAACCAACCGATGTGGATGCTGGGACCCAAGCTGAGGTTCTCAACAAGAGCAGTGTGCGTTCTTAAGTGCTAAGCCATCTCTCCAGCTCCAAGCATCTTCATTATTGCACTAGCTGCCCACAGTAGGTCTCTGTAGTTGCAACAGATCCTTTTATATATCTCATATTCACATAAAAATAAATGTAATTTTCTGAAGATGCTTCAATGGAACACAGGCTAGATCAGTGTCTTCTCAGTAGTGGCCTAGATGCTTCATAGACCTCGGCTGAATTAACATCCACCTGTGTGTGCCAGATGTAGACAGAGAGTGGGTCGGCAGCAGACTCTGTATATGTCACACCTGTTAGCTGGCTGTTGAGCCATCCCTCTGTCTCAACACCTCCTGAAACCTGGCCAGCACTGGAGGTTTGGTTGTACTGGGTTTCATCATTGTTTCTGATCACATGTCCTCATGGCATCAATTGGTCTGTTTTGTTCCATGCAGTGCTATAAAAGTTCCAAGGACCAGCAGCCTCAGATGGAGCTGCCCCTGCAAGGCTGCAGCATCACGTACATCCCGAGAGACAGTAAGAAGAAGAAGCATGAGCTGAAAATCACCCAGCAAGGCACAGACCCGCTGGTTCTTGCCGTCCAGAGCAAGGAGCAGGCTGAGCAGTGGCTGAAGGTAGGCCATCTGCCATGGCTCTGAGCCTCCTTCACTTCCAGACCTCTTCCTGGGCTCTTGTTCATTTGGTTGATAATTTGCCAAAAACCTGGGAGCTTTGTCTTTTTCAAAAAATTAAGTTACATTTTTATTTTGCACACACACATACAGGTGTGGGTGTACACACATACACACACACGCACACGCACACACGCACGCACGCACGCACGCACGCATACACACAGGGCATGGCATGCATATGGAGGTCAGAGGACAACTTTTGAAAACTGATTCTCTGTTCCCCCCATGTGGGTCTCTGGGATTGAACCTAAGTCGTCAGACTTGGCAGTTAATGCCTTTACCCACTGTTGTTTTGAAGTTCGGGTTGTGAGCCTTAGCCTTTAACAGCTGAGCTATTCCTTGTTTTGTTTTTGATAGTGAACACTCATTGGTCTCACTCACTTGACTCCCAGCTGCAGGAGGCTGTCTGTCCCAGGAGGCTGTCCATCTGTCCTGCTGTTGTTTTTAGTATTGCTTTGATCTATCTGCCAGTCTCAGAAATGATATTTAAATGAGAGCGCTTCTTACTTTGTACTCTCTGTCCTTATCCCCCTTTGGTCTGACTTACTTATTTCTTGGTCTTGTTCAATTCTCTTTCCTTGTTTCTGGTCTGTTTGGTCCCTCTGCTGCTGTGTTGTAATTTTGGTTTTGGGATCTGTCTTACTCTGCTCAGGCTGCTCTGCTGAAATGCTCCAGGTGGGGTGGCCTTTAACAGCAACAATTTATTTCTGAGCTCTGGAGGCTGGAAAGTGTAAGTCAAGGTAGCTGCAGATTTGGCCTCTGATTAGACCTTTTCATTGTCCTCATGTGGTGAAGAGGGAGGCACCTACCTGCAGCCTCTTTTATGGGGCACCGATGGGCACTAATCCCACCCATGAGTGTTCTACCCCACATCCTCTTTGCAGCTCAAATGCCGAGCCTCCTAACACTGCTGTATTGGAGCTTAGGGGTCCATAGTTTTAAGCCCTAGGACTTCTAGCTGTTTCTTTTTCAATTTGGAAATGTCTCTTTTACAGTCTTAAATTTCTCTTAAAATGCTGGTTTGGTTTTTACCTCTGAATGAGATGGGCATGGGGCTCTGACCCTGGCTTCTACTTGAACAGTATGGGCATGGGGCTCTGACCCTGGCTTCTACTTGAACAGTATGGGCATGGGGCTCTGATCCTGGCTCTACTTGAACAGTATGGGCATGGGGCTCTGACCCTGGCTCTACTTGAACAGTATGGGCATGGGGCTCTGACCTGGCCTTTGCAAGAGCTCGTCACTTGTTCTCTTTGTCTATTGTGTTTGTTCTATGCTCATGCTGGCCACGGTATTTGGGAAGAAAATATATTGAAATAATGCTTACAGCAGCAATATTGGGTACAACTCATATAACCATAAACCACCCTTTTAAAGCAAATATAATTCCACGATCCCTTTGAGTTTCCATGCTCCATGGCCCTTGGAAATGATTCTGTAACCACAGCAGCTCCTCATGCCCTTAGGAAGAAGCTGTGCATGTCTGTCTTCCCAAGGTTTCAGTTCATCATGGCCTGTGGTGAGGGCTGGGCTGGAAAGAGGTGACATGTACTTGGACATCTATGACCACCGTTCCTCTTTCCTCACTCACTTCTGTGACAAAATAACCTGACAAGCTCAACTAAAGAAAGGAAGGGCTTGTCTTGGCTCACAGCTTGAAGTTGTCATCCATCATGGTGGTGAAGGCATGGTGACAGGTGTGAGGGTCATCTGTCGCCAGCAAGCAGAGATGGTTGCTGGTGCTCAGTTTATTTTCTGCTTTTATTAAGACAGGCCTCCGGCCCATGGGATGGTACCACCCACATTTAGAGTGAGTCTTCTCTCTTCTGTTAATCCTCTTGGGAAACATCCCCAAACACATGCCCAGAGTTGGGTCTCAGGTGGTTCCAAACCCAGCAACTTGAACACACACCATATCTGGGGAACCCTGAACCTCGATTCCTCATGGCTCCCAGGAGCACACAGTCAGACTCCAGGGCCGTGAAGAAGCTTTGTTGGCTGCCCAGAGAATCACACAGAGGTGGCCTGTCTCACTCTGTCAGCAGTGGCTGTGGCTCTCCTGAAATTTGTGACACCCAGGTGGTTGGGAAGAGTTTTTTCTGGGTTCCCTTCCTGCAAGCCTCAGGCTCAGGAATCTCTCCTGGGAGTTTGTGTAGTCTTCCAGACTGAGAGTTTCACCATGCTGCTGGAGCTCTAGAGACTTCAAGATTTACAGAGACTTCTCCATCTCATTGACTCATGCTGCCTGTGTGCGTGTGTGTGTGTTTGTGTGTGTGCGCGCGCATGTGTGCCTGTGTGCCTGTGAGTGATACATGGAACATGTGCATGTGAAGGCCAGAGGACATGCTCAGATGTCATTCCTCAGGTACCACCCACCTTGCTTTTCTGAGACAGGGCCTCCCACTTATAACCAGCCTAGACCTCAGAGAAGGTTAGACTGGCTGACCAGCCAGCCTCAGGGAACCACCTCACTACCTCCCCAGTGCTGTGGTTACAAGCACACAATCCTGCACCTAGCTTTTTTTTTGTGGGTCCTCATATTTATCACCCCAGACACTCATGGTTTCCTAGAGTCTCAGGTCACATGCTGTTACGTTCTACAGGGATCCATCCAGGCACCAAGTTCAGGGTTTTTGGTTTGACTTCGGTTCACTCTTGTTTGAGTGATTGACACCTGGCCCTTCTGTCTTTCCTCCCTCTTCCCATGATCTTAGCCTGTCTGTTCACTAAAGGAGAAAGGACAGTTGCGGAGTGAGAAGCTTTCCTGGTGACTGTTTCTTTCTCTGAGTTCCTTTCCTGGCTGCCTGGACTCTCCTTCCCATGCTTGGTGCTCACTGTTCCCTATGGGAAGCTTGGGACGACCACCCCGAATCTCGGACGGTTCCTACTTCCCCTCTGTCCTGCAGCCTTAGATACTCAGCGTGCTGAGCTCCCTTCTAACTGCTGAGCATCTGACATGAAGTCACTCTGAGTCCTTGAGCAGCTGGCAAACAGACAAGTGGAACAACATGCTTCTAAGATGCTGATGGAGTGAAATAACCTTGACGACTACGTCCCCGTGTGTGAGCTACTTACTGACTGAGGCACTTAGCTAATTATAGCATGACAGCTCCACTCATGAATGGCAGTTAATTGCAGGAATTTTAATTTTAGTGTGTTTCTTACAAGGGAAGTAAATAGTATAAGGCAGATAATCTTTTTCTGAAGAGTTTGAATAGATTACTCTAGTTAATAATTGTGCTGTCATTTCCGTAGTACCAGAGCTTAAGGAGCCCTAGAAATGAAAGTCAAAATGTCCGTGGAGCACTCAGCCCTAGTGGGGTGTCTGTATCCCCCTCTCAAATTCAGAGAACATTGTGGAAGAGGGGGTGGGAAGACCGGAAGATCTAGAGGGAGAGTGCAGGGGCTCACGGAGCCCGGCTTCTCCTTATGGATTTATAGGTAAGGTCTGCCAGTGGGGAGGATGTGATACTCTGCTCTTTTTCTGAGGATCTATGAGCAGTTAATGGTTACCCTGGGGCAGAAGGGACATTTTCTCCAGCTGTGTACCACTGATACTGTGCCAGTATCTGTGTGAGTTACTACTCATGTTCCTGTAGCTAGCCATGATGAAGTTCATTAGGTCACAAGAAAAAAAAGATATGGAAGTAGAGGAGCTAGTTAGGAAGGGAGGGGACAGCAGAGCAGGAGAAGAGAGGACAGCAGGGTGACTATGGTAAAAAATGTATGCATGTGTGACAAGCTCACTAAGAAATCTATTACATGTAATTAACAATAGATGCTAATAAAACAACGAGAGTCAAGTAACAAAGGGGTTTCAGTCATAGGATTTTAATTGTCTCAGTGTAGCAGAGCCTAAGCTAGTTTCTTCCAGATCCATCATTAGATCAGTTACCTTATCAGAACCATGATTTTAATTATTTATTATTTTATTATTATTATTTATTAGTGTGTGGTGTGTGTGTGTGCGCGCGTGCGTGCTGAAGGTCAGAGGACTACAGTCATTTCTCTTCTTCTGCCGTGGGATCCTGGAATTGAACTCAGGTTGTCAAGTTTGTGCTGTAGATGCCTTAACCTACCTGCTGAGCCACAGAGGTGGTGGAGGTTTTCAAAACAAGATTCCGAATAATTCAGATTTGTTGGATGCCTAAAGTCTTTACATTTTTTTCTTTGTATCTTTCTAAGTCCCTAAATGCTGCCCTGTGCTGATGGGATTGAGAGATGCTTCCCCTGCTTAACTCTCTCTTCTCAGGGAACTTCGGTTTTAGTGTCTAGAACCATGAACTCCTGATTCTCCTGCCTGAGAAGGAGACAGAGAAGTGGGTCTATGCCTGGGTCTTCATTCATTCTTGGATATGAGCCTCCATCCTGCGTCATTTCCTTTTCCTCCAAAGAAGTTGGGCTGGAAAGATGGCTCAGTGGTTAAGAACACATACTGCTCTTGCAGAGGACTCAAGTTCAGTTTGAAGTCCCTATATGATGTCTCACAGCTGCCTGTAACTCCAGCTGCAGGGGACATGACACATCTGGCCTCCATGGCCATCTGCACTCATGTACTTATACACACCAGAGGTACACACAAAGTGAGCATTTTTTAATTAAGTAGAAGATGTTTGAAAGCCCATTTCCTACACCGAAAATGGACTCCCAGGTGGTGTGAAAGCCACTGACTGTCTGCTCTGCTTCCAGAGAAGCCAACCCTGTCCACAGCCATTGTTCCCAAGTTTGGTGTCACTGTCACTGGAGCCTCTAAAGTTGCTTTATTCCTGGGCTTCCAGCAGGTGAGCCTGCGGTATTGGTGCAGAGGGTCGGCCTTCCTGGTCTTCGTCTGTCATCTGTCCCACAGATGCTGCCTCTCATTGGCTTTGACGCAGTTGGGCCACCGTCCTTTCCAAGGATGTCTGCCTTTCTCCCCTCCTTTGGCAGCTCCATTGTTGGGTATCTCTCGTCGGATACTCCCACAGACTTGGGGTTCCCTGTCTGCAGCTCTTCACCCCTGTGGCCTGCTGGCTGTGTGCTCCTCATGGCCTGTCCTCACTGTTTTGGAAGCTTCTGGCCCAGCGTGCCTCATGGCCACTTCAATCTTGGATCCCAGTTTCCATTCTAGCACTTTCCCATCTTTCTCTGTATGTCATCTGTCTGAAATCCCACCTGTCTGTGCGCCACCCCCCACGTCCTTGGCTGTTTCAGCATTCTGTCACAGCACTGGGGCCATCTCTGGGATTGCTTCCGATTGCCCCAGGAGTCTGCACAGGCTTTGGAATGAGTGGAAGGAAACCGCAGAGACTGCCCTCTGCCATTTCCCCAGAGTCAGGTGCAGCCCTTGGGTCTCTTGTTGGGCACAGTAGAATTGTGGCCATGTTGCTTTGCTTCACTCCACTCTTGCCTTCAGAATGAGTACTAGGTTTTCACAGGGGCACGACTGGGGACCGGAGAGCTGGCAAGAGGCCTGAGGTCTCTCGTGTGCTGGGGACAAGCTTTCTGAGCAGCCTGTGGGTCTCCTTAGGTCTAGCCTGGCAGACTGTCTGCTTTGGGCTCAGCCTCAGCTGGTGGCTTTGGCTTCCCTTTGGTCCTGGAAGCTGGAACCTTCCTGGTGAGCACTCACTGTGCATCTGGAGTTCCCTGGCAAAGCAGACACCTTGCCCTGAATGCAGTGCCCTGCATCTCAGGATGCCGACCCCACCTCCTCCCTGCCTGCCTTTTGGACCCTCCTTATCCTTTCAGGGAAGATGGGAGGGCTGAGAACTGGCTCCTTCAGGCCCAGGGCTACCCTGCCATCCCCTTTCCCCATCTACCTGCCAGGAGGGCAGCTGTGGGGGAGCCTCTTTCCTCCAAGGCCCCTTCATCTTTAGAGTTTCCTTCACTGTGGCCTCTTGGCACCCCCATGCTCAGATGGCTTTGAAAAGTGCTATGGCTGTGTTTTGGTTTTTGGTTTTTTGGTTTCTCTAGCTTGTTTTGTGTTGTCAGGGTGAGGGTGGTGGTTTTATGTGCTCTTCTGTGTGGGAAAGTTGAAATACTGTGTGCCCTCTTCATTTGTCTCGGTTTTGTTTGTCATATAATAAACAAACCTTTCGATCAGCTGATTTTTCTACAATAAGACTATTTCCCACTTTATTTGTTTATTATTATTATTTTTTTTTAAATTCATTTGCTTGTTTTTTAAGACAATGCCTTAGCAAGTAACCTTGGCTGGCCCAGTACCACATTTACTGGCCCAAGACACTATAAAGTTAAGGCCCCAGGAACATACCTTAGGGTCCCAGGCTCCTATGTGGGCATTGAGTCCATGGCCTCACATGCGCTAGAGATACTCTCCCACTGAGTGATCCCATCGTCACTGTGAGTCCCTATGGAAAGGCTCTTCCACTCTTTACTAGGAATTGTTTTATAAACAAAGACAAGTGTCTCATCACCCAAGACTACTGCTATCAAAGCTTGTTCAGAGTTTATGATCCAGGTGCAGACATTTGGAAATAACAATTAAACTATAACAAGTAAAAAATCCTTGCCCTTACAAAGTATGATAAACACAAGGCAGCATTTGACCGGCACGTGATGTTGATCCTTCTGCAGGAAGCATCACCAGAACCACATGTCCTATCTGCCTGTTACATCCATCATCCATAGGCTTGCCAGAAGCCTCTGTGTGTGTGTGTGTGTGTGTGTGTGTGTGTGTGTGTGTGTGTGTATCCACATAAATGTACGTGTGTGTGCAGAAGCTGCAGACAGGAGCCTCTGTGCAGAGGTCAAACACAAGACAAGAGCCAGCGTTCCCAGAAGCAGCATGATCGGGTTTCCATAAAAATGTGCAGAGGTTGTGTTTCTGGGGTGGAGGGCTTCAGTTAAAAGCAAACAAAAATACCGCAGAGTATTTTGTTGTGTGGAGGAGTTGTGATTTTTCAATTCGAATCCCATTCTCTTAAGTACATGTTGAACTTATACTACTCTTTGCATAGACATACGCCAAGAGGTCTCTAAGTACCCTGAGTGGCAGAGCCTCTGTTTATCATTTTGGAGGGGACCCCACAGGTGCCTTTGGGAGATGCAGAGGACAGTGAATGAAGCAGCTTGATTTCTCCCACTGGTGGGAACCCTGTGGGAACAAGGCCAACTGTGCTTACCTTCTCTCAGGTGCTTTCTCTGTGGTCTGGACAGTTTGGTCTTGAGACTAGGGAAAGACAGAGTCTCACACCAAGATGCCTTCTGTGCTCTTGGCCTGCCCGAGGTGGATGTCTGGGTCTCTCTGGGTTGCTGAATGCCCATCCCAGCACTGTGCAGCACATGGCTCCTCTCCACAAGGGACTGAGTTCTAGTTGAGAGAGAAATGAATCATGGGAGAAGCGAGTGTGACACTCTGTTTCCAGTGTGTGAGGTAGGCTCATGGACGCTTGGGAAGAGGTTGTCAGGAGCCAGCTTTGATAGCCAGGTGTTGTCGCCTTCCTCTGGAGAGCTCGGCCTGGTCCGGAAGGAAGAGGTGGCAGTGTGTATGTGCCAGCTGGCTCTTTCTCTGTGCTTTTGTGATTCTTGACATGAGGGCAAAGGACTAGTGGACTTTGCCGCACGGCTTTCACTTTAGTGGCAGTCTCTAGTCTTTCCGTGTTTTTTATTGGTTCAGTTAAAACATATTTATAGAAAATCTCAAGTCTAGTTTTTTCTTATTGCATAGTTTCCCTTTTAATAAGACCTCCAAAGTTGTTGCTGCTAGGCATAATGTCGAATACCTTTAATCCCAGCACTCAGGAGGCAGAGGCAGGCAGATCTCTATGAGTTCAAGGTCAGCCTAGTCTGCATACTGAGTTCCAGGACAGCCAAAGCTACATAAGTGAGGACCTGTCTAAAAAAATAAATAAATAAAGTTGTTGCTACGGGCATCTGTCCATGCATAGAAACTGTATATAAGACAGATCCAGTGAACTTGTTCTAATGGATCAACATCTAACTGCCTCTGGGCAGATGTGGACGTGTGCAGACCTGGGGGAGTGTTTCAGTCAGTTTTCTGCTACTGTGACAAAATGCCTGAGTGAAACCCTTTGAAGGAGGGCAAGTTTATTTTTGGCTCAGTGTTTCAGTTCATGGTCAGTTGGTTCCACTGCTTTCAGGCTTGTGGCAGAGTTAACAGTCATGGCTGGAGCCAATGGTAGAGGAAGCTGCTTACTTTGGGGCAGTTAGGAAGAGAGCAGTGGGTGGAGGTGAGGGGCACACTATGCCCTTCAAGTTAGTGACCTAATTTCCCCCTGCTAGGCTCCATCTTGTAAGGTTTCATCACTTCCCAATGAAGTCCCAGGCTGATGATCAAGCTTCAACATGTGGTCTCCGGAGACATTTAAGACTCGGCCTACAGCAGGTGGCTGGAGCAGGATGCCTGGAGGAGAGAGGAGGCCGCCTTCTGGAGGATGAGCTGAACTGAGTCAAAAGACTGCACAGCTCCTCCAGGGGCAGCACACACAGCCACACAGGCCTACGGGCATGCAGAGAGCTCCACAGACAGACACACGTGCAGAGTCACAGAGACAGGCAAACATAGTGTCAGACCAGCACACTTGCACAAACAGACAAGCAGACACACACACAGAGCCACACAGACAGACAGACACACATGTGCACACAGACAGGCAGACACATATGCAAACACATAGCACCTGTCTCCACCAGGACTGGTAGGAATAGGTGAAATGTGCTACCACGTGCTTCTCCTATGGGCAGGGAAAACCAAAGAGAAAGGAAGACAACGTAGCTTTGCTGGATCGTGCCTCTGCAGCCTCTGGAGTGCAGGCTTTAGTGAGAACGAAGACCTCATCAAGTTCAGGGTTGTTTGTAATTGCAGCCAATTTCCTTAGTTAAAGCTTCAATTACAAGCTCAGGTTACTGGAGGACTGGTACAGAAGTGCTGGCTGGGACACTTCTCAGCTGCCCACCACAGGGATGCCCACCACAGGGATGCCCATCTCAGCCTTTCCTTTGGCTGTTGCTTTGTGAGATTTAGCTAAAGAGAGTAAGGCTTAGTAAAAGGCATGGCCTTGCTCAGGTGGTGAGTGGCGGAGCGGGGCTAGACTTGAGCTGTAGAGCTCAGAACTTACCCCTTCCAGTATGTTCCTTCTCCAGAGAAAGGACAGTCTTGTCCTTAATGCAGACATGCCTGTCGCTTGAAGGTTTAGTCACTGCCTGGGGCAGAAGGAAAGGGAACCTGAAAAGGGAGCCAGAGGCCTAGTTGAGGGGTGAGGAAAGCTGATCTTCCCCCCTCTTGTTGCCTGGGTGAAGGGTCCCCACAGGCTTTTCCCTCAGAAGTCATGGGAGGAGAGTCTTGCAGTGAGGCGTTGGCCTCTCCCATTTTCTTCCCATCTTAAGTGTGGGCATTCTGTTTTTTCCTGGGAAAGCTGAGCGGCAGAGTGGCTGGGAACAGACCCCAGTCCTGCTGATTCTTGGGTCAGATCCCAGCACCAGTGAAGCGACAGGGATGGGACTGGCTGTGGAAGCTGATTTGCCTGCCACTGTGCAGACTGGGGACATCGTGTTTCTGTTTGCCCAGGAGTCTGGGTTTGAGTCCCAGTGCATCTTAGTCCCCAGATGAACAAGGGTATTCTAAAAGAGCCACTTGCTGACTGCAGAGATGAGGGGTGTAAGCCCCACGTGCACTGGACTTCATACCACTGGACCTCATGAACCCAGTGACATGCAGGGGGTGGCCGAGAAGCCACTTATGCTGGGACTGTGACCCATAGTCTGGCAGTTCCTGCCTCTGTAGCTCAGGGTCACAGTCTGAGCTCTCAGCATGAGTCAGAAGACTGCTCACACTAGTGACAGCACTGATATCACCAAGGCTGCCACCTGTGAAATGCTGAAAGCTGTCCTGCAAGATGGGGCTTCTCAGTTCCACCCTTTGCTAGTGAGGAAATGGAGGTTTGGGATGATTTGTTTCTTTCCCCCAAGGCCACAAAGCTGGTGACTGGTGTTCTGTCCCCCTGATTCACTGGGGGAGTAGAATCAGATAAGTTTTCTCAAACCCCTGTGTGACCAGCTTTCCTGAGTCCCCACCTGCTCTGTGCTCAGTTCCTCCTGACAGAGGGGAGGGAGGAGCCCCCTCCCCTGCCCTCTGCTTCCCCTAGACCAGTGGTTCTCAACCCTCCTGATGCTGCGACCCTTTAATACAGTTCCTCTAGTTATGTTGATCCCCAACCATAAAATTATTTTAATTGCTACTTCAAACTGTAATTTTGCTACTGTTATAATTCATAATATAAATATCTGATATGTGATCCCCCAAAGGGGTCATGACCCATAGGTTGAGAACCACTGCTAGAGAGACCCAGGATACCTGGCTGCTGTCCATTCTCTACTTCCCTCCTTCCTGAACTTCCTTCTCCTTGCTCCTAAGGCCAATCCTCTTACTTGCTTCCTGCCTTCCTATCCCATCATGCTTGAACTCCCAGTTTCTCTTCATTCATTCATTCATTCATTTTTGGTTTTTGGAGACAGGGTTTCTCTATGTAGCCCTGACTGACCTAGAACTCACTATGTAGACCAGCCTGGCCTCAAACCCAGAGATCTACCTGTCTCTGCCTCCCAAGTGCTGGTATTAAAGGTGTGCACCACCACCAATCAGCACCCAGTTTCTCTCCTTTAACTACCCTTAAGTGCAGGATAGAAGGGAAGAGCATGCTTGGTCTTCTTCCCCTATTACCTGGCTGCCCTCTTCCCAGGGAGTGCAACACTCTACTTATTTTGACATCTGACTGAGATGTGCCTCTGGATCCAGGCTTATCGCCCACACCCCCTGTATGTCTTTCCTGTCACCCCAATGCTGAGGATAGAAATACAGGAGTGTGCCCAGACCCCAAGTGAGTCTACAAGAAATGGCCACTGCTGTCTCAGGCAATGCCTGCATGCCTCATCCCCACCCCACCTCTGCATCCTGACTGTCACCTCTGCATCCTGACTGTCACCTCTGCATCCTGACTGTCACCTCTGCATCCTGACTGTCACCTCTGCATCCTGACTGTCACCTGTGCATCCTCACTGTCACCTCTGCATCCTCACTGTCCCCTCTGCATCCTCACTGTCCCCTCTGCATCCTCACTGTCCCCTCTGCAGCCTCACTGTCACCTCTGCAGCCTCACTGTCCCCTCTGCAGCCTCACTGTCCCCTCTGCAGCCTCACTGTCCCCTCTGCAGCCTCACTGTCCCCTCTGCAGCCTCACTGTCCCCTCTGCAGCCTCACTGTCACCTCTGCAGCCTCACTGTCCCCTCTGCATCCTCACTGTCCCCTCTGCATCCTCACTGTCCCCTCTGCAGCCTCACTGTCCCCTCTGCAGCCTCACTGTCCCCTCTGCAGCCTCACTGTCCCCTCTGCAGCCTCACTGTCCCTGTCCTGTCACTGTCCCCTGTCCTATCACTGTCCCCTGTGCTGTCACTGCCCTTCCCTCTTCTCAGTTCCTCATTGTGCTCACCCAAGTTCCCCACACTGGTTTTCTTTGGCTTCTGTGTAATTCCCTTTCTTCAACAATTCGCACACGCTGTGTTCTGGGCGTTGTCTGAGGGACTTGGTCTATAGAAGTGGTGTCTTTATTTCTGATAAAAACAACTTAGGGGAGGAAGGATGGATGGCAGCTCACAGTTCCTTCATTCCAGGCAAGTTAAGGCAACCTGAAGCAGACGGTCACATCACACCCACAGCCAAAAGCAGCGAGCAATGAATGGCTTGCTCGCTTGTGCTCAGGCCTCTCTGTACTTACAAAGTCTAGAACACAAATTTAAAGAATGGTGTCGCCCACCGTGGGTGGGCCATCCCACTTCAATCAATGGAATCAGAACAGTCTGGCTAGACAGGTCCACCTGGTCTAGACAGTCCCTCCTTGAGACGTCCTTCCCTGGCAACTCTACATTGTGTCAAAGTGACAATTTAAGGTAGTGTCACGGGTTTAGTCCATTCCTGTTGCTTTAACAAGATGCTTCACATCGGTCATCCATAAACAAATTTATCTCTCACAGTTCTAGGGGTGGGAAGTCCGTGATCCAGGTGCTGGGAGCCTGGGAGCCTGGTGGAGGCCTGTGCTCTGCTTCCTAGATGGTGCTCAGTTGCTGTGTCCTATACACAGAAGCATGGAAGCTCTTCTCTGAGGTCTGAGCCCTTCATAGAGGCTCAGATCCCCTGACTCTGCTGCCTTCCAAACCACCCCTCCATTCCAAGACTGCTGCTTTGGGGTTTAATTTTTAACATGAATTTGGAAGAATAGAAGCATCTAGAACATTTATGCTCCTTAGAGGAAGAGGCGGTTCAGGCTCCGAACAGTTCATTATTCCGCCAAGGTGAAAGCCAGGCCGCAGAGCCGTTCACCCTGGCTGTGGAGCTCCTACTCACACTGTGATCCTTCCATCTCTCCTTCCACTGATCAAGTTCAGTCTCCTCACCGGGCCTGAAGGGGACATAGGACTAGATTTTTACACCCCCCCCCATCCACTCCCTACTCCCCTGTCCTCTCCTCCCCCACTCTCTGGGGCTCCTTAAACACATGTCACCTCCTGCAGGGCCTTTGAACTGCTATCCACTCTGCCCAGGAGCTTTTCTGTCAGTTCACATGGCCAGAGCCTTGTGATACTCACTTACAGCTTGTGTGTCATCCTGGGACAGTCCCCAATTTTCTTGCTCTAAGGTAGTTGACACCTTCTTGTGAAAGGATCATGCTTTGTTCTTGTAGTACTTTAGTTTTCCAGACATCACCTTTTTTAAAAAAAAAAGATTTATTTTTATTTTTAATTATGTGTATGTGTACGTGAGTGTAGGCACCCAAGGAGGCCAGAAGGGTGTCGAATCCCCTGCAGTTGGAATTACAGGTGAGCTACCTGTCAGGTACAGGAGCAGTACATGCTCTTAAATGCTGAGAACCTTTCCAGTCCCTCACTTTTTGGATGACCCTCATTGCTTATGATGACATCCCAGTGCTGTGGGAGAGAACTTCCAGAGAGGACCTGGAGTATATTTTCCTGCCATTTCCCAGTGTAGTTCCAGGACTGGACAGGTGATTTGGAGAGCAGATGAGTGAACAAAGTCAAGTCCATGTGAGTTCAAACGCCAGGTGCTGTTGACCCCTCGGGTTCCCCTGCCTGCCCACACAGGACTCAACGCATCACCTGGGTACCGTTGCCTCTGGGCATGCTCAGACTGTGTCTCACTCCCACAGGTGATCAAAGAGGCCTACAGTGGCTGCGGCGGCCCTGTGGATCCAGAGTGTTCCCCACCACCCAGTGCCAGTGCCCCCGTGAACAAGGCAGAACTGGAGAAGGTGAGAGATGTCAGCTCTCATGAAGCCTTTTGTTTTGCTGATGGTTTTTATTTTCTGTGCAGATGAATTGTACATGTGTGCAGTGTATTGGTTAGCCAGGGTATCCCTCATGTCTGCCCCCTTAGACCTCCATCCTTTCATTCGTAATTACTGGTTTTAATAACACTCTGCGAGAACTGCAGCCCTTCAGTAGGCACGTCTGCAGTTCTGCCCCTGTCCATTTTCAGTGCCTGCTTTGGACTGAGCCCCAAGGAATCATCTCACAGACCCTGTGGCTTGTTTTATTACCAATGAAGGATGAAGGTGCGGACTTAAAGGAGTGAATGGCCTGGTTCATTCATAGCTCTTAAATGAGGTCCGAATGCAGTGTATCTACTTGCAGCGCTCAGTAGGTCTGTGCTGGTCTGCAAAGTGTTCAGAGATAATGCTTCATTTTCCATCGTACCTCACCAGGTCTGCATGACCACTGTGGGAATAACGTGATCCTTGTGTCCTTATAGAAATTGTCTTCAGAGAGGCCCAGCTCCGATGGAGAAGGTGCTGTGGAAAATGGAGTCACCACGTGTAATGGAAAAGAACAAGGTGAGATTCTAACACACATGCCAAGAATATCTGAGCTCAAAAAACCGGTTGCAGTGAGACTGTGTGGGAAGCCACTGTGCCTCAGCCATGTAGGCATCACCACCCTTCTGTTCCCCTGGAACACAGGAAGGCCTTTGGATTTACAATGGCCCAGAACCTTCCTCTCTTGTCCTACCTGCATCTCAATTATTGTTAAACCATGGAAAATACAGATACCACAGAATTTATAATTTCCCACCATTTTAAAGTGTCCTGTGGACATTAAACACACAGAGTGCTGTGTAGCCATCACCTGTGTCCATCTCTGGAACTTTCTGTCTTCACAAATCAAAACCTTGTTTCCATGAAACTCAAGTCCCTCACTCCTTCCCCAGCCCCACAAATCACCATTCTACTTTCCATCTCTGTGGATTCCACACACTGGGACCTCACTCAAGTGAAATCCTGTGGTACTTCCCCATTTACAACTGCCTTATTTCATCCAGTACAGTGTCTTGAAGGTTCATCCATATTGTAGTGTGTGTGAGCCTTTCCTTCCTTTTCAAGACTGAATAACATTCTGTTATGTGGACTGCATCTTGCTGTCCATTCGTCTACCAGTGGTACTTGTGGTGCTTCTGACCCTCAGCTCTTGAGAGCAGAACTTCTGTGAACCTAGATGCGCAGGGGGTAAAGCCTCTTGTTTTTAAACTTGACTTTATAGCAATATAGATGACATTCAGTAAAACACGACAGCTGTGACTTAACCCTTCTTTGAGCTTTAACATATACCTCCAGCAGGTAACCATCAGCACAATCAAGAGAGCATTTCTGTCACCCCAGTGTTCCTTTGCCCTCCTCTCTGTCACCTCTGCCCCCTCACCCCTGGTAGTTGCTGCTGTTTCCTGCCTTCACTTGGGATGCAAGGTGTACCACCTCTCGCGGGTCCCTTCCCCACATCTCAGTGCACCTTGATCCACAGTGTGAGAGATGCTGCACAGCCTTCCCTGTGGAGATGAATTCTGCTAACCATCCACTGACTGATCTCAGGACACACAGTGACTCTAGGGACATTCTGACTCCCAGGTGGGACACACTGGACTGTAGAGACATTCTAACTTTCAGGTAGAACATTTGGGGACTTGTGGGGACATTCTGAATCCCAGATAGGACATATGGAAACTGTGAGGACATTCTGGCACCACACAGGCCTGGCATGTGGGAACGATGGGGACATTCCGACTCTCCGGTAGGAATTTGCGTCCCTAAGGACCTCTCTAGAAGTGGGGTTGCAAGCCCATACATTCTTGTGGGCTTGCTGTCCCTGTCTGGCCTGCAGTCTTTACCTGGTATTGCATAGGTGTGTGGTGGTGTGCAGCTCTAGCCTCCCCAGTGGTGAGCAGTTTAACATTCTTGTTGCCTATATATCTCTCTAGAAGGATGTCTCCACAGACCCTTTGCCCATATTCCTATGGGGTTGTTTCTTTTTGAGCTTTTGGAGGCTCTTCACATACTCTTCCTGTAAGCCATTTATGAAATATCTGTTTCCTAAAGATTGTCCCCCATCTGTGTGGCTGAACATTTTATTCCGAGTATGCACTGGAGTGAGGGGTAGGACTTGAGAGTATGTGGAGAGAGCTCTACATGGACCCAAGACCTTGCTCAGGGTGCCTGGGCCCTCATCTGTGCGGCTCATATGTGATGAGCTTTCCTACCTGGGAATGAGTCATGTCCTGCAGCAGCAGCAGCTGTCCCAGCCCTGAGAACTCTGAGGCCCAGACAGTGGGACAGTTCACTCCGGAAGGTCACACTGTCTGTTTCTTCATTGTGGCTTTCTAATGCAGTCTGGTCCACATGTAATTTTAGTCTTGCCCTTTGCCCAGAACTGCTCTTGAGTGGAAGCTCCTACCAGCCATGTTCTGTGTAATGAAGAGCTCAGCCTGGGAAGCTATCTTTACCTTTTGCTCTGAGGCAGGATGCCCTGTGGCTCCTGTTTTGCTGTGTGTCTCATGTCTTTGTTTTCAGTTTGGGCTTTTGTTCTTTTTGTTGTGAGATACTCTCCTTGGACAGGCTAATCTCAGCCTCATGGACTCAAGCAGCCTTCCAGCCTTAGCCTCCCAAGCTGGGACCTCAGAGGTGCCACACACCAGGTTACTGTTTCACTGCTGAGGTACAACAGCTCGGTCGACAGCCCAGTTTTCTTGCTTCATGTCCCCAAGCCTCTGGGAACCTGTGTGATTAGGGTCTATGGAGTAATGTGTCTGTTTGATGTTCACGTCCCTAGGAATCTCCTCTTCACTCATTAAAAAGAAAATTATTTGTTATTTATATGAGAGTATGTGCACATGTGTGTGCAGGTGCCCGTGGAGGCCAGAAGACGGCTTTGGATCTCTGGGGTTAGAGGCGAGGCACCTGAAATAGTGCTGAGATCTGAACTCAGGTCCTCTGTAAGAGAAGCACATGCTCTTAACTGCCAGGTGGTCTCTGCAGCCCCTCCTGTTCTCTTTTGAACAAAGACAGCTTTATGTGTTTGGGAATGGGCAGGTGACCTGGCTCACACATGTTCCTTTTGTGTGACACTGTGCCTGGTGTGTTATAGTCGCTCGCTCGTTGAAGATCACAAAGGAACTTCACGGTCCAGATGCGCCCTAAGCTCCCTTACCCTTCTTCTTGGTCCTTACTGCTCTCTACTCTGCATTGGAGAAATGGGGGTTGGCTTTCCTCAGCTTAGCCCTTCCGTGATGGATTTTGTGGTGGTCACAGAGAGGAAGCCTGAGCGCCTCCACACTGTGGTCTCACCAGAGAAGGCAGCAAGCAAAGCTGTAGCTCTCTGAGATGCCTGTTTTCTCTTTCAGGATGAACCCTGGGGAGTCAGTGACTGTCCCATAGCAGATGTGGGGAAAGACGATGGAAGTCCTAGACTGCAGAAACTGTGCTGCCCACACCCAGTGCTCTGTGCCTTTCAGACAGAGTCCTCAATGGGGTGTCCGTGGGTGGACCTCTTGAACCCAGGGTCTGATGATATCACCTCCCCCTCCCCTGCTACCCCTAGACTACAGAAAATCCCTTCATTTCCATCGCTGTAGGAGAAAGTGGGCCTGCCTAGCTTTGTCATTTACACACTGAAATACGAACGTTCTCTTTCCGTCTCTGTCATGAGGACATTGGTCTTGGCCATTTGTGCTCTTTGAACCCTCCCACCGTTCTGCCATGTAACCTCACTGAGTTGAGAGTTCTCTATCGACTTTTGCATTTGATAATGTGCTAAATCCTGCCCCTTCCCCACTGAATAGCCTCAAAGGGTCCTTGATGGCTTTCCTGTCATGTTCCCACATGGGGACCTTTCTTCCAAGGATGACCTAGGATGTGATTATTCTCTGCCTTAGAGTCTGGAGTCCAGCAAGTACTCTGCTGGCAGGAGCTGGGCTCACTTATGCTGAGACTCCGAATCCTACTCTCTCAGGGACCAGTCTCCTCACTTCCAGCTAGCCTGGGAATAGGAGGCAATGAAGCTCATCTCTGGGTTCCTGGCAAGCCACTGATGGAGCCCAACACTGTCACTCCCACCCCCTGTGGCTTGGCTGGACTGGAGGAGAAATGACCCAGATCTCTTGCCCTGGGCTTCTGTCTGGTAGAGGAGGAAGTGCTGGGTCTTCCCACTGAGGCTTTGGATAGGTTCTCAGTACTCAGTAAGTAAATGTGTGTCTAAGAGCATGGAAAAGGGGGTGCACAGACATTCTCATGGGTATTTCCCCTAAGATCTCAGGAGGCCTTAACCTAGTTTATTTAAAATAAGTCAAAAATGTCTGTGTTCTAAAAACACATGCTACAGACTGGGGTGCAAACAGCAGAGGCTGCAGATCAAGGCCACGGGCAGGGCTGGTCCCTGGGGGCCTTTCTTCCCGGCTTGTGTCTTCACGTGTTCTGTGAAGTCTATAAAAGGGCACTACTTTTTGGATCAATCATCCACACCACATGGCCTCATGTAACCTTTATTAGGACTCCCATCTCCAAATACAGCTACTCTTGGGGTCAGAATTCCTGGGCTAAGGCAGGAACATTCAGTATAGAATGTTGTCTGTCCTCAAATTCTTCATGGCTTCATCTTTGGCTACAGTATAGCAGCTCTTTCCTCAGACACTGCTACTTGCTTTTACGCCAGAGGGGAGGCAGGAATTCACCCACTGATCTTATTGGGGTGGGAGACAGGTAGAAGTAGAAATGGGGAGCTTTTCCTCCTCTTCACCAGAGAGGACTGAAAAGGCATTTGTGAGTGAGCATGTGTGTTTAGAGGAGGGGTTGGAGAATTATTCCACAGTGTGTCACATGTTTCTGGATGTTCCGTCTCTGAAATAATTCATGTGATGGACTGGGGTTTAGTTGTTTCTGAAAAGGGAGAATGGAGCCTGGCTACCTGTTGCATTCCAAAAGGGTTTGTGTTGCCTAAATGGTTGTCACAAACGGTTAAAGGGTTGTACTAGAAGTATGTAGGGAGCGAGGTGATGTTGTATTGGTCTTGATGCAGAAGTGCACCCCAAGTGAGGCTGTGTCCACTGGCAGAGACCCTTGGGGAAGGGCCTTGCAATCTGGCTCTAGCACATGGCATCCTTAAGAGACTGACATGTAAGGATCAGGTCCCTCTGGTCCAAGTGTGTCCTTACACATCCATCCTCACTTCTCTGAGCCTCATCCCTGGGTTCATGGATGAAGTCTGAGGGTAGGAGAGGGGGGGTACACATGGCTGAGTAGGAGCAGATGCAGGACACCAGTTGGCAGTCAACCCCCCCACCCCCCGGAATAGTGTGAGGGATGTGAACTGCCCTATGGCAGCACTTGGAGCTGTTATCGCCTACATGGACTCTGCATCAAGATGATTTCCAGGTCTTCTGGTCTTGCTGGGGACACCAAAAATTCTTTTTATGCAAAATGTTTCTAGATTTATATATTGACAGTTTCTAGCCATCACTGTCTTGGCCAAATGAAAGATGGTAGTCTGAAAGGTAGGCCTCTGATCTGAGAACTCTGGACAGGGAAGCTTAGAGTAGTGTCCAAAATGGACAGAGACCCCTAATGAGGACCCACTTCCCTTCCCTCCTTGAAGACCTGCCCCTTGTCAGCCGGCCTGCTGCTGCAAGGGCACCAGCTTCCCTTGGTTTCTTGGGCACCTCCATCTTCCCCACACTGATGGTATGTGTCAACCTATCTTCCTACCTGGGCTTTGCTGCCTCTGGGACAGACAGAATTCATTCCTTATGTCTGAGCAGTCAGCCAGGGCAGGCTCTATCTGACCACTCAGCTACTCTCCCAGTCATTCCCATCTCCACATGGTTCTTGCCTTTATTTGCCATCCTTTGTTGCCTTCAGCACATCATGTGTGCCTGATAATGCATATGTGTCTGTATGCACATGTGTACATGCCATAGCTGGTCCTCCCTGGAGTATAGGCTTTCTGGGTGCAGCCATACCCTTCTGTGACCCCAACATCTGGACCCGCAGCTGGTTCATCACAGATGTTCATGTGCATGATGAGTAACAGTTTGCGGGGAAAGAACGGCCTGGTGATTAATGCTGTGATTTTCCCACTCGACATGAATGGTTAAGACACACTTTTGTGTTGACAGTGAAGAGGAAGAAAACCCCCAAGTCAGATGGCAAGGGAACTGTGTCCAAGGTCACCGGGAAGAAAATCACCAAGATCATTGGTCTGGGGAAGAAGAAGCCATCCACAGATGAACAGACATCGTCAGCGGAGGAAGACGTGCCTACCTGTGGTAAGACCCTGTCACGTGCCAGCAGCAGAGCAACAGACTGTCCCTGGGTGTGCTCTGGGGCCGTCTGAACTGTGGAAAGCACACTCAGGTTTTAGTAGTGGAAGAATCTTCAGGGGTATGCAATGCTCTTCTCGGTTCTTTCAAGGTTAAAAAACAATGTTCTCTGTTGCATGATGACACCTCCCCAGTTCCACTCCAGCGTTTCCAGACACAGGTACAAGCCAAGCCAAAGCTCTAGCACCAAGTCTCCTCTGCATCAGACTTCTAGATCCAGAGACAGCTGTCCATCCTACAGTTTGTCTTCTGTCCTTTTTTTTGGGGGGGGGCTGCTTTGTCAGGGATTGGGTAAAGCATGTGGTCTATAGCAGCAACCAAGTCAGCCCAGCCCACCATGGCCTCTGGGCTAGGGGATAAAGAAAGGAACCAAACGGAAACAAACCAGAAAAATGCATGTGTAACAGCCAGCGGTGACCACCGTGGGAAAGCAAAGAGGTGGAGGGTGCTGTTATAGCACCTAAGTTAGGCTGTGGCCAGGCCGCTAGGGACAGCCTCCATGAGAGTGGAAGCGACATCATACTGTAATAGCCCCGTTACCATACGGAATTCTTTCGAGGAGGAAAACTTCATAAGTGGAAAGAGAGCTGTTTGTCTTTTGATTTTGTTTTGTTTTACAGTACTAGAGATGTTCTAGGCTGGTTGATCTACCACCAGGCCCTTTCCTTTCTTAAAAAAAAAAAAAAATCAAGAATGGAGTCTGGCATGGAAGTACATTCCTATAATCCTAGTACCAAGGAGGCAGAAACTAGAGGGTTGCTGCCAATAAGGCTAGCCTGGGCTATGTAGTGAGTACTAACCAGGCAGGGCTGTGTAGTGAGTACTAACCAGGCAGGGCTATGTAGTGAGTACTAACCAGGCAGGGCTGTGTAGTGAGTACTAACCAGGCAGGGCTGTGTAGTGAGCACTAACCAGGCAGGGCTGTGTAGTGAGCACTAACCAGGCAGGGCTGTGTAGTGAGTACTAACCAGGCAGGGCTGTGTAGTAAGACCCTCTATCGGAAAAACAGAAATGAAAACAAGAAAGGGCTGTAACTGTCCTTGTGGATCACTGTTGCAGACTCCACTTCCCATCGGTGTGAACACACAATTCCCTCATTCCAAGTCACTCTGCTTACAGTCCCCTCTGCCCCCGCTGAGCACCCTCCTTGGGGGCTGATTCAGGAAAGAATCGTGGCATCTGTAGGTACCAGGAGCCTGGTGCAGCCCAGACTCCCCCTCTCATCAAGTGGCTGTTGAGGACAAGAAGGACAGAATCAGGGCAGCTGGTGATGGTGGTTTCCACATCACAGTCCCTTCCAAGAGGAGAGAATTTGGCTGCAGTAAAGCCAACCGAACAGAACTGCGACAGTGGGGAGGGTCTGGGGACCCTGCGACACTGCTCCTGGCCAACCTCCATCTTCCTGGAGCTCTTAGGGATGTAGTCCTTCTTCCTGCTTTGGCCATCAACCCTTGTGATGACTGAAGTCGGGAGTTATAGCGAGTTTTGCTTCTGTTTTTTTTTTTTTTTTTTTTTAACAGTTCTAGGTCAGTGGAGGAAATAGAAATTAATTTTTTTGAGACAGGGTCTCACTATGTAAACCAGGCTGGCCTTGAACTCACAGAGATCTGACTGCCTCTGTCTCCTGAGTGCTGGATTAAAGGCCCGACTAGAGGTTAAAAAAAAAAATGCTTTTAGGAGGAATGGTTGCGTATTAACAAGGCGGGCAAGTGAAGGTGGGGTCTGGAGCCTCCTCTGGCCAAAGAGAACACTGATGCTCAGGGAGGGGTGTGACTTCCTCCGAGTCTCGGAGCTCCGTGAAGGCAGAATGGGTGACCCCCACCCCTACGAACATTTCCTGACTCCCTGTAACTCGTGTCCTCGCCTGTATGTCCTTATCAGAAGAGCACAGCCTTGCAGGCCTCCCCATAAGCTGCTGCTGGCCCTGGCACTCTCACACAGTGGCTCATCTCTATGCTGGTCACTTCCTTGAGAGTGTGGGTGATCCCAAGAGCAGGGGCCCGAGGCATCTGCCACACAACTCTAAAACTGCCAAGCAGCTCTTTGCCAGACCAGGAGTAAGGGGAAGTGTCTCTAGGAGAACAGGGAACAATGGCCATTTTCAGCCCTTCAGTGCAGCTGCAGGGCTCTGGGCAGAGGAAAGGAGCTGGACGCAGGCCCGGGGGACCGACCCTGCCAAGCTGAGCCCCTGCAGCTGCTGGGAGACAGCACTAAGCTGATGGGCCAGAAGGGCGGAGCAGCTGAGCAGTCAGAAGAGACTCCCTGGAGTTACTGAGCTGAGCCTGGTGCTTGTCTGAGCACTGCAGTCTGGTTATGGTGGCTGGGGTGCTATGGCTTCCTGGGTGCCCTTTCAGGGCTTTCAGGAGCTGAGGAGCAGACCTGCAGATGCAGCTAGGCTGCCCTAGGTTCTGTCTCTGTCCTCCTGAGAGGTCTTTGAGGAATGCATTAGTGTTGGTTTGGGCAGCTTTTCCCATAGCCCTCCAGGTAATGTACCCCAGAGATTGCACCAAGACTCCACACCCAAGGTGGTTGTCATCAGGCCTTCCGTGGGCTGATGTAGTCCTGGGGTTCTTGTTACTTTATGGAAGTGCGCCCTCCTTCCAGTTCTCCCTTCTGTCAACTCCCCCCTACCACCGCCTACCACAGGCACCTTCCACTAGTCACACCATCCTGGGCACAAACGTAGAGACCTTCACTTGCTACACACCTGGGGTCTCAGTCTTGTCCAAGCCTCCCATTGCATTACTAGAGTATGACACTGCTCTGCTGGGTCCCCATCACCCAGCATGGGGCCCAGCACATGGTAGCCGAGTCACTGCTTTGGAGATTCAGGTTGCTTGTCTGGGACATGGGCTCTGGCAGGTCCTTGGTTTCTGTGGGAGTGGAAGATGAGCTGTGCAAGCCCTGAGTGCCTACGTTACTTCACTGTCCATTCTTCACCTGCCATGCCTTAAAGTCAACATGACACATCCACATCCCAGCCCTGCCCAGGGTCAGGAGAAAAGAGTGTAGAATCTCGGGCCTGTAAAGTTAGCTTTGTAATTCTAATGAAGCCTTGTTTATTCTTGCCTTTCTTTCTGTAGAATTTGGAGTGGAAAGAATCTCAAAATATTAAACTGAAATTACCCAGTTTTTAAGATATGTTAGCACCTTACTATAATATGAGTGAGATTTAAAACAAAACAAACAAACAAACAAACAAAAAACAATCAAGCTGGGCATTGGTGGTACACGCCTTTAATCTCAGCACTCAGATGGCAGAGGTAGGTGGATCTCAATGAGTTCCAGACCAGCCTGGTCTACAGAGCGAGTTCTAGAACAGCCAGGGCTACAAAGAGAAACCCTGTTTTCAAAAACCAAAAACGAAACAAAAAAAAAAACACAAAACACACACAAAAAAACCTACTAAAATCAAAACAACAAAACCCTTGTGTAATTGTTTATGTAAAGCTTGGGATACAGTTCCCTGAAGCCCCGTGCCTGTCCAGAGTCCAGGCCTTTAGGTCCTGGCTGCACTCTGGCACCCTCTGGTGGCAGATGTCTGCTTCAGCTCGCAGACCTGGCTCATCCCCCTCAGCAAGGCAGGGGGTGTTGGTACCAAGAGTGGGACCTACCCTTTGACTCCAGATCCCTGCCTGGGGAGCTCTGCCATTCTCTGCCTGGCCTCGCTCATCTCTGTGTTCCCTCCCCCAAGAAAACAAAAAGTTGGGAACCCCCTTTTTAAAAAAGTGGGGTATCACCGAGGCCAGTTGACAAGCACAGAACCATGGACACGTCTAAGAGCTTCCTGTTTATGTAAGCCAGGCCTGTTATCCAGGGAGACTTACTTTCTCTCTCTCTGAAACTTAAATCCCAAGAATGTATTAAATATGGTAATGTCCCATGAAGTCATGGTCTAAATTAAGGGAGGACCTGTCTCATGCAATCATTCCTCCGTGGCTAAAATGTTGGGCAAGCTACGGCATCTGGTGACTGTGGCCAGATTCTGTCTGGAGAGAGGGCACGGCAGAGCCAGTGCTGCCGTCTGTTCAGATGGTGGGCGGTGTCCAGAGACAGCTGTGTGCACGTGGGGAAGCTGCTGCCTGTGAGCCCTCACTCAGAGTCATGGGCGGTTCAGGGGCGTTGCTGCTAAGTTCTCCAGGTGCGCATTGGTCTCTCACTAGTCTCACGATGGACACAATGCCTTAGTACCTTCTGCCCAGTCTGCTGGCTGAGGCTACCTGCCTGTCCTGGTGTCTGAGGCTCTCTACAGTGTGGTCACTGGGGATCCTGTGCCTCTATATCTTCTACTCCTTGCCGAGGCCCAGCTAAGGGCAGCTCAGCTGCTGGTTCTGCAGACCTTCATGACATATCCTTTTCCTACCTGGCAGCTCCATGGCTCCCATGATGACGTAGAGTTCAGTGCTTTTTTTTTTTTTAAATAGGGTCTCCCGTACCATCCAGGTTGATCTTGAACTCGTGTCCTCCTACATCTACCTCCTGAGTGCTGAAAATATATTCATGTATTCCCACACTGGTCAGTTTTTATTGTTGAGACAGGGTCTTACTATATAGTCCAGGCTGGCCTTGAACTCTTGATCCTCCCTGCCCCTCACTGCTGCATGCTGGGATCACAGGCGTGTGCTGTCACTCCCGGGGAGGGTGGCTCCTTTAACAGTGGTTAAACAGTTGCTGTGTGTGTGTGAGCCTTGCCTACGGAGTACATCAAGTGACCCGAGGGCTTCCTGTCGTCCTGTTTGTGGACTTGTGCTCCGAAAACACTTAGGCTCTGTTGACACAGGTGACATCTACTCAGAAGTCCAGCATGTGGCTTTCAGCATGACTGAGGCCTGTAGGTGGTGTTCACAATACTGAGAGCGACGGGTCCACTAAGATGTTCCTCTGACTGCATTTTAAAGTGGGCCTTTCCTTTTAAAATAGTATCAAACCAGAATGGTTCTATCTACACATGAAAAGCCTTTAAAAGAGCAGTATTAGTAACTATGGTGGTCTACAGAATGAAGATCCGGTGAGGCCTGCAGCCATGCTAGGAATAACCTTCCTTATCCATCTCCTCTGCTTTCATATAGGCATTGGGTCTGACTGTGACCTCTGGTAGGGCTCCCCGCACCTGAGGGTGCCTCCTCCTTCCCAGGTGGCCCTTGGAGACCATGTTTAAAAGCTGCCTGAACACAAGAGAGCAGCAAGTCCCCTGTTCCAGAGCCCACAGGCTTCTGTCCCTGTGTCTGTGACCTCACAGATTTCATCAAGAGGTACACTTTAGGGTGTGTGGGTACAGGCGATCCACACCTAGATGAGGACCCACACTTTGCAGATGTGAGTATTCATGGAGTAATATCTTGAAAACATGCATCAGAGATGTACAAAACTCTGCCTGGGCCCTGAGTATGTGAGCATACATGTACAAGGACTGAAAGAGGCTGAGTGACACCCAGCATTCTTCACCGCCTTCCCGCACCGCTGCTACCCTTTCCCACTGTCTAATCCTCTTCTAATCTCTGAGTGGTGGGATCTGCAGTGTGGAACAGTTGGAGCCCATAGTGGCCACAACGGCCACAGCTGCCACAGTCACCATGGAACCTCCAACTCATGCCTCAGTATTTCTAAAAAGTGTGCTTTGTGTTTATGATAGTCCCAAATTGTCGTTTCCATGTGTTTGAGGATTTTTCTCTGATAGGGGATAATTCTCCCTGTAATTTTGTCACGTGTGACATCACACCTCTGTGTGATACACTGAAGATACAGTATCATGACAGGTACACCAGGAACACCATCACACAGACCCAGACTCAGGCAGTCAGGTTTCATCTGCGTTAGTCTCCCCATGAGATGAAGCCCTCGCCTCCACATGTGGGGATGGAACATAGAGACCAGGAGGAGGCCTCGGGCCTGTGGGTGGGGAGCTCATACCAGCCACGTTCCGTCACTTGCTGGAACACATCCAGCGCTGGAGAGCTCACCACTCCCCAAGCCTCCCACTTCCTGGAGGATTTTCATCTTCAGACACTTTTCTTTCTCTGTCTTCCATGCCCTGCTCACAGTGTTTGCAGTTAGATCTGTTTTCATGCGATTTCTCTTCTGTTACATGCAGGTGGCTGTCAGTCCCCACTGCCTTCTACACATTCCACATCCACTGTCACTGTCTCAGGGTGGGTTCCAGGTTTCCATGTAAGCAGCAAGCAGCTGAAACTGGTTCTTACACCATAAAATGGCTTCTGCACCAGTGAAAAGCCTCTAGGTCCTGTGGAGAACTAGCCGTGTAATAATGGCTCTTCTCTCTTTGTTAACATTTCAGACCCAGGGTGTGAGCATGTGTTTCACGCATGGCACTTCCCTGTAAGAGACCACAGACAAGGGACCTGGGTAGATCTCGCTTGTGCCTTGGCTTGCTCAGGAGGCTGAGCTGTGGCGTCCTCTCCTTACAGGGTACCTAAACGTGCTCTCCAACAGCCGCTGGCGGGAGCGCTGGTGCAGAGTGAAGGACAGCAAGCTCATTTTCCACAAGGACAGGGCTGACCTGAAGACCCACATCGTCTCCATCCCTCTCCGTGGCTGCGAGGTGATTCCGGGCTTGGATTCTAAGCACCCACTGACCTTCCGGCTGCTTCGCAATGGACAGGAGGTGGCCGTGCTAGAGGTATGGGATTCCCTGGGGCCCCTGTCCAGAGAGGTGTGCACATGCTGTCAACAACGCCATGATTAGGTCCTTTGCAGAAGACCCTAGCTCCCTGCAGAATCGGACTTTGATTCAGCCCCTTCCCTCCTTTGGCCCATCCTGTTTTGAGCTATCCTCTGGTATCTCTTTTGGAGAATCAGGAACTGCACAGGCTGCCTAGGGTACTGTGCATGACAACTTTGCTTGCCAGAGTTAAATGCCCAGCTCCAAATAATGGGTCACTTTCTCAAAGTGCCCAGGCAATAACTTGTTGAAAAATCTCCATTAAATAAAATACTTCTTCTAAGCATAGGCTACTGGGGCACATGGGGTCTATTTCCTTCACTTGTCTTTTGGAAAGCTCTCTACCTGTTTTCTAGTTGAAAAGGCATTTTGGGGTCCCTGGTACCCTGCGGCAGGGTCAGTGAGCTGCACAACACAGGAGCAGGAGTACCTTCAGCTTCCCAAGCTGTGGCTGCTGCTGCTGTTCCTCCTGTTCCTCCTCCTCCTCCTCCTCCTTCTCTTCCTCCTCCTTTCTTCTTTTTCAAGGCAGGGTTTCTCTGTGTAGCCCTGTAGCCTTGGCTGTCCTGGAATTTGCTCTGTAGCCCAGGCTGGCCTCAAACTCAAAGATCTCCCTGCCTCTGCCTCCCGAGTGTTGGGATTAAAGGCGTGTACCACCACCGCCGGGCTGCTTGGCTCCCTTTGAAGGACTAATTCACCAATCCTCCGTCTTGTTATTTTCTACCTGCCATTAATCCAGACTTATTTTTCCTATTTCCTTCTCTTATTATGAGTATCCTTATTATGAGTATCACACACACACACACACACACACACACACACACACACACACACACCATCTATCCGCAGATGTCAAGACTGTTGGTTTTCCAGGGTACATGTCAGTGTGTTCATGCTGCGAGGGCAGCAGAAGTGACTTTGTGTTTGACAGTGGGCTGACATGCAAGCTGTCCACCAGATGCAGAGCCAAATCTTAAATGGCTGTGGTGTGGGGCTCTGACCAGGGTCAAGGTGTCAAATCAAGCAGTCAATGAGATCTGGAGTTTCAAAATGTGGGTGCTTATTTCCACAATTGCTTTCACAGTAGGTTTTCTCGTTTGGTTTAGTTTTTGTTAGACCAGGACCTGCGTTCTCCCTTCAGAGCTCACTGGTCCCTGTAGTCTCAGGAACCAAATGATGACTGCGCCCCCTGGTGGCTGCTGTGCAGCAACCCATGTCCCAGAAGGCCTGCAGTAGTCCAGGTCTGGGATGCTGTGTCTACCCCTGCCGACAGCAGCCAAGTCTGGTTTTCCTCTTGGCCTCTTACCTGCCTGTGAAAACCAGGAATAGGTGAGAGTCAGAGTCCTTTGCAAACCTCTGTGTGGTCTGAGGCCTTTGAGTAATGACAGCTGAGACCTTGGTGGGAGCTGTCCTCAGAGCAGATGCAGGTCTCGGGAAGCTTCAGCAGCAGATGCCAGAGCCCCAGGGAAGAAGAGGCAGGGGCTGGCACAGGAGGATGAGAACTGGACCAGGTGTCTGGACAAGAAGAGGAGCTCAGGATGGGGTGGGTGGGAGCTACCTCTGTGAGTGTCCTTAATGCTGAGTCCATGAAGAGCAGAAAGTTCGATAGCTTCCAGAATACCTGCAGCCCTAGCAGGTGCGTGTTCCTCCAGCATGGTGGAGAATGCATTTATTCCCCTGAAGAACAGCAAGAACTTGTTTAACTGGCATCTCCCCAAGTCAGCAGCTGTTGCTACAGGGCTGAGGTGACTTAGTGCTCACACACAGGGCTGTGGGGCTGAGGTGACTTAGTACTCACACACAGGGCTGTGGGCCTGAGGTGACCTAATGCTCACACACAGGGCTGTGGGGCTGAGGTGACTTAGTGCTCACACACAGGGCTGTGGGGCTGAAGTGACTTAAGGCTCACAGGGCTGTGGGGGCTGAGGTGACTTAGTGCTCACACACAGGGCTGTGGGCCTGAGGTGACTTAAGGCTCACACACAGGGCTGTGAGGCTGAGGTGACTTAGTGCTCACACACAGGGCTGTGAGGCTGAGGTGACTTAGTGCTCACACACAGGGCTGTGGGGCTGAGGTGACTTAGTGCTCACACACAGGGCTGTGGAGCTGAGGTGACTTAAGGCTCACACACAGGGCTGTGGGCCTGAGGTGACTTAGTGCTCACACACAGGGCTGTGGGGCTGAGGTGACTTAGTGCTCACACACAGGGCTGTGGGGCTGAGGTGACTTAGTGCTCACACACAGGGCTGTGGGGCTGAGGTGACTTAGTGCTCACACACAGGGCTGTGAGGCTGAGGTGACTTAGTGCTCACACACAGGGCTGTGGGGCTGAGGTGACTTAGTGCTCACACACAGGGCTGTGGGGCTGAGGTGACTTAGTGCTCACACACAGGGCTGTGGGCCTGAGGTGACTTAGTGCTCACACACAGGGCTGTGGGGCTGAGGTGACTTAGGGCTCACACACAGGGCTGTGAGGCTGAGGTGACTTAAGGCTCACACACAGGGCTGTGGGCCTGAGGTGACTTAGTGCTCACACACAGGGCTGTGGGGCTGAGGTGACTTAAGGCTCACACACAGGGCTGTGGGGCTGAGGTGACTTAGTGCTCACACACAGGGCTGTGAGGCTGAGGTGACTTAGTGCTCACACACAGGGCTGTGGGGCTGAGGTGACTTAGTGCTCACTCACAGGGCTGTGGGGCTGAGGTGACTTAGTGCTCACACACAGGGCTGTGAGGCTGAGGTGACTTAGTGCTCACACACAGGGCTGTGGGGCTGAGGTGACTTAGTGCTCACACACAGGGCTGTGAGGCTGAGGTGACTTAGTGCTCACACACAGGGCTGTGGGGCTGAGGTGACTTAAGGCTCACACACAGGGCTAGGGATATAGCTCACTTGTCTAGCACGTTCGAGGCCCTGGGTTCCATCCCCAAAACCACACACAAAAAGCCATTTGAGTCACACATACACACACACACACACACACACACACACACACACACACACACACACACCCCTTACTGATGGTCATGCAGTGGGCCAGCAATGCAGGCTGAAGGCTGTTGCCTGTGCTTCCTCACATTTTTTGGGAATTACAGAACCAGTGTAAAGAAGGGCCACATGTCCTTCCCCACTGTGGTGTTTCCTAATGTCCCAACACACAGATTTCCATACCCTTTTGTGGACCCCCCCCCCCCCCCCGCTCTACTCTTAAATAATTCAATATGTGTTTGGAAAAAATAAAAACAAAAGTAAGGGCCACTGCTTTGCTAGAACCACAGTGATGGCAAGAAGGGATGCCTAGGTCTTAATCTGAATTTCCCAATTATGGCAGCATGGCCCTAGTTCCTGATGTATATCTGAAAACCCTGTGGCGGTTTATCCCCCAAATCTCCCAGTCTCTCCATCTAGTTCATGCTGTGGATACTCCCCAGAACATGGGCCTGATAGACTATAGAAGATCCTTCCTTTGGAGTGTACCTTCCCCTCCTGACACTGGGCTATCCTGGCACCCTTAGCAGGAGCCAGATGGAAGTGGTGTCACTGTATGGTGTGACCTGTAGGGAGGTGCTTGCTGTCATGTGTCTCACTAATGACGTGATTCATCTCAACACTATTAGTTACTTTTCTATTGCTATGATAAAATGCCATGACCAAGGCAACTGAGAGAAGAAAGAATATGTTTGGGTTTAGAGTTCCAGAGCAGCAAGAGCCCATCATGTGGGGGAGGGATGGCAGCAAGCAGCAGACATCGCCATTGGAGCAGAAAACTGAGCTCACATCCTTCATCAAAACGGAAGTTTATGAGGCTTTTTTCTTTCTAAGCCTGTCCCCAGTAACATAGTTCCTCCATCCAGGCTGCACCACTTAAACCTCCCCAAACAGCTTACCTTAGAGATCATTCTCTATTTATAAAAACAATATTTTTATACAAAACTCTCTCCAACTTCTTTAAATCAAATTAGTTAAAATTTTCAAATACCACCAGGCGGTGGTGGCGTACGCTTGTAATCCCAGCACTCGGGAGGCAGAGCCAGGCGGATCTCTGTGAGTTCGAGGCCAGCCTGGGCTACTAAGTGAGTCCCAGGAAAGGCGCAAAGCTACACAGAGAAACCCTGTCTCGAAAAACCAAAAAAAAAAAAAAAAAAAAAAAATCAAATACCATCTTAAAAGGTAATGGAGTTTCTAAAGCACTCACAAGGACGGCTTACAATTGTTTTTTTGGTTTTTTTTGGTTTTTCTTTTCGAGACAGGGTTTCTCTGTGTAGCTTTGCGCCTCTCCTAGAACTCACTTGGTAGCCCAGGCTGGCCTCGAACTCACAGAGATCCTCCTGGCTCTGCCTCCCGAGTGCTGGGATTAAAGGCGTGTGCCACCACCGCCCGGACGGCTTACAATTTTAAAGGTAGTCTGAGAAATACATTAAAGAGGTCATAAGGTCTAGCACCTCCAGATGTCTTAAAAACATACAGAGCCGGTGAGAACCACAGAATAGTGTTACTCCTGCAGAGATGCAGTGGACATGGTAAGTCGCCTTCTTGTTCTTTTAAATAGTATCTTGATAAGAGAAACATGCTCAGCCTCTCAGACCACACCAGCTGTAGCCAGGACATCTGGGAGCTGTGGGGGAGAGCACCCTCATGTTTCTGAAGCCAGGCCCTCAGCAGAGTTTGTGACAATGCGTTGTGCCTCAGATGCCTGTGAATCTCTAAGTCTTCCAGTTGGGTGCCCTCTCCCGGATAATAGGGAGGCACCTTGATAGCTCAGACTTTTAGTTCCTTCCATAATTTTCTTATAACCTCTAGCTCTCTGGCCTAGTGTGAACACAAGGCCAGTCTTCTCACTCAGGCCATGCATGTGGCTCTTTTCTCGGCCACACTTGGGGCTCCATGTTTTCTTTCCCTTCCTGTCACACGTCTCTGTCTTTGGTTAAAGGAATCACACTTTCTTCCCCATGGCAGGCATCATCTTCTGAAGACATGGGCAGATGGATTGGCATCTTACTGGCTGAGACGGGGTCATCAACAGACCCAGGAGCCCTGCACTATGATTACATAGACGTGGAGATGTCAGCAAATGTCATCCAGACAGCCAAACAGACCTTCTGGTAAGACTCATGCATAGCCTGTGGAAGTCCTGATCTAGCAGCAGCCTCTTCTAAGACCTGTCTGACAGTAGGTGCTGGGTGAGCATGCAAACCGGAAGCATGCCTGAGGGCTTTTCCTTGGTGGGGTGCCGCCCCTGATGGCCCTGATGTTGGTCATTTCAGCCCCCTGGGATTTCTGCTAGAGCAGGCTTGTCAAACTTGTCCAAAGATGGTGGTACTGGCTTCGTGGCCCAGATGGTCCCTGTTACAGTCACTTAGCTCTGCCCTTGCAGCCAGAGACAGTAAAGGATTGTGGCTGTTTTTATTTGCACCACCAGGTGCTAGTCCTGATTTTGTCCTGTGGGCAGCTGGGCAGCTGTTCCCAGCTTCTGTGTGATTAGGGGCCTTCTAGAAAGAATTCTGTATGTTGCTGAAATAAGGCCCAAGATTTTTTTGTTTTATTTTTTCATTTTGTTTTTTTGAGGCAGGGTTTCTCTGTGTAGCCTTGGCCATGCTGGAACTCTTTCTGGAGACCAGTTAGGCTTCAAACTCAGAGATTTAACTGCCTCTGGTTCCCAATTGCTGGGATTAAAGGCATGTGCCACCACCACCCAGCAAAGCCCAAGATCTTAAATCTGTCAGTGCAGCGCTTTCTAAATTTAAGTGGTGACAAATAATGCTACTTTGTGCAAAAGCATACTTTTGAGCCGGGATGCTTCCTGAACACAATAATAATGGGGGTTTATAGCAGCAGATCCCATGCTGGCGGTCAGCATCATGGGGGATTCAGCAGCACTGGGCATTCAGCATCATCAGCTGTCCCACGAGGGCCAAGTGTTTTCCATACTACCTGAGATGTGTTCTCCTTTCTCGATATTTTGACATGTGCGTTGTTGTCCAGGCTGTGATGATGAACAGGGTCCTCCACAGCGCTGTGCCCCTGGCATGCATCCACCTCATACACAGTGACAGTAGGGAATGCTGGATGCATTTGGGGTGACCTTGGTCTAGGAGGACTCCAGTTGCTCTGGTGTTCTGAGTGCCACAGTGAGCCCCACATGGCCCAGGGATGAAGAGCCGCACAGCAGACACAAGGAGAACTTCCAGGCAGTGAATTGCCCATGGGTTGCCTGGCTCCATTTCTAAATTCCTTGTTTTTACCTTGAAAGACAGTAGGAAGGGCTTAAATTCAGTAGGTAGTGGGCAGGAACTCTTCATAGAAGAGCTGAAACCAGTCATGAGTCCCTAAACACTAGGAAGTCTGAACAAAGCATCCTGGGCCAGTTGTGACGTGCCCAAATGCACTCAGACACATAGGTTAATCCCTGTATCTGACCTCTTTCTTTAACATTTATAAAGTACTTTAAAAATATTTTATGTAATATATTTTGATTGTATTTTTCTTCTTCCATAACTCCTCCAAGATCTTCCCATCCACTCAACTTTGTGTTCTCTCTCTCTCTCTCAAAACAAAGACAAAAAACAAAACAAAAAAAACAAAAAACAAAACAACAACAACAAAAAAAACCAAAGAAAACAAAACAAAGCCCAAAAGACAAAAACTACCAAACCATAACCAAAAAAGCACATACACAAAACCACCCAAGGTCCTTTTTGTGTTGGCAACTACTCCTGGGTGTGGGGCCAGGCCTAGAATGTGGTTGATATGCCTGCTGACACTCCATTGGAAAAAATGGATTTTCCCTTTCCTGGTTGGTATCAACTGCAAATAGCTTATTTTGAGGTGGGGGGGGCAGGGGTGTTGAGATAGGGTCTCTCTACATAGCTCTGGCTTCCCTGGAACTCACTCTGTAGACCAGGCTGATCTCAAACTCCACCTGCCTCTGCCTCCTGAGTGTTGAAATTAAAGGTGTGCTCCACCATACCCGGTACAAATAGCTCTTGGTTCATGGTGGAACCTTGTGTCTACTTTTCTTCCATGCTAGGGTTTTGTCTGGTTTAAACCTGTGCAGATCTTGTGTGTGCTGCCATAGTCTGTGTGAGTTCATACATGGATCAGTTCTGTTGTGTCTGGAAGACAGTTTCCTTGGAGTCATCCACCACCTCTGGCTCTTACAATCTTTCTGTCTCCTCTTCCTCATAGATCCATGAACCTTGAGGGAAGTTTGGTGAAAACATTCCATTTATAACTGAGTGCTCCAAAGTCTCTCACTCTCTATACATTGTCCAGTTGATGATCCTGCTTTAATTACCATCTACTGTAAGAAGCAGACTCACTGATGAGGGTTGAGCAATGTTCTGGTCTTTAGGTATAGCAGTATTTCATTAGGAGTCATTTTATTGCTATATTCCTTTAGCAGAATAATTGTTGTAGGTTTTCCCCTAGGACCTATTGACTCCCAGGTTCTTGGTCACTTTAGCAGTGATAGATATGAGTTCCATCTCATAGAGTGGGGCCTTAATGTCAATTAAAAAAATGATTGGTTACTACCATAACATTTGTGCCACTATCACACCAGTATGCAGACAGATTGCTGTTGTAGGTCAATGGGGTTTGTAGCTGGGCTATATTAATGATTTTTTTCTCCTCCTGTAGTGTGTATAGTACCTCCCAGCACTATGGACACTACTCAGTAGTGGTAAAACTTCTCTTAGGGCATTAACTCTATTTTTCCAGGTTTGATGAAATAAGTAAGTGGTATCTTCAGCAACAGGATATTACCATCAGGTTGTGGAAATAACTAGTAGCACTGGCAATAGCCTGTAACACTGGGGTGACTATGGGACCCCTTTGGCCAATGACTCAATAAGATGTAACCCACTCCTGCAACTGGGGGTTTTACTTGGTAGCATGAGATGTCTAGTTGGTGCATTGTCTCCCCCCTGTATGGTATCTCCATTTAAATTCTTTTTATGTATTTTAGGAAGCTTCTAGTGTAGGAGGGTTCCAAATGGCTTTTCAAAAGGTCTTCAGTGTTAGTCGTCCCTCCCATCTTCCCTCTTTTAGCCCTGCCCTCCCCCCCCCCACTTAATCCTCCTATTCTAGTTCTCCTTTATAACTCTATATCCTGTTTCCCCTTCCTTGGGACACTCCCCCGCAGTCCCTTACAAACTACCCAACTCCTATGTGGATATTTTAAATGAAAAAGATTTTGTACAGCAAAGGACACAATCATTCCTGCAATGTGGCGGCCTACAGAACCGGGGGAAAACTTTACCACTTACACATCTGACAAAAGGTTAGTATCTAGAAGATGCATAGATCTAAAAAAATCTGAACATCAAGAAAACAAATAAGCCAGTTTTTAAAACAGGGTATAGAAATATCTTAGGGTTCTTATGATAAAATATGGTGACCAAACACAGCTTGAGGAGGAAAGGGCTTATTTCAGCTTATAGTTTCACACCACAGCCCATCACTGAAGTCAAGGCTGGAACTCAAGCGGGGCACCTCATACTGTGAGGTCTCCACAGCTTGATAGATTAACAGTTGTTATCTGTACTTATGTGGAAGTTACTAAAATCTCCCAAATAAAGCTCACTTAATGTTGACTCTAGCCAGCAAACAGATCACCGCATTCAGGAGAAACCCTGAATTTCCCTCTGGACACAGCTCAGCTTTTCCTTTATAACTGAGCAGAATTTTAATCTAAACCAAATGTGGGGTGGCCACAGCTTGGGGAAAGGAATGCAGGTTGCTGTTTTGAACACTCTTCATTAGAAAGGCGCATGCCATAAACTTAGCCTAGGAATCTTTTTTTTTTTTTTACCTCATTAAAATCTTTTTAGGGATGTTAGCTAGCAATAAAGTTAATTTTCATGTTTTAGTTTTCTAGCCAAACATTCCCATAAAACTTAACAGAGAGGAGACTGAACAAGGAAACAGCCTTCAAAATGTGGTAGCTTGCCAAGGGGATAGATAGTCTGGGATTAAGTTAATTTTTCGCTTTTTATAACTTGGCAGCCATGTGGTGATTCTTTGCCAAACGATTATGAGAATTATCAGCAATTGTGTCTGACTGAAGGAACGAAGGTAATAATGTTCTGAAAAGGAACAGGAAGCAGAAACAAAAACCCTGCAGGACTCTCCCTGGAGAGTGGCACATCAGAGCGTGGATGGCGCTGGACACTGGAACACGTCCTGAGGCTGACCAAAGACCGTGGGTCAGGTGACAGGACCATGCCCTGGCACTTCCCCTGGACATCTCGCAAGTGTTGCCCATTGCAGACCCAGCAGAACGTGGTGGTGGTAATGATGCTTCTGCCTGACTAAAGAGGGACAGTGTGGGGAGAGCCACCTTCTGGCCACCATCTTCAGGCCCTTGCCGGTCTCTGCATTTACATACAACGTTCCCTAGGATGTCCTTATGTTTTAGATTTGGCATCTTTTCCACTTACACACTTGGCTGAAAGTCATTGTAGAAAGACCACTGGAGGTGAAGGTAGGCCCCCTGCTTACTCTTGGCTCAGCATGAGTTCTCTTTACTGGCCCTGGCCCGCTCTGTAAATTTTAGGATGTTCTGGCCAATGGAGAAGGCCTCTGCCAATGAGGACATGTGTGCATATGCTTTTTGAATCCTTTGGGCATCCCCGTTGAAGGGAGCAGAAATGTACCCACTGTACTCTGGTGACTGTCCTTGATCCTTCCTGATGTCTGTGCAGAGGTATTAAGTACTGGGCATGGTGCCAGAATCTGACGCCACAAAGCAAATATGAGGTCCCTGCCGTGTGGAGGAAAGAGCTATATGAACACAATGCAGTGCTGGGTGTTCGGCAGTGGCTGTGCTCACCACCAGCAGGTGCAGGCACACTAGCTGTCCTGCCGTTCTTCTGTTTATCTCACCTTCCCCAGACAGTCCTCAACTGAGCCTTAAACATGTATGTGAAACATGCAGGATCTCCCAAGTGGCTAGTGACTCTTCCCTTCTTGCACTTTCTCCTTCCCATGACTTTAACTTTCCTACACTTGATTTGATGTAGATTAAGTATAGAATAATTATAGCTTTGTTCATAAACTAAGAAGTCTGTTATTGCATCTGCCAGAGGAGCCGTGCTTGCTACCTTCTTCCAGAAGGTGGCGGCAGTGCACTGTGAGAGACGCAGCCATTAGGGTGTGCAGAGCCACACAGGTGGCTGGCTGTGTTGCCCCAAGCTACTTTCCTCAGAGAAAGGAAGTTTTGGGGAAAATGCTTTGTCGGTTAATTTTCTGTGATTTTAGTTTCCCCATTTAGGAGAAAATGCTACCCTTGGTTCTTTCTTCCTGGGTTTTTACAGTTCTCCTAAAACAAGCCCAGCTTCCTGAAGCTTCCTGAGAGTCCAGCCCACCGCTCCTCCATTGTGCTCTGGAGACTGGAGTGGCAAAACACTTCAGACGCTTGTGTTCTGGTGGGGAGAGGCAGATGAGGAGCAGGTGCAGAATAGGCTAGGTCGGGATACAAAAGGAAGAAAGTCAGCATTGCAGAGGGAGTCTCCTTCTTGCTCACCGTCAGGGAAGACCCCTCGGTGCATGCAGGACACTCCTAAGAGCTGCATCCTGGGTGGGAGAAGGGACAGTGGAGAAGTGGAAGATGCTGAAGAGGCCCTGAGCAGTCCTGACACATGCAGGCTGGGAAGCAGGAAGCCAGAGGAGCCAGGGTTGGAGCTGGAGTCTGGTGAATGCAGCCCGCTCTGGACAGTGTTTCTCTTGATTTTTCTTGGTGACTTTTTTTTTTTCATTTTTCTTTATTAAGAAATGTTCTACTCACTCCACATGCTATCCACAGACCCCCCTCCTCCCTCCTCCCACCCCCAGCCCTTTTTCCCAAGCCACCCCACATCCCCACATCCCCCAAATCGAGGTCTCCTATGGGGAGTCAGCAAAGCCCAGCACACTGAGCCTAGGCAGGTTCTTGGTGACTTTTGAAGCCTCTGGGTAGTGGTAGGCAGAGGGTTCCTGTGCTCTGGCTCTCTGGGGAGCATGGATGGGGAGGAGAGACAAATTGTCCTTTCCCTATATGCGCAGACTCTTGTCTCCACCTCTGGCCACCAGGTATGGGCTCTTCTCACAGCAGGAGATACCCCAGTTCTCTGTGAACTCCAGCAGGGGGCTACTGTACGACAATTCTGACACTGTCCAACAGGACACAGTGTCAGGCCCTGAAGATCAAGAGCTCTGTCCCCAGGACTCTGTCCATTTCAGACGTCATTCACAAATCCATACTTGTTAAAGAGCAGGTGTTAATTTGAGGTTCTCACAACCCCCACAGGCCCTTCTTAGACCCCAGGAAGTGGTTTGTTTGCTAGGTGTGTGTTAGGAATCCACCAGCATGGAACTAACTCTTGGGTAGGAGGGGCAGAGGGTCAGCTCTGGGATACAGGAGCCCTGTACCTCTTCCCTGGCTACACTGCTCTCCCTGGATCTGGCAGCTTCCTTGGGTAATGCCTTCTCTTAGGGATGGTGACATCCCTGGGTGTAGCACTTTCCTGGATACAGTGCTCTCCCAGAGTGAACACCTTCCCTGGGTACAGCTTCTTCCTGATGAACTGCCTTCCTGGTGCCTCCAATCCAGAAGCTCTTCCACCCTATCCTCTCAGAGCTGAAAGTCTCTGACTGATCATATAGCACCCCCATCCCCAAACACTTCAGACTTTCCAGGGGTAGTGAGCAGCTCATTATGATGGACAAAGATAGCCTGTCTCCCATCATCATTAGGAAATCCCAAGATTTTAGGGGCTTTGGCCAAGTAAAGGAACCAAGACCCAAGCATGTACGTCATATGTGTAGCAGCAGCACAGGCTTCTGAAGCCTTTGCATGGCTATTCTCAGGGCTTTCAGAAGATCAGGGGCCAGCTGAAGGTGTGCGGTGTGGCTGCCAGAGCTCAGTGAGCATTTGATGGACAGCCACAAACATCCCACAGAAGGCCAGGGAGTGGTGGAGGCCACGTCCCCTGCCTTTGGGAGTGGCCAGACTCTGCAGACAGGTTGATACTGGCTCATTGCTGTGAGAGGACCAGCCCATTAGAAAGAGCTGTGTGCCCTCCCGGGATGTATGTTTTCCCTGGCCATGTGAAAATGGTGAGACCTGTCTGGCCCCCTCCACTTGTAGGTGCTGCTACATATCCAAATACATGGTATCCATAGTCTGTGCTGGGGCCTGTGTTTGCTCTGGGTGAGGACTGGCCCCAGTCCCTGGAGATGACATGTACATCTTTCTAAGGGTCCTAAGGGTTCTGCCTCTGAGCCTGACATAGCCTTTGGTACATCAAGGTTCACAGAGGCCCTGCTGATTAACTGGCGTGTCCATGTTTTCTCTCTCTCAGCTTTATGAACAGGCGGGCAGTGTCCACGAGCCCATACCTGGGGAGCATCTCCAATGGCTACGCCCACCCCAGTGGGACAGCACTACACTACGATGATGTCCCCTGTGTCAACGGCTCGGTGAGTGTCCTTCCAGAGCCAATGGTCAGTTTTGTTAGAAGACAAATTGCTAGCTGGTCTGTCCTGCAGTGCCTAGTTTTCCATCCTAGTGAGTTGAGATTGGGAATTGTACCACTTCTCCCCCAAACCCTGGTCTCTGACACGAACAGCGGTCATGTGATCCGTAGTAGACAGCTCGTCTTCTCCTGTTACCATCATCACGCACATCTCATCACCGAGATACTGGCTAGAAGACAGTGGATTAAGTTAGAATAAGTAAATGGAGCTGAAAGAATATTCGGTTTTACAACTTGTGTCATTCAGACACAACACAGTGTAAGTTACCCTGACTAGTTATGCCCATTACAGCTGCAGCCACCATCCAGCCATCAGACAGAAACAGTACCCTGGAGTGACTGCCTTGTTGCACACTTGGATGGTTCCTGGCATGGCTGGTGTGGAGCATTCACATGTGGGGATGCTTTGTGGCAGTGTCATTGTGTGTCCGTCTATCCGTAGTTTTTATTTTTTCTGTTTTGTCCAATGTTTCTGGGTCATTAGCAGAGCCCTGCTGGGTCTCTGTTGTTTGGCTGATGGCTGTGTACTGTGTACCTTTGGTGGTCAGGCCTGTGCCTGCCTATGTGGTGAGCAGGTGTGGCAGAGCATGTGTGGGAAGCCTTGTGCTGAGAGGAGCCAGTGTGTCTTAAGAGTTTCTCAGTCTTAGACTTGCATCCTTTCTGTTCCCATCTTCCTTCCTTCCCCAGTATTCTGATGACCCTGGGAGACCTGGTGCCCTCTGTCCTTTGCCCTGTAGCCCTGCGAACAGATCTGTACTTACTCTAGGGGCTATGCCTGGTGAGCGCTGTGTGCAGGGCTCTCAGCCCAGCCTGTGTGTCATTGTGCTCCCCTCATCCCCATTCTTGCTGTTGTCAAGGTGGGGCCTGGCTTCTGTGGCCTCCCTGTATCCGTGCAGTCCCAGCATCACTGCATGGGCCCTATACTCCAGAATCTAGGCTCCCCTCAAGGGTGAGCTGCCCTCCCTGCCTGCGGCCTCAGCAGCCTTCTGTAGGCCTTCCAGACAGGGACCCAGTCACCTGGGCAGTCCAGACACTGGCTGGCTCAGGTGCCCTCTGCGCTTCTCCCCAGGCTTACCCATGGTTTCGTGTGTGTTTGGAAATCAACAGCTCTGTGCTAAGGAATCCTCCCTACACACGTGCTGGGCCTTAGGGGCTGAGACATCATGCCCTGTGTGCATGTGTTCTGCCCTTTTGTTTCCTCATGGCTTCCCTGCTCAGGCTTCCTCAGCCTGTTTCCTGTGCACAGGCCTCTGTTACCACATGACTGCATTTTGGAGGCTTCATTTCTGAGTTCCGTAAAGTCTACACTTTATGACCAAATGCTCAGAGTATCAGTGTTATTTCCCCTATAAAAGTTTGGTTCATTCTGCACTCCCTTTGATTCCTTGAGAAGGAAGGGCTCTGCACACACTCACTCTTATTCTAGAAATTTCTGTGGGATTTCGTCACTGTTTACTAAGTATTCCACATGACTTGATCCTTGCTATTTTAGGAAAATGAGAGTCAAGTATAGGCCATTGTGTATCTGTGTGGCTGTCACTGAAATGCTCGATCCTGGCTTTTCTATGTTGTTTTAGGTTGTTCGCTTGTCCCCAGCATCACAAAAATAGACACTGATGTGGCTGCAGAAGAAGACACCCCCACCCTGGGATTTTAGGCCTTTCCTATTTTTATAACAAAGGGCTGTAATTATAGTCTGGCAGGAAGGAGCGCTGCACGGAGAACATAAAAAACAGGCTGAAATGGGCAGAATATATGAATTAATATTTCCTTTTATAATGTAGGGCAATTTACAAAGACCTTTAAAGTCTAAAGGGATCTGGCAGTGGTTAAGAGTTTGGGGTTTCTTTATGCTTTCCTGCCAGTGCTCCAGAGTCCCTGTGTCCTGAGAAGTGGCTTTGAACTGTTAACTCTTTGTTCAGGTCCTCTGCTAGCATAATGCCATTGTTCCATCGAAGTCTGAGGCATCCTGCATTATGTGATTACGTGACTTCTGTCTTCCGCAGACATTTTTGGCGGTGGCAATCTTTCCAGATGCTTAAGTGTAGCACTTAGATTATGGTGACCTTGATGGTGGATTTGCTGGCCACAAGGCAGCATGGATGAATTCAGGGTGTTCTTGATGGCAGTCATGTTCCTCCATCAGTGCCTGAGGTTCCATGACAGCACAATGTGTGGCCGTGGCTCGGCCCAGCTCAGCCTTTCCCCAGTTGTGTGAGCTGCCTTTGCCTCAGTTTCCCCTGTTTGCTAAGTGGACTCTATGATGTGTAAGCCAGTGTGTCCAGGGCACAGCAGGTGCCATGGCCCTTGACCGTGATCTCACATGCCTTCCTGTGCAGCAAAGAGCTCCAGGCTCTGCCCAACTCCCCCAACCTCACTTCCTGTGCATCAGCATTCTTCATTTTGAAAGACAGAACAAAAACGGTCATAATCTAATGACTCTGGAATGGTTTAAGGACAGAGAAACCTTCTCATTACTCCAAAGGCAAAGGGACCCTTATGAGGCCGCCCAGAGCTGTGGGAGTTTGTGCCTGCCATATGTGTGTATGAGTGACTGGTCATGAGAGTTTTGGGGGCTGCTAACATCTCACTATGCTGACCTTCTCTCTCCTCGTCTGGCCACTAACGAACAGGCTGTATGTGTTGCAGTGGGACATGGATGGCGGCTTTCCTGGCTGTGGGAGCAGAGGCCTGGCGGAAGAGGTGCTTTATGATAACGCGGGCCTCTACGATAACTTGCCATCGCCGACAATCTTTGCTCGCTCCTCTCCTGCTGACCGGAGGGCGTCTCGGACACCCGCTGACAGGCTGTCCTCTAACCACTACAAATCCCCCACCTCCTGCAGCCCACCCTGCTCCCCACCTGTCACTAACACCTCTTCTGTGGGGAGGGCATCTCTCGGGCCACACTCCCAGGTACAGATTGTGTTCCCAAACTCCCTGACATCACCAATGGACCTGCAATGGCCATGTGTGTACTCACCTCTCACATACCAAAGTGTCACAGTCTTCGGCCATAGCCTAATTCACAGTGAGCCACTGAGGGTCTAGAGAGACGTTTATGACCAGTTCCCAGCTTGTCTGGCTCCCCCCAACCCAACTCCTGGAGAATTTCCCAGTGTGCTTTCAGAATTATGTCAAAGATTATGAAGAGAGGCCATGCAACTTTCTAGACAGATTCTGGAATGGCAGGTTTCTCTAGTATATTCTACCTGTGTATAAGTGAGCAAGGGTTGCCCCCAGGGAGTGGTTAGTTCCTGTCTGTAAACGTGGTCAGCTCTATTCTGAGAGCCAGTGTGTTTTCTGGGAGAATATGACATGTGTCCTGCACCTGTGTGACAGGAGGGCTCTGATTCTGGGTGACAAATAGGCTTGTGGCTGAACTCTTGTTCGCCCACTCTCTGTGACATGCATCAACATTTCAGAGCAGACACTAACCACCTTCATGAATTTTTAAACTAAGCATTTTGTATGTTCTGCCTGGAGTCCTAGTGCCTCATTTAAGAACACTCTGAGAAAAAGCAAGAGGCCAGACTTTCCACATTCCGTTCCATTCTTTGGGTAGTTTTGAGAAAATAACAAACACCAGGCAAGGTCCAGGCTTCCAGGTAGTGGTGACTCACTGTGGCACCTCCAGACATTGCTTTGTTAGAACTGACACACAAGGCTTGAACAATTATATAATGTGTCAGGCACAATTATTCAGATGCCAGCCCTGGAGAGTCTGACTCTGGGAGTCTGAGGGGTGTGGACCGCTGAGTGACCAGTGTGAGCACCATTGGCCTCTACCAGTGTCACGAGGATCCCCACCCAGACCTGGCCCATGTGTCCTACCTATGTCTCGATCCATTTGCTGCTCTCATAGTTGTCTTTTGGTTAGCCTAGTAAATGTGCCACCTGTGCATTTGGATTGTCCCTTCCTAGGCAGGAATCAGGTGATGCACGGTGTGGCACTGCCACTGTTCCTCAGCCTAGTTTCAAACAGGAAACAGTCCCAGGCTGAATTCTAGTGCCTCTGCTTGTCCCATCCTTGTGTGGCCATTCTTTTAGGAGCCTGTTGGTGGCGAGGCCACACACTCAGAGAGCTCCTGGATGCCATCTTGTGCATGGCTGTGCAGTGTCATTAGGAGTCCTGTGGGAGGTGCCAGTGTCTTTACATTTTTAAGTGAGCAAACAGAGGTTCAGGAAGTTTTGAAGGCTGGCTCAGGGTTCCCTAAATGACAAGCCAGAACTGCAGCTAGATCTGTATGCAGCCCCACAGTGCCTCGAACAGAAGGAGAGGCAGGCAGTGGGAGTTAGGAATGACAGGGCCTAGGTGTCAAGTTCCCTCTATATCGAGCTCACTGCCTGGCATACAGTGTCACCTGACAGATAAGGAGCTGTGGCTTGCAGAGTGAGCAGGAGACTGTTGAGTTTTTTTAAGCCTGTATCTAGTCAAGGCTTTGTATATGTTTACGCTACTTCTGTATATGTCTCTTGCATCCTTCCTCAGACTCATCAGTGGTCTGAAAGGAGGTTATGTATCCCATTACTGTATCACTCAGTTAAGGGCAAGAACCTCCCTGCAGAGCCAGGCCCGTCCCCTAGAAGCAGCCCAGTAATGGAAAAATGACTTAGCTCTAGAAACACAGGTTCCCAGGCTCTCAGAGGTTGCTGCTGCATACCCATGCGTGGTCACTTAGAGCTGCTTTCTTATCAGCACTTGAGGTCCCAGCAGAAACATAGCATCCTTCCCATTGCAGACTTCCTGGTCGTCCAGGTGTCCAGGCTTCAGTGCTGGAAGCTCCCAGCTGTCATAGGGACATTACAGAAGCCCATCAGCTGGAACCTGAGTTTGTTCCCTTTGCCCTTTGACCGTGCTGGTAGGCTGTGCTTAACATTCAAAAACTAAAAGAAATAACTTCAGGCAAAAGGGTGCTTTTGTTGGATTAGTTTTAATTTTCTCTGTGTGTTTCAACAGTTGAAGAGCAAAAAACCTCCAGTGGCATCTAATGGGGTTCCTGGAAAGGGGAAGGCTCCAAGCAGCCAGCAGAAAAAGGTGGACTCTGCAGGTGGCGTGAAACGGACAGCATCAAGTGAGTTTCCCCTCTGGCTCCTTTGCTTTCTGCTTTGGTACAGTTTGTCAGCTTGAGGCCGGCTGAACCACTCCTGCAGGAGATGCTGGGCTTGAGGTGTGTTGGGAGGGGGAGCAATGTGCATCCTTCCTCCCCCCCACACTCCACTGGCTGGGATCTTTAACCCAGCCTCTGGGACTGTTGCTTGGCTACTTGGTATGACATTCAACCATGAGGCACTGGGGCTTTGGTCCAGGAGACTCCAGTTTGTGTCCCTAGAACTCCATTGACAAGTCACATAGCCTGAGTGCAGCCCCTTCATCTGTCAGATGTGCAAACGGCCGACCACTGTGGTGGATATGGTGGCAGGGGTGCTGTTGGGCACTGAAAGCACAGCCCCTGGTAGAACATGACAGCCAGAGGTCTCACAGCAGGCCAGCCACTGAGCTAGAACACAGGCCAGGCCTTCAGACTTGAGAGCCAACTGTATAGACCAAACAGAGAGAGACATAGCCCGCCCGGGAGCTGAGCGGCTCTCCTTCATCTGCAGCTACATTTGGGTGTGCTAGCTTCTTGAGTTGGTGTTTGCCCTGCCCTCATGCTTTGGGTGGTCCACCATTCAGCCAGCCAGCCGGTCGGTGGGATGTATTCCTTCAGGACATTCCACTTGTGGCTGAGGATGTAGTGAGAAGATCACGCCAGCTTTAAAAGCAGGCCTAGGGGCTGCAAGGGGCCCTGCTGGTCCTGGAGCTCCTCCATCAGCCTGAACTAAGCAGGGAAGTGTCCATGCCACATCATGACAAGTCACTATCACTTGGGATTTCTACCTGAGCATTCCAGTCTGTGGCCATGCAGTTGGTAGACCAGCCTCTGTGACAGTGTAGATGAGGCTAGCATCCTTCACCTGGGGTCCTCCACACCTACCTGGTGCAGGAGGGGAAAGGCCTCAGACCTGCACATGCTGGCTTCTGTTTTAGAGTCAGCGTGCACAAGGACGCAGAAAGGCTGTCTTTTCCATAGTCGAAGCATGGATGAGCCTTGGGACTTCAGCAACACTTGACTGCTTCAGCCCCAGGGAACCCTTTGCATTCTTGACAGGAGCTTGTCTATGCCTCTGCTTGCAAACCTGCATTTCAAACAGGCAGGTCAGGGGCTGTCAGGCTGCCTCCTGATTGTCACCGACTTCCTTTGGCCCTCTCTCTGTAATTTCATTCCCTGATGCCTTGGATGTGTTTACACTCTTGTTCTTAGTGCTGTTCATTCAGGGAGGTGCAGGAGCCAGAGGGATGAGTCGGCCTAAAATGCCTTGTTAAGCAAGATCTGAATCCCACGTGGGCTCCTTCAGCCAGGCATTTCTCGCAGCCCTCTGCTCGCTTTATTTTATGGATGATTTATCCCAATATCTGGTGGGACCTTCTGTAGGGAATGTTTTATTAACTTTGGTGACATCTAATGGAAACAAAAGAGAAAAATAATTGCATCCTGTGCTTTTGCAGAGTTCAGCCAATTGCATTACAGTTGTATAGAGTTTATTGCGTGGGGACCGAATGGGGGCGAAATTTATAAGCTGTCATCTGTAGGTTTGTTGGGGGGCATATTGGTGTAGACAGTGGAGTTTGTACAGTTTGGCGTGGAATTTTCTGGAAGTGCTTTGGTTACACGAGACAAGTTGGTTAGCCTTGGGCTGCAGATCTGGCAATGTCAGTCTATGGGGATCTTTTTGGTGAGGGGAGTAATGCTGATTGGACATAGAAATGCACAAATCTCCATGAGTATGGCACATTGTGGAAGAAGTGATGGTAGGCAGGTACTGCATGAGCAAGCCTCTGATGAGCCAGTCATTTCTGGTTATCATGGGGGCTGCCTGTGTCTACTCCATCCCAGGCACCTTAGCACACAGTTATCTGTGTTAGGGACATGCATCTACTTTCAAAGACTCACATAACAGCCCTTGTCCTCCCATGGCTTCTACTTTGAAACAGACTGACATGTAAATGGGCAGTGACAGAGGGGCAGGTAGGGTGGCAGAGGGGCACCCTTGGAGCTGGAAATGATACAGCGACAGAAGCCTCACAGTGGGGTCTGGCCAGTCACGTTAGGCTCTCCAGCCCTTCGGCATCTTTTCCAGAGAGGTTTTTCCTAAATTCCTAGCTGGCTGCTTTAAGTTCCTGCTGTGACTTCCCCATAACAACACGCTGTAGCTTAAACTGCAGGCCAGACTGAAGAGACTGTGGGGCCTGGGTTCAACACTGAACTGCTATTCGGGCAGCCAGGATGCTGGGTTTCCCCCCACCCCTACCCCCTGAAGCTTTTACTTATTCACTCATTCATTGTTCATTCATTCATTAAATGCAACAGCTATTTATAGAGGACTCATTTGGAGAGTTACTTTAAATGCTTTGTAAATATTAATTGAATTCTTACAGCTGCCTATGAATGAGCTGCTCTTATCCCCATTTCACAGGAGGAGAAACTGGGGCACAGGTTTGTTCTAGGTCACAGGGTTCCAAGATTGTCCTCTAGATAGTAGGTCTCCAAGCACCATGCACTGCTTTTCTGTCTTTTCATTCAGTGGAGAAGCTCTCCCTATCTGCTTCTGCCAGGCGAGAATCTCAGGCCAAGGAGATGTCTTCCCTCCAGCCAGGGTGAGGTGTTCTTGTAAGAACAGAAGTGGGGGTGAGGAGAGGCTTTGCACATAGAGAGGACTACATAAACTCTAGAAGGTTCGTTGTTGTTGTCCTATTTCACTTTCTGTGTGTGTTTGCCTATGTGTATATCTGTGCACCCTGTGTGTGCCTGGCGACCAAGGAGGGCAGAAGAGGGTGTTGGACCCCCTGGCACTGGAGTGACAGATAACTGTGAGCTGCCATGTGGGTGCTGAGACTCGAATTCCGGTCCTCTAGAAGAGCAGCTGGTGCTCTTAACCACTGAGCCATCCCTCCAGCCCCAATAGAGGTTGTTGTTGACGGTAACAGATACTCTGCTCTAGTTTCATTTCTTCTGCTGTAACAAACACCCCAACAAAAGCAGTTTGGGGAAGACAGAGTTCATTTGGCTGACGTTACAGGTTACAGTGTGTTACTGTGGGAAAGTCAGGCAGGGACTTAAAGCGGCCAGTCACTTCACATTCACAGTCAAACACAGAGAGAATAGATACATGGCCATCTGCTTGATAGCTAGTACCCAGCCAGCTTTCTCTGCTCTTACACATCCCAGGGCCCAGCTCACGTGCCACCCACACTGAGGGTGTATCTTCCCACCTCAGTTAATAATCAAGATACTCCCTCACAGACATGGCCATAGGTCAAGCTGATCCAGATAATACCTCATTAAGATGCTCTTCCCAGATGACTCTAGATTGTATAGGGTTGGCAGTTCAAACTGTCCAGGTCACTGCCTGCCCAGGGTGCAGAATCTTCACTTTGACTCTTACTGGCAATTATTTGAAAGCTGAGGGGAGGAGCCCTGAAGGGATTCCCCAGTATTCCTCTCCATTTGTAAACGTGCAGATCAAAGTATTAGAGGATTGGAAGCAGGTGGAGCCCCAAGCCTCTCTTTCCCCTCAGGAGCATCCAGGAGCAGCTCTGCGGTACACTGAAGAGCCGCTGAGCCACAGGCCTTGGCAGCCTGACCCCTCTGGTCGTGCTAACTCTTGGTGCTCCTTATTCAGATGCTGACCAGTACAAATACGGTAAGAACCGAGTGGAAGCAGACGCCAAGCTGTTACAGTCCAAAGAGGAGGAGCTGCTGAAGAGGAAAGAGGCCCTGCGGAACAGGCTAGCACAGCTCCGGAAGGAGAGGAAGGACCTGAGGGCTGCCATCGAAGTGAATGCAGGTGTGGGGGGTTGGCTCTGATAGCCCGGGTACCTGTGTCCCCTGGAGTTCTAGAGTCATTCAGCTCACCTTCAGACCTGTGAGCCGCAAGGTGGCATTGCTCCTGGGGTGCTGGCCTTGTGGGGAGCCCAGGGCAGCACAGGGTTGGTTGAGGCATGAGTGCCACCATAGGCAAGGGCTGTGACCTGACCCCAGCAATTTCAGCCTCAGCTGCTAAGAGCCAAGAAGGTTGGCAGGGTTTGTTCCTTGTCTGAGGTAACTCTGTGGGGCTTCTGTGAAGGAGGGCAGCCCCCAGGGCTGAGAAGTTTTCTCAGGGCTCTGCCTGGGAAGAAGCAGCTCTCTATTCTTAGGAAGGCCTGGGGAGAGCAAGGCTGCACCTGGGTTTGAGGACCAGGGGAAAAGACTGTGTTAGTGATCCTGGAAGAGGGACAGTGAGCAAGGAACAGCTGTCAGGGTAGCGGTGTCTGGAGATGAGTGGTACCCAGGCCCAGGCTGTGCCTTCCTCCTGCCAGATCTCCCAATCTGGGATGGAAACTGACATCTCCCCCTGATCCTGGCTAGCACCCCCGCAGGGGCATGGCTGACTTTTTAGATTTAGCTTCTGCCAGCTGAGAAGGGGAGATGTGCAGTGGATAGGGAAGACTGGGGGTGGGGGGGAGCACTAGCTTCCAGGAGGTTTCAATGCTGGCTGAGGTGGTGTATATGCCCATCATAGTTAACCAGAACTGAACTCTGTCTGAATTATGGGAAGTGATTTGGGGAGCAGAGAACAGGAAGGGGGTGCAGGTGGGCCCGTTAGGATAGTCTGTGGGAGCAGGTTGGGCAGGGTGTCAGTATCAGGCTACCTGGGAGAGATGGAAAGCTGAGTCTGTGACATGGAGGGAGCGTGGATTGACCAGCTTCTTCACCTGCCTGTGTCAAGGCACATGACAGATGCCGAAGGGTTACAGCATGGTCCCTCAGAGGCCAGGCTCCCTGCTTCCTGTGTTTGGCCACCTCCCTGACTCGGTTTCTTCTCTGCCCACCTCTGTGCATTTCCTGCCCTTGTTGGTCATCGCGCCAAATTTCAAATAAATAAGTTAACTGACAAGCCCTAGAGAAATGCATGGCAAGTCCCACAGAGACATGGACCATGTTGTTGTTGCTGCTGCTGCTGTTTTTTAAACCACAGCAGCTTATACAATAGCCCACACAAAACTGGTAGAATTTGAGACCTCCCAGTCAGGGGCCCCATTGGACGCCGTACCCTTTAAGTGAGTGTCCTGAGGCCCCTCAAGCTTGTGGGCAAGACCTGGCAGAACTCAGCTCTGTCAGCGCCTCTGTGAGGTGACCATGTGTCCCTGGGATTTTAGGCAGGAAGCCCCAGGTGGCCCTGGAGGACAAGCTGAAGAGGCTGGAAGAAGAATGTAAGCAGAGGGAGGCGGAGCGGGTCAGCCTGGAGCTGGAGCTGACGGAGGTCAAGGAGAGCCTGAAGAAGGCCTTGGCAGGTGGCGTCACCCTAGGACTGGCCATCGAGCCCAAGTCAGGGACATCGAGTCCACAGGTAAGTGTCCTGAAGGCACAGCACAGGGAAGTGCCCCGTGGTCTCTCAGGCAGCTCGCTCACTGCCATGAGTGGTATCAGGCTAATGTTTGTACTGTGCCCCAGTGTGTGAAACATTGGCCTCTCTTATGTTCACAGAGTATTTAAAGGCAGTACCGAGTCCATGTCCCTCCTCTGCATGGTCAGATCTGACTCGATGCCAGCTTGTTAGGCAGAAACTCACCCCCAGCACTCCCTGACAGTGCTACCAGGGCTCTGGAAGCTGCTGTGACAGTAACACGATCTAGTCCCTAAATCTGGCATGAGGGCGTCAATGTGTCAAGTCTGAGCCCTGACCTTTAGTCATGGCTCCTCATCCTCACCTGACTCAGCTGCTGGGACTTGCTGTTGTCCCCAACTGTCCCCTGGCCAGGAGTAAGCATGGCCTTCAGAGGCTCAGGCCTGGATGGCCATGCTCTAGGGCCTGCTGTGTTCCTGAGGGTCCTGTCTCTGCACTGTGGCTGTCATCACCTCCTGGCATTGGTGGCAGCACTCTGTGTAACTGTAACAGGCCACTTCCTCAGCAGGGCGGCTTGTCGGGCAGGTGCTTCTGTCGCAGACAGCCTACTGCCTGGCCACCCCCAGAGACACCCTCTTGCACCAGCAACCAACACCCACCCAGAGCCAATGCTGCCTCTGATGTCCAAGGGAAGATCCATGCCATCAAAACATTGAGCCGGGAGCGCCCTAGTCAGGAGCCCCCCCAGGAGTTCTGGGCTGACATCCTGCACATCCCAATGTGTTTCGGTGCTCTGTGTTATTGATGATAACGTGGTCTCCATAGTGCTGTGCTTTCCCAAAGGACGGTTTGCGATCCTTTGTGGAAGAGCCAGCAAGCCAAAGTCAGGCCCAAGGCAGCTGGAGAGATAAGTTGTTTCATTTTAAGCTTTCCAGAAATTTCTCTCCAGCATGTGCAAAGGGAGAGTGGTCACAGACCCTCAGTGCCACTTGGGGGCCCCTCGTTGTCCCTGGTCACCAGCCTAGTGCTGTCTGGTGACCAGGGACAATGGCAGCTTCTACTACCAGGCCGGACCCATTCAGTAGCAGGCAGCTCCAGGAAACACTTGCAAACTTAGACGAGAGGCGGTGAGGGGAGGAGTGTGGGCCTGGATCCGCCCCTTGGCCGCAGCTTTTCTTTCTTACTTGCACTGTCCAAAGGTGCTCAGGCCCTGGCTGTGGTGCTCCTTCCTAGTTTTGCCCATTTCCAAACCAATTTCTTCTTAACCAAACTGTTTTTCCCTGAGAAATGCCAGTGGCCGAGAACCACCCTCACGCAGGGCTCCCCTCTCCTTGACAGTCTCCTGTGTTTCGGCATCGGACTCTGGAAAGTTCTCCCATCTCCAGCTGTGATACAAGTGATGCTGAGGGGCCCCTGCCTGTGAACAGTGCAGCCGTCCTGAAGAAGATCCAGCCATCCTCGGGCAGCTCGCCTTGCCGTGGGCATGTGCTGCAGAAGGCCAAGGTGAGCCTCCTGGCAGGGCCGGGTACCCGAGCAAAGTGAACCCCACTGCACTTGGCACTCAGCCTCTTCCAGCTCCCATGCATACCCTTAGGGACTGGGGTTCAAAGACAACCACCAAACCGGGAACCCCAGAGCTTCAGGTCACCTCTCAAGTGGACAGACTGCACCCCCTTGGGCTTGCCCTCCTTTGGGCAGCACAGATTAGGCTGAGTGACTGAGTGACCACAACATCCTTTCTAGCACTTACATGCTGTGATTCTCCAAAGAAGAAAGAAAGAAAAAGCCAGAAAGGCATTTTTTCTTTCCAGGCTGTCCCCAGCACCCTGGCCATCAGCCCAGGGTCCCTCCTCTCCTGCAGTCACGGAGAGGAGCCACCAACAACCTTTGCCATGATTAAATCCTAGGGATTCTCAAAGCAAAATTTCCAGATAACCAGAGCCAGCACTTCTCATCCACGGTGACGGAAGCAGCTGTAGGTTGAACTGAGCTGAGCTGGGCATGGGACCTGAGTCTAGATGGTGTCCCTCTGTTCTGAGATGGAGGAGGCTGAGCATGCACCCTGCACCGTCTCGAGTCCTCGTAGTACTGGCACTGGGTCTCCCTCAGCAGGTCAAGCCCCTTTCCCAGGAGCTGGAAGCACTTTGCTTTCAGCAGGACAGCCTGCATGGAGGGCAAGGACTGTGCTATGTTCTTCGAGTATCCTGGGATGGTGTGCTTGCCCAGCCTCTTAGTGTGTGTGCTTCCCCAGCAAGCATGCTTTCTAGAAGGCTCCATGGCTAGTTGGGGAAGAAGGTTACTGAGCTGGCATTCCAGTGGCTTCCCTGAGCATCCATGAGGCCTTAGTCTATAGCCAGCTTCCGCTTTGCAGAGGATCATTTTGCCTGAGCTGTGTTAGAATGAAGCTGTGTGATCCCTCTCCCAGTTTCTTTACCATCAGAGAAGAGAGGGGAGAAGCCATGCCGTGGAAAAAAAGGAAGCCTGTGACTGCCAGTGTGAGACACAGCCACCTCCAGACAGTTCCCCTGCAGCACAGGAGGGGGTAGCTGCTTCTGGCCCAGCTGGAGCCAGCACACAGACAGGAGGTGTGGAGGCTCTTGTCACAGCAGCTGGCCTGACACAGCCTCAAGAGTGGCCTTGAGCAGGGTGGCCCTAGTGTCAGAGGGGCCCCCCTGGACATGAGGTTGGGTTGGGGACATACTGACTAGATTGGAATGTCTCTTGACATTTTTAGAATCAAAAGTTCAAGTGTAATTAATGGCTGATGGCACCACACTGGCAGAAATAAGAACCCTAGTGGAGTTGTTGGCAGAAACAAAAACACACACCAAGGCGAAGGAGGGGGCACGGGGCACCACAGGCTTGCCTGGTGGCTTGACTCTGCAAAGGAGCATGCCTGGCCAGATTCCCCATCTCAGCCTCCTCAGATACCTCCATGGTGGCTGAGAATAGGTGCTGAGAGGACCATGTCTGAGAGCAGCATTCAGGGCCTGCCACCATCCCTGGGAGTGTGTCCCCTCCACCCACCCATCCATCCATCCATCCACCCATCCATCCACACTTTCCAACGTTCACTTTCTTGTAAAATAAGCAAAGCCAACCTGACCTACTGGACATTTCCAAGTGTATGCCTCGTTAGCATCCACCTCCAGAACTTCATCTTCCTAGACTGTCCCTGACACACCAACACCACCTTCTTCCCTTGCCCCTGGTACCCACCACGATACTTGAACTTGACTGCCTTGGGCTAAATACGTGGTTCTATGTGGTCCTTACTTACATGGTATCCTGGAGATCATGATGTTCCAGGGTCAGCCCTCCCTTCCTTGTTCAGCCTGATGAGTGTCCCATGTCTGGAGACCACATTTACCTTTTGGCTCCTGTCAGGTATTTGGATTGTGTTTCTCCCTGACTGTCTCCATAGAAGCGAATGTGCTTGATGATTCTTTTGTTCAGGGGAAGCCTGCATTCTGTTGTCTGTGGCTGAGCCCCCACGCTGTGTAGGGCCATGGGGGCCTATGGAAGTTTGTGGTAGCCGAGATCAAACGGCCTGCATTCACACATGTTTCTTCTCCAGGAGTGGGAGCTGAAGAATGGGACCTAGAGGGAGGCCAACCGCACCCAGACAGAGACTGCGTCCTGCCACCAGCCTCAAGTGTGACATGTGCGCCTCCCAAAGTGGCCTGAGCATGACTTCAGAAGTCTGGACTGAGTCTGACGCTGACCCTTGGCCAGCTTGCGTGCACGCTCTCTACTGTATGATGGTGCCCTTTAGAAAAGTTTACTTTAAGACTTTGGTGTCCAAACTTACTTTTTAAAAAACAGAAACAAAAGGGGTCAACAAGTTGTTTTGAAGCACCCTCTGGCAGATGGGGCAGTCATGGTTCTGAGGACACCTCAACCCCAGCTTGCAGCCCATGAACCATGTACCCTTGTGAGATGGAGTGGCCCAAGTCTTCCCTGTGTGCGGCCAGAGCTGCACACATCACCCTGTTTGCCAGAGAGTCCTGCTCTGTGGCAGCATGAACTCCTTGTGTCTCTGCAGCACTCCCCCCCCCCCAGCCTGTCCCCTTGTCACTGGAGGTGAAGCCATGAGGAATAGTGCTGTGAAGCGATTTTTAAGGTTTGGTTTAGTTTTTGGATAGACATTTTGTCACCAGGATGGAAAAGTTGCCATTCTTTTTACTAGTGTTTTTTGTTTGTTCTCTTTTAAAGAAAACATCCCCCTTTATCATGTGCTATGATTAGATGTTAGGGACTTTTCAGAGACCCTGTTTCCCATTTTATGATGTATTTTGAGAGGCAGCACAGAGCTTTTGGTCCTTGGCTAGCAATTGTCCTTCCCCTTGACCTGAGACCCCAGCCTCCCCTGCTTCTGGCAGGAGCTCCTCAGCCCAGGAGACGTACAGTCACCATCTACCTGTGGATCTAATCGAGGCCAGAGCTTTCTTTGGAAACAGAGCAGGTTCGAGAACCTATAGTCAAGCCTGGAATGTCTTGGAACAGAGATGAATCCTTCCAGAGCACTTCCCTCCAGTTTATAGTTGAAGCTGTGGATCAGAGGTGCACTCCCATGCCAAGGTTCTGATTGTGGGGGCCTCCCCTGCCTGCCTCTGTGCACGGTTTCTTGGATAGTTCAGATGTTCAATATGTGCAGCCTATAGATCATGGGTGGGGCTATCCTCTATCCTAGGGGTCTGAGAGTCAAACTGGCTTTTTTGGGCTTCCAAGTTACTGTCCAGACCTTTCCATCATGGGGTGCTGCAGGCAGTGAGGAGGAGTTAGCCATCTCTGCAGACTAGTTCAGGGCAAGTTATCCACAGGCAATGGGCTTGTTCCCTAGACTGAGAACCTGGTGGTGCTATCCTGGAGACAAGCCTTCCCACCATAGCCCAGAATGTCCTTAGCACACACAGGAGGAAAGTTTTCCAGGCTCTCTGCCTTTTGGGCCTGTTCTCTGGGCAGCCTTCATGGTTAGGGTCAGTGCTCTGTGCTTCAGCCCTACAGCAGCTGTTGGAGTCACCAAAGAGCAGCAAGGTGGTCACCAGTGGACAGGGACATCATACCAGACGTCTGACGCTGCTCAGCTGGAGGTCCTCCTCAGACTAGACCAGCGTAGAGCCACTTGCCAGCTCTCTGATGGTGCTTCACCCCAGTGCCTTCCTCCACAGGGCAGTGAGGATTCTTCACACCAGCATCGGTGTGTGCTAACTTCTGCCGGGAAGCTGTGCAGAGGACCAGGAGGAGGGATGCAGCCTGTCCACAGAGGAGCAACTGGGGGCACCCCTCGGGTCATTACAGGAAGCTGTGACCATTTCGTGTGACATTGGTGCTCTAGAAGGAAAGAGTTTGACCTGCCATAGACGTCTGCTGCCTGTGGATCTCAGAGTAGCGCTTTTGGCCACTCTGACGGCACCCTGCTTTGCCAGGAAAGCTGTGCCAGGCTTTGATTGTTACCAAAACAAGGAGAACATGCCCAACTTAACAACCAGTTCTGGCCAGCATAGAGGGACGGCTGTAATGAAGCAGGGATATTAGTGGAGCATCATGTCCAGCAAATAAGCCTCAGATGAGTTTGTCCTGTGAAGACACAGTAAGCTCCAGGCTCCTGGTATTCACATCTTGTGCTAAGAAACCTAGGCTTATAATTCCCTCAGGCCTGATGGATCCTGTAAGTTCCACAGAGCCATATAAAGTAGGTCCCAGGGAAGGCAAGGCTCTTGACACAGGGTTCTGCTGCCTTTGTTCCCCTTCATGTTCTTAGATTTGGTCAGAAAGTTAGTTTAAAGCATTTGCTTCAAAATAAGTTATTTATTTGTAAATGTTCAATAAATATAGTTTTAATTTATGTATGTACATATTGGACACCCATGAGACATCCTGTCAGGATTCTCACAGTGTTCCCATTCTATGATTCTCCCAAAGCCACAGGCATGACCCCGGTCATCAATGGCACAGGTTTGCTTTGTGTGGGACCAGGTGGGCAGAGGCTGAGACAGCCCCTTTCTCTGAGCTATTGGGTCGCTGGACCAGGGGAGGTTCCCCACCTTTTGGGGGCTCTCTTTGTCTGAGGCCACAGTGTTTCTTGGGGTCTACTTTTGTCACAAACTGGCAAGATGTCATCAGGTTTCACAGTCCCCTCCACTTTTCCGTCCGTTCACTAACTAACCCTTTGCATGCAAATCTCATGCTGGCCTGTGGGCTTCCTGTGGTCCCTAGCTGGGGCACGGGTGCTAACCCTCACCGTCACACAGTCTCATGTACTAGTGTTCTTTCAAGGGTGAGCATGGGTCAGTGAGGTTACCCCAGGTGCCAGGAGGACCTGCGAGCTGGGATGGACCCACTGCACACAGAATCCCCCAGAGTCCTTGCTGCTCCCCCGCCTCACATGTCAGTATCTTGGCTCTTCCCTGTGCATGCCTTGGTACTGGGTACTGCCTCACCCAGTGGCCCACCTCATCTGTCCACTCATCTGTTTGTCACTAAGCCCACACTGGTGGACTGGAGAATTGGCACTTTTAGAAAATCCACTTTGAAAAGCAATGTCCCACACCACCATGGAAGGCTTCCACTGTCTGGGGACTGCAGTCCCCCAGTTAGAATTCACATGCAGACAGCAGCGGGAGTGTCCCTGGTCTCTCCTCCCAAACACAAGGGACAAGGCTGCCCTGCGGTTGACATCCACCCTGTGCTCTGGGGATACCTGAGCCAAGCAAGTGAGACCTCCATTCACAGCCACCCTCACCAGCAGACAGGACACCCCCACAGCCCATTATATGGGTGTGGCAACATCAAAATGATTGACTATTGTCTTTCTCCTCCTCTTCCTTTTTCTAAAGTAATTTTAAACCAGAAACATTTCAAATCCATGCTATATTTTTAAAGTAATTGAATGTCTGAGTCCTATTCCCACTGACTTACTACTAACCACAACACAGGCCAGGTTTCTACTGTGAAACAAACTGAAAATAACAATGAAACTCCTGTGCTGTCTGCACAGCTCAGCCCCAGGAAGAGGCTGAAGCAGGTGTGGCCACATCACCAGTGTGGGAAGCCCACCCCTTAGTTTTGAGGGAGACCCTTGGCCAGTAGCTGGGGACAATACTGGCTTTGGAAATCTCGGCTTCCCACACACCCTACTGGATTATCCTTTCAAAGTAGGGTTTTCAATTCACAATTCTTAGGGACCAAAGGTGTTTCTAATATGATAATGTTTTTAATTGATTTTCTAACAAAGGTTTACTTTGTCTCAACACCAGTTTTTACATTCTAGGTATTCCAAATGAATTGCTCGTGGCTCTAAGTTGTAAAATGTTTTCACGTTATGAATGTAATTTTTTCCTTATTGTATTTTTTTTAAAAAACTAAAATCATATTTAAAATAATCTTGGAAAGACACAGGCAAAGAAAAGAGAAATTTTTTTTAATTAACTATGTTGGTAGCCCATTTGAAATGACTGTAAATATATTTTGTGCAGCTCAAAGTATTTAATTCAGAAAGTAAAAATTTTTATGCAAAGAGACTTGCAGTGAAAAACCCAAGTTTTCAGCCCATTTTCCCTGTTTTGTAGCCACTTCATCCAACTCTTCCGCTTTACAGACTGATTTTTCTACCGTTGTAACTATGTACCCATTGACTGGCGCCCCTTGGCGGAACTCGTTTGTGTATTAATAAAACTGTGCTGTGTGGCCCAGCCTCATGTCCTCCTGACGGTGGCTCGCAGTGCAGTCCAAGACGTCCATCGTTGCTGGAGTCATCATTTCCGGGGGCATCAGAGGTCGCTGGACGGGTAGGAGGGGGTGACTCTCACCGAGGAAGGGGAAGGACAGCGTACACAAGAAATCTGTTATGGAGGACCCTTGGGCAGTCTTTGGAGTAGTTTGGGGCTGTGGACCTGAGTATTTAATTCAGTAGACACTGTCACTGCCTCCTTACTTCCTGGCTCTGTGCCAAGTGCTGGAAACAGAAAGGAATCCCCTGGATGCCTGCTCTCAGGGAGCTCTTTCGGTAGAGACTGCGTGGAGATGTGGGGAATCTTTGATGAGGAGGCTAGCTTTCAATCCACTGGTAGAGTTTTGAGAGGTATGAAGATTGTGTGAGCCAGCCAGTGGCGTTTAGATATGAAGCTGCTTGCCCCTGAATGTGGGGCAAGGAGACAGGAGGTGAGAGGAGGGCTGGGGTGGGCTGTGGAGGATTGGGGGAAACCGTGAAGGGTCCTGTCAAGTAGAGAGGAGTAGGGTGCCGTCAGGACTTCTCAGGGCTTCCCCAGGTGCATGCCTGCTGATGGTTGGCTGGTAGAGCAGATGTGGAAACCCACCCAGGGAGGTCCTGCCTGCTTCAGAGGCTTGCAGTCAGAAACCTGAGCCGACACTGTGGAGGAGATGCCCAGTGGAGAGCAGCATGATGGTTGCAGACGGGAGCTAAGTCTAGGACCTACTACTGGGCTTGACATCTGGATCAGGAGCCACTGGGTCCGAGTAACTGGGAACTGTGGTGAGGGATGTGTTGGTGGTGTTCAGGGACATGGGCAAACCCAGAGGCCCATTCAAGCCACTCATGGCTAAGGTGTTGGGCATTGGGTGAATGAATCCCAGCCATTTATCACAGGTGATGGAAGATCTTACTGCATTAGATCTGGAGATGGAGCCCAGGCTCCAGGGCAACTGTGAGGTCACAGGGACATTCAGTCTAGGGGGATTTCTGGAGCTGTACCAGCTCCTACCCTCCCTTGTCCAAGGTTAGCCACTGAGTCCTAAGCCCTGGCCAAGTGTCATTGAGGCTGTTTTTAAGTGAGGCCTCAGGGTTTGGAGTCCTGGTGTGCTGCCGGAGAATGAAGCGACTCTTCGGTGTCATTTAAAACAGTGAGAGGCTGACCCAGTGCTTGGCCACAGAGCCCGGCATGGTGCTCATGTTCTGGGTTATAGTCTGCAACCCAATGGCATGGAGCCCATCAGAGATGCACATCAGGAGTCTCCACAGGAAACATTATCAGATGTCTGTGACTCAGGAGGTTTGTAACAGAGACATCAATTTTATGAGGCTGTTAAAAAACCAGCTCTCTCTTCACATGGGAAAGGACCAGGTAGTCAAAAACTCAGGTGGGAGGCACAGCTGGGGTAAAGACTCAGTGAGAGGGGACAGGTGTGCGTTCCTCTTGAGCCGGAGGTGGGGGCCCAAGCTGTTCAGGAACATGGACAAAGACCCTTCATACACCTTCCCAAGAAAGCACCAGAGCAGACTGGGTGCCTCCTTCCTATGGTGCTAGCTTCCACTCCGGAAGTCTGGCTGGCTTTTCTCTTCAGGCCCATTCTGCCTCTAGAAATGCCAAGTGAACATTCATGTGCAGACTAACCAGACCAGAGCCTGTGGCCTGCTGCCTCTAGGGGATGTTTGTCTCAACATTCTGCCAGATGTGGTTGCTGATTGCTACACACAAGACATTCTGCTGATTGGGTCTCCAAGGAGCAAGTTAAGGGTCTAGTAAGACAGACCAATCCCAGTGCTGTGTCAGGAAAGATTGAAAAGGGAAATTAACCAGGCAGCAGTGGCGCACGCCTTTAATCCCAGCATCAGGCAGAGGCAGGTGATCTATGTGAGTTAGAAGCCAGCCTGGTCTACAGAGTGAGTTCCAGGATAGGCTCCAAAGCTACACACAGAGAAACCCTGTCTAGAAAAAGAGAGAGAGAGAGAGAGAGAGACAGAGAGGCAGAGACAGAGACAGAGGAGAGAAAAGAAATTAGAGGCTCAGGAAAACCACCCCCAAATCTACTCCTATGAGGGAGGCTCATATCCCCTTTGCTACAAACCTCAGGCTTGCCTTAGCATGTGTCTGGGCCAGCTTCCCATCACAGCCTGCAGGGGACCTGCAGAAGTGTATCCAGGGTCCTACCCACTACACACCTGTCCATAGCCTTGGGATCACAGTCTGTTCCTATAGTGGGCTTACAGAGTACACAAATGGTTGCCAGTGAGACCTGCTCCTCAACTGCTGAAGAGACCTCTAGAGGGGACATTGTTAGGCAGAGTTGACAACAGATGACAAAGCCTGTGAGGTAGTTAGTGGGCCCAGCAAACCCCAGCCAGGCTGCAGCAGAGCCTTGATGAAGGTGGAGTCTCCTCCGAGAGCCTGGAGATGTATGCTTTCCTATGCCCTCGGCTTCCTTCCCACGTTCCTGTAGATGCATCACTGAGTGCATGGTGCTCACAACCTTCCTGCTCCCTGCTCTCCCCAGTTGAATTCCCCTTGGCCGGCAAGAGAGGCCCTGTGGGTGCTTGCTTTCTGAACAGTGATATATCCATTTTTTTCTATCTTTAAAAACCAGTTTTTCACATTTTTCTCCTTTATAAGCATGTCACCCTGGACAGAAACCCAGCCACACATACCTTCCCATCAGCACTCAGAGCTCAAGTGTCCCATCAACCCTGCTGCCCTGTTCTCAGTCAACTCTTGACAGGACAACTTCAAGGCTGCAGCCATGAGCCTCTACAGACTCACTTCAAGCTGACTTTGTGTAGCTTGTGCCTGAGGAGGGTCCAGAGGCTGCTGGAATCCTGCATCTTGACACACTGGGAGAGAGAGCACTTAGCCCACACAGGCTAGAAACCCACAGTCCATTACCACAGCCCATCTCCTGCACCCTAGAACCAAGGTTGGGCCACCCCAACCCTGATCCTGCATGGTCCAGGCACACTATACCCAGGCAGCATCTCTGGTTGTCCCTGGCACCAAATGCAAAGATCCTTGATGTGCTGTGGGATGTTCTGTATGGCAAATGTGTTGCTAATTAGTCAATAAATAAAACACTGATTGGCCATTGGCTAGACAGGAAGTGTAGGCGGGACAAGGAGGAGAATAAAGCTGGGAAGTGGAAGGCTGAGTCAGAGAGACACTGCCAGCCGCCACCATGACAAGCTGCATGTGAAGATCCTGGTAAGCCACGAGCCATGTGGCAAGGTATAGATTTATGAAAATGAATTAATTTAAGCTGTAAGAACAGTTAGCAAGAAGCCTGCCACAGCCATACAGTTTGTAACCAATATAAGTCTCTGTGCTTACTTGGTTGGGTCTGAGTGGTTGTGGGACTGGCAGGTGAGAGAGATTTGTCCTGACTGTGGGCCAGGCAGGAAAACTCAAGCTACATTGATGGCACTTGTCTATGGGTTCTCTGGCTGTCTTGCCTTTGTATTCCTTTATTTGGAAGCTACATTCCAGCTTAATAGCTGACAGGTAGTGCAGGAGACACCATAACATGAACCAAAAGGCTTCCTTCTGTGTTGGCCATGTGATCTACTCAAAACCTCTAGGCTCCTGGGTTGGGGATTTAGCTCAGTGGTAGAGTGCTTGCCTAGCAAGCTCAAGGCCCTGGGTTCGGTCCTCAGCTCCGGTTAAGAAACAAAAAAACAAAAAACTCTAGACTCCACAGAAGGAAGATATGGAATCCAGAAGTGTTGCAGCATTTTGGTAACCCGAGGACAAGTACCCACCACTGCACCCAATCAGAAGACCATGGTTAGGATGGTCTCCACTCAGCTCTGCGGTCCAGATCTTTAGGTGTAGCCCAAAGCTTTTGTGTGTTCCGCCCGCCAGTTCCCAATCCCCCAGCTGCTTGTAAAATAATTATTCAAAGGCTTATATTAATTACAGACTGTTTGGTCTATGGCTCAGGCTTCTTGCTAGCTAGCTAGCTCTTTCAACTTAATTCAACCTATTTCTATTAATCCATGTTTTGCCATGTGGCTTCGTGGTGTTGCCTGTGTTCCGTGACATCTTGTTCCCCGAGTAGTGCTCAGTGTCTCTCCCTGCTCTGCCTTCCTTCTCCCTCTATCTCGGCTTGGATTTCCCACCTGGCTCTATCCTGCCTTACCATAGGTCAGAACAACCACTTTGTTAACCAGTAGTAGCAACACATACTCACAGTGTACCGGAAGACCAACCCACAGCATTTAGGAGCCTCTTCCCTTTGGTTGACTTTCTTATTTGCCCCATGGTCATTTTCCCCTTTTCCTAGATAATTTCATGTCTTCTCTCACTTCTTTATGCCCCACCTCACACCTGCTGCTGTGTTGCCCTGTCCCGGGGCTGGGCACCTTATTGCTCTTTGGTTCCGCCCTTCTGCTCTGGGCTATACCGCACTTGATCCCCATGGCCTTGCTGTGCTCTGACTTCGAAGCTGGATGCTGTCCTGTCTTAGCTCTTCCCAGGAGCACCACATGGGCCCAGTAGGCAATGGTGGGCCAGCAACTATACCTCACTTCCACCCCGTCTATTCTCTGGGGCTCAACGCCTGCCCACTACTCACTCAGCTCCCCAGACAATCTCAGCCATTAGGGCTTCAGGCCCTACACTAGGCACCACGTGACATCTTTCTTCAGCCAGAAGTGAGTTCCACTGGCCTTGTCCTCACTGTGGCCACATGGCCCAGGCTCCTTGGGCTGTTTATGGCTTCCTTTCCTAGCTTCCCTTATTGACCTTGAGTGACCTGAGGACCTGTGAGATCATTTCCCTTTCCTGACCTCGTTCTTGACCAGGGTTCCCCCTCCCTTCTCACCTCTTACCTCTCCTGGCACCACTAATGTATGAAATAAGTCCTCACAGCCCATGCTAAGTGTGAGGTGTGAAGAGAACACATCAGAACATTGCAGTTATAGGAAGCCCTGGGCCCCTGCCTTCCTTAGCTGGCAGCTGGTGCCTGCTTGCCTGGGCTCTCTCAATTTATCCTAGGGTGGACAAGTTATATGCAGCATGTGATGGAGCAGAAATGAGGGGATCTTGGGACTCGGGGGATGGGGAGCTTCGGTAGGGATTATGCTAGACCATTGAAGACTGTGCCTCTCTGAAGATCTCAGCCAGTGATGAATTCAGGGGGAAGGGAAATGTGATCAGGAACACAAGAATTACCATTTTTTTGCACCAAGTCTGTGCACTGGCCACTCTTGCCTTTTCTCGAGGCTGACCCACAACTTTGTAAGGTCATAAAATTAACTGCCTCATTTTGACTACGTGGAGTCTCCAGTGCTCTTAATATGAAGTGAGGATCTGTTTCTCACGCTGGTCCCTGCTGTGTCCATGCCAAACAGGCACCTGCTGTGGTTATGGGTAGTCTGAGCATTCCCAGATCTGGCTGGCACCACAATTCAGGGTCCCCCACTGCTGTGGAGTGGCTTGCACATCTGCTTCAGGGTGACGGCCAGAATGGCCCATGGAGCTGTGGGATGTGCCTTGTGCTGGAATTGATGCGTGGTCATGACTGAAGCTGTCATTATGGCTGGGTTGCCATTGCCCTATCACTGCCCTGCAGGCTGGCACAGCTCAATACTGCCTCCTGAGCCAAGATCTAGGAAGGTCATTAGCAGAGCTGAACATGTGGGCTGTCCTGACATCACTAGCAGGCTGCCAATGTTGCTGTTAGCTCAGTGATGAGCCAGCAAGTCCTGGACTGGGCCAAGTGCTGTGGGTATACCGGGTCTGGACAGGCTGGACCAAAAAGCAAGTTGTGGAGGAAAGGGTTTATTTGACTTATATTTCCACATTGCTATTCATCACTGAAGGAAGTCAGGACAGGAACTCAAGCAGGGCAGGAGCTTGGAAACAAGAGCGAGTGCAGAGGCCACAGAGGGGTGCTGCTTACTGGCTTGCTTCACATGGCTTGCTCAGCCTGCTTTCTTATAGAACCCAGGACCACCAGCCCAGAGATGGCACCACTCACCATGGACTGGGCCCTCCCCCATTGATCACTAATTGAGAAAATGCTTTCCTTACTGCTGGATCCCATGGAGGCATTTCCTCAACTGAGACTCCTTCCTCTCTGATGACTCTAGCTTGTGTCAAATTGACACACAAAATCAGCCAGTATACTCCCCCAGCCTGGGGTCACCTGCAAGGTCAGGGCTTTGGTCTCATTGTCATCCTGGCCCTACTGTAGTCTGGCACCCAGGCAGAGGGTTAATTCAAGGTCAGTGGTGCCCATAGCTTGGAGGACATTTTAAAGACTTTGATCTGGAAAACCCTCCTGTACTCTTTAGAAAAGAACATCTGTGACTCAGATAATGTGACAGAGAGACCGTGTGCACACAAACGTGTGCCCAGCTTCCATCTATCTTATTTCTACTCAAGTACCCAATGGGAGAACACATTGCCCTGGGGCCACAATTTTAGGGACTTTTGTGGTTGTGTGTGTGTGGTGTTGTATGGTGTGTGTTTGTAGTGTAGTGTGGTGTGTAGTGACTTTGGTGTGGTGTGAGTAGTGTTGTGTGTATGGCATGTGTTTTGTGATGTGTATGGTGTGCCTGTTGTGTTTGGTACGGTGTGTATATTATGGAATGATGTGAGTGCTGTAGTATATGTGTGTGTTGTGTTTGTGTGTGTTGTATTTTGATGTGTGGTGTTTGGTATGGTATGTATGTTGTGGTGTGGTGTGAGCATGTTTCAGTGTGTCTGTGTGTTGTGTTGTGCTGTATGTATTGTATTTTGGTGTGTGGTATTTGGTGTGGTGGTGGTGGTGGTGGTGGTGGTGGTGGTGTGAGTGTGTGTGTGTGGTGTGATGTTGGTGTGGTGTGAGCTGAGGCAAAGGAGGACCAACCTGCTGGAGATGAGGGCTCCTCTCGGTCTTGATGCCTGTCTCTCTGAGTGCCTAGCACCCCAAAGTCTGCTTTTCTCCATTCCCTCTTCTCTCCTCCTGCTGGCTTTGGTTTCTGCCTCATTGTGCCCTGGGTACGTGCTTATGTTTTCTCTTTCCAGGTGTTATGATATAAACAGGCTGAGAAAAGAGAGCTTTCTGTACTCTCTAGAGGACGGGTAAACTATTCTAGAGAATACAGAATAGAGAATACTCTGAGTGCTTATGATGCTTGCTTATAGATTATACATTTGAGAAAGAGAGTCGAACACTTACTAAAAACTTTTTTGAATGATGGACCCTATACAGGGCCACAGGCTACTAAAGAGGCACATCCATGAGGACAGACAATCTGAACAGGCTTGCCTACTGCCATGGCCTTAATAAGGAAGGAAAGAATACAGGTCTCTAAGTCCATGTTGGTAAAATCTCCAGAGGACCCCATGGAGAGTGAGACAGAGAAGAGCCAGGAGATGTTCCAATATATCTTCCTTTGTCTATAGATGGATCAACAGCAGCAGATGCCCCTAGACATGCCCTTACCCTAAGAATTCTTCATTCCACTGGCCTTAAGAAAAGAACACCTGCTGCCCAGTATGGTGGTGCACACCTTTAATCCCAGCACTTGGGAGACAGAGGCAGGTGGATCTCTGTGAGTTTGAGGCCACCTGGTCTACAAAGTGAGATCCAAGACAGCCAGGGCTACACAGAGAAACCCTGTCTCAAAAAAGAAGAAGAAGAAGAAGAAGAAGAAGAAGAAGAAGAAGAGGAGGAGGAGGAGGAGGAGGAGGAGGAGGAGGAGGAGGAGGAGAAAAAGAAGAAGAGGAAGAAGAGGAGGAGGAGGGAGGAGGGAGGAGGGAGGAGGAGAAGAGGAGGAGGAGGAAGAAGAGAAGAAGAAGGAGAAAAAGAAAAGGAAGAAGAAGAAAGAAAGAGAAAGAAAGAAAAAGAAAGAAAGAAAGAAAGAAAGAAAGAAAGAAAGAAAGAAAGAAAGAAAGAAGAAAGAAAGAAAGGAAGGAAGGAAGGAAGAAAGGAAGAAAGAGAAGGAGAAAGAAGAGAACACCTGATGTTTTATCTGTACACTGCCCGGTCTAAATATAGACTGGAGGATGCAGCAGTGGCCTTTAGTAGGAAATATCAATCAGAGGCAGGAAGTCCCCAGAGCTGTGAGCAGGTCCTGGCACAGGCTGAGAGTTAGATGGACCAGGTTTTACTGGCTGAAGCCTGATAGGCTGTTACCAGTTCCTGTGCTTCCTAAGTACTTCTGTTTCTGCCATGTGTTATCACAAAAGGAAACAGCTTCAGGAAAAACCCCAGAGGTGACAGAGGGGTTCAGGTACAGCAGGGGTGCTGGAGGGTTAGGCTCTGGGGCTCTGAAGTTGGGCTGCTGAGCTCTGAGTATCTGGGGTGATTCTGGATCTTGTAGTTTAGAGAGAGCGCAGCGTCTAGCTCCACCACTGCTGTATTCCCAATGCTGCTTTACCTCAGGTACCGTGCTCTTGGCCAGTCCCTGGGCTGGTCACTGTACCCAGGGGACCTGTGGAGATTGGAGGATATTGTTCTCCTAGTGGTGAAGTGCGTCCTTTCATATGTCCCCTAGTTGTGCTGTGATCATCACCCACCCTGATGACATCACATATCCTTGGGACTACAGCCACATTTCCTCCTAATTAAATAATGGCTGCTCCTCCAGGGCTGGCTTCAGGCCTCTCCCTGTTGAGGATCCATCCTCTCTTTGGAGATGTAATAAGGAAGGCGGACATCCATAGTCGGTTTCTGTTGAAATGGGCAGAGGAGATGACAAAGAGCAGACTCAGCTCGTGTCTGAAACCTTGCTGCCCGGGCTGAAAAGGACCCATGAGCGGCACATAACCTGTTTCAGCTGGATTACACTAGACTCGGGCCATGACACAGGTGTGAAGCTTGCATACCCGGGAGTTATCTCCCCTATGGTCCCCAGCCTGCTCATCTGGGGACCAGATATGAATGTGGTGGGCACCAGAGGTAAACCCGTGTGGGAGAGTCAACTCTGCCTGTCAGTTGGGGCTGATAATAGGCCTGGCTTGTGGAAGTTCTGAGGGAAACATTGACTATTAGGGCCATTTGTCCCTGTGATACTGAGTTTTTCTGGTTTTAACTCTGTGGCCCGGTGCTTTCCTCTCAGAACCAGAAGGTACACAATGCTAATTACTTCTCTGGGATTTCTGCAAATGACTGATACTTGAGGAATTTCTGAATTGGTAGATGGGTAGGTCCCAGAATAAGGCTCACAAATCTTGGCTTCTGGGCTCTCCCTAGTATATACCTATTGGTTAAACTATTAAGGCAACTCCATGTAGTTAAAAGGGAGGTTTATTTTATGGGGTAACTTACAAGTGAAGGGGTAGGTTACAGGGTCTGGGAAAGGTGAAGCGCAGTCCAACGGTGTTCTCTGGAAAACTCTGCTTGGGCTACCTCCAGCATCTAGGATCCAGGAACCAAGAGAGCATCTCATCAGGTCTTCAGGGGTCCTCTCTTGGCTCTGCCTTGTAGGAGTGACAGTTACCGAAGCCTCAATGGGGGTGGCACAAAGCTGGACCTGCTACCCACTACATATACCCTTGGCTATTTGTACAATGGGCTGATGGGCTGGAGACTCCTGGCCATCCCTTTGTGTTTGACTCTCTCTCCAGTTCTGACCACTAGAAACGTCTTCACCGTGGGTAACAGGATCAGCAGAGCAGCTGCTCAGAGAGCATGAGAAGTGGGGTTTCTGTGCCCATGAAACTTGTATGGGTTATGGTAAATCAAACGTTTTGAGAACTGGTGACATCGAATGTCTTGGATACCAGTGAGGCTACAGGGACCTGGGTCCAAGTACCCGTGGTCGGGGACAGGATGGCAGTACATCCCTGTTGAAGACCAAAGGAAGAAACCAGGAGATGGCAGGGACTGAACCATTGGCAGATGTGGACTTCAGGCCAGCCTCCTCCCAGGACAGCCTGGACTACACTAGCTGCCCTCTGGTGACAGACTGGACCTGCCCATCTTGCAGACTAGAGCTTTTGGGTAGGGAGAGGGCAACCCTGACCCAGAACTTCTCTCTCTTCCAACTCATTACAGATGGGACAAGTTGGCTTTAAGATTCCTCCTCAGTGTCCCTTTGGTTACCTTCTCAAACCCTGGGCAGAATTAGATTCCTAGACACTCAGGCAAGAAAACGTGACTTTCTTTTGTCAGGAGGCACAGTCCCAACATCCCCTGAGATGTCTCCCTTGCGGAAGATGGTCGGAGAATTCAGACCCCTCTATATTCATTAACAGAGCCTTCTTGTTAGTGAAGAAGATAAAAGAGGGTGTTACAGGTCTCCGAGCAGTTGGTCACCCCAAGTCTAGCCAGGGACTTAAGTTAGACACTGAGAATAGTGAAGAGTTCTGCCAGCTTGAGCTTTCTTGATCACCAGTGCTCACTGCCCCAATCATGAGCTTATACAGTTTAAAGACTCGAAACTTTAGAGTCCAAAGGAAAGCTTGCCAATCCCTGTTCCCAATGCATGGCCCAGTGGATGACATGCACCCGGACAAACCTATAAGGTTATAAGGCAGACATCCACCCAGTTGTCACTAGATTCAACAGTGAGTCTCTTGTCCTGTGTAAACCACTGGGTTCAGTTTTATAGAGGAACCAATGCCTTTGTGTTTACATTAACTTGCCACGGTCTGTTTGAGCTCACTGAAAACTACTCTGGAGATGGACTCTGGTTTTCCCACTTCAGACCCAAGCAGGTTTTATCTCAATGTTCTCAAAAACTACCTTCTCTGAGTCCAGATGGCCCTCCAACTCTGTGACACGGATAAAGGAGAGCCACAAACATCCAGAGTGAGGGCATTGTGACTATTATGTGATATAAAACTCTATCTACTACTTACACTCCTTAAAAAAAAGAAGCATGGTTATGGTAGATCACTCTGTGTACTTATGAAGACTGTCTTGTGTTTTCCATAAGGTTTACTGTAAACTTACCATGCCCCAATGTGGTAGTTTGAATGTAATTTCCTCCATAAGCTCATGGGAAGTGGTACTATTAGGAGGTGTGGCTTTGTTGGAGTAGGTATGGCCTTGTTGGAGTCACTGTTAGAGGCAGCCTTTAAGGTCTCATATATGATCAAGTCACTCCCAGTATCTCCGACCACTTCCTATTGCCTGGGGTCAAGATGTGAGAACTCTCAGCTACTTCTCCAGCACCACATCTGCCTGCATGCTGCCTTGCTTCCTGCCTTGACTATAATGGACTAAACCTCTGAAGTGTAAGCCAAAGCCACCCTCACTAAATACTTTCCTTTATAAGAGTTGCTGTGGTCATGGTGTCTCTTTACAGAAATAGAAACCCTAACTAAGACATAAGACACCCATAGTTTAACAGTATGTACACAGGTAATATGAATTCATTACCTATGCAGTTTGGATTCTACATTTTTTTATCCCTAAGGGGCTGTTATACAGCACTATCTTCGAAACCAAATATGCCATGACACTGCCTGTGTCAACTTGTAAAGAATTGTCACAGATGAGCTTGTTGAGTGCTGGTCTATAAAGTCCTTGCTTCTCTGGGTGCTTTTCCAGAGTAGGAAGGGAAGCAGGTTATGAAGGTCTGAGAACATCAGATAAGGTTTGTAAAAGGTCAAAGTTCAGTACATTGATGTCAAAGCTCTGCTTAAATCCATCAAGTTATTGGGCTACTTTCTGCAACAATTACAAGGACTGGCTTAAAAACAACAATATACATCTAATCCAAGTGTATTTAAATGTTTGAGTTTTGTCCAAGTTTTGTCCAAATATTTCACAGTTCCAGATGGGTTTAACTGACATAGGTGTTCAGTAATCATCCTTGGAGGCTATGATAACGCTACGGTCAGAGAGATTAAAAGGGAGAATATTTTCCCCTTTCTTGGTCCAAGGTCAGCTAGATCTCAGGGGACTTTGAGACCTATCTGTAGGGAGTCAGTTACCTGTTCTCTTGTTCAGAGAGGCATGGAATCTTCTTGGACTGAAACCTCCCTAGGCACTGCCTCCTCTCAGCATGAACCAATTAGAGTGGTCCTTGTCCCTCCCCCTCACATGACAACACTTGGTGTGCATCTCTGAGAGGTAGGGGATGAAAGAGAGTTAGAGGGACTTAGGTAAACTAGTAAATCAAAAGCAGTCTTTCTGTGATGGCAGCGTCTTGCTCCCAGAAGTCATTGCAAAGGAAAACAGTGGGAAGGCAGGGGAGGCAGGTTTCTGAACAGGACCAGTAGAGAAAGGGGGCTTATAAAATACCCAAGTCAGTGTCTGTTCAGGGACTTCCAGCTTCGGGTCTTTCCCCTCCCAAAAGAATACATTCCCTCTCTCCACAGCATGCTCTTCTGCCCTTCCCAGGTGTCCAGTTCTTTGTCTGTGCAAGGGAATGAACTCAGAAATCCCCCAGACCATCATTATCCCTGGCACATGGTATGTGGTATATGTATGTCTATGGTGTGAATTGTGGTGGGTATGGTGTGGTGTGAGGTATGTAGAGATAGGCACTAAGCATGCCTTCATTCTAAGGTAGACTTGGACCATGCTTGTTTGGTGTGTATTGTGTTGTGTTGTGGCATGTGGGGTGGTATGTATGTGATATGGTGTGTAAGGAGGTGGTGTGTGTGGTGTGCAGCATGTGTACATGTAAAGCATAAAGCAGATCTTCACACTAAGGCAGACACAGACCCTGTTGATTTCATCTTTTTTTAAAAGCATCACAAATGATTTATTGGTTGGATTTTTTTTTTTAAGAAAGGAAAAACAAAGAATTCATCACCTCTGCTATGCCCACACGCCAGGTATGCACAGGGCCCAGTGGAGAGTGGCATGAGCCCCTGAGCTGGTAGCATCTGGGCTGCCTGTGGGTGCTTTTGCCCCTGGCTGTACAATGCATGGCACCTCAGCTGATAAGCAGGGAAACCCTGTGCCTGCAGAGCGGTCCACAGTTATGGAGATGAGAACCGGGGAGGCTCGTGGGTCTACACACTCCAAATGTTCCTAATAGAAACAGTAACATGGATTCCAAGTAGCTAGGGAAAAACCCACCCAGGTGTCCTTGAGAGCGACACGGAGTGCTTACAGAAGGCAAAGACCTACAGTTGGTACTCCAGGCGCTGGTGAGCTAACGTGGAGGGCTACATCCAGGGCTTCTGTGCTAACCTTGGATCTGGTGGGGGCTATGGGGTGCCTGAGCATCTCCTTCTGTGTAACACTAGGGAACAGGGCTGTGGGGACATGTATGGGGGAAGGTCTCCGCTAACGCTTCTTTCGAGACAGCAAGAAGGTACGTGGGGCAGAGATCTTAAAGTGTCATATCCTTCACTGGTACTAGGTTCCCGTTTGTAGCTCCTCACAAGGAGGACACCCTGCAGTCACCTCTGGAGGGACCCCAAGCCCCAGAGAGTGGCAGAAAGTGGGAGATGCTGGGGTACAGTTGGGACATTCCCACAGACCAGCTTTGTGCCCACACAGCTGCCTTGGTCTAGGCTGTCCTGTGTATGACATGAACATTTGGACACCAGCCCATCCCCTAACAGAGACAGTTCCGGAGCTGTCCTGTGGGAGTATCTCCCCTAGACATCTCCTCTTCCACAGGCCGTAGCTCTCTCCAGGGAGAGCTGGTGGGTGTGCCAAGCAGCAGCAGAGGGTGTGGAGACACCGGGGCCTTGCTCCAGGCCAGCCTGGGCTCTGGTGAGGCAGCAAGAGTCTGGAGTTGGGGGGAGGGACGAGGGAGGGAGGGGAAGGGGGTACTGACTTCAGTTTCAAGGCAAAAGGTGAATTGTGCCAGCTCACAGCATGGACCTGTGCTGGGCCCCTGACTCGGCAGTGGGAGCAGGCAGCGGGTACCCTGCGTGGGAGGAGCAGAGAGCTGACCCTGGGGCCGCCTCTGTTGCTTTCTTCCTGTGACCCCGAAAAGGCCCCCAGTCGCTGGGTCCTCTACTTCATTTTACCAGGAGACACTGCTCTCCCACACCTCTTCTGGTTGGCTCTACATGGGTCTCTCAAACCACAAGGCATCAAAGCCTGACTGATGTATGCAGCTCATGTGCCTTTCTGGGGCCCGTGGACTCTTCTAGAGCCCAGACCTGGCCGGAAGCCAGAGTCATCAACCTAGAGGCAGTGGAAGGGCACCTCCTATTGGATGAGCAGGAACTGTGTGTAAGGGTCCCTTCCTTTCTTGTCCCCCCCCTTCCCACCCCACCCCATTGCCCTGAGGGAAAACCAGAGGATCTTTGCCCCTCTAAACCCAGCCCTGGGCATCCTGAAAAAGGGGTTCTGAGAGTGAGATTCTGATAGAACTTAGATGGCTTCTATTGCCTGGCCTTGGAAACAGAAAGCTAAAAGAAAGAGCCCCCAAACTCAAATAGCTCCTTCCTAGGCAGGTATTTACACTGCAGTGGGAAGAGTGGGCGCCTGGAGGGTGGTGCTGAGTAGGCCTGGCCCATACACTTCCTGGCTCTGGGCTCCTCTGCAGGGACGGAGACTGTGGGGCCAGGGCCGAGCAGGTCTACGAGTCTGGTGTTGGGAGTGGCTGTGGGCTCACCCCAGGAATGGGCTGGTTCAGCTCCAGGCAGGAGAAGCCAGGCCTGCGCTGCATTTACAAGTCGGAGCAGCCAGGGCAGCATGTTCAGGTCTAAGGACTGTGATGCATCAGAATCAAGGGTGAGTGGGGACTTTGTGTGGCACCACAGGCCTGTGTCCAGGTGGGTCATGAGTCGGCTGCCCCAGGATCCCATGGGCCTGCTGGGGCTGACAGGGAGAGGTGTCTGTCCTCTGAGTGGGGACAGATAGAGGAGATGGCCTTTCCACGGGTCTCAGGGGGGGCGTCATTCCAGCTGCACTGTGGTCCTGCACCCTCTATGGAGGCAGCAGGAAGAGAATGTCCTGGCCAGCTGGTGCCATCAGCCTACCAGGTAGCTGTGCATCTCACGGGAGTTGATGCTCAGGACCACACCCGAGTGGTTGCCTAGGGAACAGAAAGATGCAGCCCATTAGTGAGGATGGCGGGAAACAGACCACACAGGAACACAAATGACCTCAGTGGCACATGGGGCCAACATGCAGTGGGCGCCGTGACGTGACGTGCCCTGTGCCTGGTGCAGAGTGTGGGGAGGTGGGGTCTCCAGTGCCCTAGGTGGTGACAGGAGGGAAGTGCCAGGTGTCACCACAAGCAGTGGTCCAGAGAACTATGCAGCGAGGCACCCACTGACCTGCGTGAGGGCTACCCCTGGCATCGGCAGCAAGGGGGCGCAGGAAGGGCTGAGACTCTGCCCCCTCTTGGCAAAAAAACACTGCGGTATGAGGTATGGACCAGGAGGCAGGGAGGGAGATGGGGGCCACAGGGGGAGAGAGGGAACACAGTGATTGACCAAGACAGGTTAATAGACGTCCTTGTGTGGGCTGCATTATGAGACCTGGGGATGTTCTCCATAGAGCCTGTCTCCCTGTCTTGCTATGTGTGCAAAGCCAATGGTGCTGATGGGGGCAGGGGGTGTTGTTGGTGTTACCCAGGCTGTTGGGGCCAGATCCCTGGCTGTACCTAACTATTCATGTGACTCTCCATCAGGGCCTCCATCTCACTGGCCCCATTAATCTGTGACATCAGTTGCCAGGGTACCACGGAGAAGGACTGTCATAAGCAGTGCCTCATTCATGCCCAGGGTCCCCGTTAACAGTGTCCTGGTGCTGTTACTAGGAACTTAATGCAGCATGTAGCTGTAGGATAGTGGACTGCTGTCCGAGACCTCACACCCTCCTTCTAGCAGAGGCTATGATTTCCTTGCATGAAAGCAGGGTCTGACTATCTGGGCAGTGCTTGGCTGCAAAGTACAAGGCTAAGCATAAGGCTATGCACAAGGCTCTATCCCTCCAGCTCTCTCTTGTCACATGAGTGATTCAAAGGCTGAGTTCCAGTTACCCATCTGCAAACACTGCAGCAGCCAGCTGCTCCCAGGGTCGGACAGTGACCAGGAGTTCTGAGGTCTGGAACCTCCTGCATGCTCAGGAAGCCACTGGTGGTATGACGGTCCCAGAGGCTGTAGATCTGTCCTCTGACCAATACTCCTGGGCTGGCAGATGTGGGAAGTGGCTGGAAGGGGTAGGGAAGCTGCCCCTAGCACTCAGAAGGCCTGGAGGACGTAGGATCCAAGGTCAGCCACTGACGGTCACCTTGGGTAACTGAAGACCTTGCTGGGTCACTAATTCTCAAGGTGAGGGCCATCATGGCTCTGAGAACCAACAGACTGGGACACATGTAGTCTTTAAGGTGGATGCCTGTGATATAACTCTGACAAAGCCTTGCTGTGTGCCACGCTCTACCTAGACACCTCAGCAGAAGGCTGACAGCCACTGAGGGAGAGTAGACAGTGGTGCCTACCAACACCAAGGGGGCGTAGGTAGGGCCTGTGTGGGACAGAGACTCAGGGCAGTGGGGCTCTGGTTAGGCCTGGACACAGTTCCAGCTCAGGAGCCACAGAATGGAGAAAATGACGTAAGAGTATTATTACTGGAGGTGGGGAGGGGCGGTAGAGCCAAGGTGGCAGACCCAGTCCTCTCCTGTGGGCCTGACAGGAATGAAGTCACCTTGGTGAAAATCCCGTGTCCACAGTGAAGCACTGTCCTGAGGGTCCACACACACAACACTTTAGAACTCCGCATTTTCAGTGAACAGCTAACGGGAGTGTGAGGGAGGATGGGGGTGGGGGCGCTCTCAGGCTTCTGTGAGGGAGCTCCCCACCTCCATGAGGGCTGTTCAAGTTGACCACTCATTGCCGGGAACAGTGCCCTCCGATAGCTTCTAACTTCATTCTGGATGGCCCCCAGAGCTCTGTCTTTCCTGTGCCAGGACTCACGGTCCAGAGACACTCTCTAGCAAGGCTGGCCTGGCCCGTGTTGCCTGGACTATGATGGACCCCTTTGTAGTGGGAGCAGGCAGGGTCACCATGCCCCAGATCTTACCCTGCATGGTGCTCTGGGCATCCTCACTGTGGCTCACAGGACTCGTCATCTCCTGTTCCTTCTCGTTGTGCATCTGGGCATACACCGTCCTGCCTGGCCGTTTCCTGCTGGTCAGAGATACAGCTCAGCTTTGAATGAGCCCTTGGCCCAAGTCCCTTTGTGGGGACATGGAGTAGACAGCGTGACATGGACTGTTCCCCAGGGATCCCACCCTCCAGTATGCTCTCTCCACCCAGCGTTCTGCTGCCCACGGCTAGCCACACATCGGCACCTACCTATTCTTTATCCAGGCATGCTATAACTGTTAAAACACTATCCTCTTTGTCTCCTAGTGCCTGGCAGCCAGGACGATAACACACACACACACACACACACACACACACACACACACACACGTGCACAAGTACAGTCTCACACACATACACAGTGCTGACCCAGTCCTGAGGGGCACTTGTTGAACTCTGTCCATCCGGGCTTCCTGCTTCTCCACTGTCCATTTCCTTCCTAGTCCAGACCCCGGAGGAAGCAGAGAGGGTGACGGAGCACACTCTGCTCCCCTAGGACTGGGTCCCAGAGCCACAGGCATGACCCATTGTGCTGAGAATAACCCCACTTACTCCAGCCAAACCAAGAAAGGTCATAGGCCCATTCAGAGACAAGGAGACTGAGGCCTCGGGAGAGTTGGTGGCGAGAGCTTGTGGAGACGGTCACTTTCAGTCCCTTGAGTAGGAAAGAGTAACTAGCTATGCCCAGAGGGTGTATGGGACAGACATGTCGCTTTCGAGAAGGGATAGCCAAGTGATGGACTTAGATGTTGGAGGTAGCCCTACCTGTCATCATAGACTCCTGAGTAATCAGTGGCAGTCCTGCCGGACCCTTAAGGGGCTGAGTGACAGGGAGAAACAGACTTTCGGTGGCTGTGAGACTCAGGAACATTGAGTGGCTTGTGACCTAGCATTCCATTGCTGAAGACAGTGTCGGTCAGAACACAGCCAGCCCCCCGGCTGCCATGACCTACACAGAACTGAAAGCCCAGATGGATAAAAGGATAGATGAACGGGGAGGGGGGCGGGGGCACTCTGTGGTTTCCCTCTACTGACTGCTCAGAATTCCTCTGCCCTGCTCTGCCTTTTCCCCCTGGGGTGGCCTGGAGCTTGTAGGAAGGGGCATTTGGCCCCTGCCTGAGCTCTCTGTTTCTATGGCAACATATCCCTCCCCTCCAACCTCAAAGCTTGAGCTGGTTCAGAAAGATGGCCTTGGCCCTGAGGATGTTGGACCAGTCTCACTCTGGACACATCCGGCCCCTCCCCATCTTGGCATGTGGCAGGCAGTGCCCTGTCCTTCGGGCCACCTGCACTATATGCACCACTCTGGGGGCAGTTTGTAGAGGCTCCACTGGGAAATCTGGAGGGCGGGGCTGACAGTCACCCACAGGGACCAGAATTCTGTTCCTGCTACCGGCCTCATCCAGCACAGGCAAGCATGCTGCCCTCTGACTGACCACCCACAGCCCTGCATGTCCCATACAGGATGGGACCAAGTCTAGAGGAGCACCCCGCACTCACATTGACATCCACCCGCTCAGACATCCAGAAGCATCCCTCTGCTTGGCCACGGGCATCACACCCAGACCTAGGGTCCTGCCACTTGCTCCTCCACCAAGGGCTCGTATACTACCATCCTGGAGCCATGCAAGGCAGGACTTCCGCCCAGCTGGCTTCTCTTCCTTCCTCCCACCCTCAGCCTCCCCCTTTGTGTCCCCTTTTATAAACAATGGCATTTCGGGCTGTGAGGGGAAGCCTGTATGTGACTGAGGCAGGACAGCATCTGGCCAGGTCTTGGAGGTATCCTCAGCAGTCGGCCACCTGAGGGGCTACCTGCCACTTAGGTCCTGGCCCTGCAACATGAAGGGTGCTAGAGGGCAGAGGTGACCAGGGTCTTGTCACATTGGCCTATAGCAGAGTGTTCCAAGAGTGTCCCCACAAGAGGGTAACAATAGCAGGCGTGGGGCCCTGAATCCAGGGGATTCTCACAAGGAGGTTTGATTGGTGGCTGCCTCACTCCACGCAGCACCACGATGCTTATCACCACCCTCCTGTAGCTGTGTCTGTAGAGTGGGCTGTACCTTCTCATGCTCACCACCCCAGAGCTGCCTCCGAGTGCAGCCCAAGAAGAGGACTCTGAGCTCTCCCAGCAGTCAGCCTCACCCAGCACAAACACAGAAGATGAGGAACACAGCTACCTCCCAACATCCCAGGAGCTATCCTATGGTCGCTGTGAGCATAGGCCATAGAGGGGAGAGGGCTTTAAAGGCCTGCATAGGAGACGCATGGTCTCCAGCATCCCCCCCCCCCCAGAGGTTCTGGTGCCCTTAGGTCACTGGGAGCCCCTGTGGCAGCCATAGCTGAGGTGTGGAAAGCCAGGAGGCAGAGGTACAACAGGCCAATCCTGCCCCACCAGCCTTGGACTTGGTACTGTGCCTCCCGGGACCTTGCATCCTCATATGCAGGGCCAACAGTGTACGTGCCGCTGCCCTCCCCTCCCCCCGAGGATGAATGAAAGAAAAGATACCCTGAGCCTGTGAAGAGGACAAGGCTGAGAAGAAGAGAGACTAGGAGTCTCCTCGTCACTAGCACAGGGAAAGACTCACACCACCTTCCTCCGTGGCCTGTGGAAGCCACCACCTCTGGGGCCGTGAGCGGCTTGCCACATGTCAAGGCTGCCAGGAGGCCTTACCTTTTGAACTTGTAGAGGATGAACGCTCCCACCGCAAAGAGCCCGATGACAAAGAGGACCACCACAGCCCAGTAGCCACCACTGCCACTTGGCCTCTGAGGACCTACCAGGAGAGCAGCAAGAGGAGAAACTGAGGCCCGGTTGTCCCCAGTCCTGGCCTGGATGAGCCTACTTCATGTTGTCCAGCAGGCCTTGCCTAGGTCCTGAGTGAACAGCAGGTTATGAAGGATAAAGAACATGCTCTGCGACCTTGGAGGATTGGCCTCTTTTCCTGGCAAAGTCCTACTATAAGTAGGGCCTACTTTGGGTTTCCTGCAGAGGGGAGCCACACCCTTCTTCTGCACTTGTTTTGAGTGAATTGGCATGTCCCTGATGGTCTTGGTGGCTGCATCCATATAGGCCATGCCAAGATGGTGGGGCTCAGGGCTGGCTGTATCGGCGATGGTGGAGCTAGGCAGGGATACTGCAGCCAGAAGGGTCACTGGCAGCTAGATAAAGGCTCAGAGGAGTCCCACACTCACTCTCAGCACCCACTGGCTTGGGCTCGTGTCCACCCGGCCCCAGAGAAGACCCAAGACAGGTCTGTCACCTGCATCTGTGTCCCTCAGGTCCACCAGGATGCGGAGCCCTCCTCGAAGGATGAAGCTGATCCTATGAGAGTTCAGTGCCTGCTGCACAGCGGCCAGTCTCTGTAAGCAAAGGGAGATGGGAGAGTCCTGGGGCCTGGAGTGCTGGAGAGTCCCCTGGGGCTGGGAAGGGATGCTGCCTAATGCCTCTGTGTTCTCATCGGGGAATGGCATGAGAGCCCACCAGCTGGGGTCACTAGGAGCCACTGATGGTGTAGGTAGCCCCGCCACCAACAAGCACTCATTCCATCACAGAACAGATGGAAGACACAGGTTTCAGTGTGTGGGGGCGGAAGACTTGGAGTGCTCTAGAAGTCCCCACCCTGGTATGGTCAGTGAGGCTTCCAGGAAGTGGAAGACCACAAAGAGGAGACAGGGCAGGACACCCCACCTAAGAGGGAAGTCAGAAGGAGCTGCTGGGCTAGGGAATTCTGAGGGGGACACCATGCCCTGCTCAAGATCCCTGTAACATGGCCAACAGGCGAGGCTCACAGCACACACGTCAGAGCTCGCCTAGGCCTCACCACCTGTCAGTCACTGTCTAGGGCCCAGTATGGAAACCCAGTTAGGCCCAATGACACTCATTCCCACATGGCTATGTCTCTGGGACTCTGACCTTAGCTAAATCCACTGGGCAGAGCCAGAAGGTGTAAGAGACAGACTTCCAGTCTTCAGAGGAGAGAGGGTTCGGCCTCTGTCCGAATCCTGGACACTCATTATAGGCTCACACTGAACATACTCCTGCACACCAACTACTTGTCTTCACCTTCAGAATGGAGCCAGTTGGCCCAAAGGTTACTCAGCCTATGGGGGCCTCTCTGATGACAGCCCCCAAGGTGCCCCTGTCATGGCATTTCATGGAGGACATACTAGGATTGCTGAGATGATTTCTGGTTTGCCCTGTAGCTTGAGGCCCAGGGTCTCTCACAGTGTTCACCCATGTGTCCCAGTACTCCTGGCAGTGAAGCTGAAATCACATGACAGCTCCAGACAACCATGTGGGAGAGTAGAAACCATCCCCACAAGCCGGCCTAGCCTCCTCCCCCGGAAGGTGCCTGTCTCACTAGTCTTGGATGCCGGCAGATGGTGGTACCCCAGGTCAGACAGCATTATGGGAAGAAGTAAACCTTTAATGGATGTCCCACAGAGATGTGGTTGTCAAGAATGACCCCACCTACGCCCTCAGCCACCCAGCCCTGCCATGCAGGGAGGACCTGGGCTCCCTGAAGGTGGCTGTGGCCATACCTTGTCACTTGTGAGGCTCCTCTTCCTTGTAGGCCTGGGAGGAGGCAGGAGCACATACAGATCGGCTATGGTGGGAAGTCCTGGCTTTACCACGGTTACCAGCAGCTCCTCAGGGATGCTAGTCTCCTGTGGGGACAGGCGGGACATTTGGATCCTCTTCTGGTCCTCATCTTTGGCCACAAGCTAAATTTCCAGCAACATCTGCTCTCCCTTCCTGGCCTAGGTACATCCTGGCCACCTGTCCTGCTCCATACTCCTGCCTCTCAGCCCCTTGCGAGTTCTGGCCATGGCCCTAACACTGCCCCGCCTGCTCAGGCCTGCCCTTGAAAGCATTTTCTGGCACAGTCTAGCGTGCCCTGTTAACTCATGCTGTCTGCCTTTCCCTGCTCCCCAGTCCTAGCCATATACCTGTACAGCCCCTAGCTCACCCAGTTTAGCTCTCGGGGAGTCCTCTGCCTTGTGGGAGTCCCACTCCATATACTCTGAGCTAAACCCCTGCTCATCCTTCATTACCCAGAACAGTTTCACCAGCATCATTCACAGGATGAAGGACACGTGGTCAGGGTGGGTTTCTGCCTGTGGTAGTCTTAGCTAGCCTTTCTTTTTCTGGGGGCCTAGAGACTTAAGTATCCCACTGCCCACTCCAATGCACTGCCTTTATCATGAGCTGCCTGAGAGACGTGCTCACCCATGCTTCTTCTTATGTCTAAGGAGTCCGGCACAGAAAAAATTAAATAAAAACCACAGAAGGGAGCTGGTGGTGGCTTTAAGAGCTCCGACCCTCTGGAGGAGAGGAACTTACAGTGTTCCGGCAGTGTATGACAATGTAGTCCTGTCCCTCCCGCCCTTCGATGCTCCGACCCAGGGCATCAACCCACTGCTTCCCAAGCACCCCCAGCCTTGTTCTACCCTCATTTCTCAGCCCACAAACCACACCATGGCTCAGGATAGAATTGAAGCCCAAGCCACTGGGCACCTTGGAGAGAAGCCGGGTGACCACCAGCCCCACGTCCTCCCTCCACTCAGGAGTGTTGGGGTTAAAGGTGTCCAGGTCCCTGGAGAACTGCAGAGGCACCATCTGGAACTGAGCTGGAAGAGACAGAGGGGAACCTGTGAGGTCTGGGGTGTGGCTGGGACCCTGCACAAGGTGGCGATTGCCAGATGGTCCAGATAGCCTCACCTCTATACCCATGGACCTGGTTCTGTGTTTGGGAGATAAAAGCCCTCTTTTTCTTCAATCCCCAGTGCCTGGCATGTACTGAGGCTGACAGTGACTATCATCCAGGGAGCGGGGCACGGCACTGCATGTAGCTGCTTCATGAGATCTACTCCCCAAGTCACAGGAATACATACCCTATGACATCATCTACTTCCTGGAGGACCCATGGACTTCACTGGCCACACCCCTCATCAGATCGACAGCCCCATAAGATTAGAGTGCCCATCTTTCCACCCACATCATTTCCTTTCTCAGGGCCCACAGCTCTGTTCTAGTGTCACAGGAACCCTAGCACCATATTGTCACTCCACTGGCTTTCTTCTCCTTTCTCTCTTATGGGATGGGAAAGAGCTATGCTGGGCAGAGGGCTCAGGGGACAGTGTTTTGTAAACTGTGACCCAACATCCTACGGCGCAGGCCGTCCCTGACCCACAGTGAAGGGAGGAACAGCCCAGGGCAGCCTCATCCCTCAGCCTGCAGGCTCCTATTGGCTGAAGGCTGTGCTCCGTGGCAGAGGGCCTGAGCCAAATGAGCTTCAGGTGTGCCGAAGGGGTACAATGCATTGGGGGGACCTCTCCTCCTCCAGACACAGTATTTTACGGAGGGGTTGACAGCCTCGGGGAGCACAGATAAGTGAGCACCATCCCCAGGTCCTCTTAAGGACCATCCTCGGAGTAGCAAGTGGAGAGGCCCATGGAAGCTCATCCATTCTTGTTAAACCACTGAGCAACAGATTCACAGGTCTCCAAACACACACTACTCATTTTATAGAGGGAAGAAACTGAGGTCAGAGAGTCTGGGACACTTCAATAAGGCCACATAGCCAGTCACAGAACCCAAATCCTCCTGGACACCTCTACCACCTAGGGCCAGGCAGGCGTGGACAGGCCCTCTGCAGCTGCACACCCACGCTGGCCTGTGTAGGGAGTAGGGAATGACTCACCCAGCACACGGATGACCCTGGAGTCCTGCAGCACCGAGTTCCCACAGGCAGCCTGCACCGTCACACGCACCTCCCCAGCCTCCGTAAACCGCGTGGTCACTGAATTGTCCAGGGAAAGCAGAGGCTGTGGACACAAGCAGGGTCAGGCCGCTCTGGTGGGATGGAGGGCCATGATCTACTGTCAGGACCACACGGGGACCATGCTGGTGCTGGCTTCCATCAGCAAGCGGGCTGCTGGAGGTTTCTGCATGGGCAGTGTCTGGGAGCTGTGGGGGACCCTAGCACACCCTAGTTCTAAGCTGGACCAGGAACATGCCCTGACTCCATAGCATGGCACATCCTTCTAGAGGCTGCCTGTGGCCCCCTATAGAACTTTCTAGCTGGTTTGTAGGCAGCACAGGTCAGATGCTGTGTCCCATTCTAGTTTAGTTCACTGTCCCACCCACAGTCATACCCCAGCAGGAGCTCAGGCCCTGCCCTGTGGCAGGAGGCAGATATTCTCATCATAGATGAGAGGTGACATCACCTGGGTTACAGGTCAAGCCATGCCTTATAGAAGCAGAGGCTCTGGGAGTTGAGTATGGAGCTAGGGACATTCAGGTGGCAAGGCTACACAGAGCCTCAAACCAAGAGCCCCGGTCCTCCTACAAGCCTCCCATCCCAAGAGGCATGACCTTGTACTTGAAGTCCCTCCCTTCTCTGGACCCCCTGTGTCAGGGGTTCTGGGGAGGTGTGGGGCAACTGCATCCAGAGTGAGGGAAGGGCACCCCTCCATAGGTCTGCAAGATGGACATTCTTGCCCTTCATCATATGCTTTGCTGCCTCATTGTGTCTCCTGCTCAAGAACTGCCTGTGCTCCCCATGCCTCAGTGTACAACACAGTCCTCTGAGTGAGGCCAAGCTCTCCCCCTCCCAGTGAAGCCTTCCCTGACCGCTCCACAAAAGAGAGCCTCCCCTGAGCCCTCCTGTGACACATGTCATACCCAAACTGCCAGTCAACTACCCTGTTTCATGTCTTTCACAGGACTATTCAGGGGCTTTTCAGAGGGGACCCCCCTCACCCCCCCCCCCGCGAGCAGATGCTCAGGGTGGGTATTGAGTGAGGGAAGGCCAGGACCAGTCCCCACAATGGTCTCACACTGTGCCCCGATGCCAGGGACCAACAGCAGCACCTTGCCCCACTTGGCATACCAGATGGCAATCTCTGGGAGGGAGGGCTGAGAAGGGGTGTAGGGTGCACCTGCAGGCTGTGGCCAATCCACCAATAGAAGACGGTGAGGTTGGGGTTCAGGGGCAGCAGCACGGCTGTGAGGTTCACCTCCTGGTTGATGCCAATGACAGGGACTACCTCGAGGTAGAGCGCCTGCAGAGGGGCTGAAGAGTTCCCAGAAGTTCAGGGTTAGGGGACAGTGAGGCACAGAACCTTTCAGTGGCTACTTTCTAGTCCTTGTCCCCATCAGATTCATCGGTACCATCGCCACCATCACATCACTACCATCAGCACCATGAGTACCACCACCATCATCACCATCGCCACTACTACTACCAAGACCACCACTCACGACAGTCCATCACCATCAGCATCCCACATCCGTCATTATCATCATCCATCACTGTCATCACTCACCACCACCTATCAGTCATCACTGCTCACCCTCCCCATCACCACTACCATCCCCAGCATCACCACCGATGTCAAGGTTTGAAGCTGAACTGTCCGCTGGTTCGTTGTTTCGAGTGTTTGTCCCCTAGCTGACAGTGCTGTTTGTTCCCTAATGGAAACCCCAGTTTCTGCTCCCTGTTCCACCATGGCATGAGCAGCCTCTGGCTGTCACATACTTCCGTACCACTCCGCTATGTTTCCCAACCATGATGGCTTGAGTCCTCTGAAATTCTGAGACAAAGAACACTGTTCCTTCCTCAAGTTCTTCCCATCAGGTATTGTGGTCACAGAGAAGCTAAGGAACTGGTAGCAGGTATGTGGGGTTGCTGCTTTCACTAAATCTGACCATCCAGGTTTAAGCTATTTTTGGGGTGGGTGGGGGGTGGAATTTGCTATTGTTTTGGGAAAAGAATTTGGAAAAGTGGTACCCGATTTTCAGGCACACCGGAGGCACATCACTACCGTCAGCATTATTACAGGGTCATAAATGCTTGTACTCAGATTTTAAAGGAAAGTTTGTTAAGCCAGGCAATGTGTGCATAGTAGGGTGGAATTCCCCACAGGGAGACCCTGACAGGGTAATTCATAAGTTCCGAGGGTCAGACTTAAGATTCATTGGGAACCCCAGCATGGGATGCAGGAACGTGGGGCCTCTGTAGAGGAAACCTGAAGGCAATAAAAGGAGCCTGTGTGTGAGAGAGAGAGCGTGCTGAATTGGGAAGGGCACAGACTCGGCTGCCCATGCCCACAATGCCACCACATGCTCCAGGTGCTCCACACAGCTATGGGACCCAGTGTTTCCTTGCTGTGTGTGCTTCAGTCTGGTTTTGATCAAATCTTCTCTTACAGTTCCCTTTTCTTCTGTTTTTCAGGGGGAGTGTTTACTGTAGACAGGAAGTGCAGAACTGCCTTTTACAAGGGCTGCTGAGAGATTTCTCTGGGCATGAATGCAGCCTCTGAGCTGACTTTTGAACACGCTGGAACTGTGGAGACCATGGTGCCTCAGAAGTTGTACTGAATGCTTTTTGCATTAGAGGTGTATACCGGGAGCCTCTGGGAGCCAGAGGTAGACTATTATGGTTTAAATTTAAAATGCCTTCCTTAGGTTCAGGTTTTTCGTTTGCATTTCCCATCTAGAGACGCTCTTTAGGGAGGCTGTGGAACCTTTAGGAGACGGGTCTAGTTGGTAGGAGTAGACCTCTGGAGGTTATAGCCCAGTCGCTCACTCCAGTCTCACTCCTGCTTTCTGAACCACTGTGATGTGAGGAGCCCCTGGGTCCTACATGCTGCTCTTGCTGTGAATGATGCCAAGCCTTCCCTGCTGTGATGGACAGAAGCCCTATGACACTGTGACACAAATTAAATTTCTCTAAGGTGCTTCTCAGGTATTACAGTCGCAGCCATGCAGAAAAAACTAATGCAATCACCACCGTTATCACCGCCATCATCATTTTTATCACCACATTCATTGCCATTACCACAGCATCACCATCATCACCACCATCGTCATCATTATCACCATCATCAACACCACAATTACCACCACCATCACCATCATTGCCACACTGCTACAACCATCAACACAGCTATACATCACCATCAACATCATCACCATTATCACCAATATTACCATCGCTATCTCTGTCATTACCATTAAAACTATCACCATCAGTCAATAGCATCACCATCATCACCACCATTATTGCCAATATCACCATCATTGTCATCACCGCTATCATTATCACCATCACTGTCATCATCATCACCACCTACAGCATCACCTCCATTATCACCTCCATCATTACCTCCATCCTACTTCCATCATCACCTCTATCACCTCCATCATCACCTCCATCACCATCACCATCATCTCCATCATCACCTCTATCACTACTTCCGTCATCACCTCCATCACCACCATCATCACACCTCCATCATCACCTCCACATCACCACCATCACCTCCATCATCACCTCTATCATCATCACTATCACCACCACCTTTACTAACATCATTACCATCACTTGTGTTACCATGACCACCACTATTACCATCCTCACCATTACTTTTGTGAATAATATTGGGACCAGGTCTGAGCCCAGCGCACCCGCCTTTCTGTCCATGGCCTCACTGTTCTGAGGACTGTAGCAAACCCCACAAGACTCCCTGTGCTTCCCCAAAGCCCCAGCTCTCCATTTCACAGGAGACACACAGCCTCAAGTAAGCAGTGGACTTACAGTTGACCTGGACAAAGAGCACAGCCTCATCATGGCCTGCCATGTTCTCAGCCCTGACAGACACACGGTAGATGCCAGGATTCTCGTAGTGGTGCCGGATGGGCTCACCGGTCAGAGTGAGGTTCACATACATGGCCTTGAAGCCATCGCCAAGGTCCACCTGATACTTAGTGGTCAGGACATCACCCTGTAAAGAAATAGCACGGGATCACTTAGGAGTCACTCTCAAGATGGGGGTCCATCACTAGATGCCCACTCCTTCTCTCCCTTCTTCCTTCAGATGCAGGCTCTATGGGGCCACAGAGCCTACGGGGCTGGCTCTGCTTTCAAGGCTTCAGCCTGCAGCAGGCTGAGCTGGGAGACAGCGCATGGGACCACGACTGGGCTCTCCATTAGAACAGAACACCCATGGGTGATTTTAGGAAGGCAGTTTGAAGGCTGTATGGGTCTCAGGGGGAAGCCTGAGCCTGAGCCAGGCCACAGGGCTAGGAGAGAAATTGGGAGTCTCACATAAAAATGGAGAAGGCTTTGGTAACTACCATGAGGTCTCTTCAGGGAACCACAGCAAACGAAACACAACTGTCTTCCTGTGACAAGGTGGCTCCCTGTTTCTCATCCCACCCAGCACTGTGCCAGGAATGAGGCTCAGCTGTGTGGAGCAGGCAGGGAGCGGTTCCTGTGACTTTGTCCCCAAGCTGCATTGAACTCCCTATGCAAGCTGCTGGCTGACCCTGACTCTCAAGTTCATGGCAAGATGGAGTTCCTGTGTCCACATTTAAGTTCCCCTCCCCTGTCTGTCTGTCTCTCTCCCTCTTTCCCTGCCCTCTCCCCTCCCCTGGTCACCCCACTTTAGCCATCAACAGTCTTCCTAGCTCACACCCTCCAGACCTCAAAAGCCAAGGACATTTGTATGTAAATGAGGTTCATTTAACATTCTCCGTGAATACACTACACTGGGTTGGATAGTCACCCCAAATCCACACCTGTTGGGACCCTCTGAAATGGACATTTAAAATAAATCTTCAGATGCAAGATATTAAAAGGAGGTCACAATGGGGCACAGAGTACAAGAAACCCATGGGCAGGATCCTTGAAGAGAAAACAGTGGTGACTTGGGCACCAGGAAAGGGCTGTTTGGACACAGACGCAGACACTGGAAAGTACAGCCAGGAGTCAAAGGGCTTCCAGAATGCCCAGAAGCTGGCTGAGGCTTTGTTGAGGACATTCCTAGAACCCAGCATATATGGTGCGTCATGTGCCCATTTTATAGGTTGCAAGACTGAGGCTTTCAGGGGTCCAGGCTCTGGAGGTGGGCTCTCTGTCCATTGCTCTCCTGGCAGGGTTGGGTGAGGATCAAGGGGACTGTCCACACTCAATTCATTCCTATGAGAGGGCAAGTTCTGGGTAGCATTCAAGAAGTGGGTGTCTGCCTGTGGTTTTGAAGTCCCATCCTTCACAGCACGTGCCTTCATGTACATCTTCCCATGTACTTGCCACCCACGCAGCCTGCGATGTCCTCCGTCTCATCGTGTTTCTCGCTCATTTTCAAACTGGCTGGTTCATCTGTTGATGGAGTTCTTCGTATAGTCCTGTTCTGGTGCCCACTGGGCTGTGCCAACAAACTCCCTCCTGTCTGTAGCTACTTTTATCTTTCTTGACAGTTTTACTGGTTCCAGATCTAGATGGCGCTGACACATCAAGGTTTCATTGTGTGGCCTGGTGCTACGAGCCGAGGAATATGTAGTAAGAATTCAGCTGAATGTGATAAAGCTATACTTGGAAGAATCAAGGCATTCTTCCAGAGGAACCCAAATCTCAAGGAGTATTTGGTGTTATTCGGCTTTTAATATATCAGCTGTTTCCTGCTATGAATTTCCTGTGCACTCTCATACCTTCTCCAAGAACTTCTAACAGTGCATTTTATCTGATATACTTCTCTAGCGTCCAAAGCCAAATGGCAGACCGGACAAAGCATTTCAGACCAACCACTGAGTCTCCTGAATTAAGGTAAACAGCCTTTCAGAGACACGGCCTGTCTCCTAGGCCTAGGAGACAGGGGAACTTAGATGCATAGCTTTCTTTCTTGTGCAAATGAAGCTCAGACCCTCCTTTCTCTTAGAGCCCAAATGGCATTCCAGAGCAATTGACTCATAACAAAGGGCTTTTTGCATACTAGGTGCAGTGAAGCCATGAGGCAGGTTTCCTAGCTCTGAGCAGAGATACCCAGCCCTGCCAGTATACATCGACATAGAAATAGAGAGGCAGTTACATTTTAGTGACTTACAGACTCTTTTACCTAACCACTTATAAGATTGTAAGATTGTAATTTGAGCACATTTATGATAAACTTGTAACGTTTCACCTAACCACTTATAAGAATATACTTTGAGCACATAAATTCCCTTTCTGACTTATTCCAGGCCTTATCTGACCCCACCGCCTCTATTCACTCCCCTTTTGGGTTGCCAATGAAGCTGGCTATCACTGCTTTTGTGGGGACCTTGGAAGCCTTGCACTGTATTGTGAGAGGCACTGCTTGCAAGGTCACACTGTATTGTGAGAGGTACTGCTTGCAAGGTGGTAGAACAGTTCTGGGAGAGGAGCAGGAAGGAACCAGGATGGAGAGGCATGAAGATGAGGATGAGGATGAGGAAAAAAGAGCTTAGTTAGAACTTAGGATAGGACAGGATGAAAAGGGACAGAGAGGAGCTAAGCATGAGAACAGAACTGAAGCTGTGCAGACAGAATTTTATCTCAGAGGGATGAAGTGAATGGATGAAAGAGCTTGGTGTACTTAGATTCATTCCCTCACCCGCTGTTCATAGTGTCTTCCCCAGGACTCTGAGAGAAATCTCCTCAGGGCAGGCCCTTGAGGAGATTTTGAGAGTCTGCAGCCCCATGCACGCTGCAGACTCGCAGCCTGTGTTTCTGGGCTGGCTTTGATACGGGTCCTATTTTACACTTTCCCACTTCTTCTGCGGGTGTGTGGTCTATTTTGGGTTCGTGTCTGAGGTCTGGGGGGAGGTGCTGTTGCTGGATGGAGAGACACCACCTCTCCCAGTCTGTTCTGCACCTGTCAAGAGCAGGCAGGTGTCTATGGATCTGTTCCTAGCCTCCATCCCCCCACGCTGTGAATTCTTAGATACTTAGAAAATTCAGGCTCCCCATACCCAGGCCTGCTTTCAAGCCCAGTGATATGTAAGAGTAGGTGTGTGTGTGGTAGAGGAGTGCATACTGTGCCTGTAAGTGTCTATGAGCGTGGAAGGGAGTTTGTGTCACAGTGTAAGTGTGCATACACCCACCCTCAGTCCCATGCTTCTATCCCCTTTCCTCCCAGGACTCAGTTGCCCAAGGATCCCTTATTTCAAGACATGTTTGCATTGCTCCCCTCAACTCTGCCCACTCCTAAACCTGACAAGCAGCCTGGCAGGGTTGGCAGGGTTCCCAAGACTCTCTGTCCTCTAGTCCTTCTGACCCAGCTGAGGCTCCTGCTTGCAAATGTGCTGCAGTTTCCAGTTTCATGCTCTAGGGGGCAGCAGATCACCATGTTTCCAGGATATCTGGCTAGGAATTTGAGAAGCCTCAGCTGGGTCTGTCTGAGCATCCCGGGGACCCCAGGCTGACCAGGGGCTCTGTCCTTCTGCATCCAAACACACCGCTACCAACAGAGATACCTAGCCCAGCCTCCGGGCTGCCTGATGGTTCAAATGAACCTTAGGGCTGTCTCAATCAGTGAGAAGACCTGGGCAGGAGGTGTTGTGTGAGTGCGTGTGTATCGGAGTTGTATAGCTTGGGCATGGGGACCACAGACTTGGCCATTGTCTTCTTGGAGTCCAAAGGCCTCTAGAGGACACAGCGCCATCTCTGCCTCTTTTCACTATGTAGCTCTGAGATAATGACACAACTGTTCATGCCTCAGTTTCCTCATATAATAATGTAAGCTGATAGAGTGCACAGTGTAAGGTTGCATTTCCAACAGGAAGCTGCTGTCGCAGTGCCTAATATACAGGTGATCAGAGTGGCCAGTGTGAGTCCTCCATAGCCTCAGTTTTCCTGTTTTCAGGAGACCAGGTCTCTGACACCTAAAACCAAACACCTTTTAAAGGTTGTCTGGGTATAGCTTGCATGATCATGGATTCACCTGTATTAGCCTTCACATCTGTTAGCTGAAGATCTGGACTCCTGCTGATCTGTGAGTGGAGACTGCCCAGAGTCCTGGGGGAGAAAGAGGACTCTCCCTCTGACTCAGTGAAGGGAGGCTGCCCAGAACCCCAGGGAGAAAGGGGGCCCTCCCTTGGCCTCTGAGTTTTCTGAATGTTCATGTCTTTCTAACAGTCATTTTTAAATTCCTTGCAGGGATCATTAGCTGCTTCTATAAGCAGAGACACGGGGACATGTCTTGTGAACCAGAAGGAAACAGAAAAGTTAACAGTTCCCTCAGGGAACAGAATTTTGGGTGATATTTATGTCTGTAGTGTTTTTTTTTAAATTATAAATGTATTTCCTAAATATACTACAATGAGCATATATTATTTTTAAAATCAGAAGAAAATGTAACACTTGTTCTGAAGTAAAAATAGAATGAGTGGGAGACTGGGCGGAGAAAAAATATATATTTGTGTGTGCATATATATAAACTTGTATTTATATCTGTCCCTATATACACACAGAAGGCATTATCTCTGGATGTGTGATTATAAGTCATTAAAAAAAACTTTATGCTTTTGTTGGGATTCCAGATCAACTAAATCAATGTAATTAGAGATTTAAAATTGCCTTAGTGCTGGGCCAGGGGTGTGGCTCAATAGAAGAGTACTTTTCTAGTTTGTACAAGGCCCTGGGTTGTACAAACCCACCCTTGGCATTAGAAGAAAGAAATCAATGAAAGAAGTTTAGTGCCACCTATGGGGAGGAATTGATTTTGTGTCAATGTTTGATAAACACAAGATCACACACAAATGCACATATACACATCCAGGCACTCGCATGTATATACATGTGTAATGTGGAGTCCATTTCCTGCTGAACATCTAACACACTTGTTCTTGTATCTGTTTCATCTCAAAGGATGGTCTGAGCCAAGAGGCCAACTTTGGTCCTGTGGCTCCCAGCCTCGGGAGCAGGCTGGCTTCTGTGGCCATGCTCCAAACTGCCCAGAGCCTCAACCTTGTATGTCTGGCTGGAACTCCCCTCCAGTGACAGTCCAGGGTGGATGCTCACCTGTTCCTGCCGCACCACAAACAGCACGTCTTCTCTAGGGCGCACCGCCACTGCTTCTCCGCGGATGCTCACCTGGAGGCCCCGGGGTGCTGTGAGGGGGCACTGTAACTGTACCGGGCTCTCCTGCAGGTCCACACCGCCTTCACACACATTGGACACCACCTTCCGGTACCTGGGTGGATGAGGGAAGGGTCAGGTCCAAGATGAACAGTGGTTCCATGGGTAAGGATGGTCTCCTCTCCTGAGGCAACTCACGGCTCCAACCTCTACAGCCCTATTTGCTGCCTGCTCCCCATGGCTGCTTCTGTCTACCTTAGGGCTGAGAGCACTGAGGATGAGGATGGAGGGCCTGGCTGTGCCCATCTGCTTTGGAGAGCTGAAGCATCCATGGCCTGATCATATCGCCCACAGTAGTAATACTGTTTTTTTTTCTTTCTTTTTTTTTGCTAAGGGGTGATAGAAGGAGATACTCTAAATCCAATGTCTTGCTGAGAACTATGGAGGACTGAGTGGCTGAGAAGTGCTTGGCCTTGGCTTCCTGGGTGGTCATAAGCAAACATGTTGCTCTTCATGGGATGGCTCTACCCATCCACTACCCATCTATCCACCCACTCATCCAACAGTGGCACAATGGCCTCTTTGGCAACCCCACCAGGGCTTGGCAAGCAGCAACTCTTATCTGAAGTGTCAGCTAGGATCTGTATCAAGAGTACATGAGTTTGGAAAGATGGGTATTTGTGGGGCAGAAGAATGGGTAGATGGATAAGAGGGAGGGTGGGTGGATATGTGGGTGAGTAGATAGGTGGATGGGTGGATAAATGGGTAGACTGATGGAATAAATAGATGAAGTAGATGGGTATAAGGATGAGTGGATGGATGGATGAGTGGGTGGATAGATGATTTATGGTTGGGTAGATGGGTGGATGAATATATTGAAGGAATATATGGATAGGAGATATATAGATAGGAGATAGAAGTGGGTGGGTGGGTGGATGGATGGATGGATGGATGGATGGAAGGATGGATGGATGGGGTTGGATAGGTGAGTGGATGGATGATGATAGATGTCAGGCTATATACAGCCAAGACTAAAGCATTCAGTTCCCGGTCCTGTCTCTGTTTCTTCCAGCTCTCCAGGGTAAGTAATAAGGAATCCCTCACAAAGGATGAGGAGATGAGCCCATCACATGGAGCATGTGGGCCCCACGGAAGCTGAAGGCTCACAGATAGTATGTACTTGGTATTTCTACATGAAGTTGATACTTTATAAACCATTTATTCAGCCTGCCCCAGGGAGGGAGAAGGGTCTGCCTGCCACTTCCCCACCCGCAGACTTTGTGGCCACTATAGCAGACTGTGGGAACACTCACTGTGTGTGCCATGGGCTTAGGCCTAGCAGGTGAATATGCCAGTGGCTGAGAGTTCAACTACAGCAGAGGAAAACCTGGGGGTGGGGGATGGGAGAGTGATCTATCAAGGCTTCCGACTGAAAGTTGGGTGTAAGTGGAGTCCCCCAGGCTTCAGGAACATCCCTGGTGCCATCACAGTACAGGTGCGAAAGGACCAGAGAAGGAGGCTGCTCTGGGGTCTCAGTCCCACGGGAGTTGGGTTGGTGTACTCACCCAAGGCTACTGGTGTAGGTCTGGCCCAGGACACAGTCTTCAGGAGGGGACAAGGGGTTGAACCAGAAGTTAGCGGAGCACTTGTTGACAGTGGACTCAGAGGAAGATGAGCGCTCAAACCCGTAGTCACTGGGAAGGGAAAGCTGGGTTAAAAGGTGGGATTAGAGGTGACAGCCGGGGTGGAGAAACTTACACCACAGGCCTGGATGTGTCCGTCTGTAGGGGCGTGGGTGAATCCACAGGTTTGTCCCGGAGGAGAGCAGATGGAACATACTAGCTCCATTCCAGAACAAGGAGGATGAAAATGAAGTGGAGCCTGGAGGGCTTTCTGGGGGAAGTAGAGTGTCTCAAGGGATGCAGGGAGATAGAGGGCAGCCAGGGTCAGTGGCTGTACAGTCAGGGTCAGTGGCTTTGGAAAGGGCATGGAGACCTGAATATGGGGTGCATGGTAGAAAGGGTGAGGCAGGCTGGGGGCGGAGGCTTTGTGAACTACATTGCCATAGGGCAGTGGGCCTCTGAGTGGATTATGTTCCTAGAGGGAGGAGAGGGACTAGGTGAGTGTAGCTTGCTCCCACGATGCTCTAAGGTAGAGGTGGACGTGTGTGTCTGTGACTAGGCCTTGAAGGATGAGGTGGCCTCCACCCTGGTTCTAGGGACAAGGTCATCATGAAATAAAGATGCTGGAGCAGCCGGGAGAGAGGGGCAGTGCCCACCAGAGGAAGTCAGAGTCCCGGCACTTGCACACACGTGACGTGAGTGCCGACGTGAAGCTCCTCCCCTTGACACACCAGGATGTGGACTTCCTTTTCCGGTAACTTCTCTGCTGGCCCATGATGCAGTGATCACCCTGTAGCAAGAACACCAGGATGAGGAACCAGCAGAGGATGGTAACAGCTACCATTGGCTTACCTTGTTGCTCCTGCCCTGGAGGCAGCTGGGGTGGGGCATTCACCTCCTTTGACAAACAGGGAAACTGAGGTCCCAAAGAACTTGACATGTCAGTCAACTGGCCCAGCTTCCCTCATCTTAAGCCATATGACTGGGCTCTTGGTGGTCAGAGAACAGCTGGGCCTACACGGGCCAAGTGTGTGACCATCTGGGGATGAGCCATGCCTAGAGGGCTCATGTGGACACACAGTAGATTCTCAGGCTGTGCTCAAAGCAGCGCTACCTCAATCCCAATAACAGGGCCCCTTGTAGTGATGGGGAAGGATGGGCGGGAACTCTGTGTAGCCACAGTGAATCAGGTTCTGGAACCTTCTCTAGGCCCATCTGAGTACTTTCTTGTAAATCAGTTTCTGCAGAGGGTCATTGAGCCGCTAGCCAGACCATCCCCCACTTGATTTAGTGGCACACAAGCAGCCTGCTCACATCTCCCAGGTACCCACTGAAGTATCAGCCTCCCTTGTACCACCAGGAGCTGAGGTGGCGGTGTGTGTGTGTGTGTGTGTGTGTGTGTGTGTGTGTGTGTGTGTGTGTGTGTTTGTGTCTCATGTTCTGCTCAACCCAAATATGAAGGTTAGACACTGACGATGGATTATGACATAGGATGCTCCCAGGCCCTGATGGCAGATAGTCTTTGCCCATCTCCCCACAAACAGAAAACTCCCAAATCCTGTCATGGAGACAGGTGGGGCTCAGGCTCTGCAGGCCCTAGGGTTACGAAGAGTCGTAGATCAAGCAGCCACAGGCGCAAGGGTGGCCCAGAAAATCCCTGGGAAGGAAGATGCCCAGAGGTTGACATCTATGGGATTCCACGGAGGAGGAAAGGCCCTTGGGGCTGCGGGTTGGCAGGCCCACCTGGAGGTCAGTGAGGTCCCAGGAGCTATAGTCATTCTCGTCACACTGCCGGGGGAAGGAGGGCCGGAAGTCCACCTTGACCAGCTCCCAGTCAGAGCGGAAGCTGATGTGGCCAAAGACCCTGGGGGGAGAAAGAAGGAAGGCCACTTTAGATTGACCCATCCCTAGTGTGCAGATATGCCCCTACTCAGGTCCCCCGTGCCACCACCTCTGATACCTCTCCTGTCCCAGAGGGTTCAATCATGTGGCGTGCCCTCCACCGGCATCTGACCTGATGTTCTCATCCTCAGGGTGACCGGTATTTGTGGCTTGCTGATCACAGGCCATCCACCCGACCCATGCAATCCCCTTCCTGACAGGAGCAGGCTCTCAGGTGCCACAGGCCCTTCCATAGCCTCACACGCCAGGCCGCGTACTTGCTCTGGGTGGGCCAGAGCCATGTCCAGCGTTATCTGGTATCTCTCTGCCTTTCTGCTGGCCTCCCTCTGTCTGCCATGTGGGATTGGGCTCCAAGCTGTTTATCCCAGGCAGAGCTGGCACTCCAGAGAGATAACCAGTCATTGTATGGCTTGGACAGTGGGATGAATGGGTCGGCGTGAGGGCACAGTGCATCCTACTGAGCAGAGGGAGGGGCCGAGGGAGGCCAGACAAACAGGAAGCACAGTGATGCGTTGAGGCTAAGCATGCTCGGCTTGGTGAGCTGAGACCAGCATCCCACACTGGCTTCTACTCCTCCCAGACAACTTCTCTGCAGACCATGGGTGGCCTTGTCTCGGGGTACCTGCCATTCAGATGGGCATTCCTCTGGTCACGGCCCCATTGTCACCTTGACAGACAGCTGGAGAGGGGGTTCCCACATTTCTGTCCTCCCCTCTAAGGCTTACCACATCCTGTGAGGGATGCATACTGATCGCCCCAGACTTCTGAGAGGAAATGGACTAAGGAAGGGACCCATCCAGGATGGCAATCCAGTACTGGTACCTGGGGCTGGCAGCTCACATTTGTGTGGCCTGGGACCCATAACCAATTAGCCTGAGTTTGATAACCATGCAGCCGCCTATATATTGGGGACATCTCATACTCTGCATTCTGAGCTCAAACAGAGAAGCAGGCTGGTCTAGCTAATCCACTCTGTGTATTTCAGTTCTTGTCCGTGAAGAAAGCCCAGACCTCAGCTCCCACTGCGAGCATCTCTCATCTAGTTGAATGGTCCTCGCAGGAGAGGCCAAAGGGCCACTGGCTGCTTGAGAGAGAGCAGGAAATGTGGGCCATACTGTGGAGTGTACTGCTGGCTCCTCCATAGGTGTGGCCTACAGCCCTGCCCGGCTGAGAGCCCTCACAGTACTGCCCAGGGCTGGGGAACCCTCTGCCACGTACTGTACTGGGGGAGGCAGCTGTGGCCAGAGTGGTGAACAATGTCCTGACAAGGTGACTGTGGTCAGCTTAGATGTGACCTTTGGGTAGATGAGGGTAAAGATGCCATATGGGCAGGGCCCTGTTCTAGGCTTGCACAGAAAAGCTTTTCATTCTGCCAGCCCATGTCTCCTCCGAGGCGTGTGAGTGATCTCCGTGTCCACTGAAATTGGAAGCCGTTTGAAGATACGGCTTTGTGAAAGGCTCCATAGGAACCTTACGGAGCTTTTTAAAAACTTAAAACAGGAATGCACGTGCCTGTGAACTTTGCTGCTTTCCCCGGATGAAATGCCATCTGCAGGGATGAAAGCCGCATTTGGGACCAGACCCGGATCTGAGGGCCTTGGCTGCACAAAGCACTAATGTCCCAAAGCAGCTACAAAATGCAGACTACGAGACGAAGTGAAAAGAGGAGCGGGCGGGGACGTGCTCAGGGCAGAAAGTGCCCCCATGGTGGGGCCAGGCTGCAGGAGCTGAGGCCTGGGGACCATGCCGGCTTTCTGGGGCTCTGAGAGCCTTGTCAGAGCGGTCACCTTCTCTCCAGCCCCTCTTCTTGCCTCGTGGGCTCCATCCTGCAAACTGTCCAACCTCCTTGCAAAAAGACCAAGTCCCAGGCTGAGTCTGCCGCAGCCCAGGCTGCAGTCAGATCAGGGAGTCAGACTTCCTCGCCTGTTTCTCTTGACAAACACCAAGTGCCATGTCTCTGACTTCTCTTCCTGCCTCAAGCCACAGCCTTCAGATGGCCCACAGGCTGAGGCATGAGCCTCCCCAGGGCCTTGGCAGATCACAGCATCAGAGAGGACCTGAGCAGGAACAACCTGCTATCCCCCGGGGAAGTCAGGTCGAGGAAGATCTGGACCAGCTCAGCCTTCCATGCCTGGTGCTCAGCTATTCCAGGATGCACACACCACCTCTGTTCTGCAATAGAGTCTGCCCTGGTTTTCCCCTGGCCACCCAGGAAGGAGACTGTGAGGCCAGCGCCACAGTGGGCTTCCTCCCTGCAGCCTGACTGTGGGGGAGGGGCTCCATTTGCTCCTGGGGGGGCAGTCATGGACATTCTGCAGGGATTCCATGGGGCTGTGGACACTCCATGGGGCACTGAAATGCTCTGTGGGGTTCCGTAGAGGTCATGGATGCTCCATGGACACTTCATGGGACTCTGGGTGCTCCCTGGGACCCTGAGTCAGGAGAAGCATGCAGGCCAAGTCTCCTCCCCAGACTTCTTCCTGGCAGTCACTGGCCAGTGTGGGCAGCAGATGTTCTGTGGCCAACAGTCCCTGGGCCCTGGCAGGGGTCACTTAGTCTGGCTATCTCTGAGAGCCCTCATTAGCTCCTGGCATGTGGAGGTTGTCGCTGTATCCTCGACACCTATATGTCTGCTGTTGTGGCTTCACTGAAATCTTGTTTATTGAGCTCCGACCACGTATCAGGTACTGCCCAGCCAGGCACATTAGTGACACAGACTGAAGGACCCCACCCCTTGGGGTCTCAGGAGGGTCAGGCAATCAAGGCCACACACCGGGCAGAACCCAGACAGGTGCAAAGCTCTTGAAGGGGTGAGGAGCAAGGCCACTGTCCCGGCAGGCAGGAGGAATGCATAGCTTTGTGATCCCTCATCTCATAGGCCTGAAAAGGTGCAAAGCTTGTTTCCTGTCCTCTGTCCCACACCATCTTCCATTCATTCCCAGGAGGCTGTCCCCATCACTGGCCTAGCTGGGGCTCATCTCCAGGTGCCCTGAGAACCACATGCCACTCAATCTGAGGTCCTGTGCAGTCCCTATCCATCCTGACAGACACAATGGCAGTCTCTAAATAGGAAGGTAAGGCTTCTTTGTCCATCCTCAGGGGCCCCTAAAGCCAGGCCACGGTATGTTTTACAGCTAGCTCTCCTGGGACCTCAGTGTCAGCATACAATAGGAGTTTAATAAATGTACCTTAAACATTAGGTGGTCTACAAGAACACTTCTCTCCACCCTGGTGGCCCAGCCTCACACCTCTGCTGTGCTCGGTGCTTTCTGCTCTACAGGGACAGGCTGGCATACACAGCTGATCCTGAAGCATGCATCTGAGCTCAAACTCACAGCCATGACCCCACTGGACATGGAGAGACTCATGATCCTCCAACAGTGGGAATATGAAGTAGGGATGGGAGATAGTCAGGTTCTCTCGGGGCTTCTCCACATGCACATCTGTAGGAGCATCCAGTGAGCTCATGGAAGACAAAGGTGGAGTGTGAGCAGCCAAGAGCCCAGCTGGCCCTTCACGCCCACACCACAGACAGCAAGGCCATACCTGCCAGGATGCCAGAGCCCACTCTAGGTTGAGTGTGAGGTCACCCTGTCTGCCCAGTCTACGGGACGGGGGCTGGCCTGACTGCTTGGGACTAGCATCAAATAAGGCTCCCACTGCACAATCCTGTTGGGCCTCAGGACCTCAGCTGTGCCACATAGCCAAGAAAAGTACTGTCCTCACTACAGTCAGCTAGAAAGGTGACAGCATGCACTGGTAAAGGACCAGCCTATGAAGCTTTGTTTCACTCCTGGCCAGTCAGTGTCCTGGGCAGGGATGGAGAGCCCCCACCTGCTGGCCAGGGTGAGAAGAGGAGTCACTGGCCTGGGACAGGGAGACAGCAGGCATGCAACAATAAATAGGGGCCCAGTCTGAGGCCACCTCAGAGCTCAGAGGCCAGACCCAGCCTGCCTGGGGGTCGCGCTGGCCTGTGTCTTCCTCCCACCTTCCTGTTTCAGCCACATCCTGACACACACTCACGTCATGACCAGCGTCTCGTCCCCTGGCTCGCTCAGCAGCCCGTCCACGAACACGGAGGTGCTGGTGAAGTTGTGTGTGCTCCAAGTGTGGCCCTCATCCACGCTGAACCTGTGAAAGGCCACCAGTGTTCACAGAGCGGCATGAGCTCACTCCTTTCGATGACTCTCTACCCCCAGGCCTGACTCTTATCCAACAGAGACCAGCTCCATGACCATCTCAATACCTAGGCCACAGCTGGACCACAGCCTTTGTCTCTCAGGTGAGACCACAGCAGATGCCTGCCAGCACCAGGTGGCATCCCTGACTAATTAGCAATGTGATGGCCTGCTGCCCTAGACATTGTCAGGATACCACACAGGCACTGTTCTCTATGAATAACAGGGACATCTGAGCCTTAGAAACTTCCAGTAATAGCATGCAAGGCTTGAGCCCAGCTCAGGGTCCCGGGGTCAGCGACACGACCAATGTTACAGCGATGTTAACTCCCAGGATATTCAGCTCTTTTTCAGATTAAAGTGACACTGGTTGACCAGCAGTTTCCCAACTCTGCCTCCTAAATGCCAATGTTACCCTGTCCTCGATTTAGCCCACTCCTACCTGGGCACCCCCTGGCTGCCTTGTCCACCCTGGCCCCAATCCTCCACCAACAGGCTCTTGTTGATACTCAGGGTGCCTCCCGGGACTCCTCAGCCTCCTCCATGTTACCCTGACTAGGCTATGTACTCTCTGTTCATCCTGGAGTAATATAGGTCCATCTCTGAGACACCTCAGAAGGGTTGGGAGGTGTGGGTCATCCCAGTGTTAGGCTCCCAGGGAATTGTTCTGGAATGCTCAGTGCCCTCTGCCCATGATCTCACTTGAGGATCTTCAGGGGGATGGAGGTATCCTTGATGGCAGCAATGACACCACCGTGGTCCAGGTAGAGGACATGGTGTTCTTCCTCGAAGACCTGTGGGGGTGATACATACTCTCAGGTGAGACCTGGACAAGGCCGGCAGAGCCTGATCAGGAGGGGATGCCAGCTCTCTAGCTAACACCCCCATGCCCACCCCCAAGTTAGCACATGAGGAATGAGTGGGGTTTGGGGAACAGTGGCAATTTATCTACCCTGAGGGATGGAGAGAACTTTGGGATGTGCTCTCAGAATCCTGCCCATGGGAACCCAGGTCAGCAAATGGCCCAGCAATGAGGGAAGCACAGGGCACTCAGAGCCGAGTTCAGGATGAACCCCAGGCCAATATGGGGTACAGTGACAGAGCATGGCTCCTTGATACCTCTGATCTAGGTGGATGTGACCACCTCTGGCTTCCTGCAGTCCTAGCCTAACTGAACCACATGGGACATCTTCTGTTAGTCAGGGAGCTACTGGGAGGGCAGATGACGCTGAGTCCTCTGGGGCCATCTCAGTGGAGGTCTGAGCTGGGTACCTGGGACTCTGGCATGTCGATGAATATGTGAATGAATGGCCACCGTATGAATGAATGAATGGATGGATGGATGGATGGATGGATGCTCTGAGGATAAATGAATGAATGACCACTGAGGGTTTTGCGGGCAGGCAAAGGTATATTGACAGGGGCCATCTAGGAGGGACAACTCTGTTGGCCACTGCCATCTGCTGATATCCTGGTTGGCAAGTGCCATCTTACAGACAGGAAGCTGGCTCACAGTAAGTTGGTTGGAGACAATATCAGGGAACTTGCTGAGGAAGCCTCAGACAGTGTCCACACTGTGGTTCTCTATACCTTAAGCAGCCCCTGGGGTGCGGAGCTGGAAGGTGATACAGACCCATCCCTGACTCAGCCTTTCTTTGTTCCCCTCAGAGTCCTAGCAGGGTCTTAGAATGTTGCTAGTGAGGTCCTTAGTCATTCCAGGGAGCTTGTGGTCTTTGTTATCTAGGTTTTTGAGACAAGATCTTGCTCTGCACACCAGGTGGGCCTTGACCCTGCACAAGAATCTCCTTCCTCCACCTCCCAGATGCTGGGGTTATAGGTGAGCGCCACCAGGCCTGGCTGGCAGCTCATGGCTTAAGGCTTACGTCACTCCAGGAATGCTCTGCCCTCTGGCCCAACTCTATCCGTCAGTGCCTCGCTGGCCAGGGAAGAAACACCACAGCAGCCCCAAGTGCACCACTGATCTGGAGCCATTGATAATTCAGTTTGTCTCCCCAACTTTCCCTGACTATAACTGCCTACAACCACTACGTGCATCTGTTCCTCCCTGACACACATATGCATGTGCATGCACACACAGATGCACACAGGTGCTGCACCATCAGGCATCTCACCTGTGAACCCTGCTGTCCTCTGGCAGGGGAACTCCACCCTGTAACACTGGTCCCGAGGCCTCCAAATTAACCCTAAGCAAACTGCTTCCCAAGAGGGACCCCTCCAATGTCTATTGAGTGAGGAAGTCCTTTAGTGCTGCCACTGGTGAAGGTGGACAGACAGTGACCTTTAAGAACCTTAGAGCAGCTTCACTGGCTTTGGCGGAATAGACATATTTAATGCAATAAATCTCTCCTGCCCTTTTGCAGCCGCCTTGCTTGGTGCATCTTATTAAAACAGCAGCAGCCTTCGTCCTCGATGCAGGTGAGCTCTGTGTGCAGGGATGACTGTTTGATGCCTCCCGGGGATGTGACTGCACGGCCAGGCATGGGGGAGATGACCTGGGAACAGGGCTGTCTGCAAGCCACTGGGCTCTGATGCTCAGGTCATCTTACAGCCGGATCACCTCTCTGGGCAGTTGGCAGACCAACTCAGCTAGCACCCCACACACCCCAGAAGGCAGCCAGTGTCTCTGTCTTAGGGCAGGGCCCTCCTGGGGGGGGGTATGGGGTGGAAATCTGCAGCTTCTATGTGTCATGGACTCTGTGGGGATGGCCAGCCCTCGTGTCCAGTGTCCTCACTATTCCTGTGCTAAGGGTTGATGGCGGCCAGTATCCCTCTAACCAGTGGCTAGGACATCCATGTGGAACTGTGAGTCAGAGCCGCACAGGTCCTGCTGTTGAGGAGATGGCTCCCACAGGCTTTCCTAATTTCTTCCCTTCCTTTGCCATCTTGGGCCATACCCCTCCATCATAGCAGCACACAGGATGTCCCCCAGGATCCTAAACCTGTGCTTCCCACATCTTCTTCCATTTATGTGTCCACAGTCTCTACCTCTTGGCCTGAAGGAGCCCAAAGCCAAGTAGGAGGTGTCTATGTGGCTGTCAGTCCCCTTTCCTGGATGTCCCAAGGGACACACCTGTCTGTGAAGTGCTTCTAGGATGTATAATACCCAGCAGATGCCACAAAGCATTGGGCACGTGGCCCCACTCCCAACTGGCCCCACCCCCAACCAGTCCTAGTCCTCAGCAGAGGCCTCAGATGCTTCTGGAGCCCTGAAGCTGGTCGTCAGGTGCAGACACCTCTCTCAGGACTCTAGAGAGCTCCTGGGAACAGAACAGACAGAGTCCGAGAGGGCTGAAGAGCATCAGGTACCTTTGTCACCTTACCTGCCGCCAGGTGTGCCCACAGTCAGATGTGATGTACATTTCCTCTTTATACTCCACCAGCTGCGAGCCCAGGTTACCTGACCCAACAGAAAAGGCCATGTTGTTCTAAGACCAGGCAGATCCCTTGATTAAGGTTTGAAGGTCCCCAGAGAAGGAAACTATGCTGAGGCCTGCGTTTCTACCATAGTCACCTACAGCAGGCCCTGGCTGCCTTGCTTTTCAGATGGTGGCCCTGGTGTGGCTGCTGGGCCTGAGCTGGTCCCCTCCAGGCAGAAAGAGCTCAACCAAGCCGAGCCCAGAGCAAGAGGCTGCAGCCTTAGCTCCAAGGTGAACAGGCTCAGGTGCTTCAGAATGCGCACAGGTGCTACTTGAGGGTAAAATGTGAGAGGATGGCCAGGGTCAGGCCGAAGGACGAGCCAGCTGGAGCAGCATGGGCTTGTGGACCCTGAGAGATGAGAGGACTGCATGTGTATTTGGGGACATGTGCCCAGGAGGCCAGAATGAGTCTGGCTTTAGTCTAGCACATAGCAGGTGCACGTTCAGTTCTTGTGGAGGGAACAGTTGTGATGTGAGGGAGAAGTAACAGGCAGCAGGGGCTGAGCCTTAGCCTAGGTCATTTCCAGGTAGACAGCATCCCATCCAAAATACAGGCCAGGCCAGCCCAGAGCAGCTACCTCATGTGGGCTGCTATGGAAGGGATGGGGACTTCAAGTGAGGAGCACAGCCCTGTAGGTTCATAGCACGGGACACAAATGACTTCACAAACTGGGCCTGGTTTCCCCAGAATCCAACCATGGCCTGGAGCACAGGAGCTTTCTGATGAGCCAAATGGCTGTGTCAGGATAGACCGTCATCCACCTGCCTGCCAGCCTCTCCGTTCACCCATCCATTCAATTACCCATCTACCTACAAATCCATCCATCCATCCATCCATCCATCCATCCATCCATCCATCCATCCATCCAACCATCCAACCATCCATCCACTTGCCTATCCACTCCCGCACCCACTCTTTCATCCATCCACTCATTTATCAACCCACCCATACCTTCAACCACCCACCCATCAATATGTCCATCCATCCATGCCATCATCCACTCATCTATTCAGCCCTCCCTCCCTCCATCCCACATTCACCATTAGGATTTCCAGGGGACTCCTGCCTCCCGAGAGAAGATGCCTATCCATGAGATAGGAGCTTCCCTCAGGCTGTAGAGGCTGCCATAGCTACCCACCTGCACCCATGATGAGGCCAGGGGCAGTGTCCTTGGTGTGTACTGTGCCTGACACGTAGGGGTTGTCTGCCCAGCGCAGGTGGAGGTGCAGGTGGCAGTCGGGCTGGGAGGAAAAGAAGGAAGAATGGTCAGCGTGTGGGCGTATCCTAGAAAACCAGTTCTGTGGCCGGATCGGTCCTATGACCGTTGTCAGTGAAAGCTGGGTAGGGATGCCTTGGCAGAATGAACAGAGGGTGGGAACCTGTGTTCAACTGGCTGCTGGGTGATGGGAGAAAAGGATGAGGATGGCTTCAGCAGGAGCTACCTGGGACCTAGGGAACTGAGGAGCAGACTAGGGACCAGCCAGACACTGTCCTCTGGAGAACAGAGACTTGAGATCTGAGAGAGGGCTCCAGGTGGCTGCGACTTCTCCAAGGGAAGGTCCTTGTGGCCTGGATTCCCCTCAGGATGGGCTTCTCTACATGGCCACCACATGGGTCGCTGGGCCAAAGAATGTGTGTGATTCTTGAGGTCTGTGCAACCCAGGCTATCCTTCATTTATTCATCCATTCATCCATTCATTCATTCTTCCATCCAGACCTTTACTGGACACCTTTTCCTAGGCTTCCCATAGTCCTGACTTGTCATGCCTGCCTAGCCTCTACGTGGGTCAGAGGTGGAAGGTCCTTTGCAGCTGCCCAGAGTGAAGCTAGGCCACAGAGGCAAGCAGGACCCCCAAGGAGTTTGTACAGCAAGCCCAGGTAAGGTGAGTTACCCATTTCTGGCCCTCTCATATGTGGAAGCTGGCAGATCCTCTACAGAATTGCCCAGCTACTCAAATCTTGGATCATTGGGTAGACAGAGGGAAGCAGCTGACCCAGGCCCAGCTCTGTCTAGAAGTACTGCTGATATACTGGTACTTCTGAATACACAGGTTTCTGTAGGCTTCATTCGGAATTCTAGATACCAACAGATTCAAACCCATTTCCCAACTGAAATGTACCCTGTTAGAAGAGATCTGATGGGGATGGAGAGATGGCTCCGTGGGTAAAGTGCTTACTTAATTGCAAGCATGAAGACCTGAGTTCAATCCCCGGCATGCTCATGAAAGCTAGGCACAGTTGCATGTATCTGAAGCCCTAGTGCAAGCGGGTGGGTGTGGAGACAGGTGGATCCTAGGGGTTTGCTGGCCAGCCTGTCTAACCAATTGTTGGCCTCCGTGTTTAGTGGAGGGACTCCCCTGTCTTAAAACATAAGGCTGAGAACAACAGAGGAAGACATCCCATTAGCCTCTGGTTTTGACATGTGCTCACATAAATGTGCACTCATGCTATCACACACACACACACACACACACACACACACACACACACACACACACACAAAGAGAGAGAGAGAGAGAGAGAGAGAGAGAGAGAGAGAGAGAGAGAGAGAGAGAGAGAGAGAGAAAGCGCTGATCAACTGTCCTACTATATAAGTGTATCTGTTTCCTCATGGTCGGAAGGAGACATCCCCTGCCAAGCCAGTCAGAGAACTGGGAGCCAAAGCATGACCAAAAGCAAGAGAAGGCAGCAGAGAAGTACCATCAGCTTCTCCCTGTCTCAAGGCCAATATCAACACATGCACTGAGACAAAGACCCCAGCTGCTCCTGGGTGGCATGGCTCCAGGCAGACCTTACATCTCCGTACTCCCAGGAACTTTGTCACAGTCTGAACTGGGAGCCACGAGTGGTTGAGAGGATGACCCTGTCAGGCATGAACGCCTGGGCTTGGTCACCTGTCAGTCTGTGTTGTCCCCAACTCTGGATGGAGGCCTCAGTCGTTCAGGAGGGAACCAGGGCTTCCGACTGCCATGATGTATCTGTGGTCCACTGGCTTCCGGCACTTTGCCTTGGTCTCCAGCGCAATCTGTCTGTCTGCCTGGGCCATTTGTCCATTTTCTCCTCTGCCATCATCCTTGCACCCCCACACCCCCCTAAATACAAATCTCACAGAGGCTGCCTCCTCACTGAGCTGAGTAATTGCAGACAAGGACCTTCTCTTAACCGAAAGTTGCTTTGGCAGATTAATGTGGCTTAACTTTCCCCAAAGATGATACGAAAATTAGCCTTTCACAGCAGGCTCTGAACCCGAAAGGGTTTTTATAAATGGCAGGTAATTCATTCCTCATGCAGGTGGGCAGGGGTTGTGAGCCTTCCGCATCTACAGTGGGGCCTGAGAGTGGAGTGGAATAGAGAACTGAGGACAGAGTGCCCATCCCTGCCCAGGCAAAGCTGCTCCTTGGGGCAGCTCATACTCGGTGGCCACCAGGTGACTGTGGAAAAACACTGCCTTTAGTGGCACCTGCCACCACTCTGTACACTTCCTCCATCACTCCCCAGCCCTCAGTAACATTCAGCAACACTCAGAAGCAGACTTGGAAGACTCTGCTCCTACTGTGGACCTCTGCCAGCACCACGGAGTCACACCAGCACTAGTCTGGTGGGGCATGCAGGTGTGGACAGCAGACATCAACCACAGTCCTGGTCTGGAGCCATCTGGACAAGGCCTGTGGAGCTGAGAATGAGCGAGGGACTGGGGCTTGGGGCAGTTTCTCACACTATAATTTCATGGAGAAGAACGGCATCCATGTTTCCCTCTGTGTGCATCCCTAGTGTGTCTCAAGAGTACCCTGGCAGTGGCCTCTGTGCCACTCTCTTGGAGGCATGTGACCTACCGGCTGGCAGTTGGTGGGCTTCCCATTCATGTCGGTGCTGGGTGGCCTCAGGTAGTCCCAGTCACGGCCCTTGTTGTAGGTTATGAGTGTTGTCACCTTGCCGTCCACTTTCTGGTTTGCCAAGAAGACTCCCTTCACTCCTCTGACCTGAGGAGACACAAGGACCATAAGGCTCCACACAGATGGCCCGGAGTCTCAGTAGCCAGGCATGTCCTCCTATTGAGGATGCTCCATGTGGCCTTGCCTCACCCTGGATGCAGCCTGACACATGGAGACTGGTCTCTCACTTGCATGGAGGAGTTCTGTCTACTCCAGGGTCAGGGGAGCTGTAGGACACTGAACTGTTTACCCAGAACCTTTGACCGTCAGATACCAAATAGAGCCCTGGTCCCCTCACCAACCAGTACATCTGATGAAAGGATTCCCCTTCACCAGCCCTACTCTGGATCCCAGGATCCCCTCACTTGCTGTGTCTGTTAGAGCTGCAGGGCAGGTCCTGGGCCACAGCAAACACTCCCTTGGCTTTCCTTGGGGCCCCAGCAGGCCTACTGACAACAATGGGAAGGTCCTTGTTTACCCTGGCATCCACTGTCAGGACTCCACTCAGCTTCCATTTCTCTTTCTCAAGGGGTCTTACAAGGTCCCCAGCTGAGGGTGCAACACCCAAGGGTGATCATTGAATTGATTCATAAGAAAGTCCAAAAGCCAGCCGTTCCATCACATTAAACCTAATGATGCCCTTCCAGGAACACCCTATTCTTCAAGCCCCTATTGACAAAGACTTAAAGTCACATTCACTGAGCACTTCCAGGGTGGTGTGACAGGTACAGGAATGCTCCTTCATCCAAGCCTCAGAGCAGAGGTATCTGTACTCCTCTTTGTATAGCATGGCATTGGTGCTCACAGAGCTCCTCAAGGGACTAAACCTCAAACAGCTGTGCATTTTACTCAGAACTCTAGACGTAAGGATTCTGAAACAGCCACCAAGGTCATCAGTGCTCTCAACATGCAGGCAATGAGCTTGGCATACATCATCTTATTTGAGTTTGGAAAGTCAGTGCAGTTATTCTCGATGTGCATGTTTGCAGATGGACGGTCCACCAGAAATGTGCTGCTACAGATGTAGGAACAAAGCAAGGAATGGGTGGGTAGATGGATGGGTGGGTTGGATGAAACATAAATGGAAAGGAATTTGGGTGGATGGATAGGCAGATGGTTGAGTGGATCAGTGGATGAATGAATGGATAGGTGGATTGATGGATGGTGGGTGGGTGGATGGGTGCTTGGGTAGAGGGATGGATGAATGGTTGGATGGGTGGATGGACTGGATGGATGGTGGATGGACAAGTAGATGAATGGGTAGATGGACTGATGTGTAGATGTCTGGGTGGATCATGGATGAATGGATGAGTAGATGGGTAGATGGGTGGATAAGGATGATGAATGAGTGGATAGGTAGATAAATCGATGGGTAGATGAGTTGAATTGTGAATGAGAGAATGTGTTAGGGGATTAGTGAATGAATGGGTAGATGGATGGTTGGTTGGATGGGTGCATGGGTAGATAAATGGGTGGATGGATTGATGGGCAGATAATGGATGAATGGATGATGGGTAAGTAGATGAGTAGATGGGCAGATGAATGAGTAGATGAATGAGTGCATGGGTGGCTATGTGGATGAGTGGATGAGTATATAGGTAGACGGTTAATTGGATAGATGAGTAGATGAATGAGTGAATAGATGAATAGATGAATGGATGGGTGGATTAGTAGAAGGATGGCATCTCTACTTCCTGAAAGTGCTACAACATCACAAACTTACTGCTTCAAACAACACACTTCTCATCTACAGCTGTGGTGGTCAGATCTCTGACTTGAGTCTCTAATCCGTTGTCAGGAGTGTGCTCCTGTCTGGAGGCTGTAGGGAGAAATCTGTTTCTCACTGGCGGTCTTTGGCTCCTGGATTTCTTCCTTCATCTTCAAAGCTAGCAATGCCGAGTTTCTGGCCACCATTATAGCTTTCCTTTGACTGACTCTAACTGTCTCCCTGTTCCACTTTCAAGGACTCCATAACTACCAAGGCTCTGTAGACAGTGTGTAACAGCAGCCTCAAGCTCATCTGTAGCCTTGACGCCCCTATGCCAGGTGGTGAGACACACACAGGCATGGGTTTGGGGGATCAGGAAAGGGATGGATGGTCATTCTGTTTACCAAGTGCCCCATTTGATCTCCATGGACACACATGAGTCTGTCATGTGAAACATGTTCACCCTTTTGAAGGTCTGAAGTTTTCCTCTTATTACAACATCAGTATAAGTTAAAAAATAATAATAATAAAAATCCCTGTCTAAATTTTATCAGTTCAAAGGCTGCAAATCTTATTGAATAAGTATAATTATACATATGGGCCTGTGAAACCAGAGAGTGAGCTACCTGCTTCTGAATCACTATGTGAGCCCAAGTGTGAGGTGATAATGATGGACCTCCAGTTAAAAATGGAGAACGAGAAGGAAAAGCAGAAATCTCACTGCCAAGTGACCTTGCCATCCGGCAGGGAGCACCCGCTGGTGTCACATTGGGAATGGCTGCTGTGGCCAGGGCTCTGCGCTCTGACTGCCTTCCCGCTTCAGCATGGGCAGCCCAGCAGTTTTCTGAGTCTCTGGAGCCTGGGTCCACGCCCTTCTGCCATGCTTCCCTCTGTCCCTGCAGTCCATGCTGCTGTGTTTCTGCTGTAGCACAGTCTCAGGACCTCGGTGTCTCTCCTGCCACTGTCATCGAGATTTACTGTACTGGTTCCTCCACCGAGGCAGACACATCTCTGGAAGCACTTTAGAGAGCCTCCTGTGACACACTGTGTGAGCACATGATCCACGAAGTGAGGTGATTTGGCTGTGGTGCTATGTGACACCCTGAGCACCCTTCCTAACTCTAACACAGACAGCTGCTCAGAAAAATTCTGTCAAAATCCAATAGGACCCAAGGAGGCCACACAACCAGGGGACACACAGAGCAGGTGAGACATCCTTCGTGTGAGATTCTGAACAGGCTGCTGGCTTCCTAATGACCGTGATAGCAACAATACTGGTCACATGCAGCAGATTCACATGCCAGCTGCCAAGCCAAGCCCTTCCCATCCACCATCCCTAATCCCAGAGTAGGTGGCACTAGGAACATGGAGTCTTGTTGGTCTGGGCCCTGCTGTTTCCTAATAAAGGATCCCTGAATCCATGTAGTAGCCCTAGAAAATATTGTTAGCTTCAACAAAGTACTTCATATCCCAGAAACCAAGTCCAGAGAGGTTAAGTAACCTGCCCAGGACAGCACAGCACAGCAGACATATACCAGAGCCTAGATAGGAGCCCGGGTGATTCAGGACCAGAGCTGAGCTTGTTACTACCCCATTGGATGAGTTAAGTAAGAGAGGATAAGTCACTTTGGAGGCACCAGTGGGTGGGCAGTGGATGCTGTCTTTGCAACTGCTACATGTCCTCGAGGCTCTCCCTGGTGGTCCCCTGCATGGCTCAGCTCACTGCTTCCTCACCTAGCTGACTCTTGCTTTACCTCATCTCAGTGCTGCAACCCCCCTCCTCCAGGAGGCCCACCCTGACTCCCACCTGGACTTGTCAAAAGGCATTGCACGTTGGACCACTGACAGCATGGGCTTAAGGACACTAGGAGGAGACATCTTTGTCTTTGGGGGTGGGGGTCTGGAGGGTGGGCAACATGTAAGGAATCCTTGCCAGTAACTGAGGGTGAAACCCCAAGTGCGGCAGACAGTATGTGTGTGACATATCTGTGGAGAGAGTAGAGAGCACATCCCCATTCCCCCCACCGGCATCAGAGCTATCCACCACGCACCCTCCCATCTATCACTGCTCACCTTGGCCTGGGGCCATAGCCCCGCCTCTGAGTGCTCCAGTGCTCAGATGTCACCAGAGACATCCGGAGGACTAGGGGAGGGCCGCAGGACAGCCCCGTCCCTCTGCGGCCCCAGCTGGGAGGTAGCACTGACAAATGGGATCTCCTCGAAAACAAACGCTTACATTCATCATTTTGCTGGGAATAATGGCTCCACACTGCTGTTGACAGCTGTAGACACATTGAGGTTCTCTCCACCTGGGAGGTCCCCTCCCAACCACAGGGACAAAGCCCATTGTCTGCCAAGGGCTGCCCTCTGAGCCAGACTCACTATCCAACAGAAGCATCAGCAGGCCTCCTGTGGCTCTCCCCACTGGCCTGGGGGGCCCAAGGGCAGATGTGAGGGAAGATCTTGGTGGACAGGTGGCTGGTTCTGATTTTTCTGCTCAGATCTGGTCTGTCTTAGAAGGTTGGTGGAGGGGGGTGGGGGGGGAGTGATGGTCTATTGAGCCTGTTTCCTGACCTGAACATGAGCTAAATAATATTGTCACCCCTGGTCATCGAGTCCACAAGACAAAAGAGAGGACTGTAGTGTATTCAGGCCCATGTCAGGTGCCCAATGGACATTTTGTGGATTGGACCTGAGGACCAGACCACTCTTACTAGTGGAGAGCATTGGCGTGGATTTTAGAAGCTTGGGTCAGTGCCATGGCATAAGTGGGAGCCCATGGAAACTTGTGTGGGCCCAGGCCAGGACCCCTACAGAGATGAGGCAGGGACAGACATCTCAGGCAGGTAGGAGGAGAGGCCATGTCATAGCAGGTCGGGTTGGACAATGTATGTGGAGGGGTGAGGGCCGGCAGGAGAGGTGGTATAGAAGTGACAGACTCCAGCTCTCAGGGCCGGGAGAGGAAAGAGGAGTCATGGGACAGGAGGAGAGGAACAGTAGAGAGCCTCCCCCAGATCCAGGAGAGCTGGCTACTTAGACCACACCTGTCTGTGGCTGCTTTTGCCCAGGGAAAGCCTTGCATGCTAAAATACTGAGTCCACTTCTGCAAGATGTTACCCATCAGGAATTTACTTCTCGTTAGCAAATACTCTTCCAAAGAACCTCGTTAGAAAATCAGCTTCCCTCTGTCTTTACCCCCCGCCCCATGATTGAGCCTCTGTGGCATTAAAGCCTGAAACATCTGGTGCTTTGCAGGTATCTGTAACCCCTGGGCAAGGAAGAAGGAAGCGAAGCAGGTTGGGGAGGGGAGCATGAGCAGCTGTTCCTACCCTGCCTGGTGCCTACCTCAAGGATGTCGATGACCACGTTCTCCTCAGCCTGCCTCGAGCTGCGTACATTCTCCAGTACCAGAGAGTAGTGTACTCCGCGCAGGTCTGACTGGTACAGGTTGTAGGTGTCCACTTGGTTCCATTCCTGGACGGCCACGAACACCTGCTGCTCATCCGTGCTGATGATCTGCAGGTCCTGGGGACCAAAGAGCTGTCAGAGATGGTAGCCTGGAGCACAGGCACCACCTCCCTGCTGCCCTGGAGGCAGGCTGATCAAGGCTGGCATCCCTGTAAGTCATGCTTAGCTCTGTGGTTTTGGACAAGTGACTTCACCTCCATGGACCTCAGTGTCACACCTCTAAAATGGGAGTGATGTTTGGACTCCTCACACCAGGTTAGGGGGTTGCCTGGGGATGCCTTCTCTTTCCCATCCCAACTGTAAATTGTCCATCTCCCGACAATGAGGAAGGGTTTTCCCCAAGTACCCTACATGGTCAGAATGAGTGGCATGTATAGGGCTACACTCCTGGGAGTCAAGTGGCCCTTCAGTTGTCCAGCACCTATTCATGAAACATCGGCCTTTCAGCCTTGCTGCCAGCCCTACCTCTGCCCTGAACTGCAGAAAGAGAGAACCTGCTTTAACGGTCAGGGCGTGGTGCCCCACACAGCACTCTACAGACCAGCTCCATGTGTCCACCTTCCTCTGCACCCAGACCTCAGCACCATGGGACAAAAAGTACTAGGAGAATGGCAGCCCAGGCAATGGAACCAGGCCTCAGTTTCCCCCTCGTGGGTCAGGCAGCTCTGTGGGGCTCAGCACAGACTTTAAGAATCTGTTAACGATTGCACACTTTAGAAAAAAAGATCCCCATCATGTGAGAAGCAAAGCTGGGTCGACCTTAGCTCCCTGTTTTCCATGTTGTCCAGGCCTGTGTGGATTGCCCGGAGAAGCTGCAGCCAGGGAGCTGCGGCTGGAGAAACTGTGCCTGGGGACCGAAACCCCTCCACCTCACAGCTCAGCAGACTTCACTCTGTCCTCCATGCCTTTGCTTCCCACCCTCTGAAACTCACCAGCCCCCTGACACAGGTCTGCCAGGCTACAGGAGCTGAAGACGGATGCAGGGTATGGGGTGCCTTCACATTAAGACACCCTCCCTCTCATCCTCATGTCCTTTTGGGAGTGCTCACTTTGGGGAAGTGATTGATTTTCATTTGTGTCTCTTTGATGGAGGGGCTCATTGGACTCCTGAGTGCTGGTATCCGGCCCTTCCCCTCACTGACAGACTGTTCCCTATGCCATGTGTCCAAAAGGGCATTTCTGAGCTGGGCGTGGTAGTGCACCCAGGAGGTTGAGGTAGGAGAATCATGAGTTTGAGGCTAGCTTGGACTACATAGCAAGAACCTTTAAAAAAAGATGCAGAGGTGGGTTTTTGCAGAAAAGGGGTTCAGTGTGGGAAGCACCTATCACGTACCTCACAGCTGGAGGACCCCATAGGCACAAGATCTGAGTCCTATATCTACAGATATACACTTGACACACAGAAGTGATGAACTAAGAGGCATGTGACCCAGGAAGAAGAATGTAGGGTCCAGTCCCATATGTGAGATGGGTCAGCACAGTGATGGAAGTCTGTGGGGTGCCTATGGGAACATGCTGGTCAACACTGTGTGCCCACCTCCAGTCTCTGAGCTGTGGGCAGGAGGCAGGATGTGCCACTTTTGGCTGCTGGCCATTTTGCTGCCATCCAGGGATGTCATGCTCATCAGCTCAGGCCGTGGTGGATAGGCAGATCCACCAGAACTCTGTGGAGAGTGAGGATCCTTCCCAGAAGGAGGCTCGGCAGGGTCAAACTTATAGGAGGAGAGAGCACAGTGAGCCTGCACAGCGGAGTAATTCAGGTGACAGTCCTGATCCAAAGCCACTTACATAAGCTGGTTAGATGTCCTGTGGACAAATGCTTCATATAAGCTATGAAGCAGTTTGGGGCCATCTTCAGTGGCCCTCTAGAGAGACCTAGAATTAACACTTCAACATGTTTATGTTCAGGCTCTCTCCCAAGCATGATTCACGCACTCTCCGCGTCTGGTTTATAGCTTGCTCCACACACTGCGTGGGTGTCTCTTCCTCTGCCATGAACGTTATTTATACACACCACTGTTAATGACTGCATGATACGCATTTGTGGCCCAGCCATATTTCACTGAGTCCTGTCCCTGCTCCAGAGGACCGAAGGGGATGTTTCCCTGCCTGGGTCCCTCCCTGCCTCTCTGCTTGTTTCCTTCTCATAAATTCTAAGAAGGGAGATTGCCACAGCAGAGACAGGGAACGTCTCTGGAATGCCTGTTGCATGCTGTAAACCTGCTGTTGTGATGTTCAGATTGGTTCCCTCCCCAGCAGGCTGCTCGTGTCCCTTCCCGTGGGGCAGTACCAAGAGGGGTCACACAAAAGCCTTGCTGACTAGTGTGACAAATACTTTGAGCCTTCATGGAATTCCATTTACTTTCCTCACTCTTTTCATTCTTAGAGAAGCAACCAAAATCAACCCTTAACTCCATTGTTAATATCTGCACAGAGCCTTCATGTGTGGATCTATGTTGGCATACGGGGCCTGGAAAGATCTGTAGAAGGGAAACACTAGTTTGTTAATATTTCTTATCAAGTGGGATTCAAGAAGAAGGTGCTCATGGTATCTCCCCACAAGAGGGATTCTACGAGCAAGGGGCATCAAGATCATGATGGGGATTCTACGAGCAAGGGACATCAAGATCATGATGGGGAAACCTACAGAGACAACTGAACCAAGCTAGTGGGAACTCATGAACTTTAGACCAACAGCTGTGGCGTCTTCATGGGACTGGACTAGGCCCTCTGCATAAGCAAGACAGTTGTGTAGCTTGGTCTGCTTTAGGGGACCCTTGGTGGTAGGATCAGGATCTATCCCTGGTGTATGAGCTGGCTTTTTGGAACCCATTACCTGTGGTAGGATACCTTGCTTAGCCTTGATGTGGCAGCGGGGGGTCGGGGGGTTGGACCTGCCTCAACTGAATGTACCAGGCTTTGCTGATTCCCTATGGGAGGCCTTACCTTTTCGGAGGAGGGAATAGGGGAGGGGGTTGGGGAGGAATGCTGGAGGGTGGGAGCAGGAGGAGGGAAGAGTGGGGGATATATGGTTGGTATGTTAAATGAATAAAAAAATTCTTAATAAGGAAAAAAATTCTTCTGAACTAAAAAATATAGACAGAAAGGAAGAAAGAAAGAGAAAAAGAAAAGCAGAAGGTGCTCATCCCTCCTGCCTGTGAGAGAAGCCCAGTGGTGGGCAGGCTAGTGTAGAAGCCCTACAAAGCCACCAAGGGCAGGGGCTCCTCCTGGGTCATCACTCTACTATCTCATGACGTGGTGTTTGTCTTCAGGGCCCAAGAGAGGTGTTGGAGTTCCCATCACTCTAAACACAAGGCAGCAGGAAGGGGGAAGAGGGAAAAGGCTGGACTTCCATCCAGTGTTCTCAGAAGTCACACAAGGAAACTTCATTAATATCTCACTGGCAGATCATCAACGTGTGACCACGTGTAGCTGCAGAGGAAGACAGGAAATGCAGCCTCTCCCCTGGGAAGATGAGCAGCAGCTAGACTGTGAATTTGGCTAAACTAAGATAAAGGACAGGGTGGATGCTGAGAACTCTCCAAGAATTTCTCCATATCATTATCTTGAGGCGAAGAGATGGGAAACGGAGGAAGGAATGGGTAAGCAGATGGAAGTGATATATGTGTGTGGGTCACATCACTTACATGTTTGTGCACAGTCTCATATACAAATGAAAACTTAAAAGTTATAATTATAAACTATGTGTAAATTATAACATACCATATATATATACACAGAAAAGTTTTTAGAACATTTTAATAAGCATGATGGCAGAAATTTCTCATGGACCTTCATATGGAATCTCAGCAGAAATTTTCCATAGTTTTTTAAGAAACGTTTTTATGTGAATGTATGTCATTTGTGGAGGCCAGAAGAGGGAGTCAGACCCTCCAGAGCTAGGGATACAGGAGGTTGGGAGCTGTCCAACATAGGTGCTGGGAATCAAACTCTGGCCCTCTACAAAAGCAGCAAGTGCTCTCAACTGCTCAGCCCCCTCTGCAGCCCGAGCGCAGGTTATTACATGAAATTCATGAGGCACCCCCGTGAGCCAGCACCTTCCTCCTGTCTCCTCAGTGCTTTGGCTACTCTGGCTCCCTGCCTTCTGGTTCTGGGGCTCCCAGTACATCTACAGGTTCTCTAAGCGGGGAATCCCTGTCTGACAAGTCACACCGCTCACACTGCTTTCCAGATTCCCTCTTCATCTTTCTGGCTTTATCACATCGCACGTGCCTTTGTCTTGGCACTGATCAGCATTTGAGATATTCACATTCATGTGTTTCATGATTCTAGGGGTAGGGAGCCACTGTTTCTTAAATCAATCTCTCTGCCTCTTGTTCTCTTGTCCTTTTAGGATTCTCAGTGTGTGTGCTGCTCGGATGATGGTGTCCAAAAGACCTCATACTTGGTTACTTCCACTGTTTTTTTGTTTGTTTGTTTGTTTTCCTTTTCAGGTTCTCTGATTCATCCTTCACCTGCCCAAATCTGTTGTGGAGTCCTTCTGGCGGACTTTCTTGCTACTTATTTTTCTTATTTCTTTCTAGTTACAGTTCCAGGGTTTCTATTTGGGCATCCTTAACATTTCCTGCCTTTTCATGGACATTTCCTTTGTGCATAATGTCCTCCTGCAGTTCTCTGAGCATCTTAAGACAATTCTGTTAGTTTGTCCATCAGGTCGACCAGCTGGCCCTTCGTAGGCATGATTTCTGTTCTGAGCAGATCATGTTTTCCTGTTTCTCTGTGTGCCTTGTGATTTTTGATGACTGAATCTGGAAATCGTGCGTGTGTGTGTGTGTGTGTGTGTGTGTGTGTGTGTGTGTGTGTGTGTGGTGTGTTGAACTTTTCTTAAGGTCTTACTTTTCAGTCCATGCTGGCCTCAAATTCATGGTCCCCCTGCCTCAGCCTCTCAATTGTTAGGATTATAGGCATGTCCCATCATGCCCACCTATTTGAATGTATGATACACTGACTGAAAATTCAACTGTCTCTTTTCTGAAGAGACTTCTTGTTGTTTTTGCCTCTGATCACCAAAGGCTCTGTCTACACTGAGGCTCAGACCAGCATGTGTGAGGTATGGAGACTTTATGCCTCTCGCCCATACATTCAGATATGCTTAAAAGTCTGCCTCCCAAAGAAGAAAAGAGGCAAAGAAAAGGGAGGTGGATGGGCTCTGGACCTGCTTCAGCTGACCATAGTCATTGACATCAGAGCACAGACCTCAGTGTCTGGAGGGGAAGGTCCATAGTGTCCACCCTGGCCCCACAGGCTACTTGCTAGCTGCTCCAGGAAAGCACAGACATTTGCCTGCTGCGAGACAAGCACAGACATGGCTACTGTTCCGAGGTCAAAAGCTTAAACTGACCAAACTGGCCTTGCTATACCATCTGATGCCTGGACACTGCAGGCATTATAACAGACTGCAGAGTCCCAGAGCAGTCATGAGCCTACACTCTGCAGCGTGGCTGGTGCCAAGGGGGAGGGTAGAGAAGGTCCTGGAGCTTTGACTCGGCCATCCTTCCCAGCGTCACTCTCTCCTCTGTTACATGTGATATGCATTTTGTTTTACTTTAAATAAATTCATTACAAATAAAGGATGATTCTTTCTTTCAAGTAAATTTGCATTCACCTTACCCGGTGAATGCTTTTTATGTAATTTGTGGTTCTGTAGAGTCTTCTTATGAGCATTTTTCTCTGCTAGGGAACTTCAGGACTTTAGAAACAGTCATTACAAGTCAACAGTTTAAGCCAAGGACGCTGACTCATCCTAACAGCTGTCCGCCCTTCAGAGAGTCCAGGAGTCGGTAGATCAATATGGCGGAATGGCATCATTTATCCCCTTAGAACAGGAGAGGCAAGGTGCAACACAGAACTGGGCCACACTGTGCTGAGCATGATCTAACTCCACGGAATGGGATTCTGCCAGAAATCAACTAAGGTGCTGGAGGGCTGTGTGTTCAGTTCATTTCCTGAAAGTACTCCCAGTGAACCCCCACAGTGCAGGGAGGTGTACTTACAGGGATACCCACATGTCTGGACTAGAGACTGGCTGTGGCTGAGTAGACTCTTCAGCTCAAAGCCCCACAGCCAGTCACTTATTGTGGGAGAACATCTAGAAAAACCCACCGGACACACTGTCATGCTGAGCAGGATGCTGGGGAGCCCTGCTCCTGAGTTAGCCACACCAAAGTCACTTTGGCATGTGACCAGGGGGGACCAGGACAGGGTGGAATGGGGGAAGGGGCTCTCAAGCAGGGGATTCCCTTATGCTGTGCCAGCCTCTCTCATTTTCTTGACATTGTTCAGGTAACTTAAAAAAAAAAAATGAAGGGATGGCTTGTTGGGGGGAAGCAGGCAAGAGTGAAAATTCACCATAAAACAATAAAATCTGATGAAAATTCCGTTAGTGGGTCTGTGGGTTGCTGATGAGACGCTCTTCTGTGCTCTGCTGAGCTGGGTGAGGAAGAAGAGGCTCACAAGCCTCTGGTAGAGGGCTCAGGTGCTGGGAGGTCCCAGACAGTTGCGCTCAAGGTCATAGAAACCATGACTTCTGGCCATAGGCTCCTTGTTAGAGGTCTCCCTGTGTGGCAGATTCTCCACACCAGGACCAGGGTGCACATCCCTAAAGTTGTGCTGTAACCCCAGCAGGACCAGCAAAGCCCCTCATCACCAGGACACCTGCCTTTGCCGAAATGAAACTGTTAGCTCTGAATTCGCTTACTCAGCCAGGCCTGCAGGTAATTTAGTGAGCTCATTACTTTCCTTCCCATCCTCTCTGTTTTTGAAAAGATGTTGAAGAAAGGCCTAATAGACTTTTCCCTTTGGTTCAGAAGAGTCCTGAGGTACCTAAGTCCATAGCTCTCCAGTGAGGGCATTAAGAAAGTGTGCCACATCCATTCTTAGCATCTGTCCCTCTTGACCTCGGGACCCCAAACCCCCGTGTATAAGGCCTCACCGTCTTTGTATCTGGCACAGGGTAGAGATGGACCTCACCTTGGGCAGGGCATACTTGGGCAGCTTCATCAGGACGAAGTCACTGCGGCGATAGGAGACGTAGTATTTGGTTCGGTTTGTTGATGTCGCCTGGGGAGAAACACAGCGTTAAGGAACAGAATCTCCAGTGAATCGCCACTCTCAGCCAGTGGCCATGCCCTTTGCTTATCGCCATCATGGTTCCTCTTCCACAATGATGACAGGACTTCACCAGATGACTCATCTGTGAAAGGAGAGACTCTACAGTCTGGAGGTGTCCAGGCCTCTGTAGAACAGCTGTGACCTGGACTCACCGAGGTCCTGGGGACTTGGAGAAAGGTCCCCATGGTGGGAAGGTCTGACACCCTTCCCCCACAGCAGCAGCTACCCACTGAGGTGGAAGGACAGCCCCCTGGAACTCACTCATCCACTCACTCATTCACTCACTCACTTGCTCATCCAATCATCCACCCATTCACTTACTCTGAGAGCACCATCCCATCTCCTAAGAAACTGAGCTCAGAAAGCCAGTGTCACCCACAGCTGGCCCCGAGCCTTTCTCAGAGCTAGAATTCGAAGCTGTATGCCTGCACACTAGCCACAGGCACAGAAACCTGTGCACACTGGGACTCACTGAGACAGAAGACCTCCAACAGGTGAGGGATGCTCTGCCTGGCAGAGTGGCCCAAAGAAGTTGATGGGCCCATTCCCAGAGCCCGCCTGGAAGATAAGCTCAGGGCCAGAAGCAGAGCCAGGTTTCCCTGTTCTCATCTCCTGGGGAGGCCACTGGGGTGCCTTGGTGGAGGATTAGTGTTCAAGGGCATGGCCACCCCCATCCTGCCAGGAACTGATTGTGAAGGCAGCAGGGCCTTCCATGAGGCATAGTGGGAAAGAGACCCTCATCTCCAAGGTCCTACCCACCTGCAGGTGCTGGGGGCAGGGCAATGCACAGAGGCTTTGAAAGGCAGAGTCTGGGGGGCGGATTAGGGACAGGCTGCATTGCACTGTCCTGAACAGCAAAATCGGGGCAGGTTAGTAGCCCATACAGCTCCTTCTATACTATCCATAACTCCTAGAGTGACACACTGTGGGGAGCCACTCACAGGCTAGAGCGAGTTGGGAAGGCTGGAGTCACAGTGCCACCTGTGGGTCCAGCGGGGCTGCTTGTCTGTGTGAGTGCTGTGGTGTCTGGGGAGGGACCATCAGCCCACGACATGGAGACTCAGCAAACAGAGACTCAGAGGCGGTCTGGTGGCTGATTTGAAGCCAAGCAGCGGCAACTTGGCATGTGACACCTGTATGGTCTAGTGAGTGGCCCTCCAGAGCCGTGTCCCTCTGTCATGTTCCATCACCTTCTCAAAGCACAGCTTCAGAATAGTGGAAGCAGCAGCATCCCAGCCCGGCCTCAGCTCTGTGGCCTTTCCTGCTCCAGCTAAACCGAGAAAGAGCTGCAGTATCTAGGTGTGTCCTCCCACGGGCCTTCCACCTATCCCTTCTGGGGCAACCTTGCATTTACTCTAAGACTGGTGAGCCTCTGGGTCCGCCCCAAGTATGGCTTGCCAGAGAGGTTCTGGAGTCCTGTTGATCCCCAAGTTCGCACCATTCTACCAGGGCAGACCAAAGATGTGACTGTGGGACAAGAGACATGCCAGATGCCAGCTGTCCCTGGAAGGTGATGGTGTGTCACCTGGTCTGATGTGAGCCAGGCAGGGAGAAGCAGTGGGTCCCCACTGGACTACCTCAGCCCTGGCGGGAGAATGCCCAGAGAAGTGGGATGTTGTCTAGTCCTAGGTGCAATGCTTGACAGGGCTTCTGTGTTTTCTGGGACTTGATTTTCTCTCCAGCAATAGAAACCATTGTAGAACGGGAGTGGGAACCAGTGTCTACCAAAAGGGACAGGTACAGGAACCCATAGGTACAAATGTGGAGCAGGGAGGACTTGGTGGCCATGGCCACTGGTGACAGAGCTAGGACAAGTGGGGCCCAGGGCCTCCTGCCAGGCTGGGAGAGGATGGCCCATGCTGAGGGAGGAGTGCCATGGAGACTGGGCAGGGGAGAAGTATGGGAACCCGGAGAACCCTCTGCTGACAGGACTGGAGCTTTCTTGCAAGAAGCTCTGAGCTCGTCTCACAAGGTTCCAGAGTGCAGAGCAGAGACCAGCAGTGCGATCCAAGGAAATGGCCTGTCTCTGTAGATGAGTTTGGAGATGGTGACAGTCAGTCTTGGTTGTTAACTTGATGGGATTTAGAATCACCATGGAAACCAACCCCTAGGCTTGGCTGTGAATGGTTGGCTGGTTGATTGGGGAGGGGGAACCACTCTAAATGTAAGCAGTACCACTCCATGGGCAAGGACTGAACAAAGAGGAGAAGGTGAGCCAGTCCCGGCATCCACTCTCTGCTCTCTGTGTGCAACCAGAGGAGAAGGTGATCCAGTCCCGGCATCCACTCTCTGCTCTCTGTGTGCAACCAGAGGAGAAGGTGATCCAGTCCCGGCATACACTCTCTGTTCTCTGTGCAACCAGAGGAGAAGGTGAGCCAGTCCCGGCATTCACTCTCTGCTCTCTGTGCAACCAGAGGAGAAGGTGAGCCAGTCCCGGCATCCACTCTCTGCTCTCTGTGTGCAACCAAAGGAGGTGATCCAGTCCCGGCATCCACTCTCTGCTCTCTGTGCAACCAGAGGAGAAGGTGATCCAGTCCCAGCATCCACTCTCTGCTCTCTGTGTGCAACCAAACAGCTGCCTCACACTCCTGCTGCCATACCTCCCCTGTCATATGGACTGTATCCCCTGAATTGTAAGGCAGAAGAAACCCTTCATCTTTATGGCATTCTTGTCGGTACTTTGTTGGAGCATAAGAAAAACAGGACAATGATGGTCTGTACCTGGCCAGACAGTCTAGTAGGGCCCAGGCTTCCTACTCTAGAGGGGTCAAGAAGCTCTCCCGCCAGCATTTGCTAGCATTGGTCTGAGATATATATTGGGGCAGGGGAGGGCTGCAGCAGTGTCTTGGTTACAGGGGTGCAGAGCCCCCAGGATAAGACCCAAAGCATGAAAGGCACCAAGTGAAATATGTATAGTCGAATTAGTGGGCCCCAGATGGCAGGGAGGAGCCTGATGGTCAGAGGGAGGAGTCAGGAACAATCTTGAGCCAAGGTTCTGGTGCCAGGGGCCTCATAGATGCTCCAGCTACAGTACAGGGACAAAGACACTGAGCCCTGCTAAGTGGCATTTGGAAATGAAGTGCTGTTTTGTTGGTAAAGGGTCAGGCACTGTCATCTCCCAGCACCTGGAGCACTCACCTTCAGAAAAATGTACTCATCCTGCACAGTCAGGGAGCCACGGTCGATGGGGCCAGCGAAGGGTGCTGTGTGGGGCTGAGCTGAGCAGTTGTGGATCAGGCAGGTGAAGTACAGACAGCCTGCAGGAGACAAGAGCAGCCAGGACATGTAGACCCCACTGAGGTCTCCCATAGCAGGGAAGCCTCCTGGGCTCCCACCACTTTGTAACACCAGCACCTTGGCTTGGTCTGGAGCTTCCCTTTTCAAAGGGCCTCGCCTGCTGTGATGCCTGCCAGCCCAGTGGGACCACGGACCACTCAAGATCTCTTGAGCTCCCAGGGAGGGACTACTGGCATGTCAGAGAGCCATTGTCCATAGAAAGGGACAACCAGACAGTCCAGGAACCTCTCTAGGCCACACCCAGCCCAAGCCCCACCCTCTCACAGACCTGGGCACCTGCTCTAGGCACCTTTCCCCTAACTGGAAGCCAAAGCTCCCATCTGTCCTCACAAGCTCCAGTAGAGCAAACTGAACTGGGGTTCTCCAGGAGGCTGCTGTCTCCAACCTGAGAGGTGTTTCCGGGACCAGTGGAATTAGCCACACCGAGCACACTCCACTCACTCAAGCATTGGATTGTTTACTCACTGCTCAGCTATTTTCTCACTCACTCACTCACTCACTCACTCACTCACTCACTCACTCAATTCATTCACTGTTTCATTCACTCATCCACTCACTCATTTATTCATTCACTCACTCACTCATCCACTCACTCACTCACTTACTCATCCACTCACTCACTCATCCACTCACTCACTCATTCACTCACTCACTCACTCATTCACTCACTCACTTACTCATCCATTTACTCATTCACTCACTCATTTACTCACGCACTCACTCATCCACTCACTCACTAACTCACTCACTCATCCACTCACTCACTGTTTTACTCACTCACTCACTCACTCATCCACTTACTCATTCATCCACTCACTCATTCACACACTCACTCATTCACTGTTTTATTCATTCACTCATCCATTCACTCATTCACTTATTTATTCACTCACTCACTCATTCACTCATTCACTCATCCACTCACTCATTCATTCACTCACTCATTCACTCCCTCACTCATTCACTCATCCATTCACTCATTCACTCACTCACTCACCCACTCACTCATCCATTCACTCACTCACTCACTCACTGTTTTGCTCATTTACTCATTCATTCATCCATTCACTCACTCACTCACTGTTTTGCTCATTTACTCATTCACTTGTCTATTCACTCACTCATTCACTCATTCACTCACTCACTCTCACACTCATTCATGCACTATTCATGAGGAAACTGCTTGGAGGAAGGTCCTAAGCAGTGAATGACTGTCATGGAGGACTGGCTCCTGGGAGCAGTGAGAACTTCAGCTCTAGAGAGAGGCAGATAAATAGATGAGACCACTATTGGCGAGAGCAGTGAGCATTATTCTGTCCATCACACAGGCAGAATGCCCACACAGGGCTGGACTCAGAGTATCTGGTTTCATTTAACAGCTCTGCTGGAGACACTAAGGAAAGCCAATCAGCACTCAGTCTCAAGGAGCTCTCAAGCCAGGGGAATGCACAGGAAAGCTGGGTGTTAGGATGCTGTGGAGTCCTGAGGAGCGACTGGCAGAAAAGTGGCTGGGGGGTAATGGAGAAAACCCCATGATGGATAAAGGGGGACAGGCAGCCCCAGCTAGGCTAACAGGAGTGTGGTGAGCCTGGAGCAGGGTCCTCGGGAGGCCTGGCTGGCTGGAGGACAATGGAGTCGGCAGGTTAGGAGACGGGACCTCAGGACTTTGAATGGTCTGCTGCTGGGCTCTGAAGACTGCTCCAGCAGGGCTCTAGGCAGGGGGCTGGTGAGTGGGGAAGTGAGGTCTTCAGGAGCTGGGGAGGGTCCCACTCATGAGCCTAGTTGGTCCAGGGCCTCTTGATGCAGAGTTCAGGCTGCTGCACACAGACTGCTTCCTCTAGGATGGAGGCTATGTGAAGGACCTAAACAGCCCTGATTCAAGGCTCAGCTCATCTTTTCCCCTGGGGCATAGCATGTCCGGACCCTCAGCCAGGCCTGCTGCCATGTGGAGCCTGCTGGGGATCACCTTTGTACATCCCCACGTGAGGTAAGTGTCCTAAGACCTGGCGACCCAATGGCCCCCTCTCTGAGCTTTTCTCCATGCTTACCCAAACAGCAGCTACAGCAACATTTGGTCCCACCCTTTGAGGTATGGAGCCCTGGCTGATAACTTGGAAATAGTATATGTCATCATCTGGCAGCAGCTACCTGCACAGAGAACTAACCTGTGTGGACCCAATGGTTGCCACTACACATGCATCAACCCACTTCCTTTCCCCCTTTCTGCTTTACAGGTAGGAGGACCAGATTTACCTGCCCAGGATCCCCAGGACTCCACCTGGCTGGTGCCTATGAACTGCATAGGAGTGCCAGGAAAGACAATGACCTCTGTCACCTTCACAACACAAGAGACTAACATGCATATCTGAGTGGGCTTGCTCAGTGTGAAGGATGTAAGCTGCAGGAAGCTACAGGCTGGGGTGACCCAGCCTTGCCTGTGGGAGGGGAGTGACAGAGACCCTGAGCCATCTCAGCCCTCAGCCAGGCTGGGTGGGGCCATACAGTAGGAAACACTCAATGCTCAGGAGCCGGAACAAATTACCCTTTTAATAGACTTTCCACAGAACTGGGCTCCTCCACTTCAATTCATCCCCAGCGGGAAACAAGTGCTTTTCCAATTATGACACACCAGGAAACAGTGAGGTCGGTCCACAGGGATGGCCACTGAGGATGCACCAGTGAACAAGGGCCAGGCTGAGCAGCATCCCTGGACAAGGATGCTCAGGGACACCCGTGGGTGTCCACCTCCCACTTACCTCCATTGAGGTCCTGTGCTTCCATGTGGACCAGGTTGGGGTCGGTGTCCACCCCAGACACAGCCCTAGAAAAGAATTGGCCAAAGGTAGCATCAGCAAAGGGGTGATTAAACCCTTTCCTTGGGCTTCCACAGACCACATGGCCTCTCTGGGTCTGATATAGCTCTTGTTCTGTGGGTACAGAAGACACAAGCCTCCCCTCTAAACCTACAAGCTCCAACAGGAGCCTGGATGAGGCCGGATAAAGCTTGATGAAACTGGCACCTGCTTGTTCATAGGACTGTTTATAAGATTCACCTCTTCCCCAGGATCTCCCACCTCAGCTGAGGCACAGGCTGGGACCTCTGGCCCAAATCTACACAGAGGGAAACTCACAGGTGCGTAGAGACATGCCCATGGTCACACAGCCCTAACAGGTTCACTGGGATTCCAACCAGGATCTGGATTTGAGTGGCTGCCGTCGATGGCTGACTGGTTAAGTTGCTCATCACAGGGGATGCTGGGAAAAACTCCTTCCACATTTCTCCCAACCTCTCTGTGTTGGCAGAGGCTCTGTGAGAACAGTATTCCTTCACCCTTGCCAACCTACACCAGGCTCTCCTAAGCCATGGTTGAGTCTTGGATCTCACAGGCCAGGGATTGTGTGACTTGTCCAAGTACGCAGGTGCTAGTCAGGGTGGCCTGAGGCTCCCACCATGTCTGCTTGACCCAGAAGTTCTGCTCCTCTCAGGGGGATCCTCAGACCATATGGTCTGCTCTTAAGGTCCGTGTCTTTGGGACACTATCGAGAAGCCTGTGCCGAGCCTGAGAACGGCAGCCACAGGACACCCAGGACACCCAGAGAAGCCCCACAGCACCTCAGGAGCCAGTGGAACCCATCTGCCAGCACCATCCCAGGCCTTGGGGACAGAGATCAGTAAGGCATGAGGACTAAGGGGTCAGGAAGCTCAGGCTGGGACCTCTCCCAGCCAGCATATCCCCTCTTCCAAACCCCAGATGTGCTCATTTATATAGGAGAGCCAGAGAAAAGAGACAAAAAAGGAGGAGAGAGGGGGAACATATGCACATGGGCGGGAAGTTCTCTTCCTGGTACAGAGGCCATAGGGACCCAGGTCATAGTTACATACACTGGCAGGTCCTGGGAGCAAGGGGCATGCTAGGTGCCTTTTAAATACTCATTCACCCATAATGCACTTAGTCCTTCATTTGCATTCATTCACCCATTCACTCACTTACTCATTCACTCATTCACTCACTCATTCACTCACTCACTCATTCACTTGCTCACTCATAACAAGGCACTGGCCAGCATCTGCTCTTGTGGTTTTTACTCCAAGGTTGCTGACCACTGAGGGGATGCGACAGTCCCAGAACAGGCACCTGCTGCTCACCCCCCCGCCCCCACTGGGGTCTCCTTAAGGAGCCGGTGTTGTCGTGTGCCTTCAGCACTGCTAATGACTCAGGCCTGAGACAGAGCAGAGGTCCTGGCGCTTTCTGCGGCCAATCCAAGGACAAAGCTGTCAAAACAGCATTATCTGTGGCATACAACAGGGGCCGTCCCTTGCCTGTCACCACATTTCAGAAGGGACATTCTGAACCACATCCCAACCAGCAGCACCGCCAATCCAGAAGGGATCCAACCAGTGGCATTGCCAAGCATCCTGATTCTCCCACATAGCAGGCACAGCCCGAGCCAAAGGAGAAGCTTGTAGGCAGAGCCAATCTGACTTGTCCAAGGCTAGCCCTTTCATCCCTGCATCCCAGGGCTGCTTTCTCTAGCCAGAGAGTCTCCATGAGCCAGGCTGGGACACTCCTTGGGACAGGTGGCAGTGCTACAGTCTCCCTGAGGTCCTCGTGTCCACGGAGCTCAGAAATCACACTTCCTTGACCTTAGTCCCCACCCCCTGGGAGTGACTCCATGGGCAGTTTCTGCTCCTGACAAAGGACATCAGTGTGGGGCCTGTGATTAACAGCAGCCCTCTGGTTTCAGGGAGGGTACTCCAGTGGGCTGCTGCAGATGGGCAATCATCACTTCCTCCCAGGAGCAGAGGGCACAGATGCCCGGAGTCAGTGTTCAGAACCAACTTCCGGTACATGGGAACTGAATCCTTGTGAGGAGAGCATGGAGTCACAAGAGGGTTGGAAGGGGCTGTTTTCAGCATGCATCCCCATAGGAGACAGGACTGTGGCCTGCCTGGGAGGCCAGTACAACGCTTTGGGTCCATTTGCACTAAGACAGAAAAGACATAAAGTACATGTATGTGTGTACATGCAAGAGAAACCCCGTGCAGGTAGGTGCTAGTCTAGAAAGGGAACCATGGTCACAGCCGGGTACAGTGTGAGCTCCGAGCCAGCTGCCCTGGTTTCCTGCTCCCCTTTTACTGCCTGGGACCCTAAGTAGGTGTCTGTCCTCTATGGTCTTGCCCAAACAGCTATCATGTGCCTCCTGGACTTCAGAGCTGCCTGACTGGGAACGCTGCCCAAGTCCCTGAAAGGGCTCCCAGAAGGTCATGCCAACGGGGAGCCAGCACCCCCTGGTTTTTGTCTGGAACCTGGGGCCCATTCCACCTTCATTCATCCTCTCCCCAGCTTCAGCCCTCAGAGGCTGCTGGGCACGCTGGGTCTTTCCTGGCAGGACTGAACATTGTGATGTCATGGGTCAGAGGAGTGAGCCCCGGGGTACTGGCTGGACAGGAAAGTGAGCCTAGCAGACAGGGCCTGGGCAGTCCTGGAGCATGGGAGGTTGACACAGGGCACCACTCAGGAGCAGATGGGGGCGAGGAGTTGGGAAGAGGGCAACCAAGAGCATTGAGCCACCCTGAGCTGTACTGCGCCAGGGTCCCTGTGTTTTACTTCCTCCAAGTAGGTGGATACAGAGGACAAGGTGGGGTCTAAACATCTCTCAAAGTCACCAGGGAACAAAGACTGAGGGATGCTGAGCTCTGGACATCCCCAAGAGCACACAGAGGACCATAGAGTTCCCCTAGGGTGAAGAGGAGGCAAGACCTATGATAAAGGCTGGAAAGGGCTCTCACCAGAACACGTGGTCCTTGGTCACCCGTTCCTGTAGAAGTGTCCACTTCTTCCCCAGGTCAGACGACACATACAGCTGCAAGGCAGACAAAAGAGAGACAGAGCTTTATCAGGGAGCTCTGAGTGACAGGGATCTGCTACAAGGCTCCCCCCAGGGATGTCGCTCTTGTTCTGCAGGCACACCGGAGCTGCAGGCCAACCACCAAGGACTGAAGCCAAAGAGAGGACTCCACACGGAGGTCTTCTCACTCAGCCTGGCTGGTAGGTGAATTCTTGGGGGTGTCTGGCCCAAGCTAGACAGATATCAAACACCCAAGGGTCCCTAGGGTGGGTGCCTTCTCCCTTTCCAGCTTGGGGTGGTGCATGTAGTCTGGCAGATTCACGTGGGACCCCACCTTTTCTTTTCCTCTTCTATCCCTTCTCAGGACTTCCCTGAGTCCAACTCCCACTGTGGGACATTTCTGCACAGGCCCTGGTGACCTCATTGGACAAGAATCGCTGCTGTTTGCAGGCAACCAAGGAAGAGGCTATTGGTTGAGGGTGAAGAGCATATCCAGTGTGGGCTGTGACTTCATCCCTCAGGCAGGTCAGGGAGAAGTTTTGAGTAGAGTGGCCTTGGCTTCCTGCTGGCCAGGTCCTCTGTCTGTTATGATGAGGGTGGGGCAGTGGGAAGGACTTGAAGGAGGCAGACTGACTTCCCCTCTCCAAACGGTCAGTCTCACTCACAGCTGGCCAGCTTCGGTGCCCAGCAGTAGAACAGGTAACCCAGGCATGCATTTGCTACACAATAAACACAGTGAACCTCAGCACACACCTCCCTTCTCCTATGTACCTGGCCCTGCCATCTCATGTCTTCCTTAAATGGTTTTCATGCTGACCCTTCCCATACTGAGAGAGTAGGCATGGACATGGCAAGTCTGTCACCACTGTCCCCAGGGCACAGTTCACTTGCATTATTGCATGCATTTTATGGGTGTCTCCTCCAGCGCTGACTTATTGTGCCCTTCCTCTGTTCCTGGAGACATGTGGACATTGGAAGCCCCTTTGGTCCCACATGATTCTGCACATTGAAGTCCATCTTCATCTGAATGAGGTCCAGAGCTGTGTGGTACTATCTGTTACCGGCAGCTGTCTGTGGCTCAGCCTCTGCTCTCTGTGCCTGTATGGCACTTGGTTCCCTCACCCATCAAACATCATCCTTGGCAGTGACATTCTAAAGGGGGAGCCCGTGATTCCAGAAGGCACGGTTTCTGTCAGAGCCCTTCATCCACAGCTGCGGGATTAAGCCTAGGTCCCAGGCTCTTCTAAATTTCAGTTTCCTGCTTTAAAAACTAGGACTCCACATCCCTGTCTTAAAAAGGTGTAGTGGATATCCCAATCACCTCACAAAGTGGCAGCATCTGGGCAATGTGCCGTGGAAGCCCCTTAGCTCCGAACAGTGCACCGGCAATCGGCCCTGGGTTTGGAGCCCCCAGCTCCAGGCTCTCTTCCTTCCACTCCATTTCCCATCTCTGTGTACCCTTGGTTGCCTGGCTCACCTTCTGCACCACCGCTGAATGGATCCTTGTCTGCCAGGTATGCCAGTGAGTTTTCTGAATGAATGAGCACATTTGGCCGTGGGGCAAGGGCTAGCTAGAAAGGGCAGGAGATTAAGTATTTCTGGCTTGGTGGACTGAGAACACTCACCTCTTCTGAGCAGAAATTGAGAGAGTTGAGAGTGCAGACTAGACACGTAAGCATGGCTGGATGCCAAAAAGCTTAACAGGTAGCTGGACATTATGCTCAGACACCTGCTCTGGAGCACATGATAGGAAAGCATCGCTTTCCATTTGTAAAGGGGCTTTAAAAAGGGAAGTTTTCCTCCCTAGGATGACTGCCAGGCAGGCAAGGTACTCCTGTGTCCTGTGGAGCCCCTGGACATGGGCCTGGCATGACCTAAGGCTCAACAACTACCAAGGCACATGACTCACTGTGGCTGTGAGCTACATCAAACACTGTTTCACTGAAACCCCACACAGACACACAGACACACACACACACACACACACCCTCAAGCCCATACAGACACATACACTCATGCACATACACACTTACCAGCACGACCATTAGATGAATAATTTTTCTGTCTTTACAAGATGAGAAAACTAAGGCTGAGAGAGGTAAGCACATCCATTACTGTAACAGCATTTGTGCATAGCAGCAATTCCCATCTCATAGACCCAAGTTCACAGTACTATGTCAATGGTGAAGCTGTGTCCCTAGGAAGGATGGCTGGTCATCCCTGGCTCACTCTCTGGGTCACCTGAATGACTGAGGCTTGCCCCTTTTCACCTCATGACCAGTTTATCCACCTGCAAATTGGTAGAGCGTTGCTCACACCCACAGCCAGTCAGTCAAGAAGACAAACATTTAGGGGCCTAGTGACAAAGTTTCCACATAAATGAGTGGCATTACCATTGTTATCACCACCAATGTGCTGTGTTTATGATGCCCATCCCAGAGCTTTATGGAGCCTTTCCAGTTCATTCTCATGAGGGACAGTGATTTTACTATCCACCATCAATTGCTGCAGAAATAGAACACTTCTGCTTAATAAAAGATAAATGCCGATAATAAACAATAACAAACATTGGAGGGACGCCCTAGTTCCTGTAGCTAAAATCTGCAAAGAGGTAGCCTGTGGCGGGATGGTAGATTGGCTCCAGAGGGTGTATCTCAGGAGAATGATAGAATGTGCTTTAAGGCATTGCTGCCCTGAGAAGGGGTAAGGTGAGAAAGTGCAGCCAAGGGAAGGAGAAGATGATGTTAAGGGAATGTGCACCCTAGGAGTACACATCAGTGACCACCATATGAGGCCAGAGGGGCAGCATCTCTGCCCTGGGCTGTGATAGCATCACTATTAAAGATCCTCAGTTTCCATCCCCCCATTACTCATAATGCCTTGTTGTCTTCACAGGTGGGGACACTAAGGCCTGTCATTGCTGACTCCCTTGCAGCTAGACTGCTGGTTTACAGGAGGAATAAATTCACAGAGTTTGGAAAGCCAAAGCAAGAAGAGGCATTTCTCTTCCTTCCTTGGGGTACTTCTGGTGTCTAGCATGTCCCAGATGGCATGCTCAGCTATAGGGTGCAGAGGCAAATGTCCACTCTGCTTTTGCATAGCTGCTGGGGATCTGAACTCAGGTCCTCGTGCTTGTGCAGAAAGCACTTTGCAGACCAAGCCATTTCCCCAGACCCAGAAGAGGTTCTTGACCAGAAGAGGAAAAAGAAAAGTAAGGAAAAGCAAAGCAAAACAACGTGAATATGACCCTATCTTAAAAGTAAGTAACCTCAGCTCTGCCAGCAAGCAGGTCCACAGCTCAAGCCTAAGGAGATGAGGCTGTAGGTGGTGAGACAGTAGTCCCCAGAGAGCTGGTTAGGAAGGGCCTCCTGGTCCCAGGAGCTAGCTAAGACTTGGAAGGAATATATATTGGGTGTCAGCCAGGAAGTCCGGCCAGACTGAAGTAAGGTACCTCAGATTGGGTCCCAAATATGACATAGTGAGGAAGGAACAGAGGGAGGCAGGATACCCCAAGTGAGGTAGAGTCTTTGTCAGAGCAAGGGCAGACATTTGGAAGAAAAGAAGGAGTGGTGGGAGAATGGGAGAGCAGGGACAAAGAGTCAGACAGTGACAAACTTAGTCCTGTTCCTATAGTATTTGTGACTTCCCTGGTGGCTTGGGCTTGGTGTATGACTCTGGTCAAAGCTGAAGCTGGTAAAGTTTCTGTGTTTTGTTTCACCCATGTGGTGAGAACAGCATGCTCCCCAAATGAGAGCCACATGGATGCCAGCACCCTAGTAGCCAGGAACCACATCCAGAGGATTCCAGCAAAACCCGGCAGAGTCCCCGCTCCCAGAAGACCCAGGACCAATTCCCCGTGCACTGCTCTGAGCCAGGGGGCTTCACGATGTCTGCCTCTCCACACAGTGTCTGGATGCCTGGCTAACAGCAGGCTTGTAGAGCCAGAGTTGGCATGATTCTACTACACACCCAGATTCTTGGACATCCGAAAGCATTGACAGACCACCAAGCCCCCTAAAAACTCAAGATGGCCATCACTTACTAATTTCCCCAAATCCCTCATTCCTTTTATAACAGCAATTAAACCTTTTTCCTCTCCTTTCTTTCCTTGTCATCACAGAAAAGAGCCAAGGAAAATAACCAAGGTTTCAGCTCCATTAATTTTTCAGGGCACCATAAATTAAAGAGCAATTGCAACACAGTCAATTTCTTCAGGAAAATAACTCGCCGTAGCCACGCTTTAGTCTAATTACATGGAAGGCTAAGTAGCACTATTAATACCCAGAAGGGTGTGAAGCCCTGAGGGAAAGGGATAGGAACAGACAGGCAACCACAGGCCAGGGACACTAGACAATATGTGTTAGACCTTGCCAAGGAGGCTGGACTCTGGGAAAGCTGGGCTTGGGTACCACCACTCTTCACTTGGGTCTCTCTTACTTGGCTGCTCCCTGTTAGTAGGAATTTATCATTAATCCATATGTTTATTCATGTAACCAACTGCTCTCCATCCACCCATCCATCAGTCCATCCATCTATCCATCCACCCACCTATCCATCCATTCACCCACCCACCCATCCATCCATCTACCCACCCACCTGTCTACCCATCTATCCTTTCCCATGTCCATCCCCAATCTTCCACCTTTCCACTCATCCATCCATCCATCCATCCTTTCCTATGTCCATCCACAATCTATCCACCCAGCATATATTTTCAGAAAACACTTGAGATTAAGATGGTGAAATATAAATCTAACACAGCTACCTTCAGAGAACTCAGCCCTGGTTTGTGTGGGCTGGAGAATGGGATCAAACACTAGCAGAAACACTCAACTGCATGTTAGCACCAAGGAAGAGACACAGGGCCCTGTAAAAACATGGAAGGTAGGACCGTGCTGCTGCACTTCAGTTACATATGTTCATTCATCTAACCAACTGCCATCCATCCATCCATCCATCCATCCATCCATCCATCCATCCATCTATCCTTGGATGGATCCATTCTGGCCCTCACACCTGTCCCTGTCCCAGGGTCTGATGAACAGCAGTTTCCACTGGCTGCTGTTCTGGCCTCTGATGGGTACAGCCAAAAGAGGCAGGAGTGGAGACTGGCTGGAGGGAGGGGAGGGGCCGTGGTTCTTCTTCCTGCTCCTCTCCCTGATGGCCACAGTGTGGCCAGCACTGCATAGCTGTCACCAGGGCCAGCCTCCCTTACCGGGACCTTTCTCTTGCCTGCTGTATGGTGTGGTGGCAGGCTATCCTTCCGCTCCAAGACAGGTATATTCTGATCCTTAGAACTAGTGACCATGGCCTCATATGGCCCCAAATGGCTTTCTAGAGGTGCTTTTTAGGATATGGGGATTATCTCGTGGGTCTGGGGTGAAGCTGCCTCTGTCTTCATGAAAGACCAGGACTATGGGAGGACTCAGATATGTAGTCATGGACACAGGTACACTAAACATGTCCATGTACACATGCAGGGGGCATTCTAAGGATGAACAGAGACTTAACCTGGCTGCCCTGGAAGATATAGCAATGCCACTTTAACCCAAAGCACATGGCGACCACCAGGTCTGGGAAAAGGAAGACCAGCTCTCTCCAGAGTCTTAGGGACACTTGACTTCAGCCCAGAGATACTAATTTTACATTTCTGGCCTCTAGGTCTGTGACAAACACATATGTGGTCACTGGCCACCGTGGCTACAGGAAACTATCCAGTGCCCCTCTACCTGAGCATCTACTAGCGTATGGCAGAGGAAAAGAGGCAGAGGGCAAGGGCCTGACATTATCTAGAATCTCCTTACCCAGCTCACAGGCCTCTATGTGCCAAGGGCCACTCACTGCCACCTCCATTTATTCTAACACACACCCATGATATCAGTGTGAGACTCCCTGTGCTGATAGGTGGCTATGTGTATGTTACTAAGGGCAATGTTGAGGTTCATGGCTCCCAGCTCAAGCAAGGCTCTGCCTCACCAGTTTGGGGGTTCGGAGTCCCCTGACAGGAAGAGCTGCTTCTGTCCTGGTGTTTGTCTGACTGGGTCGTGTGGCCTCACATCCCATGTCCCCTTACCTTGCTGTCTTTGGTGTAGGCAAGAACCTTGTCCTCCTCCTTTGGGTGGAAGAGGAGGGTCTCCACGAGGAAGGGGACAGGATACTTCTGGAAGGTGGTGCCCTCATCGGTGCTGAGGAAGAGGCTCTGTTCCCGGTCACCAAGGGACGAGCTCACCAGGATGATCTGAAACACAGAATGTGAGGCTGAAATCGAGGTTACTGCTGGGAGGGGTGTTCTCCTTCACTGCACCCCCACTCTTTCATGGAGGCTCCCAGCAGGCACTGTAGCAGAGCTGAGGCTTGACCAGGAATTCTGAAGTTTCAGGTCTCTATCATACAGGAAAGTCGGCTCTGGAGAGAGCTGAGGCAAGTGTGGGTGTGTGGAAGTGGCTGACGGAGTAGAGGTGTCGGCCTGAAGAAAAGAATGAGGAGTTAGATGGGTGAGAGTGTAGAACTCAAAGGGCAGATGAGGGGCTGATGGGGCTGGGAGGGTTACTGCAAGGCCACTGCAGTCAGCTAACTAGTGTCCTCTGGAAAGATGTACCCATACTCTAAGCCTGGGAGAGCGAGGGTTGAGAGCACATCCTGCTCTAAGACCTTCCATGCTGTGTTGACAGTGGGTCTGGAGCTCTTCCTTGCCTGCAAAGAGTCCCTTTTACCAGCAGCATTTGGCCCCATTTTGAGCACAGACACGGGGGGGATGACTGTCCCTTGGTGGGCATGTAAACATGACCACCTGGCCGGCGAAACGACCTATTCCTAAAAGCAGACAGGTGGCCATCCTTGAGAGTTATCAAAGTAAACCAGCCCCTATCTGGATGCACTACACCACACCGGGAAAAACATGCCAGGAATTTACCAGGCACAGCAGACCGAGGAAAGGGTGCAGCACCCTTACCCGGACTCCATAAAGTGAAGAGGTCATCTGACACCATGACTGTGACCTGTCCTCTGACTCACGTGTGTATCAAGGAGCATGAAGCCGAGAATTCCCAACCGCCTCGAAGTTAACTCAGTTCCCACGGTTGACGGGGCCAGCTCTGACTGCTGGCCCCCTCCCTGCCCTCCTGTTTGCCCATATGACCTGACATCCATTCATCATCCATCTGTTCCTCCCTCTAGATCTGGTCCTGCCCTCCATCTTACAGTCTCCGCTGTTCTGAACCTCTTTCCTGAAGTGGGATTGACCCTGAAGCTCAGCTCAACCCTGAGCCTGTGGCTGACTTGGCAACACAGCATCCAGCTCGCTTCATTATCTTGTTCCCACAGGGACTTGCCTTCCACGCCCCCCTCATCCCCCGCGTGCATACACACACACACACACACACACACACACACACACACACACACACACACACACACACCCCGGCGACTTTCTGCTTGCCTTCAGCTAGGTCTCTAGACTCCTTGAACTCGGCTGCAGCCTCTTCAGTCCTTTGTATCCATGCTGTAACCTAGTGTTTTAGTGAGGGTTTCTATCGCTGTGATAAACACTGTGACCAAAAGCATCTTGGGCAGGAAGGGGTTTGTTTCAGCGGACAATGCTCAGGTCACACACTCTGTCATAGAGGCCATGGAGGAGTGCTGCTCACTAGCTTGCTCAGCATGCTTTCTTACAGCACCCAGCACGGAGCGGGTACTACCCATAGTGAACTGAGTTTTCTCATATCAACCCTTAATGAAGAAAGTCTCCCACAGGCCAATGTGATATGGGCATTTTCTCAGTTGAGGTTCTCTCTTCTCAACATGACAAAAAACAAGCAAGGATACCTACCTATAGAGATAGTCAGATAGATAAACCAGACAACCTACCTATAGAGATAGGCAGATAGATAGATAAACCAAGACACCTACCTATAGAGATAGGCAGGTAGATAGATAAACCAGAGCACCTACCTATAGAGATAGGCAGGTAGATAGATAAACCAAGACACCTACCTATAGAGATAGGCAGGTAGGTAGATAGATAAAAAACATGTGCACATGCACATACATCTTCTATGTGCTATGCAACCGTGATCTGAGAGTTAATATTGGTAATTAAGATTGGAATAAAGAACCAGTATTCACCTTGGCCATCTATCTAGGGAATTGGGACTAGTTGGCGATTGCAGGCAATAGATTGAGGTGGCCTGTGAACTGAATACTAGTCAGTACATTCTGACATTGTGAAAGATGGGAACATGTCCGTTCATCTTCCTGACACAGCACAGTCACAACAAGGACCGACCTTACTTGGGAGAATGGTCACTGGTGACAAGTGTAGGACCTCAAGAGGAGGCCATCCTAGATTTAGGGTAAGTCCTCCAACAGTGTCCTCATAAGAAGAGACAAGAGCACAGAGATAGTGACCTGGGGCTTCTGGACACATGATGGTAGATGAGGCAGAGAACAAGGTCCCCTGGACTTCCTGGGGTGGAATCCAGCACACCCTCCCTTGGATGACCAGCCTCTACCCTGAGAGAACAGTCCATACATCCTTAGCTTTGGCAGGAGCTCTGCTCAGGGTGAAGGGGGCGGGCATCTGGTTTATATTTCCACAACTTGAATTTGGTTCTGCTGGAGGCAGGTCCCCAAGAGGCTCACAGGAGTGGACCATTGGGAGACTCTGGCAGCTTGGTCTTGTGGGGAATGCCACCTCCCTTCGATGTGCACACCATACCCCTCTGTGGAGCATCTCAGGTGACAGGAGCCCCACAGGCTGGATGAGCATTCCAGGTCCTATGTGGCTCTGAAGCCAGCTGATGAATCTTCATGACTGGGGTGATCTGCCTCATGAAAGCCTCTCAAGGAGAAGTCACCACTGTACCCAGCTTTGTGGTGTACAGGACCCTCAGAACCCTGGTGCGAGCCCTCCCTGTGCACTGGGAGGCCACCTGACCCACAATCTTTTACATTTCTTTTTGTACTGTCGAGTCCCCATGGATACCTTCTCCTTTGGGCTGCTTGGGACTCCCCTCTGCCTCATGGAATAGTCAAGAAAGGTAGCCGAGACCCTGCTGTCATATTGTGGGTCTCAGGAGGGCTTCAGAGTTGAAAAGGGAGAGTTGGAGAGCTCCTGACAAGCCAGACCTTAGGGTCAGGGGACCTGGGTAAGCTGGGAAAGTGATCCCCCCCCCCACAGCATCCAGGCAAGGGGTGCTGGAGCCATTGGCTCTGCAATCCCTGAAACACAGCAGTGACGGCAGAGTGAGGACTGGTCCCATGCCATGAACTCTCCAATCCCAGTCCACTGTCTACCCCCAGACCACCGGCATCAATGAAGCCCCCAGAAACTCTCCTGGTTCTCCATAGTCCCGGGAAACAGTCTGCCCTCATAGGCAGTGCCTTAGGCCCTTTTGGGTCTGTGCTCCTGCCTCCCATTTGTGCTGTGACCTCTGGTGTAGTCGTGGCTGACTTGTAATCACTCCCCTTCTCATGTGTGCAGACTCAAGTCCTCAGGCAGGCCTCCCTCCCTCTGGGCTAGCAGCACTTCGCGTAACTATGTTGTATTCATAGAACTCTAAAAGGGAGTATTTGTCCTATCACTACCTCTGCTTGCTAGGTGTGGAAACTGAGGCACAGAGAAGGGAAAGAGATGTCAAGTTCACATGGTTCATCAGGAGGAGCCAGGGTCGAGGTCTAAGCAGCTGACATGCTCTGTGGGGTGCTATGGTGGGAGAGACACTCTGCTGGGTCTGGAGCTGGGGTGAGGCTGGCTGGGAACCAGCAGAGTTGGAGAAGACACAACTTCCAGGAGGGCGCAGGGTACTGAGACCAGCCTCTGTCTGGATGCTGCTGCCATGGCCTTCCAGAGGTCAAGCTTATCTTGAGAAGACAATGAATGGCCAATGAGGATCAGTAGGCTGCACAGAGCGCTTGCTCTGATCTAAGTGAGCTGATGATAATCCCATCACACTTTCCAAGGAATCTTAATGAGCTCCCTGGGAACATTAATTAGTTTCCTCCAGCACAAAAGCCCACTATCTGTGTTCAGGAAGACCTGGGAGAGACTGTAATGGAGAAAAAGAGATGAGCCTGCAGGTGTGGAGGAGCAGGGTAACTCAAGGAAGGGCCGTGGAGTGGTGTTAAGAAGGGATACAGGGTGGGAACACAGGGTGATGGGTACCGTCCCCTGTGCTACAATGACTGAGTTATAAGCAGCTTGTGGCATTCTGCAATGCCATGTGATGTCCCACTTAGCGGGAATGAGTGACCGTAGAGAACACCCTGGGGCTGCGGAGGAAGCCAGAGCAGAGGTCAGCCTTAAATCTAGAATTAGGATTCCAGATTTTACTTAAATAAACGTATTTGTAGTGGTTCCAGGTGGAAAATGTGCCGATTGCCACAATGATGGCACCAATGTCAGCCAATTAGTATTATCCAAACACCCCACTGGACTCAGATGCCATTGGCTTCCTGGTTCTGTCCCAGGACCTCACAGCAGACACCATGTGATTAGGTGGTCAGGTCTTCTTGGATCCTGTTGGGGACAGATTTAGCTTCCCCTGCTTTGATTATGTGGCAGTGGAGAGGCAGGCAGATTGGTTCCTGCAGGGGTCCCTCCAGGGAGCCTCGGTAGTGTGTTTCCCACATTCGCCTGTGATCTTCCAGCAAACACCACTGCGGTAGTACTTGCTAGAAGATCACATGGGGAGGTATTGTCACCAGGACACGCTGTGGTCCTGTGCCATGCTGGTAGGCGGCGTTCGTCAGGCCCCTTTGCTGTGGCTTGCTCGTGGGTCCTCTTTGGAGTGGGATAGCACCCCGCCTCCCTGAGGGCGAAGCCACTTAGAAGGGACTGGAATTCTGCACTAGAACCGGCCCCGCCTCCCCGGCTATTTACTTAATCATTCAGTTATATCACCGGGGGCTCATGAATATTTATTTTAGACATCGCATTGTAATTCATAAACAGTTTGCTCAAAGCATCCAGCTGTAGCTCTCAGGAACTTTCGGCTCCTCCCTGTGTCCCTTTGGTGCATCCTTTTGTCCTTCCTTAGATAATCCAAACTATGTGTAGACACCTGAACAAGAAGAAAGATGACACAAGGGACCCAGACATCCTGGGTTTGGCTCACCAAACACCCGCTTGACATCCTTTCTCCACCCCAGGCTCTCGATGCACCCCTGGTTTGGCTAATCTTCTTCCCAGAACCCATATGCCCCTCATTAAGGCTCTTTCCCATGATGCATTCTGACACTGCAACTGCTTGCTACGGGCCTCCTGTTTGGAATGCATGCTCTGAGCAACTCTGTGACCACCAGCACAGGTGTGGGTGGGGTTGGCAATTGGTCCATTCTGGGTGGATCGGGGATAAAATGCATGCTTGGATGAGGGAATGGCCAGCCACACCTCCACTTGGACTCCCATAGGATCCTGTGTTTGTTTTTCTCTTTGGGAGAATATCCTCATGAATATTCAAGTAGCCTAGAGGCCAACAGCTAGAAAGCCTCATTCACTTCTTCCTCCTCACTGCTCCCGGTAGCACACATTAGTGAAGGCTCATTCATTCATTCATTCTTCTATGGCTGCTGAACCATGAGCAAGAGGGGGGCCTTCTCTGAGGAGGGGTACATAGCTGGGCGTTGAATGGGTAGATTTGACTGGCAGACCAGGGTAGTGAGGTAATGGGACAGGGTCTCAAAAGCAGGGTCCCTGGCCCACCTCCCATCTCCATCCTAGGCTCTTGTAACAGTCACCCCCGTTCTGTATTTCTGCAGTGGGCTGAGGCAGTAGACACCTTGCCTTTCTGGGCATGTGCTGCTCCCTGCACAGATACACAAGAGGATGGAGATACCCTGACTCGGATGACTGAGATGGACTTCTACTGTGATTCGAGACCACATATGAACAAACTAAAATAGCTCCCTTCAAATGTTCTGAGTGCAAACTCCCAGGCAATGATTTCCTACCTGCAGGTGGCCCCACACCAATCAAGCTGTGGGTGGGGGCAGGGCCTTACCCCAACATCTGCTTGTCAAACAGCTTCCTTCTTCCGAGGCTCTCACCAGAGGATGCCTCTTCCAGGAGACCCTCCCTGGTACAGAGTCAGTGCGGCTCCCTGACCCTCACCCAGAATCGCCTGCACCATGAACCCTGTGGCCCTTGTGTTCTTTCTAGGGAAGCCTCCCACGGCCTGGCAATGCGGGGTCTATCTGCTATAGCCATGTCCCAGCCTGGACAACTCAACTGGCCCTGAGTAGGTGCTGTGACTTCATTACTGAGTAAGAGCCCTGGCTTGGGCCACCACCCCGGCAGGTGGGCCCAGGGCTCTGCCTAGGTGACCCTGAGGTGAGAGGGGCCAAGGGTACAGCAATCTCATCAGGGTCTATTTTCAGCCTTTGGGAAGAGGGAAGAGAAAGTGCTGACAAGGATAGGAGTATCAGGGCAAAAAGCAAATCAATTAGTAGCTCGCGGGTGGAGGTGGGCAGATTGCACTTCCAAATTGAGAGGCAGACTCTATATTCAATGGTGTATTTTTACTGCTTACTATTCTGGGGCAGACATATGGTACCTGAGCTAGGTCCTGGGGGCTGTGAGGCTGGGTTTCCTGAAATCAGAGGCAACATGTTCAAACATGCTGTGGGAATATCTGACACATTCCTTTGACTGATGGCTGGGCAATTTAAAGCCTGAGCCTCAGGAAAGGCTAGTAAGCTTCAGGGCCCAGCCCAGGGTCAGGAGTATGGACCAGGGAAAGGTGTTTGGAACCCTCACAGCATATCTGCCAAGGAACTGCGATTGCCCTCATTTCTCAGAGGAGATGCTGAGGCCAGAGAGGCTGAGATCCTGGTGTGTGGAGTTCACCGTTGGCTTGGCTGCACCAACTTCTCTCCCTTCATGTTTCCCTGAACCACCCAACTGATGCCTAGGGCATGGTTGCTTCTGTCTGGAAGGCAACTAGCAAGCACCAGGGGACTTGATACAGCAGGAGATTCTATGAAGGCCTCTCTCCCTACCCCAAAGGCCAGAAATGGCTCCCAGAAGTCTACACATCACCAAAGCGTTGGGGATAGATTTCTGACTACACAAAAGCTCCCTGGACCTTTCTCCCTCTGGTCAGGGTTCTTTTAAGACTATTCTGGCAGTACACACACATGCTCTGATACCCTATTGCAGTGAACGCCTCCTCCAAAGTACCTCTGTTCCTTGGGCCTACAGAGAGAGAGAGAGAGAGAGAGAGAGAGAGAGAGAGAGAGAGAGAGAGCGAGAGAGAGAGAGCGAGAGCGAGCACTTACAGACATTCTGGGGTGTTGACCATGAATGACCCCCCCCCCCATTGCCCTGCTGCAGCAGACAGATGGCTTCTACAGAAGGTCCGTGCAGCCTCCACGCAAAGGGCTTGGAGCAGCTCCTGGCAGAGACGGGGCAGATTGGGCAGGACCTGTGCTGGATCCCAGTTCCCATGGCCATATCAGGAATCCTGACTGCTTAAGGGTCTACATGTCTTCTTCGGGGCCCCAGATTCAGTCAGATCTCCTTCCTGTCTGCTGTGGTTCTCGGGACACCAGTTTGGACCTCTCGGTCTGATGTGTCCCTGTGACTGCTTCCCTTGGAGGCTTCTTGTGGTTTCTCTGACCACCAGCTGTTGGATGTCACCTCCCTGGTCCACTTCCTGCCATAAAGCCTTTCAGCCCATCTCTTCCAAAAGGCAGTGCTAACACCCAGCCTGCCCCAATGACACACATCAGATTGCAATCACTTATGCGGGGCTTACAGGAAACACAAAAAAGTATATGTCATCCTTGCTTGCCAGAGCCCTGCCCGGCAGCCCCACAGACCTTCCTCACTCTCCGTTATGCCTGTATGTGTGATTGTGTGTATGTGTTGGGGTGGGAGATGGGTGCTGCCAGCCCAAGCCTCAAGACTGGTGTCACCTGTCTATGGACCCCCCCCCCCCCCCCACACACACACACACATACACACCAATGTTCCTGGCCAGCCAGATGGAGCCAGCTGGGAACTCAGGAAACTTGATTCTGACGGCTGGAGATGCAGACAGTGGAGACAAACAGAGAGGCACCCACCCCCACATCTGAAATTAGAACCTGCTAGAATCTCATCTGGGCCTGAGTGAGTCATGAGTAATTAGAATTCTCCAGCCCAGCGCCTTTCTCATCCCCCAAGGCTTGCAGATTGGGGGGGGGGGTGTGGCACCCTGAGGTGGGATCTCTGGAGCGGCAGAAGGGGTCATCTGTTTGGTAACCCCCTGGAGACAGGTTGCCTGAGGGTACACAAGAGGATGGGGCCCATAGAGCCAGGTGGGTTAGCTAAATGAGACTCAAAGGCAGCATGCCAGAGAGGATGGATGAGTATAACAATGCCTTGGAGTCGGGGTTCAGGAGCTTCGGTAGGGATTGAGTGCCATGGGCCACAGAGGATGCTCTGACCTGTTGGCATGGGCAGATGTGGATGATGGTGTCATTTACACAAGTGTGGACATGAGACAGGAAGAGTGGCTTGGGAGATGACCAGAAATCAGTCTGAGGCCCCAAGGTTCCTGGGACATATCCAGTGGAGGGAGAGATCCTCAGGGCGAGCCTGGTAGGAAGCTGGTCTGGGGACTACATGCCCACACACGGGGCTGGGAGCCAGACGTGGCTTGACTTACTTCAGGGAAGGTCATTTGGAGTGTGCCCTCTCGGCTGTTTTGGAATGAGATGGTGTGACACAGCAAAGTGCTGGCTTGGATGTCACCCCATCCCCCCACCATCATGACGTGCTGGGCTGAACAGCCTTCACAGGAGAGCTGACAGGTTAACAGCAGGGTCACTGTCTTCCATAGATTCTCTGGGCTGGCCCAGGGCCTCACCAGTATCCCCAGCATCCTTCCCAGGCCCAGCACAGGGTGAGAAGACAGTTGGGAAAAGGGACAGCAGTTTCCAACCTCCTTATACTTTAGCCTATGACCTTCACACCAGCCTGTGACAGTCTTCCTAACACGTGACCTTCACCTCAGCCCATGACCTTTCACTCCAGCTGTCCTCTCTACCATGTAGGGAAGTCTTGGGGCCCAACGTTAAACTCCGTTTCCATGCCTGCTGTGGTTTCTGATCAAGGCTTCATGATGGAAAGATCTAGGACTATATTACCAGTCAAACACCAGGGTCTGGTCCGTTCCCTCCTTGCTTACTGAACAATGCACACTTCATCCCGACCATTCACTGTACAGAGCCCTGTCTTTGGTGCTGAAGTCTTTGACTTTCCAGGCTCTTTGACCTACAAAATCCAGGACTTGGCTGCCTTACCGGCAATTCCTTTCAGCAGCATGAGCTTGCTGTGAGCTAGAGAATCCATTCTTGCATCAAGGAGACAGAATGGAAATATCTGTTGGGGCAGGACACAGATGACACCTGTTCACAGCATGATTCCCGAGAGATCTGAGCTCCCATTGTGCGGAATACATCACAACAGGATCAGAGCGCCCTTGACCCCCAGCTGTGAACTGCTGTGCTGTCTTAGAAATGTACCAGGAGTGCTGCAAGATGAGAGGGCAGAAAAGCATTTGCTGCAAAACCCCCATGACCTGAGTTTGATCCCTAGGACCACAGTGGAAGGAAAGAACCAACCAACTTGTTCTGAGACCCCACAGGTGCACTGTGGCATACATGTGCCCTACCCACCCCCCAGGAACGAACAAACAAACAAACGAATCCACCAGGAGCTGGCGGACTCCAGCATGACTGGATGGGTGGTATTGCCTGTCTATCTAGAAGCGGGGAGACCCAGTTGGTTCTCAGCAGGGCACCCCGATTGTCCTTACCTGGTGTAATAGTGACTTTTCTGCTGCTGTAATAAATACCATGGCCAAGGCAACTTCAAGAGGGAAAAGTTTATTTGGGTTCGTGGTTCCAGAGGGTCAGAGTCCATGATGGCAGAGTAAAGGCACGGCTGCAGGAGCAGGAAGCTGAGGGCTCACACCCTGGACCACAAGCATGGAGCAGAGTAGAGAACTGGAAATGCCACAAATCTTTAAACTCTCGAAACCCTCCTCCTGTGACATACTTCCTTCAACAGTGTCCCACCTCCTAAGCCTTCTCAAGCCACCAACTGGGGACAAAGTATTCAAATACCTGAGACTATGGGGGCAGGATCTCATTCAAGCCACCAAACCTGGAGAGGGGTGACTTCAGAGCTTATGAAGGGGGGGGGGGGAGGGCTCCCACAGGTGGTGATTGACAGGATGCAGGGTGCTGGGGCTGTGGAGGCACCATACACAGGATTCCTGTTATTTATCTACACCAGGGCTGTGTGGAGTGTTGGGGTCACCGTGGTGACCAGGAGAGCACAATCTCCAACCTCACCCCCATCCTCTGGGCATAATACAAGTCCTAGTCTTTCATAGCAGCCTAGGTGGGAGATGTCCTTGTCTCTCTTCTAGACAGAGGAGCAGGAGCCCGGATAGGGAAGTGACTTGCCCAGGGCCGTACAACCACATGCTCCCATATGCATGGATGGCCCAGCTTGCCGTGGCAGCCATCCTGCCTCTGTGTGAACACATGCGCTGCCGAGCACCCAGTGTTGATTTAGTAAAACAGCCACTCAAACACAATCACAGCATTGATTGTCAGCTAAGGGCTGGTTCAGCTTTAATTACTGACTTGACAATTGCTGAAATGCCAAGAAACGTCCCAGGGCACACTTGTAAACGGAAAGGAGAGGCACGCTTTCCCCTTAGCCAGGGCCCGTCCGCCTTGAAACCTGGCACCTGATCGATACTCATCGAAGAAGGCAGACGTACTTCAGGAGACATAAACACAACTCACCACCCACGTTCTACAACCTTGATTTGTGGGAAATCTTGTCAATAACAGGAAACTCGAGGCGGGGCCATTGTTGAGACCTCTGTTCTCTGAGGAGGGGCTGTGCATGGAGGCCCTGGAGGGAATGTGGTTTAATTGCGTTTGTTTGCCTGTCTGAAGGCATTTCGCAGACAATGCAAAGAAGCCCATTCGCCCGGGCAGAGTGCAGAGGATGGTGAATTCTCTGGAGTGACTGTGTTTTGCAAGATTGTCTTTTATCAGGACAGTTGTGTTAACTGTGTAAGATTAGATCAGTGAACAATTTGTTCATTCATCTGCCCTAATTGAACAACGGAAGGCGAGGGAATGCATGGCAGCATCGTTAGCATTCTGGCTTTGCAGAGCTGACTGTGCCTGGGCAATGGTCGCACTGTGGGGATGCCAGGACCCCTGAGACTTGCTAGTCAAATATTCCCAACCAGAGGCTGAGATGTCATTGTCACCACTAGTCCAGATGGCTAAAGTGCTGCCTCAGCTTGAGCTAGAGGCCATTGTCCCTGGAGGTGGGCTATGGAGACCTCAGAACCAGTTGTCCCGCAGGTCCACTTAGGAACTGTTGATGTCTACTCACAGAGCTCAGTGAGGATAGAGCTGAATGGCCCACACTGCAGCTTTCTGTTTGTCCCACACTACAGCTTCCTCACTGCAGAACCCTCACTGCAACTTCCTGTTTGGCCCTCACTGCAGCTTCCTGTTAGCCGCTTACCACCCTGTTAAGCCCTCATCTCAGCTTCCTGGTTGACCCTTACCGCAGCTTCCCGCCTGACCGCTACAATTTCCTGTTTGGTTCTTACCACAGCTTCTTCTTAGGCCCTCACTGTCATTTCCTGTTTGGTCCTTACAGTAGCAGCTTCCTGTATGGCAGAGAAAGAACCTTACATAGGAAACCCCAGTCTCCAGCCATAGTGGGTACCTTGAGTGACATGGCAGCAACACACTGATTATTCAGCATGGACAACACAGGACAATCAGGCTTGGATTTACACTCACTGTGTACTGGTCCCAAAGAAACCCGGGACAAATGGCTAACTGAGGTGCCTGTTAACATGTTAAATCTGGCTGTCAGTCTCTCTCAGCATAGCAAGTATGTGTTACAGAGTCCTGGCTCCTCACAGCACTTCTTACACAAGGGACATCCCTGTCCCCTAAATCTCTCCAGCCCCTTCCCTTCCCTTCCCTTCCCTTCCCTTCCCTTCCCTTCCCTTCCCTTCCCTTCCCTTCCCATGGCTTCTGATTCCGTATCACTCAGATATTTTGGCTATATGCTGTCTTGGTTCTGCCCTTGGCTTCTTCTTCCTTGGCACTCCACTCTTGGCTCCTGGTCCCCTCCCTTGCCACTCTCCTCTGCCTCTCTCGCTCTCTTCCTCTTTCCCTCTTCTCACGGCCTGGTCTATTCTGTTGGCCATGCTCAGTCTGGACTCTTCCAGATGCCTCTGGCTGTGTTCTCCCACATATCTACAATAAAAGATGTTTTTATTCTCCTCAACCACATCTAGGACAGTCATGTCTTCATTCTCATTCATGGTGTGCCAGGACTAGACAGAATGCTCTCTGCATCTTTTAAATGATGCTCTGCTGAAGTGAGGCAGTCCTTGCAGGCATCCAGATAAGTGTCTCTCTAGGGTCCATGTGACAGAGGCTTGGTCCCCACCCTGTGTAGAAGTGATGGAACCTGAGCGGAGGCTAGTGGGAGGAAGGTCACCGGGGGTGTTGTAAGGGGTCTCATCTGGTGCCTTATTATGTCATCAGCAGGTGACTGCATCCCAGCCAAAAGGCCAGACATGCACCCCCACGTTCTCTCTCTGTCTCTCTCTGTCTGTCTCTCTCTCTGTCTGTCTGTCTCTCTCTCTGTGTCTCTGTCTCTCTCTCTGTCTCTCTCTCTGTCTCTGTCTCTCTCTGTCTCTCTCTGTCTCTCTCTCTCTCTCTCTCTCTCTCTCTCCCCTATCCCCTCTTCTCTCTAATAAAGCCCATTCTAACTCTGGTAACCATGGCCCATGATTTCTCCACCCTCTTCCGCCGCCAACCGTAGCCGCCAGCTGCCGTGGTACCCAGCTCAGCCACCAGCACCACCGCCATATACCCTTTCAGGTGTGACCTTGAAAGGGACATGACCCACACCCCTTCCTCCACATCTTCTCTCTTTGCTTCCTGGCCACCATGGGGTCAGCAAGCCCCTTCTGTCACAAGCTCCTACCATGATGTATTGAGATAGGACAGGTTTACAGCAGCAAAGCCAATGGGGGCATGGATCTCTGAACTGTGAGTCACACAAACTGTTTCTCCTAATCGGGACAGGGCAGTACTGCAAAAAACCTCAAACAGGGTGAGGAGGGAAGGACACTGACTTCCTGTATGTGCCGCTGTGTCCTGAAGAGGCTGAATGTTCCCACTTTCACAATTCAGGTTCCAGTTCTTTGAGGAAAAGTTCTCTGACAAACAGGTGTCTTTTCCATTTATCTACAAGGCCCTCACATTCAGGGTTGAGGGAGAGAACAAACAAAGAGAGTCTAAGTCAGCCTCACAGTATCTCAAGGACAAACCCAGCAGCCCCCTCTGAGTCACGTCCAAGCTTGTGCAGATGTGTCCAAAAATGATTAAGACTAATCCTCAGCCAATTAGAAATATACTAATGTAACTGCTGCTTGCTTAACCCATTGGGTAGTTGACTCTGAAACTCCCCTTAGCTGTGCTTGAAAGGAGCCTACATATGCCTCTCAGGGTCATGGCCATTTTGTACAGGTGAACGATCCCACATGCATGCTGGTATAATAAAGGTTCTTTGTTCTTGCGTATTATGTGAGTCTGGGGTCTTCCTTCAGCGTTTCCTCGGACCCTACAGTCCAAGCTTCGTCACCGGTATCTCTGAGCCTCTTTGTCAGTGGTGGGATGTGTTTGTTGTCTTGTAGTCCCATTGTCAGTGGTGTGGTGTGGTGTTTCTGAGTCCATTGAATATTAATGGCAGGCTATTGATGTCTCAAGGCATTAGTCAGTAGTGGTGTGTTGGTGTCTATATATTAATAGTCAGTGATGCAGTTTTAGTAACTGTCAATCATGGGATGCTGGTGTCTCTGATCACTAGTGGTTATGAAACTGAGGTACTGGTATTCATAGAAAGGTGTAACTTCTAATGTTATCATACAGTCCTTGAACATGGCAGTGGTGGTGGCTATTTGTTTTGTTAGTTCCTCCTCTCTCTTCTTGATGGGAAGGGAATGATGACATCTTTAACGTTCTCAAGAAGAGAGTTCTGGAGGGGATTTCCCAGGGCCCACAGCCACTGCAGGGAGACCTCAAGACAGGAGGTCTGACCGAATAGGTGGTGTGTCCTGATAGAAAAAGTGCATGTCGTTCTGTACCCAGAACCCTCCTGGGGGTGGCCTGGCCATGGCCTCTCCCACAGGCATGCAGAGGGCAAGGCAGGGTTTGCATGAGAAGCAGGTAAGGTGAAATGGTTCCAGCCTCCTCCAAAACTCAGTGACACCTGAAGGTAGGTCCCGGCTGAGTTGCAGAGATGGATCTGCCTAAGGGCAAGCTGGACCACATGCTTTATAATGTGAAATCATCACCTGTATCCCTGAGCTTTGCTTGAATGCACCTGGTGTTGGGAGGCTTCATACCTCTGTCTGCATGGAAGTTTCTCTCCTTAACAGTGTCATCTCAGCATAGGAAGAGCTTTGCAACCAGCATACCTGAGCTGAACTCTAGCCATGTATGTCCATATGGCCTGGAATCAGTTCAGTGACCCATGAAAGCATCGACCCAACCCTTGGAAAGCAAGAAGGCACTGGACAGCCTCTTTTTTTTTTCTATCCCCTGAGCTTCAGGCTGGGGTTGAGGAAGGGCACAGAGAGGAGGTTTATAGCCTGGCAAGGAACATACTGGTCCTTCCCAAATTAAGGCTGCTCTGGGCACCTCTCCCTCTGGAGGACCCCAGGGAAGAAGAGCTGGGCTTCAGGGAAGGGTGTAGTACTCTTCAATTAACCCCAATCATGCTAATAATAACTCATAGGATTGCTGTGACATTGGGAAGATGTGACAGTGTGTGGAACTCAGGTGCAGCAGCCATACTAGCACACTGAAGACAAGGTGTGACAGGTGTAACTCACTGTCACTAGATGCCCAATCACTTCACCACGTCCACATTTGGCCCCTCCAAGATCATGATGCAGAACCTCGTGATCCCTGTTTTTCTGAGAGGGTGACACTCTTCCCTGAGGACACCAAGCTCCATCAGCGCAGCTGAGCAGGGTGACAGGGATGCCCAGAAAGCAGCGTTTCCAGCCCCAAGCCTGTCACAGCCACATTGCTTGCCTTTGATCTGATTTATTGATTGTATGACTCTGTAAGATTTTGTTCAGCAAAAGAGCTTTGCAATTCAGGAAAAACATGTTCTACAGTTGTAAATTTATCATCACTGCCCTAGTGCATATGCATGCACAAGCGCACGCACGTGCGCACGCACACACACACACACACACACACACACACACACACACACACACACACAAAGAATGAGAATGAGAAAGATCGAGACAGAGAGAGAGACAGAGGGGGAAAGAAGGGAGAGGGGCAATTGCAGGTAGCTGTGTTAGGTAGGCACTAGAAGGACCTATTAATGGTTTTTCTGTTCACTTCCACATACTACCTTCCATTGGCCAGGCTCTAGCTGGGCATCTGCTGACATCCCACAGAGCTTGGTCACAGCTAAGCAAAGCCTCTAGTGACTGCTTAGGAGTCTCCTCCCCATGGGCATCAGTGGATGGTGTCACAGCAGGCTGGAGCAGATTCGTGCCTCTGAATTATCATATGGATGCCAGCTCTCACCTATGGTGGGTTAGAGTAGTCCACTGACTTCAGGGGCAACAGGAAGGGGAAGCATACTTGGGGAGACACTTGGAGAGGCCTGGAATCATCAGATTGATCGATTGACACAAGACAATTGACCTGGCTGCCTGCCAGTTGGGAGATAGGAAGGTATATGCCGAGAAAGAGACTCTGCCGTGGACCTGGCCCTTCACTCATGAACTCCCATCCCTGGTTTTAGCTTAGGTTCTAAACAAGGCAAAGAACTCCCATTTCTGTCTCACAGGCCTGCAGTGGGAGCCACAGATGCCAGGGTCATTCACGGTGCCAATGTGTATAACTACACATAGGCCCAGGTGATAACAGACACTTGCCACCTGATGGAGACAGTGGGGATGGAACACGGCACAACTGATGTGGGGTACACAATTGATGTGGGGTGCAGAGATGGGGAGAAGGGAGACAGGAGCCTTTGCATGAGAGCTCATGGCACAGCTTTCCAAGTTGCCTTTGGGAAGAGGTCGCAGGAGCAGACAAGAATGTCACAAGATGGAGACCCCCCAAGATGCCAGTGGACCACCAGGTGGAGATGTCATGAGGCAGCTTGGAATCTGAGGGGGACATTGGGGCCCGGCAGCCCTGGGGTGTTAGGTGGTATCTGAAGTGGTATGGTGAGATCACAAAGGGCAGAGGGAAAGCTGGGGAATCAGGGGCATCTCTGTTCCTTCCCAGGACTCTCTGGGGGAAGGCAAGAGGGGGAAGGCGAGGTACAGCTGAGGGAGCTGATGTGTAATAATGAGGAAGCCCACTCCCCTCGTCTTCACAGATCAAAGGAAACTTCCCAAGACACAGAAACCAGCGTGTTTCTGGTTTGGGGGAGCTAGAACCTGAGCTTAGTGGACCTGAATTTCAGAGCAAATGTCATTCTCTTCTCTCACAGACTCAACTCCTACACATTTGGCAGTGACCAACTCAAATGGACCTCCTCCATGGGACACTTCTCATTCTCCATTTGTGTCCAATCCTCATCAGGATCCCAGAAGTTCTCACTCCTCTACTTTAGAACTTTCTCTTCTGGACATTGGTTTCAGAGTCTCCCTGTCCTGATAGTCCTGGGGCTGGAGAGTAGATGATACTCACTCCACTTCTGCTTGCCCAGAAGCAAGGTACAGGAAGAGCTGTCTAAAGGCTAAAGGCTTGCTGCGTGGTTATGTATGAAGGGATGTGTATGTATGTGTGTGTGGAGGGATAGATAGATAGATAGATAGATAGATAGATAGATAGATAGATATCTGCAGAGAGTAGATGAATATATAGACAAATGGCACATGCATGATGGATGGATGGATAGATGGATAGATGGATGGGTGGATGGATAAATGGACTGATGGATGAACATATATATATATATACATACATACGTACATATATATATATATATATATATATATATAGTTTGTGTGTGTACAAGTAAATACTCAGATGGGTAAATTGAAACGCATATAAATAAGACAGTCAACTGGCTTTGATTATGCAGATCAAGAGCATGGAGTGAGTGATGAGTGGATGGATGGGTGGATGGATAGATGGATGGATGAGTAGATAAATGGACAGTGAGTAGATGAGCGGGTGGGTGGATAGATGGAAAGGTTAAAAGAGTGGATGGTGCATAGACGGAAGGTGGTTGAATGAGTGGATAAATGAGTTGATAGGTAAAGAGTGAATGGGGAGCTGGATGGATAGGCGGGAGGGTAGAGAGTGGATACTAGAGTGAATGGATATGGAAAGATGGCTGGATGAATGGATGAGTAACTGGATTTGGTGGGTGGAAAAATAGGTGAGTAGATGAGTGAAGAGATGGGGGAGTAGAAGAATGGCTGAGTGGATATATGGATGGATGGATGCACAGAAGGGTAGAAGCATGGATGGGTGGATAAATGGGTAGGTGAATAAGCAGGTAGATGAGTGGGGGGCAAAGGGTAGTGGAGGGTGGGTGGATAGGTGGATGAATGGGTAGTGGAAGAACATAAGGTTTATCATCAAACAGTCCAAGTTTTGTTGTACCTCCTGCTCACTAGCTGCCATTCTAGGTATTGTGGGTCCTTGTCTCTGGGCCCTGGCTCCTCACCTTTGATGAGAGGTTCAGGGGGTCATACAAGGGCCTTGGGGAAGGCACAGGGAGGCTGTTTTGGGGAGCCTGGAGTGCTATGAGCCACCATGGAGTTCCCTTGCCAAATATTGCATCCAAAATGCACATTGAAGAAACATAATTTCCACATGGCTGGTTTTAAAATCAAGTAATTAAATGGGTTTACAGTCGGTTTTTAAAACAAGCTCTTTGAGTTATGAGCATAAAGCATGTCTCCGTCATGTCCAAGTCGCTCTGCCTTGAGATTTCTAGCACAGTGGGTTTTATAATTAGGTTGCACGGCAGCTCCATTGTGGCTGAGGCCACTTTGCAAAACTCATTTTGTGGCCTGATGTGACATAATTAGCCCTAGAAGCTCCCAGGGAAGGGTTAACCTGGGGTTGTCTTCTAAGGAAGCTGGAGGGGAGCCAGAGCTGGAGCTGTGAGGGAGAGCATCTTGGGAGATGTAGCTCTCAGCATGGAAGGGGAAGGCCCAGGATGCTTCCAGATGAAAGCCAGGCTCCCCGGCCCCCCGGAGTGTGTAACTGAGGTAATCTGCCATGGCCTCAGCCACTGAGCTTGGAGGCCACTGGCAGGCTTGACTCCATCCCCCAAAACATGTCCTCAGCGGCCAGAGTCTAGGGGAAGCACGGCTGCCAGCCAATGGGACGGCCACCAGTTGGATAAAAATTTCCAGTAAATGAACAAACGCTTAGCATAAATATATGTATGATATTTGAGACACAGTAAGAATAGTTCGTTGCTTATGTGAAATTCAAATTTAACTCTCAGTTCTTTCTCAACTTTTTTGTTGCATCCATCAGACCGACACTGAACTTGAGTCTCTGAAGCAGGTTCAGAGCTCACCAGTCCCTTGTGGCCCGTGTGAGGCCTACCGTGGCTCCTCATTACCTAGGATAATTGGCAGGCACTGTGAGAGGAGAATTTGGCTCTAAGGGGTGCCAAGGGGCCTGCCAGTCCCTGAGGGAAGGGAAAGGGAGGGCTTCACGCCAGCATGACTGAGCATGGGGAGCCAGTTGGGAAAGTCGCTTTAACAGATGTGACTCTAGAGCCTGGAAGAGTGAGGTGTGCACCAAGGGACCTGAGTGTAGCGAGAGTGGAGAGAGTAGGCTGTAGGCCACATGTCACTCCCTCCCTCTCACATATCCCAGGACGCAGCCGCAGCCGCAGCCTGCAATCTGAGGAGCGGTGCTGACCTGGGCTTGGGTCAGGGCAGGGACCTGGCTTCAAGACTAGCTTCTCCCCAGGCTCCTCCCTTCCCACCTGTCCAGGCTGGAGCTGGGAATTTCACAGGTCTGCCATGGGGCACTCTGTGCCAGCCTCAAGTTGTTTGGTCCTAATCATGCTGGGCCCACAAGGCTAGGACAGACAGGTGTGATGAATGCAGATGACAGAACCTGGGAACATGGACACGCTATGGCACTGGGGCCGCTCACACTGCCACACACCTCCTTTATGCCAGGCCAGACTCAAGTTCAGCTGGAAGCTGTGGGTGCACTGGAGACAACCTTGGTTCCACCTGGGCACACTCCATACCTGGGGACACTGATGGCTTAGGCAGAGGCTTGACCTGGAGGCAGCAGTGGGAACTTACCTGGACATCCAGTCGTGATATGGAGGCAGGGTGTGTAGTCCTCTTCTGCTGTCCCACGGCCCCTCTCCATCCCCCCACACCCAATCTTCTTTCCTCCCACTCTGTAGCCAACCTCCATCAAACCACGTTCTGTCTGGGTGATCTCACCATTTCAGGATAAAACTCCAGTGTCCCTGCCCATGGTACTCAGCTTGACCTCCAGCTTCTCCTCCTCCCATGTGCCCAACAGGTCCCCCATCATCCCTCAGCTGTCCACGCCATGCCCCATAAGTTAATCCCATGTTCCCAAACACGTCAAGTAACAGACTCACAAACAGAGACCAGGACCAAGGACAAGGCCAGAGTCCACTGTGGGCTCCGGAAGCTGCTTCTGGAAGCTGTAGGGCACTGTGTTTCAGTTCAACGCCATGGAACTTCCTCCCTGACTCCAGCTCTACTGCTACCCACGATGGCAGCCAAAGGTCACAAGGGAGATAGTGAGGTTGGCCATGCCACATGCTGAGCTGACCTTTGTCTTGCTTTCCTGTGCCATGGAGGACAGTGAATCTTTTCATTTTCTCCACAAAACAATTCAAACCACCTTTAGCTTGTGGTCACAGGGACATAAAGCCCGAGGAGCTGGACAGTGAGCAAAAACATGTATGTCCCACACCCAGGTCACTTCCAGAGGGGACTTTGATGGTGGGTCCAAAGTTCACAAGTAAAATCATGATGGGACTTGAAGGAGAGATGTCTCCCATGTGACTCCTGCAGTCCAGCACGTGTGTTGGCCACTGCATGGGTGTGGTGTCCGCTTGAGGGCAGAGGAGTGAGACATGCAGGCAGACCCCAGGCCTCTCAACCAGGCAGATCTGGGACCCTTAGTCTCCCTGACTGCTTCATCTGCCCCCGGCAGACTCAGCAAACAGCACCTCTGTCAAACAGGCTCTAGGTGATCCACCCAGGCTTTGGTGCCAGTCTTTAGAGGTGACAGTCCTCAGGAAGGTTTGTCCCTCCCCTCAGTCCCTCAGTGACTCTTCATTTTTCACAGCCCCGGTAGCTCCTACATGCGTGCCCAGGGAGGGCTGGTGTGTATGATAGGTGGCGCTTCCTTTCTCCTCTCTTGTCCTGTGAGCATGTGTGGGCTGAAGGTTAGATGTCTTTATGGACTTCTGGGAACTCAATGAATGAGGGATGCTCCAGTACCCAGTCTTATGCTTTGGGGTGGGGGTCACTGCTTGCTACCATGTCTCCCTGCATCCTTTTCTTCCCATCCAGTAAGAAGCTGTTTCCCAAAAGCTCCAGCTGCCAAGCTTGCTAGCTGGGCCGGCACCCCTTTGCCTGGCAGTCCCTTAGAGTCAGTCATTCCTGCTTTCTGGGGTTTAAACCCTTCGAGAGGCCTACAGAAGAAACAGATCTACTACCAGTGAGAGTGAGTGGTAGACAACCCTACTACTTTGCCATAGATTTGAGGCACCTATGCCCTCCCCCCCACACAGAGAGAGTGAAAAGATATGGGACCAGAGCGAGCACGAGAACTCTGTTCCCCGAGGTAGAGACCCATAGCTTCTAAAGAGTACGGCACTGTGCTCTCATCCTTTGTTCCTTGCTGATGTCATTTAATGGGCAGAATGATGCAATGTACCTTGGGAGGGTACACACAGGGATGGGTAGCACAGTGGATGGGACATCTCAAAGTCATTTTCCCACAATTTCCTAGACTAGTCCCCAGCTGCCTTCCCTGAAAGCCAATCTGAAAATCTAGTCATCTTGGCACTGGTAAGAGTTCCAGAAAGGCCTCGGACATTGTGAACTCTACTTCATGCATCTTTATAATAAGCCTGGGCCCAAGAAGCTGGTCCAGAGCAGGCCTTAGTGAGCTAATGACCATCTCACGATTACAGAACAGCAGCCTGCAGGTCACTGTGGTCAGGGACTCACCAGCGTGTCCACCCGGACAACGGCCAAGGAAGGGAGGGACGGCCAATGCGGGCTGCAGCGGCACAATTCGAGACACACCAGGGTTCACTGGTGGCCCTGGCTCTCAGGGCTGGAGGGACTCCGTGTGGCAGCCTGAGGGTGGGATACTGAACTAAGATACAGCGAGGGCACTATGAGGACAGGTCACAGAGCCTGTCCTGGACTCAGTCCCCTCATCTCCCACAGCACGTCACAGGGCCACTTCTGTTCTGCTCCTAGGAGCCCTCAACCACCCTTACTGCTGCTCTGCCCAATACTGTCATCCTGTTATTTAGGTGCTAGTCTGTGGGCCAAGGGCACAGAGCAGGACATGGTCCCCATCATTCAGGAAGCTCAACCCAGAAACCTACAAAGACCAGGGAAAAAGCCCGGGGGGAAGAAACCCCAGAGATTGGAGATGGGAAGAGTCGGAGAGGGGATGTCTCAATTCCAAGTATCAGGAGTGCTACCTGGAGGAGGTGACAGCAGAGATGAACGAAATTCTGCCAAGACTAAGACTTTTCGGAGGGTGGGGGTGGGGTGGGGGTGGCGGTAGGGGTCGGGAGGAGCGGCGGGTGTAGCAGGCTGGGGTCCTGGCAGTGTGAAGGGCAGATCTCTGATGGCTCCAGACTTTGTCTCTCTTTCCTGCTTACTAGTCTCAAGAACAGAATGTGCTGAACTGTATCATCTCAAGCTAAGGGGGACCAGCAAAACCAGCCTACTCTATCCCAGCTGGCCTGAGGCCAAGTGCATCTCAGAGTCCAGGGTGGGGAGCCCAGGGTTCCTGGAGCACTTGCTGAGAGATGGGCAATGAGGGTCACCGGTTGGGACTCTATCTGCCCTGGGTAGCTTTCGACACCCAGGACCTGACTGGGATGGGTCCCAGTTTCCGTTGCCCCAGGCTGCCTGTCTAACCTATCATAAAACTGCTTGCAGAGGGCTGGGGATGTGGCTCGGTTGGAAGAGTTCTTGTCTAGCTTGCACTAGGCCTTGGGTTCGATCCCCAGTGACCAGGTGTGGTAGCACATGTGTGCTGTCTTAGTATTTGGGAAGCAGAGACAAGGTGGATCAGAAAGACATTCATGGTTATCCGCTCTGCTACAGAGGAGGTTCAAGGCTAGTTTGGGCTACATGAGCTCCTGTCTCAAAACAAAGAAACAAAACCCGCTAATAGGCAGCAGTGTGTTCCAGCTTCATGAGTTCAGGGCTATTCAGGCTGCAGGGTTAGAACATGGACCTTGTTCCCAGGCTTGAAGGCTGCATGAGCCAAACACAGCAAGTTAAAAAAACAAATGTGAAGGTGAGGGTCCATGGTGGAGTGCTGCCTTTCATTTGTAACAAAGAAAAGAAAGACTCCGTGTCTTTACCCACAGAACCTTAAGAGAAAGGACAGGCAAATATTCCCAGAGCAGGGAGGCTCAGCAAGAGGGCGGGGCTTCAGCAAGAAGGCGGGGCTTCTAGAAAAGGCATTGACCAGCGCCTGTCAAAAGGCCTTATTTGGGAGTCATAGGGTGGAGGCAGGGTGGGAGTGGCAGGTTTGGGAGGTGTGGGAGTGGAGCTGAGGAGGGTATGAAAGGGGCAGAGCCAGTGAATTCTGGCAGGGGGTGGGGGGTGGGGGTGGCAGGGTGTGTGTGTGTGTGTGGGGGGGGGTGACAGTTAGATCTGGTCCTGGAGCAGGGCTGACCCCTGGTGGCTGTTACAGGCTGAGACTTTTGCCTAAGGGCACAAGGAGCTCCCGCCCCTGTGCCTCTGTGCCTGATTCCTGCCCAGTTCCTGCCCTGTCCCAGCCTAGCTAGACATTTCTAGGAGTGGGTGGGGGAGTCCCACCTCAAGGTCCTGCCAAACCAGGGGCTGAAGCCCCCTCCACTGTCTCCAGGTCTGGACCATAGCTTCCTGAGGGGCAGATCTGTACTATCCCACAGTGTTCCCTGGCTCAGGATTCAGTCTCCTCCCCCACACCCCCAAAGAAGGAAGCACATAGCAGGAGTCCTTCTGGGATTCATGCCTCAGTTTCCATGCTGGAGGTGAGCGTGAAAGCTGCCTTCCACAGTGTTAAGGGAAGAACACTACATCCTCCACTGACTTTCCAGTGGCTGCTCAGGGCCCCTTGGGCTCCCTCCTCTCTGTGCCCAGAATTTCCTCAAGTGCTGTCCCTTACTGCACACCAGCTCTTGACCCCTCAGATGGGGTCATTCAATGACTATGATTTGAGAAAACAAGAAACGAGATCCACTTACACCCTCCCTGCTCTTATTCCAGCCACTGAAAACAGCTCCCACCAAGTCTCCACGGCGCTTGCCTCAGGGGAGCTTACGTGTGGATGGTGAGGGAAGCCTGGGGCAGGAGAAAGGAGGCAGGAAGCTGGGGTGGAAGGGTGGGTTTAAGAATGCTGGGACAGGATGACTGGTGTAGGAGGGCTGGGGCAAGAGGCCTGGGGCAGGCAGGTTAGGACCGGAGGCTGGGGCATGGCTCCTGTGGGTTCACAGCCAACGAAGCATGTCACTGCAGACTGTCTGTAACCTCTTTCTCTTGTTTGTCCCAGGTCCCTCTCCCATGCCAACTCTGGAGCATACCTACTAAGCAGCCACTTGTCCTCAGACCCTGTCTTAGGTCTGCTTCTGTAGGAATCTATGCCAAACACAGGAAAGCCACACCAGTCAGAGCCAAGCTCACAATGCACGATTGAGGGCACTAGTAAGAACCCCCGGGGAGACAGGCAGCACAAAGGACTGAGCCCTGGGCTTGGAAACCCAGTTCTAATTGGCCACTCCTTTACCATGGGATCCAGGAACACAGGCTTCCCCTGGAACCCTGCCCCTAATCTGCAGAGTAAACAAGGATCTGCGCTGGTGAGACTCCCGCTGCCTAAGCCCAGGTCTAGAGTCAGAGCCTTGGCTGGACCTCCGATCCACCCACAACTGGGTGTGACTGTCGTGGAGTAAGCCTGCCATCCTCTGTGCCCTGATTTGTCTGTGAGTCGGATATTGATTCTGGGTCTACAGCTGCTGTGGGGATGAGGCGACAGACACTGCCTTGGAACATCAGGCACCGGGACACAAGGCAATTTTTAAAGACCATCTGAATACAAGGAGGGGCAGAGAGGGAAGCTGTCAGTAATGTGTACGTTATCGAGACCAAAGCTTCGACTGCAGGCCACGAACCGACGTGGGGCTGAATAATTGAGTGTGCTTTATAAAGGCTTCTGAACAGGCCACAGCCAAAGATTAACATCAGAGTTAAACGTGCCACAAATCTCATGTGTCCCTGGCAGTGCTGGCCCGTGTGGTATCATGGGTTTGCACTGCAGCCTTGGTTTTAAACATTCCACACACACGCTTTGCATTGTCCATGTTGCCATGCCACACAATACCAACAGAGCCTCCTGAAGCATCCCGGCTTGCATTCAAGATTATCGTGTATTACAACCGCATTGGTCTGCTGCATGTACAGCCTCTGCCCTTATAGACGTGTAAGGGTTGAATTACAAAAGACAGAGACTTCTAGTATTTCTCCATCACCCAAACCAGTATAATCTTAGATCGTATCATGATAGACATGCAAGCCCAACCATGTCAGTGTACAAGCTTGCTTTATTCTTTAATATGGTTAAGATTGTATATATACTAAGAAATTGTTTTAAAATTAATTTTTTTTGTGGTTCATCACCGGTGAGTATTTGTTTTGTATACTTATTTTAAATACTTATGTATCCAGAGTAATGAACATTTCTTAGCCAAAAAGGAGTCTCTAGCAGAAACAGTTCGAGGATGTCCACTGTTGTGGGAATTTGTTCAGCCAATAGCTTTGGGGTACAAGCCCTAGGGCATGACTTTGTCTGCGTATGTGACCCCTTAAGAGCTGAGAGAGAGAGAGTTGTTCATTCTCTTGGGTGCCCAGGACCGGGTCAAGCCGTGTGGAGCAGCTTGCAGTCGGTCTCCCTCCCCCCTCTCCCAACCCCTGAGGCAGAAGGACAGGACAGCAGCAGCTGGACCAGCAGGATCAGCAGCGGTGTCTTCCTTGTTCTGTGTCAGTGAGTCTGTATACCACTTGCACCCTCTTAATAAATTAATAATAGACCTCTGTGGATTGTCACATTATCTGGTGCCCAACATGGGGCACGAGCCCATGACCCTGAGATTAAGAGTCATAGAAATACCCATCTTTAAGAAGCCAAAAGATCTTGGGCATCTAAAGAAGAAGGGAAAGCTATCCCCCCAAAAAAAAATTACCAAGCAAAGATAAATCTGACCTAATGGTACTAATAGTCTTTTTTTTTTTAAAAAAGATTTTATTTATTTATCATATATACAGTGAATGTTCAGCCTGCAGGACAGAAGAGGGCACCATATCTCATTGTAGATGGTTGTGAGCCACCATGTGGTTGCTGGGAATTGAACTCAGGACCTCTGGAAGAACAGCCAGTGCTCTTAACCTCTGAGCCATCTCTCCAGCCCGGTACTAATAGTCTTACAGGGTAAAATCTCACTACATAAATGTTAATATCTCTTTACTTCTCAAAAAAGTTGGAGTCTCAACTCAATTAAAAATTAAAGCTGGCTTTGGAGTTGGAGTGTGGCTGTTTCCTTCTCTAAATCCAAGCATGTTGTTAAAAGAAAAATTCAGTCTCTGTCTCAAATCAGAGGAGCCACCTGGTGTGGTACAGAAAAAAACAAAATCTAGGGACTATTGTTGTCATAGTTCTCTTTCTCCCCATACTTATTTTTGACTCTTTAGAACTTTCTTTAGCTATATTACCATCTTAAAATTTAAACTTTCTATCTTCATATTAATACTATTTAAGTTTTCCACAGTGAACAATAAATTTTCCAACAGTGATCTCTGAAGTCTCCAGAAGGATAATAGGGCCCCACAACAAAAACTCTACCTAGTTCATATTAAGGCCTTTGAGCTGATAAACTTCACTCAAAGACCAGGCTTGGACTACAAACTGCTCAGGACAGTTCCAAGATGGTTAGCTGAGATGGTCCACCATCTTACACCACTCTAGCCAGAACTTTAGATAAGCTTTACCCATTACTCTGAGATTGGCTATAAATGTTACAGCTAGTCCTCATGAGACTTAAACCATTGTTTTAATTTTTACAGGATCTCACAGAGATACTGTGGCCCCCTAGACAGCAGGAAGAAATCCTAAGAAAACGATCCCCCCCCCCAACAGGTTTTTGTTTTCTTAGTGTTATGAATAATTGTCATCTGTTAGGGGTTGTTTTTAGGTTGTAATAGGGTTGGGGGTGGAACAATAGTTTAGACTCAGGAATCTCTTTTGGAATAGAAAAAAGTGGGATAGATAGGATAGGATAATAAGGTATATTATTGTATCTACTGGTAAACTAAAATAGCAATTATAAGTTTTAGATAATTTCCATTAGCATGGATTCTTGTATATTGATACAAAATGTAAAATTATTTTTCTATTCCTGTTTAAGATAATTTGTATAGTGATACAAAGTCAAAACTATATTTGTCATATCATACATATGTTCCTACTTCTGTTTTAAATATTTTTGTATATTGATACAAATGTAAAGCTATTTTTGTCACACTGTATGTATGTTCTACTTCTGTTTAGGATATTTTGCATATTGATGCAAATTAAGCATATTTTTGTCATATTGCACTATACATTTCTACTGCTGATTCAGATATTTTTGTTTATTGTCACAACTTTGAGGTCATTGTCCTTAAGCTGTATATCTGTTTAAAGATTGTTTATTTTATAATGTGAAGCTTTAGTCTTTAAACTGTATATTGATAAGAATTACAGGTTAATAGTCACCCATGCTTGTCAAACTTATAGTCATATTAGTTAGGTTTTCTAGATAAAAGAGATACATTTCAGATGGATAAGTAATCTTCAAACACTTCAAAGACCCAGAGAATATGGTATTTAAATGTTTTAATAATTTAGAATTCTATTGATGTGAGACACGATTGCTCTTGGCAGCACTGATCTACTCCCAAGAGGATGTTGGGCATCAAAGACACTCTATATGGAGTTTGTCTTCTTTTTGGCAAAAATGACCTGTTGGGCAAAGAACTGCCCTTGCCTTGACTGCTGACAGTAAGCATGCTGTCCAATCCAGATGGGCAGGACACAGGGGAAAGCTACTGCCGAATCTTGCCAAGACAGGATAGGACAGTCTTTCAAAGTTTCCTGCTTCTGAAAATGGTCTGCCAGATATTCTAGGCTGTAGCCAAAAGTGGACGCCCCAACACTGCAGAGAAACCTTGGGTGACTGTCCAGGCAGCCAGCCGTTTCTGTCATTTCTTGCCTTTTTTGGAAGTTGCTTGCTTGCACTTCCTGCTTATTCAGGTAATATAATTTTCCTTCTCAGGTCCTTGATGGGGTTGAAAACTAGATAGTTACACTTACATTCCTCTCATATCTTAGCTAAGAGCATATCAGGTACAAGACAGATTATTCAAAATAGGACAGCTATTGGAGTAATCTCTGTAATTTGCCAATTACTTATGGTCTGGACATTTAGTATGTGTTTCTTGCTTGATGTTGTTCTTGTTGGTTGTAGTTTCCTTTTTGTTTATGTTATTACCTTTTCTTCTGCATAATACTTGATAATTGTTCTTGTTGTATATAGTTTTGTATTAGATTTAGAACCTTCTTATTTATACAAAAAGGGGAAATGTTGTGGGAATTCATTCTGTTCAGCCATTTGGCTTTGGGGTACAAGCCCTAGGGTGTGGCTTTGTCTGCTTACATGACCCCTTTATTGCTTGCTTGCTTGCTTGACTGACTGATTGATTTTTGGGTTTTCAAGACAGGTTTATCTGTGTAGTTTTGGTGCCTGTCCTGGATCTTGCTCTGTAGACCTAGCTGGCCTCGAACTCAGAGAGATCCACCTGACTCTGCCTCCAGAATGCTGGGATTAAAGGTGTGAGCCACCACCACCCAGCTCACATGACCCCTTAAGAGCTGAGAGAGAGAAGTCACTCATTCTCTTGAGTGGCCAGGACTGGGTCAAGCATCTCCACCCCCACCCTCTGATGCAGGACAGGACAGTGGCAGCTGGACCAGCAGGATCAGAAGTGATATCTTCCCTGTTCTGTATTAGTGAGTCTATATCCCAATTGCACCCCCTTAATAAATTAATAATAGATCTCTGTGGCTTGTCACATTAGTCCATGACCTGGGAACCAATGGCAGTGATGGGAAATTGAAGGGATTGAAAGAAACAAAATGTGACAGAAGACTCTGTCAATCATATGTCTGGACTTTCTGGACACAACAGAAAGAATGGGAGACAAGAACACAGGTGCCAAGCTTAACATAGAAAGGTTTTGGTCTGGAAGGTCTCCAGAGGCCCACATGTGGAAGGTGGGCCCTCAGTGTGATGCTATGGGGGGTGTGGAACCTTTTGGGGGGGGTTATTGGGAGAGGATTAGGACTTTGGGGGCATCTCCTTGATAGGATAGTGGGACCCAGTCACTTGCTCTGTCTTTGCCTCCTAGCTGCCAAGAGGCGAGTGCCTCTGCTCTGCCATATGCCCTCAGGACAGTGTGCAGCCTCATACCAGGCCCAAAGTGACCAAGGACTGAAAACTTCCAGACTGTGAGCACCAATCAGCCTTCCCACCTTATAAGCTGTTTGCATTAGGGGTTTTGTTCTGGTACTAAAATGCTGACCAACAACCAGGAAAGAATATATAAACAGAAAATGTGAAAATAGAAATAAAAATTAAGATTTTAACGTAAAACCTATACATTACCAGTGGTCACAACATGCTTGAGGATTCTAACATCCTGGCGAATTACAAAGATTGCTAGACTCCTCTTTAAAAATCCTACCATAAGGGGTTGGAGAGATGGCTTAGGGGTTAAGAGCACTGGCTGCTCTTCAAGAGGACCTCAGGCTCAGATCCCAGCACTCACATGGTCATTCACAAACGTCCATAACTCTAGTTCCAGGGAATATGACACCCTCTGGTGGCCTCCACAGGTATTGCATGCACATGGTGCACATACATACATGCAGGCAAAACACCCATATAAACAACATAAAACAAGCATCTTTTTTTAAAAAAAATCCAGCTATGAACATTTAATTAAGAAAAGAGTCTAAATTATAAGGACAAATGATTTTTTTAAATAAAGAAATTTGTAACTGGCACAAACGGATGAAAGCAAGCCAATGTATCAACGTAAGTGTAAGATTTTAAAGGTGAGCTCATTGCCAAGGAGAGCGCCAACCAACATGGATAGAAGTTTTGACTCACAAGACAGTGTAACCATGTATGTGTTCTGATTTCTTTCTTCTTTCTGTGTGCATATGTGTATGAAGGCCCACGTGTGTATATGTGTATTATATGCATATAGTATGATGTATATGTGTGGGTATGCAAGTCAGGGGACAACCTCAGGTACTGTTCCTTAGGTGCTACTGTCCACACTTCATTAAAAAAAATGAGCTCTCTCACTGGAACGGAGCTTGTCAGTTAGTCTAGGTCGGTTGGCTAGCAAGCCCCAGGGCTTGGTCTCTGCTTCTGTAGCACTGAGATTATAAGTGGACATGCTTGCACAGGCTTTTTTTTTTTTTTAAATGTGAGTTCTGGAGGGACAGATTCAGTCAGTGAACCAATGGGGCCATCTCCACACCCCTGATTTCATTCAAATGGTTACTGTTAATTGTCCATTTAAGAGAATCCAGTGTTGACTGGGAGTTGGGCTCCTGAGCATGCTTAGGGTGGGAGAACACCTTGATTACATTAATAGAGGTGTGAAGGCCCTCCCACAGTGGGCGGCACCATTCCCTGGCTGGAGGCCTGGACTGTGAACATGGAGAAGGGGAGCGCAGCAGCAGCAGCAGCAGCAGCAGCAGCAGCACCCATCTCCACTTCCTGACTGAGGATGTGATGTGAGCAGCCGCTTCAAGCTCCTGCCACCGTGACCTCCCCGCCATGATGGACTGCACCTGTAACTGGGAGGCAGAATAGCGCCTTCTCCCCTCAGCTGCTTTTGTCAGGGTGTTCTCTCTCAGTCACAGGAAAAGAAACGAAGGCAATGCTTCCAAAGTATGATTCATCCTGACACGGTGGCGTGGCATAAAGTACTCATATTATGGTACTCACCCATGTGCATACACACACACACACACACACACACACACACACACACTCCCATTATTTGCTGGAGTCCATGTACATGTGACCTCTCATAGTCCAAGGGCCTTGGCAGATGGGACTGAGCTAGGAATTTTGTGATGAGAAGTCACTTTGGATCATCTGGGGAGGCTCAGTATTGTCACAGACTTTAGGAGAAGGATGTTGGAGGCAGTCAGAGAGAGGAAATTCAGAAACTGTAAAGGATAAGAAATGGATTTTCCATTCTGGCCTCAGATGGGGGTACGCCATGTGGGCACCTTAACACTGGCCAGTGAAACTGTTTCGAACACTGTGATGGTTATTTTTGGTTGTCAACTTTACTACATCTAAAATTAACTAAAAGGCAAAAATGGAGGGCACACTTGTAAGGAATTTTCTTAATTAGTGATTGATGGGGAGAGCCTAGCCCATTGTGGATGGTACCTGTCTCTGGGCTGGTGGTCCAAGGTTCTAAAAGAAAGCAGGCTGAGCAAGCCAGTAAACAGCACCCTTCCATGGCCTCTGCATCAGCTCCTGTCTCTGGGTTCCGGCCCTGTTGAAATTCCTGTCTTGACTTCCTTTGGTGATGAACAGTGACATGGAAGTATAAGCCAAAGAAACCTTTTTCTTCCTAAGTTACTTTGGTCGTGGTGTTTCATCCCAGCAACAGACACCCTAACTGAGACAATTGCCCAGCTTCCATGGCTGTATTCTTTTTCAAGTCTGCGGCCAGTTGTTAACACAGCTGTATGAGTTAGTACAGCCTTCAGATGGAGAGAGGGAGGGGAGCTGTACCAAACCTTGGACATTTAGGCACTTAGAAAACCCCTGACTTCTCCCTCAGTATGGTGAAGAAGGCCCAGATTCCCTGATCAACCCATGTCCACCATCACATCACATCTTATAGTCCCCTTGTTCTAGCAACCCCTTGTTCTAGCCCCAGGCTGTACCACTCGCCAAAAAAGATGTCAAAATGGACCTGGATGTGCAGGAGAGGCATGAAATCTAAAGGGCAGCCCAGGCGCAGAGGCCAAGGGAAATAAGAGAGCAGGATGTCCAGGCTAAGTTGGCTTCAGGGGCTACGTCCGGGGCTGGGTGACCCTATGCTCTGAGGGCTCTGGGCACAGCTCTCTCACCTAGTGATCAACTGTGTTTCTGCAAACGCCCAAAGTCTCCCAAGCCCAGCGTTCAGGGCAGGGTGACTGCTAGGGTGCCACCTGGTGGCACGGGTAGAGACATGTCCTGCAGTCAAGCTGACCATGGTCCATCAGTGCCGAGTGGACACTGGACAAACCCGGGTTCTCCACCTCTAGGAAATGGCTCTTCACAAGGGAGACTGGGTTTCTTCCTGCCTGGACAGCCTTTGGCCTCCTGAGGAGGGATGCCAACAAACTTCACTCATGCCCCTTGCTCTGCCTTTCCTGCTGCCCCGCCCCTCAGGGGTCCTCATCTCCCGCTCTTCCCTCCCAGAGGCACTGACATGGTGACATCAAAACCAGCACAAAAGCCGAGGCCCTGGAAAGTCCCTTCCCACTCATAGCAGCTCCTAACTAACACGAGGAGCTCACACTAACATCCGCAGAGGACACGGCCCTGGTTTCTATTCCTTATTGGCCAGTGTGTCTCCGTATCCCTGTCCTCTGCCTCTGTCCGTGCGTCCCCATCGCCTGACACTGCCATGTTGTGTGTGGACCTGCTGTGGATTTTCCACTCCACTCGTGGAAGATTGAGGGTGCCAACCCGCCCATTCCGTGAAGAAAGCGAGGGCAGTGCTGGGGTGAGGAGGAAGACATCCATGCCGGGAATGCAGCAGCAATGGGAGGCGTGGTGTCTGCTGGGCCCTCTTCCCACATGCTCCTCTGCCCCCCAACAATGGCCTGCTTGAACGTGTACCTAGCCAGCCATCAAGAGCTCCCACATATGGAGTGTGACACATGGTCACAATAGGGAGGAGAAAACTATTTCCTCAGTGGTCCACAAAAGGAGATGAAGGCAGTGGGTTTGAGTGCAGGACTTCCCATAGCCACCTTGGTTGGATGTGAAGGCAGCCTGAGCCCTTAGGGGCCCTTCCTATTCAGGAGCACACATATCTCTGAGGGTGTGACCCCTGAAGGACCCACAGGAGTGTTTCCAGCAATGCAATCCCCCAGAGCCACAGCAAAACCCGCCGGACAACGGACTACAGCAGCAATTACTACAGCCTTCTCTGAATGACAGTGTTGACCTTCCCTGGACTTTGTGTGCCTGGAAAAGCAGCAGTTCAGTCTCCATCCATACTCCAGAACCATCTCTCGCCTGGAATGCAGTTCATGGTGCAGTTTGTCTACCTGGATTACAGCCAGCCTTGCCTCCAAGTCTTATCTTCTCCCATAGAGGTTTAGTTGAAGCATTATCCCATTGACCTGTCTGAACCCCTGAACGCCCTCCCACCTGACCAAGCTTGGCTTCCGGCTCCATGCTCCATGGGTCAGACACACAGGGGAGCAGGAGGAACAAACCATGAGGGCCCCTCTCAGAGGATGTGGGTAACTCAACAGAACAGCAGAACAGCAGTGCTATTCAGCTACCCTGCACACATCTATGCACATCTTCTCTCCGTAAAGAGAGACTCTTTCTGCCTGGTCTCCCAGCCACTAAGAAAACTGACAGCTTCAACCTACGGCAATCGCCCCCTCCCGTTGTGACAGCCCCGCCCATGCCCATCACAGTAGCCCCTTCTCATCTCAACAGCTCCTTCCCATTGCAAAAGCTCCTACCGGCACAGCAGCCTGGCCACGTAGTAATGCCTCTCCTACTGCAGCAGCCCCCCCCGCCCCCGCCGCTGTGGTAGCTGCTCCCTCGAGAAATAGCCCACTCTGTACTACAGTAGTGTCCATATGTCGCCTCCCCTCAAAAGTGGATTTACGTTTTTGTTGGAGGAAGCCAGCAGTTCTCAGACTCCACCTCACAGTTGATTCTGTCAGAGCTCCGTTTGGCCATTTCCAGATTCAAAGTCCTCAAAGTCCCCCGGGCTTCTAGGAAACCCTGCCAGTCTGACATGGTGGGTTCCCAGGTACCTGAAGGGCCTTCTCAGTGGGAACCTAGTACAGGTCAAAGGTCTGTTCCCAAACTCTACTTCTGGCCAAGCCAGGTAGTGTAGGTGGGACGCTGCAAGAGCTTTCTGCTGCACCCACCTGCTCTGTAAACCTCAGGACCCCTTGATGTCTCCATGGAGAAACATCACCCTTGTCCGGCATCCCACTCAACTGTGAGGTACTTCCCCAAAGAATGCAGACTCCTCCTGTACTGTCTTTTAAAAAATGGCATTAAATGAAATTAACAAGCTTGTGCAAGGGGGTGGGGTGGGGTGGTGGTGGTGGAAATGGGTTTCATCACAATAGAGGAGGAGATTTGAAAGAACAGTTTCTTCCAGCCCAATTTAACTGGTAATTGAGTATCTTTTTGAGCCTGCTAATTAAACAGCATTTTCCCTGAGTCAAAGAACCGAGTTTTGGCACCCGAAGGGCACTTTGCAGACAGAATCTGACACGCAGGTCTAGCAAGTCCCTATAAAAAGCAACATGAGTCAAAAGAATGCTGTCTGCACTCCAGCTGGGGGTGAAGTCGTCTCAGCAGAGGAGGGGAGCCATGTCCCTCTGTGGACCACCTTGCCTCCACATCCTGTCAGCAGCCACTGTTCGTCTCTCCCAGAATGCCTGACTGACTTCCGTGGGGTCTCTATTGTAGGCCTCCACAATGTATCTGTCCTTTATGTCCTTAGAGAATAAAGATATGGCATGCCACAGAGCTAGATTTGTAAGAGGGATGCTGTTTCAAGCCAATTAAAACCCCATTCATAGGGATACAGACAGCTACCCACCAACCTTCCTGCCACAGGGAGGCAGAGGGGAGAGGTGGAGGCGGGCATCAGAAGCTCTGCTTTCTCAGGGGAAGCAGACGCTGCCGGGCCACAAAATCCCCCAAAGGCAGAGACCCCCGGGCACGCCCACTGCAGAACAGGTGCCTGCTTGTTAATGTGCCATGAAGGCTCAGGTGTATCACTGGTGGGTCAAACAGAACCTGTACTCCACCGTGTGATGACGACATCATTGAATCATGGAAGTACATCTGTGCTGGATACAGGAAACTGCCAGGCTGTACAAGGGCTGTGTGTGGTGTTGGGAGATGCACCTCAATACTGGCCCTGTTCCTGATATTAAAGCACCTAGGCTCCTTGGTGCCCGTGGTGTGCCAATGGGATGACTGGAGCCCTGGAGAGCTTTGGGTCAGAAACTGGTCCAGAAAGACTAGGCAGGTAGGAAGGTGAGTAATTAGCCCCACACAACCTCAGAGCGGGGAAGAGTGACTAAAGACTACCTCTGTAATAATGGTCCATGCATCCGGGCTTCCCCATATCCCCTCCACCATGAGTCTCTGAGAGTGTCAGGATTGGAGAACTCAGGAGGGCCTGGGAAACTCCACAAGACTCACACTTGGCCCTCTGTGTATCTCCACTCAGTGCTGCTGAGCAGTGTCCTTGATTGTTACCACTGAGTGTGAGTGGTACGTTTTCCCAAGCTCCTTGTGTCAGAGGCAAACTCTCCATTCCGAGTAGTGGACACAGGGACCCTCAGAACTCCAGCTCCATCATCCAGAAGCACAGATGAGGTCCTTGGTCTGCTCCTGGTCCATAGGGTGGGGTAGTCCAGTCTCTCCAGCCTGAACCTTCAGCTGTGCAGTGGGACACTTACTCCAGGCAGCGTCAAAATTGAACGGTGTTGGAAGGCAGCCAGCATTATCATAGCTAGAGTGGTAGTGTTGGGAGACATTGTGGATGTCAGGAAGTATTGTGAATAAAAGCAGCCTATGCCACACGAGTCTCCCTGTAGTCCTCAAGATGCTCAGGGAGGTAGCCGTGACTCTCGTGCAGGTGCCCAGGGAGCTGATATGGATAGGGTGCTGGCTCAGGATGCACATTCAGATGCTTGGCCCCTGCCGGTGGGGCTGAGTGCAGAGGAAAGCCCTTTGTCACTCTAGACCGGGAGCCTTGTCTGTGTCTGGAGACTAGCTCCTAGCTTCTACCTCTGCACCACCTTTGTGCCATCCACAGGTAGCACTGGGAAAGGGTCTTTCGTGGGTACATGGCATCACCTAAAGTCTAGACTGGAGGACATGGAGGCTCCAGAGGTTCCCTAGACTGAGAAGGCTGAGGGCTGCCTCAGTCCAGGTGTGTCTGAGACCACATGTAGCATGGTCTCATGGCTCTGCCCCAGATTTCTGTGATCAGAGTTCCCCCTATTCTCTTTGGAATCTGTGCCTCCCCGCTGAGCAGAAATTTTCTATTAAAGAATGCTAAAGAAAGGAAGGAGTGAGGGGACACATGAATCACAACTTATTCACTCTCTGGTCATAGACCCAGAGGCTACCCCAGGTAGCTGTTACCTGGCGGCGGCGGTGGTAGAGGGGGTGCATCTTGTTGATATTTAATTTCAGGGTCATCTCCAAAGCTGGTAAGCAGGGTCAGGTGAGGACTTTGTGGACTTCAAGACCGTGTAAAGTCTGTCCTCCTACAGCCCAACCAGCTGCCTGTGGGTTGAGGTATGCAGACTCTGGGCTCTGGGCAAAGAAGAGTCTCCCCTTGCCTTGAAAACTGCCCCACTTGTTTCCCACCCGAGGCCATGTGCAGATGCAGTGAGCAATGAGCTTGACAATAGTAGGTCCAACCACAGCCTACAAAATGCATAATGACCCATCTCACAGCAGAGCTGCAGACCCCAGAGGCACACAGCTGGTGTCTGCACTCGGCTCTTCACAGTTCATTGTCTCTGCCCCCTGGCTCTGCTGTCCTGGAGACTGGGGACATTTCAGTGCAGGACTCGGGGGCTTTCATTTCTCAGTCACCAGGCCTAGACCAGGTTCTAGCCAGCCAGACAGCTGGAGAAATGCCAAGCTGAAGAACTAGCTTCAGGGGGCCCTAAGCAGAGTGTGCCAACAGCTTCCTGCACGCCGGCTTGGCCTCTGCTCTTTGGGACAGCAACACTTACAGGCAAAGGCTTTGCCATGGGCACCTTCCACAAGAGAGCTTCTCGAGAGGGCAGAGGGATGGCTGGGGTTGACGAGTCAAACCACAATGACAATACGATGCATTTAAAATTGAGCAATTCCCTGTAAAATAAGTTACAGCTGCTCAGCTGCCATGCTCCTCAGCTAATGGGCACCTGGAATCCTCGCGTATAACTGCCAGCATCTGCCCCAGCTTCTCATCGCCCACCTGGGGCCAACCCTGCCACACAGGCATGGCCAGCACTTGGTCCACTTGTGGCTGGGCTGTGATCAGCAGCCATGTTACTGGGAGCTGAGGCCTGGAGTCATGATGGAACAACCCCTGTATGGAGGGAGGAAGATCCGAACATCTGGGTCCTTCTCTCTCTGTCTGGACAGAGCCCACGTACTGTGCCTCCTACAGGTGAGCTGCATGTAGCTTCTAGACCCTGCAGCAGACTGTATTCTTCAATGAGGATACAGTGTCTCCCATTGCACCTGCTCTTCTGTGGTGGACCTCCAATCCTGGCTTCCGGAATGATCTTATCAACCTATTCCGCAGCAGAGGGGAAGCCCTGTGGCTCCTGCGGCTCCTGGGGCCAGTCACAAGAGGCTCACCTCCCATCTGAGTCCATGGGTGTGTGACTTCCTCTATAAACCCAGCCACCATGTGGAGAGGCACCTGAGTCTCATGTGGAAGTTACCAATGGCCTTTTGCTGTCCCAGGGGAGCCGCAGGTAAGCAGGGGTCAGTTTCCCTGAGTATCCAGCTTGGAGTGACCATCCCAGAGGAACCTTCACGTGACGGCAGCTCCAGCTGACATCTGATAGTGATCCTGGCAAATGGGAGCCCAGCCGTGGTGCCTCAGTCCGTATGTGGCTTAAAGGATGGCTAACACCTGGCAATCTGGCAAAGTGGCCGCAAATAGCATGAGATATAGGTCTTGATCTTCAGGTAGGGTGACCGTCAGAATTTACAGCCACCGTGGACCAGGTTCTGCTCAAAGGTTTGTGTCATTTGTTCATGCCATTGGCAACGCCCCCCTAAATGGTGACACATGATTTCACTGTGCAAAGAGTGGGCTGGGTTTGCTGTGAGTTCACCCTGAACCCCTGTCCCCACAACCATGAGGGATACCCCCAGGACAGGACCCAGGCTGCCCAGAGCTCTGTTCTCCGTACCACCTGACCCCCTCATTGTTGAGCTAGAAAGGGGAAACTGCAGATAAGCTTCTGTGGTCATGGTCTCTACCTCCCATACTAGCAGCTGGGGGTGGGGTACCCCTGAGGAGGGGCGGGGCTTGTGGGTGCAGGTTTAGGAAGCCTTCTGGACTCCTAGGGGCTGCTAGGGAAGGACTTGCTTTCTTTCCTCCTTCCCAGATGCCAGGATCAGGTAGGTACCTAAGGTCTGACTGTCAGGACTATGTCATGGGGCTCGTACAGGCCTTACTTGACCTCTGGCTGCAGACAAGCCAAGGCATCCTGGTGCGACTTGCACTTTCTTTTATTTAAAATGATTATGAGAGTGGCAGATGAGGAGTGGGTGTGACTGGTTAGTGAGACTTTCAGACTCTGAACAACAGGCCCAGGTAAAGGGTAAAGGTAAGATTCTGAAAGAAGCTTGCCTTTCTGTCAGTCGGCGGGAGGGGTAAGGATGCAGGCGGAATTGCAGCTCAGGCTTGGGAGCTGCTTTGCTTCCAGGCTATTCCGCCAACTGAAAAGAGGATTCTTTTTTCTTATCTGCCGCCTGCTGGGATGTTGTGTTGGTCGGGTGAAATGGCCTGGTATAGTATGATGCTTTGGGGAGGTCCTGAAACAGTGGCCTCCATGAGAGCGTAGGGACTCGTAATCCCGGATAAACACAGACAGGACAGAATTGGGCAATAGCGTGTCCATGAAAAACCCATTCAGCTGAGCGGAGGCACCCCTGAGGAGGGGCAGGGCTACCAGATCAGAGCTCTGAGATATTCACTTGTACAGCTTTAGAAAGCTCTCTGGACTCCACAGTGGGGGGTGGGGGAAGTGGGGAAGGACTGGGTTTTCTTCAAAGGTCCTCTGATCGTCTTTAATCCTCCTGGCCTGAATTCCAAAGAATGGAAGAGGCTCCCTGGGGCCCAACTTGGCACAGCCAGCCTACAGCAGAATCCAGTGTAGGGGGCCCTTGTCTACACTTCTAGACCCAGAACTCAGGTTTCCCAGTCAGTGGGTCAGGGTGGGCTGGGGCCCTACCTGTGGAGCCCGAGTCCACAAGAAGAGCAAGATGGGCAGTGAGTGGTGGAGGTGGAGGATGAGGGTGAAAGAGCAGGAGTGAGGTTTGGACGCAGCCCCAGTTTCCCTCCTGTGTGCAGGGGCTCTGTGATCCGCTTCCTCAGCAGAGCTCACGCACGAGGATCAATATGCGCCAATCCTTCTGTGGGGATGCCCAGACAACACCACGGTGGTTTCTGCAAAACCATGGCTACAGTTTGATTCAAAGTTGCTGGCAACTGACTCCTTCCCATGCTTTTCCATGGCTTCTCCAGCAGGCACTGCAAACTTGGGGGCCTCAGACCCAAGTTTTTCACCTCAGGGCTCTGGATGTCAGAAGCCCAACTCCAGCCGAAGTCATGTTCCCTATGGGGACTCTAGGGAGGATCCCTTATCTTAGTCAGTCAGGGTTTCTGTTGCTGTGACAAAACACCATGATCAGAAGCAACTTGGGAGGAAAGGGTTTATTTCAGCTTACATTTCCACATCACAGACCATCACTGAGGGGGGTCAGGCCAGGAACTCAAACAGGGCAGGAAGCTGGAGGCAGGAGCCGAAGCAGAGGCCATGGAGGGGTGCTGCTTACTGGCTTGCCTTCATGGTTTGCTCAACCTTCTTTTTCATACAACCCAGGACCGCCCTCCCACATCACTCATCAATTAAGAAAACACCCCCATAGACTTGACTACAGGCTAATCTTGGGGGGAATTCTTTCCATTTAGATTGCCTCTTCCTGGATCCACCTAGGTTCATGCCAAGCTGATGAGAACCAGCCAGTCCACCCCCGAACATGGCACTCCAACTCCTGGTACTCCTTGGCTCTGAGCTCCTTCCCACCTGCACAGCCAGCCGAGGTTCAAAGCCACCCCACCATGTTCTTTCTCTGTGGGCCCAGCAGGGCTCTCAGCTGCCAGGAGCCTGGGACTAGACTGGCATGGGCTGATCCAGGACTGTCTTTCTGCATGTGGCACGTGTACAGCTTCCAGGGACGAAGACACAGACTCCAGGAAGGGGGCATGCGGGCACCTACCACAAGGACCTCTGTAAATACCATATAAGCATAAAAGAAAACGCACAGGTGACTAGTACCCAGCCTGTGGGGCTCTCAATCAGCTCCCAGACACACGGTGAGGAGGCACACAGCAGCAGGCTCAGAAGCTGCCTCTTCCCTGTGGACAGAATGAGGTAGAGTTCAGTTAAGAGTTGGGCATGGTGGCAGGCGAATCGCACTTGCAAGAGGATTGCTAGTTAGAAGCCACCCTTGGCCATGGTATGTAACGTCTCCAAACAACAAGCAAGCAAGCAAACAAACAAACAAATAAACAAATAAACAAAACTGCATGCAAACCACCCACGTGCTTACAATGAGCCAGCTGTGCTGGGGGCGTAGGGGAGCCCTGCACCAGACACTCAGCACGGGGGATGAGTGGAGGTCTCTGGATACCACAGGATTGGGGTGCTGAGCCCATTCCCCGTTAGCCATGTGCTGTGTTGCTTCGCGCATGGGCCTCGGTTTCCACGTCACCAAGATGGGCTGTGCCTCTACCTCCCTTTTACCTGGCATTTCGTGAGGATCAGCCTGGCCAAGTGTGGGAAGACATGTCAGCCCACTCTTGCTCTGGGGAGACCCCAGACCCCAGACCCCAGCTTGCTCTCCTCCTGGAGGCCTCCTGTCCTCCTGTGTCTCTAGGAGGGGATGCCTCTCTCCCTAGCTCCCTGGTACACACTGTTCTTTCTTTCTTAGTTAGCAAATAACAGCCTGGTGGTGCGGATGGAAGCGGGTCATGAATATGCATGACCCGCTAGTAATCAAACACCCTTCCTCCCAGAGAATGGAGCCCTGTGCAGTTTTCTGCCACACATTTAAATTCAAATTAGTCATTATTTAATGTTGGGACAAATCGAAGAAGAAGGTCATGTTTTCTGTGGTACACTTCTTAATCGCGGAGGCCCGAGCCCAGCGGGGTAGACAGCCCAGTCACACACGGTCTGCCTTTTCTAAGCTGACCATATTCTCCCCCAGGCACTTGGAAATGGCCACAGCCAGCCAGTCCATTTCATCGCGTGGCCTCCTCCCTCCTCTTCTTTTCGCCATCCTCGCATAAGCACGAGTCCTTGCTTCACACTCAGGCCCTCCTTCCCCCGTTTCCAGATTTGTGGTGGTCTCGATACCTGACAGATGCAGATGCCTGCCACTTCCAGCTGTGTGACCTTCCACAGGTCACACAACTTCTCTGAGCTCTAGTCTCTTCCTTTGTAAAACTGGGAGAATAATGGTTCCCATGGCACCTGGCATCAGAATGGCTCCTTGCAGTAGACACAGTCCTAACCTCAGTGACAGTAACCACCATGGATCCTGCCCCCACCAGCACTGATGCAGCTGCTCACCCAGCACCCTCTGTCTCTCCAAGCCGACCTCTGTACTCCACCCTCACAGCCCTTCAGTAAAAGTTCTCCCATGGGCTATGGTGACAGCTTGTCAGTACCATGTGCCAACTTCTGCCCTGGGGCATGGCTAGCTCTGATGGGTCTTCACCCCATGGCTCCGTTCTCTGGATCCATGCTGCTTGTCCATGGTCCTCTGATTGCCAAGCACCGAGGAGCACTGGGTGCCCATGTCCTCTGAGGACCCAGCAGGGCTCTGAGCAGAATTGCTGTGGGCTCAGGAGTGAAATGCCACACACACACACAGACCCAAGGAGTTGTGCCCACCCACACGAGTGCCAAGAACAGTCAATGTACCACACTACGCTGACAAGGGAGTGACAGAGGAACCTCTTCTCTGGTCCCTCTTCTCCTCCGCCAGCTCCTTCCTCCTGCTGGGCCACCTTGCCTGCGACAGCTAGCCTCAGCTTTCCAAGGAGGGTGTGGGATTCCCTGACAATGATCTGTGACCCCAGTGGCTCTATGTGAACCTCAGGGGTAAAGGTCACGGTGCCCATGCCCTAAACACAACCCCCGGGTGCACCACACCAGTACGGGAGGGGCAGCACTCTGCACTGCTGTCCTCAGGTTCCAGGGCAGGCACCACAGGGTGACCTCGGCTCAATCCATCATTCTTCAGCTGACATCAGGTTTCTAGCCTGGCTCTCTCCGCTTCAAATTCACCTTACATGTTCTGGAAGCCAGTTCCTAGGGTCTTCCTCAAACACAGAAGGCAGGAGGGGACTTTGGCCTGATCTGGCTACCAGGGCATGGTGGATTTCCGTTTATAAGGAAGGGGACGCCCGGTAGGGTCCACATTAAGACACAGCCTTCCTTCTAATAATGACAGAGCCAGCAGCTGTAGCCTCCCTGGAGCTGAGGCCAGAGTACCAGGGATCTGTCAGCTGGAGGCATTCCAGTGTGACACTGGGGACCTGGGGCTTTGCTGTGTCCTGACCTCAGGGGCCTCACCATTGGTAATATCACTAACCTCTCCCCAGGGAAGCAGGGACAAAGGACAGTGGCTGTCTGACAGGAAACCCCAGAGGCCCTGAATCCCTCAGGACCCAACCCGCTTCACAGTTAGAGAAATGGACCTTAAAACACAATAAAGAAATCCAGCATGAAAGAGAGCAATTCATCTTTTGTTGCTGTTGCCACTAGGATGACAAATTAGCTTCAGAAAACCCTCCCTGAGGGGGTGGGCCAGGTGTGGAGCGCTGGAAAATGACTCAAGCCTCGGCTCCTGGGTGGGGTGGTCCTCTTTGATATGGTGGCCTGCCTCTTGCTTAGCCTTGGCTGGCCTCCGTCCGGAAGCGCCCCTTCTGCCCAGGACTCCCTTGCTGCCCACCCTCCACCCTCTGCAGGGGCATGGCTGGGGCTAGTGAAAGCCGCCATCATCTGCAACAGGATGGGAGAAATAGCAGCCGGACAGAGCTTCCCAACGGGCCAGCTCGTGTTGTCAAAGTGACAGAAGATGGAGGCACTCCTGGGAGCCCAGCCTGCAGCTGAGCCCACCCTCCTTGGGAGGGAGACAAGATGCTATAGGCCTAGGAGGGAAATTCTAGGCAGTTGGGTCTCCATGGAAACCATGGGCCGTGCTGCTACTGCACCTGGGACTGCCTTGGCCCACTGGATGCTCCACTCTAAAAATCAAGTACCTGCCTGTATCAGCCACGGGTCAGGCCCTTTCCCAGCCAGGAGAGCCATGTCTTATGGATGACAAATCCCTCAGAACAGGGCTCTTGTCTGTGTTGTCTGTGCCCAGAATGGAGCTGGCAGGTGGAGTATCACATACTCCCACCCCAAATGACCTGGACAATGCTAAGGACACAGAATCACTAAGCAGTATGGTAGTGAGGCTATGTCCCAGTGCCAGGTCTGGGAAGGTAAGTGTCTTCTAAAGGGTCCCCTTTCCCTTTCAATCAAGACATGGGGCAGAGGTTGAAGCCCTATGTCCAAGTGACAGTGCTAGAGACAAGGGAATCTGAACTCAATGTGCCAGAGGACACAGCTCCTGGGACAGGTACCCTTTCCTGCTTGCAAGTGGCTGCTTCTCACTCTGATCCTGCTCACGGCAGAAAGCGTGCTGTGTCTCTCTTACTTGGACACTAATCCCACCCATCAAACCCCGCCCCCAGCTTCATTCACTGTCAACCAGCTTCTTAAAGTCCCAATGTTCAAATGCATCACAGGAAAGCTCCATAGTGAGGGCACAATTCAGTCCATAACAACACTCCAAAGAGTCAACAAGGACTTGGACAGATCCACACCCACCCGGCAGCATCACTCACAATGACCCACAGATGGAAACCACCCAAAGAGCCACTGAGAAACTCAAAACAGCTGTACTCCAAAATGTGGCTTTCCCCACAATGGAATATTAACCAGTTGTGAAAAGAAATGCCATCCTGACACCCCATACTGTGGTGGGGTGAACCCTCAGAGCATCAGCTATAAAAATCCAGCCATTGTCCAGCCCCATTTATGTGACATGTGCAGAATCTGCCAATCCAAAGAGAACAGCCCAGGGTTGCTTTCTAGTGTCTCTGGGGGGTGACCCAAATGTTCTGGACTAGTTGAAGATGAATCAACAGTGTGAGTGTACTGATGCTGGACTGTGCGTGGCAGTGTTGACCCCACACTGGACTAAGCATGGCCACTTTATTTCCAATGAGAAGAAATACCGCCAACTAGTGACATTCCAGGAAAGAGGTCAGGAAGGAATGGCAGCACCCTGGGCCATTTTTCTTTGTGTGTGTGTTTTTGTTTTAGGGAATTAGGAGACTGAGTGCATGCGTGCATGTGTGTGTGTGTGTGTGTGTGTGTGTGTGTGTGTGTGTGTATGCATGTTTTGGTAACTAATCTCCTAGTAAGTCCACTTTCCTTGGCATTTGACTGGCTCTGTACAGTGAATGAATGTTTTATCTGCCTTTGAGAATCATCTGCCTGGTGCTGCCACAGACAGGGCTGACTACTGTCCCCCAGCTACACATGGACAGGGCTGGCCAAACATAGACAGGGCTGACCACTGTCCCCCAGCTACACATGGACAGGGCTGATCACTGTCCCTCAGCCACACATTGGACAGGGCTGGCCACACATGGACAGGGATGACCACTGTCCCCCAGCCACATGTGAACAGGGATGACCACTGTCCTCCAGTCACAGGTGGACAGGACTAACCACTGTCTTCTAGCCACACATGGACAGGGCTGACCACTGCCCCCTAGCTACATGTAGACAGGGCTGACCACTGTCCTTCAGCCACATGTGGACAGGGCTGGCCACTGTCCTCCAGCCATACATAGACAAGACTGAACACTGTCTCCAGCCACCTGTGAACATGACTGACTACTGTCCCCCAGCCACTTAGGATGTCAGTGATCACTTGATGCTCTGCCAGAAGAGAGAGAACAGCATGTTGATTAGGGACAAGAGCCAGGGCTGGAGGCTGGGAAGGACCGCCAGCCACTTCAAGGGGACATAGTGAAGCTGTGGTTGTCAGGGCTGTGGAGAGGCAGAATAGAGGGAGTGGGGGACTAGGGACAGGGCAGAGCCTGAAGGCGCCTCACCTCCTTGGATCCCTGGCGTGGCTCACCCTGCAGGAGGTACTTAGTGAGCAGCTGACTCCTCAAGGTCAAGGAGGCATTTCTGGCAAGCAGCACCTCAGCCCTTCTCATGGTGAGGCAGCAGGTGAGCATTGCTTATCGTCAGGGCTCCAGGCCTCGATCTGCAAGTCAGCCTGGAACACCATCTTGGTTCCCTTGGCACCCTCTGTGGATTGGATGCTACATCCAGATGACTCAGGTTGGGTTTGGGGTATCAGCAGGGAAGCACAGGCTATGGTGGGTGTAAGCCTTCAATGGGGGTTGTAGAATAGACAGAAGTGGTCCTACAATGTGCCCAACCTGGCCTCAGAGATGACTCTGCTGCTCTTGGGACTATATGGGGATTCTGTCTCCCTTCTAACACTGCCCATGGCATATGGTGCCCATGGCCTTTGGAGCTAGGGGAGTCTCATTCTGAAGGGCCAACCCTGGAGGCAGAGGCTACCAGCATCCTCACTTTACAGACAGTGTAAACATAGGGAGGCGTAGCAGCTAGCCCCCGGGTCACACAGCAAATAAATGGCAAGTTCCCCTGACCTAGTTGAGAGTGTACTTGAGCCTCCAACTTCCACTACTGTGGGACCAAGACCTTCCCTCAGCCCCAGTGGACTGGCAGGACCTGAGGAGGAATGCCAGAGGCCGGAAGCAAACAGTCAGATACTGCATGCTGCACTACACTGGGGCCCAGTATGCCACACAGTGCTGTGGGATGTGTTTCTGTATGCTGTGAATATGTGTTGCTCTGATTGGTTGATAAATAAAGCTGTTTGGCCAATGGTGAGGCAGAATAAGGTTAGGCGGTACATTCCAATTAGAGAGAGAGAGGAAGAGGAAAGGAGAGGCAGAAGAGACACTGCAAGTCACTGCCAGGAAAAGCAAAATGTAGAAGTACTGGTAAGCCATGAAGCCACATGGCAACTTATAGATAAATAGAAATGGGTTAAGATATAAGAGCTAGCCAGCAAGAATCTTGAGCCATAGGCCATCCAGTTTGTAACTAATATAAGCCTCTGTGTGTTTACTTGGGACTAAGCAGCTTTAGGACGTGAGTAGAAGAGATTTGTCCCAACAGTGGACCAGGTGGGACACAGGAAAACTTCTGACTACAGCGTAGATTCCTCCTGTGTCTGGGCAGCAGACTTGTACCACTGGAACTGTCCACCATGGGTCTGTGAGAATGTGGCTGAGCCCTGCTCTGAAATCGTAAAGCCATATTCTTTTGCTAAGTGTCTACAGAGACAAAACGCGTCTGGAGCCGGGGTCCCTGGAATGAAGTCGTCACGTCCTAGGAGGGAGAGGTGGCACCTGGGGACTTTCCCGTGCTCTCTAAGGCATAGAGGAGTGCTATGGAGACACAAGACAGCTGCTGGCACTGGTGTTCTCTAGGGGTGAGGCAGGCTCATCAGAGCCTGGGTGGGGCTGAGCAGACCTACAGTCCTGCTCTTACATGTGAGCTTCTCCCCCTCTGAAGGTAGATGCTTTGGCAACTATGAGACAGTCCAATATTTGTCCTGAGAGATGGAAGGCAGTCTCTGTGAGAGGACTGTCAGGAGGGCAAGAGAAGGCAGGATAACATCACAGGAAAAGGACCAATGGTGGATGTCCAGGTGACAGGAGGAAACATGGCTTTAGGGATCAGAACACAGAGATCCTACCACAAAACAACAGGGGTTCTTGAGAAAGAAGCCAAGACGAAGAGATTTCCAGAAAACAGTCACTCAGTGATGCTGCATTAAGCCAAATCCCTGGGCAGAAGCTGAGGGCATAGCAGCCCCAAGCTTGTAAGACTGAACAGCCAGCAGGACACGCCATGGGCCAGACGGCACATCCGTGCACGGCACCAAGCAGTCCCTGCGACACTGAGGAGGGAAGGGAGATAAGACTCTAGCTCCTTGGGATCCAGTCCTTCAGCTGTGATGAAGTCAGTAAATGGAACATTCTGGAACGAGGCCCGTGCCCCACAGCAGTGCTTGGAAGCATGCCTTAGCCGCGGGGAGATGAATCAAAGGAAGAACAGGAGAACGGAGCCAGTGGGCATACAGCATCGGATGCCTCCACTGCAGGAAACACGATGATTAAAGCATGGCTCTGGAGCAGTTAACTCAGGAGCACGCTAGATCTTCCAAAGTGCCAATCTAACGACAACAGTCTCTAACTAGGGCCCATGGCACCGAGGAGGGGGGATGCGAATTCCTGCCCCTTTACTCCTGGTGCTTTTGGGGAGGTTTCATCAGAGCCGGGGCACTGACATGGGAGAAACGACTGGCCACAGGCAGGGGAAGGCCAGGCCCCTCCTCAGTTCTAGAGGTAGCCCATGACAGTTTTTTTTTTCTGAGCTTTGATTGTTCGTGTGTCCCTCCCCCACATGGCCCCAAGGCTTAGGTTGAAGCTCGAAAGTTTTGAGGTTCAGGACTACGTGTGGACTATGCTGGGGCCCAAAATAATGCCACTACCATTGCTGCTGAGGGCCTTAAGTCTTACCACACACCTCCACAGCCATGAGGACATAACCCCAAGGGAAATAGCCCCTAGTGCCATGCTGAATGTTATGCGTTTTTTTCTCCCTGTCATCCCAGCAAGGCAATATGCCAGGCACTGCCACTCGTTCACCCGGAGCCAGGGCACTGTCCTTGCTCCCTTTAGGCACTCACACCCGGAGTCACAGACCATGAACCACTTGAGCAACATCTCCCCTAGTGCTGTAGCCACTCGCCTCATTCACAGCCCTAGAGCCTCTGCTGCAGTGGTCAAACCAAGCCGGCTCCATCCTCTGGTCTCAGCTAAGCAGTGGGAGAACGCATGTCACTTTAGACTGCTCCCAAGTAGAAGGGGCACAGCGACCAGCACAGTGCTCCTGGAGCCCTACCTGCAAATGCTCTCTCTGGAATGGGAGTCCTTCCGTCTAAGCTCTGGGGTGGGGAGGGGAGCAGACCCCAGCTCCCACAAATGCACCCACAGGGGCAGCCTGGCCTCTCATAGCCAAGGTGGCAGAGACACAACTCACCACCCAGGAATACCTGGGCATGGTTCTGTTTCTGTCAGTGTCTGACTTTCGCTCTATCCATCCTCTCTGCTCTCCAGACCCCAGGCATCCCTCCTGTAAGAAGAAAGGGTCTTGTTGGAGGCTGGCAGAGCCCTGCCCAGACCTGTGTCCACAGAGGGACACTGCTTCCAGCCTCCACACAGAAGCACCTTCTTCTTCAATGAAGCCTTCTAGTTTCCCAAGCGAGCTGCCAGCCAGGACCTGCATATTAAGTCCTGTGATGGACCTTGCAGTTCTTCATTCTTCCTACATCTCCTGCCCTCCTGCCCCAAGCAGATGCCACTGAAATCTCCATACCCCCAGCCTCTTTTCTTCTTGCCATGTCAATCCTTTTACTCTGATGGAACCATTGAGTGATGGATCCTGTTAGCCAGCTCAGCACCCATTCTGGCCTTACATCCCCACTGTCCTGGACCCTGGAGCAGATCTCAGTCCCCCACCATATAGACTAATTCTGGCTCTAAGGCAAGCCTCATGAGAGGTCCTTTCACCCTCTACCATCTGAAATGCACATGCTCTGGATGCCCAGCTGTTTGGTTAAGGACACATACTACATGATCTGTTCAGGGCTTATGTCATCACATCACATGAAGGAGACTGGGGACTTTGTCATCAGACAGTCATCTTTACCTGAATGTGCTGTGTGACCTTGGACAGCATGCATACCCACTCTTGTTGGAGACTGACCCAGGACCGTTTGACCCAGGACTGTTATGTCTTAAGTTTTTCTGCTTAGTGGAGTCTTGCAAAAACAGGGCATCCTTGGCCTAACCACCAAATTTACGTTTAGATAAACCACTTGGCATAAACTGTAATCGGCCAGCTGCAGAAGCCTGGGACCAAAGAAACACCCTACCCTGACCACCCTGACTTCTTCTCAAGAAAATTTTTCCACTCTCCCTGCTCCCCCTCCCTGCCTGAAATCCTGCTTATAAGCTGCAACATGCTGCCAATAAACGAGACCTTGACACGACTCAGACTGACTCTGTCTTTCTTTATGCGCCTGGTCTCCTTCTTCTCTCGCCCCCATTGGCTTTCAGGTGGTTCCCTCCTCGAGACCCTCGAATAACCTGACCTGCTGGACGGGTCAACTCTGAGCTCCATTTTCAATATGTATGATTGGGACTAATTCCTACAATCAAGGTTCTTTGGGATGCTGAAATTAAGGTCTGTGAACAACTCAGTGTCTTCAGAACAGAGTATAACCTGACAAACAGCAGGTAACCACAAAAATGGCTAAGTCCTTAGCATCTTGTTCAATGACTGTTTTTCCATTTTGCTTTGTGTGTGGGAATTTCACCTGCATGTATGCCTGCTTCACCCCAGAAGCCAGAAGAGGGCATCAGGTCTTCCTAGAACTGGAGTTACAGATGGTAGTGAGATATCATGTAGGCGCTGGGAATTGAACCTAGGTTCACTGAAAGAGCAGCCCATGTTCTTAACTGCCATCTCTCCAGTCCCTCAAAAACTATTTTGAAATCATTAAAATGATGCTGAGGTGGGGAAGTGAGGGAAATTCAGACTATAAATCACCCCAATCGTGTAATAAAGGTTCAAGGACAAACTCAGGAAGAAAATGGACACACGGAGCCATTAGGAGATGGTGCCTTTGCAGGTGGCTAATGCTCCCTCTCGTCTTTTGTGTCGCTCACAAAGAACAAACATTCCTGCAGAAGGGGGCTTAGGATCCAGTTCTGGGCAGGTTCCTGGTAGCAGGTGTCCACCAGGCGCAGAGGGCAGATTAGAGGCTCCCACAGGCCCCACAGAGACCAGCCAGGCACTGCTGGGATAGCACCTTGGACAGCACCCAGGCTGCCGCCCAGAGGGAGCTTTCAGGCATGCCAGGCTGTGGCACCTTGCTCTTGAAACAGGGAGTCCCCCACTCAGATCCCATAATAGCCACATAGATGAAGGACATCTCTCTTTTCCCTTAGGATGGACCTACTGTGGCCCGTGATCGAAAAGGGACTGTGAGGGCTAATCCTATCATCAACAAGACTGAATTTGGATTCACTAAGGAGATGTACCTCTGGCGTATCTGAAAGGGTGCGTCCATGGAGGTTTAAGTGAGGTGGGTGGCACATCCCATGGACTAGGGTCCCAGACTGAATAAAAATAAATTAAGTTGAGGACCAGTGTTCATCTCTCTACTTCCTGATGCCACAGAGATGTGAAGCAGCAGCCTCACGCTCCTGCCGCCACAGCCGTAAGAGGTTCCTGTTGTGATGCGTTCCCTACCATGGCTGACTGCACCCTCAACTGTGAGCCTGTATAATCCTGACTTCCTTAGTTGCTTCCTCTCAGGCAATTGGTCACAGCAATGAGAAGACTGACCAATATTGATATCGATGTTTTGTTCCAGCATTCAGTTATAAACATAGCTGTGATGTGTGCAATCAAGATGACCAGAAACACACCTATGTGTGTCCCTTCACCCTCACTAGCCTGGATGTCATCACACTGCCACTGTCACCTCAATGTTTGCCAGTGTGCAAAGTAAAAAGCACATTTGTTTGATTTTTCCTCCCCAGCCCACCCTCACCCATGACCCCATCCCCTAACCCAAGGCCTGTGAGAAACTCTGAGACTAAATTCTCCATTGGTTCCATCTTACAGATCGGGAAACTGAGTCCAGAGGAGATTGTGTCTGGTCAAGGCCAGGAGGTTGGGTAGAGCTGTGGCCCATCCCAGGCCTAGAGCCTGGGCTCCAGCACCAGGGACCACCCTCAGCTCTGGCTGCCACAGAGAGCCTGGTGATTCCCACTTAGTCAGAAGACAGAAGTGGACACACAGAAAGGTGGCTGAACTGGAGGTGACTGAGCCGTGGACAAACTGGCCGCAGCGCAGAGCACAGCCCGCAGCTGCCAGCAGCTTTCCAGGAAACACTCGAGAGCACTCTAGTCAAGAGCACTTCTCCTCTCTGCCCTCCTGACCTCTGCCTGCCCACTGGAGCGCTGATGCTGGGAGTCACGTGGGAAGGAGATCACTGTCCTCACTGCCATCTGCTGTCCCCGCCCGCCCCTTCCCGCTCTGATTGATGCTACAGCTTTGGTTTCCCCCTACACCCCCAGCCACCCCTGTGCCAACATTGACCCCTGAAAACAGAAAACAGGCTCAACAGGACTTCTGGAGTCTGGCCCTCTTCCAGGCTCCACAACTGAGGAAGCTCAGAGGCTATCTCCGTTTTTGATTCCCTGGAAATCCCAGAGGACTGTGACAGTCTGTTCCCAGATGGTGAGCTGATGGCTGCTGTCTTAGGTGGGACACACACACACACACACACACACACACACACACACACGGTGAGAAATACACACACACACACACACACACACGCGCACACACACACACACGGTGAGAAATACACACAGATACACACAGAGACATACACACACACACACAGGGTGAGAAATACACAGATACACACACAGACATACACACACACAGATACACACAGAGACATACACATGCACACACGTACACACACATATACACACACAAACACACAGATACACACAGACACATACACACAGAGAAACAGATACACACAGACACACACAGACACACACACATACACACACATAGGCACACACACATGTACACAGACACACACAGACGTACACACACACACACACACACACGCACACACGTACACAGACACACACTCTCATGCCCTGCAGCCGTGCAGCTCTGCTAAACCTTCTTTGCTAGGCTCTGTAGCACTTACATGGGTGGCCCCTTGCCCTCTGGCACTCCCCCCCCCCCGTAATTCTTCCTCTCTGACAGTAACTCCGGATCCATGTGTCCCTCTGCCTCATCACACCTCTAGTCCATATGTCATACATGTGCCCCTGTAACCCCTCTTCACATAAACATATCTGTGACCACAAGGTCTTTGGGTTTTCTTCCACCCAACTCTTATTCATCCCTCAACACCCAGGAAATGCTCCCTTTTGTAGTAAGACACCTCCCGGGGTGAACTGACCCTGTTTTAGTCATCCAAGGTGTGCCTGGCAGGATTCTAAAGGCTGCTGTCATCTCACTTCCTTCCCATGGCTTCTTCTTGCAAATTGCAGGCAGCACAGAGCACTACTTTACACATTCAAGTGCGTTTTTACAGCATCTTCCACGGTGATAGCTGTGAGCACACTCGTGTTTTCTGAATGAAGCTGCTGATTGTTTGACCCCATTTTGGACTTTCTGGTGGCGATTATTCCTCCTACTGATCATGGGCCAGGAAATACGGCTTTTGTTTGATGGGATGGCATTTGAGCTAAGCCAGTGACTTGAGCTGAAAGAGGAAACCACAGGTATGTACCTAGCTCTGGCACACTCATCCCTGCATTTGACAAGGAGCACCCAGACCCTGGAGCTCTGTGTCCTCCTCTCTCATACTGCACACACATAACTGTGCTCAGCCACTCGAATCTTGCTTACTCTCTGAGATGTGACTTCCCCACCCCCAAACATGGGAAGTCAGTCATCAATCCACAAACCAACAGAGCCTTTCAAAACACTAATTTCTTAATTATGGACTCGAATCATTCATTTGTCAAATTACTGAAGGGAAACAGACACTTCCTCAGCTCACTGTGAACACGTGACAGTCAGACCTGGAACCTCTGCTCGAGGACCCAACAGTTTTTCTGCACCCAGTGTAATTTCTAAAGCCTCTGTACAGGACAAGGATTGCCCTCTACATGTGATCATAAACATGGGAGCGTGGCCAAGGAGCTAAAACTCTTAATCTAGAAACCAGGGAGGTAGCTTAGTGTATAAATCGCTTGCCACCAAGCCCGAAGAGCTGAGTTTGAAATGCCAGAACCCATGCAGAAGCCATGAATGGCAGCACATGTCTGTAATCCCAATGCTCTTCTGATGAGATCGGAGATGGAGACAGGACAATCCCCAGAAGCCCACAGGCCAACTGGCCTTTCATAGAACAGCAGTGAAACAGCAAAGAGACCCTGCCTCAAAGGTGGAAGACAAGAGCTCACAGCCAAACATATCTGGGACAACTGGGGCACACGTACTTCCTTTTTCACGGGTGATGAAATCTAAACACTGGCCAAACAATTTCCAATGAAAACTGATCAGCTACAAGGACACACACACACACACACACACACACACACACACACACACACACAGTGGATTTCAATGGCAGCTTTGGAAAAGAGTGACAGATGCAGTAGTTTTCCCAGCTGTGTCTGACATGCTGTGTTTTAGACATGGTGGGATGCATAGAATACACAGCACAAATGACCGCTCCTCATATTGTACACGTAGTAGTCAGAGCATGTGCACTGACCACACTTGTCTGGTCTGTCCAGGGAGCTGCACTGCTGTCAGACAGGACAGGCAGGGTGGACAGGAGAAAGTCTACCAGAGACTCCCTCAGGAAGAGACTGGGCTGAGCCCAGGCTCATATAGCAGGAGCCCCAGGTCCCATTTCCAGCCCCGGGACTTCACGGTGCATCCTCAAAGCAGAGAAAGCTTCCACGCTCTGAATACATCCTGCTGTCCCGTCACTGATGGCAGGCCTCAGGGCTCCCCAGCACCTGGAGGTCACATACAGGGTGGACTGGGCCAGAGTGAGGGATGTCCAGGAGTCCAGGAAGGTAGTGTCCCCATAGGAGAAGGGGACAGTGTGAAGAGAGGAGGAACCTCAGAGACAGGGAGCCTCTTCTGAGCTCAGGCATCGTGGGAGCACCATCTTTCAAATGATTGAGGCAGCTTTACAGGACTCCTAAGAGCCCTCGGGGACTATTATAGATTCTACTTATCTCCCTCCTTCACCCTTCCTTACTCCTTCTTCCACAATAAGCCATGATCCCACCACTGTCCCGACCTGGTTTTCAAAAACCTGCCTGCACCCAAGATGACCCATCATGACATTGAGACAAGCATGGGGGAGTCAGAGGAGAACTCATTAACCTAAGGCTTGGGTGGAGACAGGTCTCTACCGTCCGAGAGAGAAGAAGGGCTGGGCTCTGACTCTGGCTCCTGGGAAACTACCTTCCAGTCAGTCCTCCAAGGTGGGACATACAGATGCCAATATTACCTCCTGGGGTAGGAGACAGGACTCATCCTGGCACAGCTCACCAGAAAGAGCCATTGGGGCACTGAAGGTACATGGATTGGCTCCTGATGCTCCAGGAACCAGTGACCACACAGGGATGGTTTCCCAAGTGACTGTCCCTGGAGATGATAAAGCAACACTAAGATTTAGAGACAGGGCCAGGAAGGAGACCTGGCACAGTGCACAGGGACAGCATTCTGTGAAGCAGGCATTGGAGGATTTTTTGTGTGTGTGTGTGTGTGTGTGTGTGTGTGTGTGTGTGTGTGTGTGTGATGGGAAGAGGCCACAGAGGGGTCCCGATGGAGACGGTACCCAGCCTGGGCTGGGACAGCACTGACAGGAAACTCCTGCTGTGGTCCAAGGAGAACAAAGAGCCTGTGGAGGAGCTGCAAAAGAAAGGTGGGCCCGGGTGGAGGACTGCTGTCCATCCTGTGGGTGGAGGACTGCCGTCCATCCTGTGGGTGGAGGACTGCCGTCCATCCTGTGGGTGGAGGACTGCCGTCCATCCTGTGGGTGGAGGACTGCCGTCCATCCTGTGGGTGGAGGACTGCCGTCCATCCTGTGGGTGGAGGACTGCCGTCCATCCTGTGGGTGGAGGACTGCCGTCCATCCTGTGGGTGGAGGACTGCCGTCTATCCTGTGGGTGGAGGACTGCTGTCCATCCTGTGGGTGAAGCCACTGGGGGTCAGCCACTGGCCAAGGGACTCACCGGGCAGAGTATGAAGACACCAGCTCTGGGTTTAAATGGAGGAGGCTGAGCTGAGCAACCAGGCCAGGCAGGGTGATATCTGCTTCTCTTCAGTGCCTTGAATGAAGGCTGTCCTTATCCTCCCTCTGTCTCTCTAACTCTCTAAAGCTGGGGACAAAGAAATCCCTGAACTCTACTTGGGCCCCTACTCGACCTGAGTGGCAGGGAGAGGTTGACACTCCTTCTACTGAGGAACCCAGTGGCACTGAACGAACTCTGCTTGTCACCCAACAACCCAGGTGACTGTGGTCACTGTGACCCAGCTACACATACGAGGGAAGGGACATCCCTGGAAAGGTTAACTTGCTAAGGACAAGAGCTTTCAGTGGCGGGCTCCTGCAGCATGGGGACATAGGTGGAGAGCTTGTGTCCTTATGAGGGCAGAGGGCACTTCAGAAACCAGGGCTGCTGTACCTGAAGATGACAGGTTCCCAATGTGGACCCAAGGTGGCTGTTGTTACTCACGTGCTACTCATACAAGCAGTAGGCGAAGAGATACTTTGAGAGGATGAGAACCATCTCGTGGGCTGGGGAGGGAGAGTCTGAAGGTGGCTGCTGGGAGCTGTTTCTGGTGTAGAGATGAGCGCTGCTCAGACAGGCTCTCCTCCAGGCAGAGTTTCAAGTCTCAGAAACAAATTCTTGGTCTTTTTGAGAGTCTTCCAAACAAAGAGACTCGGTATGTTTACAGTTATTCGTTGGGAGTGTTTAAAACATGCAAGCTAATCAGGGCAAACTCGGGAAAGTCACTGGCCTGGGATTGATGCTGGAGAGCCAAGATTTAGAAGGTGATGTCAACACTGCTCCACCCCCGTGAGGCTTCATGTCTGTGTGCACGACACGTTTCATTTTCAAGGCCATTATCATCAAACATGCAAAAAACCAACACAGACCCGGACTTGTTCCCAAGGGTGAGAAGACCGAACGGTGAACATCTTCATCTCGTTCATCCCAAGCAAGTACTGTTTACATTAAATCTTCAATTGCAAACATAGGTTTTCACCTGAGAGTGTTTGAGTTAACATGCTTCACTACATGTTCAGTGCCTCCTTTTAAATGTTTGCAAGGAGCAGCCTATGTGACTAGAACGTGGGCATTCACACACATGCAGAAGTAGAGGCAGGGATAAGCATTTGCAGCTTCCACTAATGGGTAAGTGACTGGAAGAGGACCCTGGCTCATAGGGAGCCTAGGGCCTTTTAGAGCAGGCTGCTCTGGGGTTTTTGCAGAGCCCAGGGTAGGGGAGATGAGGCAGCTTTGGTCAAATGTTAGCACTTGTCTGATATGTGTGGTGGGCTGCATTATCTAGGCCTCTCTGGACACAGGTCTCTGGACTCTGAGTCACAAGGGGTCTCCACAGACCAGGTTAGGTCTCCATTGACTCTCTGCCTTTGTTTATGTATCCTGTAGCCCCACTGGACCTCAGTCCCACACACTGCCTGTCACAGTATGAGGACTTCTCCAAGCCAGGGCCCTCCTTTTCATCCAAACCTGGCATAGACCTTTGCTCTGACCTTACAGATCTTCCTAGGCATTTAACACACAGGATCTCAAGCAGCAGGCAGGACCCGATACACGGTAGGCCCTGGGAGGAAGTCACTTCCTGCCAAGCATAGCAGAAGACATGTACTCTTATCTGCCTCTGCCCACTGTGGTTCATCTTGAGGTCCCCCAGTAGAAAGGACATTGTCCACACCAGAGGGCAGGGAAGGGGAGGACAGGAGACCGAGAGGGTGTCTTCAGTCTTCAGTGCTGGCTCACTTATCCATCCATTTATCTATCCATCCACCTATCCATCTATTTCTGGGACCCAGTAGAGCTCATCCGTGCTCTGGGAGGGCAGCAATCTGATGGTGATGTAAGCAGTATGCACGGTTAATGGTGATGAGGTAGAGTGATGCTGCCCACCCAGCCAGAGAGGTGGCTATGAGGACCCCATCTCCACTATCTGTGTGAGGCACCTGACAGTCATCCTTAAGGACCATGTTGAGAGTCCTAGCTTGTGGGACACACCTCTTAGCAGAGCATGGTCAAGGTCTTGGAGCCCTCATTCAAGAAGCTTGGGAGGGTCTCCTGGTGCAGACCAGGTAGGGCTGCACTGTGACAGTGAGGTAAGCCTTGGTCAGGGTGATTTGCCCTGGTGGTACCTTTTCCTCCTGGATCTCCAGTCTGCGGGCAGAGTACTCTTGGGTGCACTCCAGGATACCTTCTATGAGCTTGGGAGGGGCAGACCTGTAAAGAGGAGCCTCCAGGAGGATGGACAGTTTCAGACCTATGTGTCTATAGAGCCCCCTGGAGGGCCTGTCACCTATACTATCTGCCCATCAAGCATGGTAGTGACCTAGCTTCTGGGTTGTCTTTTGATTTATGTTCCTTATTTTCCCTGTCCTGGCTTGGGACTATCTGTCACGTCTATCCATAGCACCACATGCTAGACTAAACCCATGTGTGATGACACAGAGCAAGCATTACTGAAACCCCTGGTTCTATGTCCCTCAAGAATAAGCTAGAATGAAAAATATTGGGTTTGGGTTTCAGCTCAGAAGATAGAGACTGGGGCAGGAGTCTTATCAAAGCTGAGCTGAAATTTCCAGGGAGAACGGCTGTGGAACCGTTCCTGAAGCACGCCAATTTCCTTCAGAGGCAAAGGGACAGTGGCTCCTCAGGCAACCAGACCATAGTGCAGATGAGCTAGATTCCTGTGTTTTCTCCCCCCAAATCACCCTAACTGTGTACCAACCCTGCTGCACCCCCCACCAATTTTAGAGTGGGACAATGGCTTCATGCTCCATAAATACTCACCCTTTAGGTGAAAACTGCAGGTTTATGCAGCCCACAGGAAGCTAGCCACTTCCCAAGTCCATCTGCCTCTCTAAGCATTCCTCATTTCCCTAGGCCTGCCTCCCAAGACCACCTTGTCCTCTACAGGGCCTCAGGGAAGTAGAGACCACTTCTAGGAGCAAATTCCCTTCTCTTTGAGACTATGAATGGGCTGTGGTATGCAGAGGTCTTCCACTCTTGGGGTATGGCTGGCCTGCACAGGAGGGTGCTACTGGTGGTCATCCCTGTTAGTAAGTGGACATTGACACAGCCTCCAGCCCTGGAGGTTGGTGGCCAGCTGACCAGGCACCTGTGATGACAAGACTCACCAGCCCCAGCAGAGGGAGATGTGATCCAGCTACCCATGTGCCCCATCCCTGTTCCCACTCTCCCAACCCCTGCTTTAATGGATCCATAAGATTCCATAGAAAGCAGGCAGCTTTGTCCCAGGCCTCCTTGCCACCCTCCTAGTCACCAGGAACCCAAGACATGTTGAGTTCCTTGCATGCTCTATCCATAACACCTTTAACCAACCAGTCAGCCCTAGTGGCAGTATCTCTCTGAGAGAGAGTCTCACCTACCCCCTTCTCCCTCCCCGATCCTGTATCATCTTCTGCAGCTGTGGGTTGAGCCCTCTCCCTCTGGGAGTGGCTTGGAGCTCCTGGCCCCTTCTTAAGCAGAGCTGGAGAACCAAATGCCTGCCCCTCTGGCCAGCCACTAACAGATGGGCCATTCTGTCTCTAAAGGCTATACTATGAGCACTTAGTAACGAGGCTCCCAGCTGCTGAAGGGACTATCTGGACTGAGGACAGTTGACAGCGCTCCCTTGGCTCAACACACCCATCTTCTGTGATCACATGACACCCATGCCCCTGCCCCGAGCCGCAGTCTACAAATAGAGTGATGTCTCAAGAAAATCAAAATGGTCCCTGGAGAACCATTAACACGGTTAAGGGCAGAGGAGTGTTCTGTGCAACACACATACATTTCAGTTAGTGCATGTGTATATTTGTGTCAACAGCACCGCCACATATGCATGCTCAGACATGCATGGTGAGAGTGTGGCTCAAAGCATACAACATGGGATCCTGTAGAACTGAGCCGTGCAACACTGGTTCCTCATGTTGGTCTCCCAGTATGATATCTGAAGGTGGAGGCTGAGTGTTCCATCCCACCCTGGGTCTTCCTCTTGTGGCAGTGGTGGCCATCATCATTGCCCCCAGGAATCCGCTTCCCAGAATGTCACCTCTCCTCCCCAGAAAGCACCACTTCCTGAGTTCCTGTGGTTAAAACATGCTTATGCCTGGATGTCACACTCATGCTCATGGTTCAGTGTTGTACACTGAGGCCCAAGGACTGTGTGCTCACACTGACTTGTGTGACACCAGCAACAGACCTTGTGTTGCTCCCTTATTTTGTGGCCACCCCAGTGCCCAACCAGAATCACTAGAGGGCAGAAGTATAGGGCAGACCCCACATTACAATTTCCTTTTTAAAATTTTATTTTAAAAATGTTTTTTCATTCTACATACCAATCCCAGTTCCTTCTACCTCCCCTTCTTCTGCCCCCTCCCACATTCCCCCTATCCTATCCCCCATCCACTCCTCAGAGAAGGTAGGGCCTCCCTCCACTGAAGGGTCAACAAAGTCGGGCATACTAAGTTGAGGCAGGACCAAGCCCCTCCCCACTGTGTCCAGGCTGAGCAAGGTATCACACCCTAGGGAATGTGTTCCAAAAGCCATTTCATGCACCCAGGGTAAGTCCTGGTCACACTGCCAGAGGCTCCAAAAACAGATCTAGCCACATAACTGTCACCCACATTCAGAGGGCCTAGTTCCATCCCATGCATGTTCCCCAGCTGACAGGCCCAAGTCTGTGGACTCCGATCTGCTTGAGTCAGCTGTCTCTGTGGTTTTCCCCATCATGATCTTGACTTCATCTGCTCCTCTGATCCCTCCTCCCTCTCTTCAACTGAAGTCTAGGAGCTCAGACCAGTGCTTAGCTGTGGATCACTGCATCTGCTTCCATCAGATACTGGATGTAGGTTCTATGATGACAATTAGGGTAGTGACTAATCTGATTATAGGGGAAGGTACGTTCAGGCACCCTCTCCATTATTGCTACAAGTCTTAGCTGGTGTCATCCTTGTGGATCACTGGGGATTTCTCTAGCACCAGGTTTCTCCCTAACCCCCTAATGTTTCCCCTCTACCAAGATATCTCTCTCTCTCATTGCTCTCCCTCCCTGTCCCTCACTCTACTCCACCATCTCAGTCCCTCCTGTTCCCATCCCCCATCCCTTTCCTTCTACCCCCTCTCCCTGTTTACCCAGGAGATCTTAACTATTTTTCCCTTTTTGGGGCCCTCTGGCTAAAATTATACAATGGAAAAAAAGAAAGCAGCTTCAACAAATGGTGCTGGCATAACTGGTTGCCAACATGTAGAAGAATGCAAACAGATCTGTATCTATCCCCATGAACAAAACTCAAGTCCAAATGGATCGAAGACCTCAGCATAAATCCAGCTACACTGAACCTCATAGAAGAGAAAGTGGGAAATAGCCTCAAACACATTGGCACAGGAGATCACTTCCTAAATATAACACCAGTAGCACAGACACTGAGAGCAACAATTAACAAATGGGACCTCCTGAAACTGAGAAGCTTCTGTAAGGCAAAGAACATGGTCAACAAGAAAAAATGGCAACCTACAGAATGGGAAAAGATCTTCACCAACCCCATATCTGAAAGCTGATTTCCAAAATATATAAAGAACTCAAGAAACTAGACATCAAAATACCAATCAATCTAATTTTAAAATGGGGTACAGAGAATTCTCAACAGAAAAATCTCAAAAGGCTGAAAGACATTTAAGGAATTGCTCAACATCCTTAGCCATCAAGGAAATGCAAATCAAAATGACACTGAGTTACCATCTTACACCTGTCAGAATGGCTAAGATAAAAAACACTGAAGACAGCTTATGTTCGAAAGGATGTGGAGTAAGGGGAACACTTCTCTATTGCAGGTGGGAGTGCAAACTTGTATAGCTACTCCAGAAACCAGTATGACAGTTTATCAGAAAATTGGGACTCAACCTACCTCAAGACCCAGCAATACCACTATTGGGCATATACCTAAAAAATGCTTAATCATACCACAAGGTCACTTGCTCAACCATGTTCATAGCAGCATTATTTGTAATAGCCAGAACCTGGAAACAACCTACATGCCCCTCAACCAAAGAATGGATAAGGAAAATGTGGTACATTTACACAATGGAGTATTACTCAGCTGTAAAAAACAATGACATCATGAAAATTTATAGACAAATGGATGGAACTAGAAAGAATCATCCTGAGTGAGGTAACCCAGACCCAGAAAGACAAACATGGTATGTACTCACTCTTAAATGTATATTAGACACAAAGCAAAAGATAACCAGGCTACAATCTACAATTTCTTCACAGAAGCTCCATGTTATTCTTGTCCCTAAGCTCAGCACACCATATACCAGAGACCTCCCAGAATGACAAGGAGACCAGCCAAGCCAGGTCTGGAGGGAATGGGTGGGTGACACTGTGTGGTGGAGAAAGTCCTCTCCCTGAACACCTGGGGGCAGCAGGGTGGGCTCAGGGGACACTGAGGAGAAGTAGCTCTGCAGCAGGGACTCTGCTGGGTTCAGCACCCATGTGGCAGAGGTAGCGGAGGAGACAGGGTCCCCTGGGGAGGATACGGAGTCTGAGGAGCAGTGGAGAACAGGTAGAGGGGATGAGTCTGAGCAAGGTGCAGGCATGGTGAGTGACTACAGCCAAGAGGGCATGGAGGGCAGGCAAGATAGCTCAGGTGGTCAGCTCCAAGGCTGACCCCAGCCCTGACTACATTCTCTAGAGGTTTCTTTACCCTGGGAAGACTGAAGGTTGCAGCTCCCAATGCCAAGCTGCTAGTAGCCCTTTCTTGAACATCAGGCTCTCTGGAAGAACCAGCTGACGTGAGGTAGGTGTGAGGAGGTGGCCCCTTCTTGGTGATCCTTGGACACTGTTTCTCTTTCTCCCAGATGCTGACAGAGATCCAGAAAGCTAGTTGGATCCAGCTGGCACCCTGGCTGACATCATGTCAGCACAGCGGAAAGATGGAGTGAGGGATATATACTTCCTGTATCCCAGCCCACTCCTTGCTGAGCCAGGCACTAAGGAACCCATGAAGAAGAGCAGTCAGGACACATACACACACACACACACACACACACACACACACACACACACACACACACAAAACCACACAGACTCATATAGGGCCATTCCTTCTGACCTGTTACTTCCCTGCAGGAACATGGACAGCAAGGACACTGTGTCCTTGAATACACTAAAAACCCAAGCAGCATCCTGGGACCCTTTGGCTCATCAGCCACAGCTGTAGATGTCAGGATGTCACAGATGTGAGCCTCGACAAGAAACATGAGGTCCGTGGGATAGTGAGTTTTGCCAGACTCACAGCCTGTGAGGCAAGCTCTGAGCCGCAGTGGCTTCCTGCCTCTGAGAGCTACCCCTCATAGCCCTCTAGATCATTCAGTGGGTTCCAGGGATGCTCTCACCACCTACAAGTTTTCATTTGCTTTGGGTGGCTCAGGGGTGCTGAGATGCTAAGGCATTGTGAGTGGGCAAGTTGCCCCCACCCCGACATGAGGGGAAGCTAAGCCTGTCATTGCACATGTGGATCTCGGGTTCTAACTCTTCTCCAGTAACAGGAACTGAAGCTCTTTAGAAAAATGACCGATTCTGGACTTGGCAGGCGGTTGAGACAGTGAGCCTGGAGCATGGTATGGTGCCAGGAAGTGCAGAAGTGTTCAAAGCCAGAATAAGGCTCATAACGACAGGCATCTGTTCACGGGGACCCGGAGCCAGCTGACAGAGCTCCCCGCAACAAGCACTGGGATGATTTAAACAATAAAATAAATAAAGCATTATTGGATTACAGCTGAGGATGAAATAAATATTCATGAGCCTACCCTCATGTAAACAGCTGATTGAAAGAGTAAATAATCAGGGAGGAGAGATGAGTCTGTCTCCACACAAGCTCTATAGACCCTGTCCCATGGAGGACGCATTCCCTGTCTAGGGGCTGTGCACGGTGGCTTCCTTATAGGGAGTGTAGTACCCAAAGGAGAGTCACAGGGGAGACATTTACGGTGGAGAAATATGGTGGACACCTGCTCAGGCAGGGGGCCAAGGTCAGCATCATCAGAGATACATCCTGAAGACAGTGACATTTAAGCCATGAAAAAGTCCTCAGCGAGGGATACTGGAAGACACCCCTGACTCACTGGAAGACAGGTCAGTGGTAAGAGCGCTTGCTGCACATGAAGACCTGAGTTTGAATCCATAGTGCCCATATAAAGAGTTGAGAGTGGCCACATGCCTGTAATCCCAGCACTTGTTTAGGGTCAGAGAGGTGAGCATCAGATTCAGCGAGAGACCTTTTTCTCAAGGAAGCTATGAAAGAGGATACCCACCATCCTCCTGGTCCCCTCCACACCCATGCACATGTGCATTTGCACACACACACACACACACATTCACATACATATCACATACAACATACAAAAAACAAAAATAAACAACACATATAAGAAACAATATGGGTGCTAGAGTTGGTAGACCTGAACTTGACTCTCAGCCCAGGCACTTTTCAGCTGGGAAGAGGAGGAAGTCCATACTTGGAAGCATCCACATATCCCCCTGACATTTCCCAGCTACATCGGAGGCAAGGCAGGCCAGGGGACCAACTCCAGCCAGATCCAGTGAGCGAGAACAATGCATGTCACGTGCTGACCAGGGAGAGGAGAACCGAAGTACTTCCTGCAAGTTGGGCTGTATGTTTCCCACCCCACCCCCAAGAGATACAATGATGTGTGAAAGTATTAAGCCATGTGAGTCACTCTAGCTCTGACCTGTTGGGGGACCATTGCTATCCACTTAGCAGCAGTGTGGTGGCAGAGAGAATGATATGTAGTTCCCCTTAGAGGCTCAGCTATAGCAGTGAAGACCATCACTGTCCTGGTCACTTCATGTCTACTGATACCATCTCCATTACCTCCTCATCAGATCCTCCTAGTCACTATTACTATCCCATCAGCATCCTTACAGTATCCTGTCTCCTCCAGCATCTCCATCATGACATCATCTTTTTCTCTCCTCTCTTCTTCCCTCCCTTCTCTTCCCCTCCCCTCCTCTCTTCTTCTCTCCCCTCATTTCCTCTCTTCTCCCCTTCTCTCCTTCAAGACCGGCTTTTGCTATGTAGTACAGGCTTGCCTTGAACTTGTAAACTTCCAGCCTCCAATCTCCTGAGGGCTAGCCTTCTCTGGTGACAGTGGCAGAGAAGCCTGGGGCCTTTGTTCCTCCCCTCGGTATATCCAGGAAGGCAAGGATTCAAGTCTCAAGGGTGGGCTGGGAAATTGTTTGAAAACAGTTGTTTATTTTTAAAATCTTGTCACATTGATCCTAGATCGGAAGAACAATTCATCTTGAGACAGCACAGTCTCCATCTCATACAGAAATGCCAGGGGGTTGTTTCCCTTCCTTGAGCACTTGGAGGAGTGGATTCATCCTCAAATCCTGCTGCCTCTGTGAGAGAGGGCCAAAGGCTGCTGCAAGGGTCATGGAGACTAGGAAGACATGAGCTGTTGATGCAGGTAACTGGGTTTGTTGATCCCCAAGGGAAGCAAGCAAGGGCCCCCAAGCTGGGAGCCTATGCTTCGTTTCTGGAATAAAATGAATACTCATAAGAGCCTTTGTACCAGAGGCCAACATACACATCTTCCCTCTGTGTAGGGGCTCTGAGAACATGCCTGTTACCAGGGAAAGGAACGCAGGTGGGCTGGGTTCAAAGCCAGCCAACAGCTGCTTCCTCGGTCATCAGCTCAGATAAGTCCTGCACATGCTGAGCCTAGCTTCCCAACAGCTGTGTGAGAAGCTGCCCCCCAGGGCTGCTAGCACCTTCAGCAGTGAGCCCAGGACATCAGTCCTCTGAAAGATGACCTTACGTGGATAGAGCTCTACAGAGGTGACTGCAAAAATGAGGTCATGAGGATGGACCCCAACCAGAGTGTAAGAGGGATTTGGGCATAACACATACAAGAGAGTGCCTTGTGCCCATGAAGTCATACAGTGGCCAGCCCCTGCCAGGAGCAGGGGACAGGGAGGAGCTGGGGACTGGCCAGGAGGGCCCTTCTTGAGCACCAGAGGGTCGTGGGTCAAGAAGAAGGCAGAATGACCACTGCAGAATGACCTCAGCTTGTGACTGTAGATGACAGAGTAAAGGCAGGTCTGTGACCTCACAACCCATAGAGAAGTCCTCAGCAAGGCAGCCTTTCCAGGGAGTAGGGGGATGCTGTGGTGGGCTGGGATCCCTCAGTCTGCTACTTCCAGTCTGATTTTCAAACATCCAAGGCAAGAGGCAAAGGAGAAGCTGTCATCAAATAAATTAATCTGACATTTTCTGTTACAGAGTAATTTCTAGCAAGTACCATTTCTCTGGAATTAGGTTGTTTACATTTTAGCCAAATTGTTCCCACTTAGGTTGCCTAGTGATAGCGGGGCCCTCCCTATTCACAACAGTTAAAGAAGTGGCTAGACTCATTTGGATTCTAGGATAGAATGCACATCACATAAACAAGCACGATGCTCTGCTTGGTGGGGGCACCAGCTCTGTGCAAATTGCCCTCCGTGCAGTGGGTCCTCCATCTGTGGGGGTATGGAAGTGCTCTCTGTAATAGACTTTTTGCTCTCTACCTCAGAGTTCTGGGGTCTTTTCCTCTCATTCCATCTTGGTGACCCTTCTCCAACCAAGGGTCGAGAGGCATGCTCACACAGCCGAGTAGGCCCCAGATGACTTCTGTCTGGAGGAAATAGTAGGAATCTCTGACCTTGTCCATGAATGGAGGGGGAGAGTGTCTCAAGAGCCCACCCCCACCCAGCATCATTGTGGAAATTCCCATGGCTGTTCCAAAGAGCAGGGTTGGGCGATGCAAGGTGGGTTTTTGTGTGGCTGGGAAACTAGACTCATATTTCCAGAGCAATTGTGTATCTGGTAAAATTGTATATCTTGGCCAACATATAAATCTTCCCTCTGCGTAGGGGCTCTGAGAACATGCCTATTACTAGGGAAAGGAATGCAGGTGAGCTGGGTTCAAAGCCAGCCAACAGCTGCTTCCTAGCCATCAGCTCAGACAAGCCTTGCACATCCTGAGCCTGGCTTCCCAACAGGTGTGTGAGAAGCCGCCCCCCAGGACTGCTAGCACCTTCAGCCCCCACATCTCAGGTGTCTGCCCAGAGTCTCAGAACATGACCTCATTTGAGAACGGGATCTTTGCAGCTGTGGTCAGTAATGACGTCATCCCGGCACAGGTTGGGGTCTAACCCCAGGGACCGCATCCTCCAGTGGACAGGAGATGTCAGCACAGACACATAGATGAAGATGAGACAGAGCTCACAGTGCTGGGGCCATAATTCAGAGACCATGGCCTGGACGGCCTATGGGAGCTGGTAGAAGCAGGAGGCTCCTCTCAGAGCCAAAGGGGTTTAGCTTGCTCCTTCCCTCAGCCTTTGGACCTCCTTGAGGGTGGCAGTCAATGGTTGGCATTTTAAGGACTCATTCATCTGGCTTTGTCATAGCAGCCATGGAACAATAATGTAGGTTGGATGATTACACAACATGAAGTAACACAAAACAAAATGGAATACAAAGCAGAGAGCAGGCAACCCATTCAGTCTAGAGAGTCTACTATCAGGTCCTTCACAGAAAAAGCTTGCCAGTCCCTACTGGCATTTGAACCCAATCCCTATCAGCACTGTAACCCAGGCTCACCCCAGGCCATCTCCTTATTCGCCTGCCCAGCCACCACCATGGCCACCTCAAGCCACATTCTGGATATTTATCTGTCCTGCCCCAGGGCCTTTGCACTTCATGTTCATAGCTCATCCCCTACTCTCAGAAGAGCCTTCTTTCCTGACTCCTTGCACCCTGAATCAGGACCATTGCTAGTCTGTTCAGGGGCCTCTTGAATGTTTTTTTTCCAACATTATTTTAGGAACAATTTGCTACAGTTACTAGTGATGACTAATTAAAAACATTAGTTAATTGTAACTATTAATAATTCAGATATTTCCAATGCCTCTCCACAGTAAGTTGTCAGGTCTCTGGGGTAGGGATCCCACCAGTATCCATCATAGGTGTCTCACTCACATCAACATGTTCTCCTGAAATACTACTGGCTGGATGGGTGGGTGGATGGATGGATGGATGGATGGATAGATGGATGGACATATAGGTGGATAGATGGACAGATTGATAAATAGATGGATGGACAGATAAATGGATGGATAGACAGATGGACAGAGATGAAAGGATGGATAGATAGACATATAGATGGTTGGATGGATAGGCAGACAGAAGACATAGATGGATAGACAGATAGAGAATGAATGGACAGGTGAGTAGATAGATGAATTCACAAAATGGCCCTAATCCCTACCTCATGTGTTCACTTGCTCCTTGGGAACCTGGACTTTAGATCCAATAGTCCCATGATGTATCTGTTCATAGCAACCCTTCGTGCTGACAGGGTAAACAAAGTCATGAAGGCCTCTTAGGCTTGGGATCAGGATGTGTAGATGAATGAGACCCAGATGCTGGCTTCAGTGTACTGAGGTTTTGGCCAGGAGACAATATTCAAAGATGTAGAATTACAAGGCTTGGGTTTAAGGCTAGCCTATCACTTACGAACTACTTTATGCCCATGCAGAGGTCACTACCCTGGCTTCTGTCAGCAACCAGAGGGCCACATTTCCACCCACTGTGGTGCACCTCAGTTGTCCAACTTCCAGGGCCTCTGCTCATCTTAACTACAGCCACACTAAGGGCCTCATTATACCACCAAAAAAAAAAAAAAAAAAAAAGATGCAAACCCAAGAAAGGGAAATGTTACATAAAACTTTCTCTTTTTCCATGGGGGCCAGCAGATGACCGTGTGAGAATGTGCATGCGGGCAGCTGAGCTGCCGTGTTTTGGCCTTGGCCAAAAAGCAAACATGGCCTCAGACACAGAGAACAGCCTCCCCAAAGAGGTACACTGTCACCTCCTCCATAGAGGTGGAATCTGGGGGCCCATTCCAGACCCCTAAGGAGGCAAGACAGCCCAGCTCCCAAGCCCCACCTGTTCTTTTTCCACCTACAGCCGGCCTCCTGCAAGCAGCTACTCATAAAGCCCCTTCCAAGTGGAAATCAATTCTCCTTCCCTCCCCCACAGCATGGAAGCTCTGTCACTCTTCAGAGGAACTGAGTAAATAAAGAGCGGCTTCAGGAAGCCTGCCCACAGCCTCCCAGCCTGCTGCCAGGAGGACAGGGATGGGGATGAGTGAGACAGAGCAAACAGATCGATAGAGGTAATTACCAGCCGCTTCCTGCACTCAGCCACCCACATTTTTCCTAGACTCCTAAGCCACAAGGCCCAGAGCATCTATTCTGCTTATTGCTTGTCCCGGAATTCTGGCCATGGCCTCAGTAGCAGCCTCCGCTGGAATATATAAAGGACAGTTTAGGACGGTGGGGAGAGAGGTTCCATCCAGCTCCACACACTGTCTGAACCGGGACCTATGTAGCATGGCTCATAGTGTGACATCACATTCCCACCAGTGGTGCCTGGGATGAGAGTGGTGAGTGGTCACTGTGCAGGGTTGTCTCTCTTAGGGGATAGGTGGTGCTATTGTTACTCAAGCTACTGGTAGGAGAAAGGCACAGGGTGGGGGATGGGGCCTCACTAGACCTTACAGTGGGGAGGGGCACTCAAACCAAGGCCTTACTCATAGCCAGACTGTGGCTTAGGGATCTAGAGACTCTGATAGGGTTTGTGATTGTCCCACCAGGGCCCCTTCTGGCCCTATTTACCAAACATCCTCTGAATCCTGATAGGCTCCCATCTGTCCAAAGTACCTCCCCCAATAAAGGCAGCCCCAGGGAGGCCCTCCAGATCTCTCAGCTGGGAGGGCTGTGGCCTGCCTGTAGGTACATCCTACCCCTGTTGACCCTCAAGACCTATCAGTCCCCTACTGTTGCCTTGAGGGGTTGAGGAAGAAGTGTCATCCTCTGGCCATCTACAGCCTCATCATTCTTCCATCCAGCTCCAAAGAGTGGGGACAAGGCCTGTTCTGTCTGTCTGAGTGAGAGCCTGGTACACAGCTTGGGCATGGGGACCCATGAACCTTGTAGGGTCATAGCCTGGGCTCCAAGGGCCAGGTAGAGCTCAGTGGGAGGCCCGGGTGCTTACCTCCCCCATCAAGGTGCTGAAGTCGCTCACAGAGGAACAGCGGTTTACCATGAGCAAAGGGACCCAGGGGCATTGGGATATGGTGTGGGGAGAGTGACATATGTCAGGTCAAACGCCAAGAGCAGGGCAGCACAGATGACAGAAACGGCCTGGAATTGAGCAACTCAAAGGGGCCTAGGAAGCTGAGCCATGGACCTGAGTGGCCATCTGCAGGGCTAAGCCAAGCCTTGCTTCACCCATAGGAGTCCCAGTGGGCAGCATGAGGCCAGAAAGATGGGGTATGATGGTAGGTATATGAATCTCCTGGAACAGATGCAAAATCTCTCAAGGAATGTTCCACATCACTGTAGACACAGCAATCACACAGTGGGGTACAGGACCTGGGCTCCAAGCACTGAAGTCAAGCAAAATTGAGTGGAGGTTCTGTTTCCAAACCAGACACGAATTCACCTTTCTCCCACTGAAGTACTCCTCGTCAGGGTGGACAGCTGGAGAGAGAGTGATGGGTCACAGGACCCCAAAGTGGCTCTGAAGACATGATGAGCTCCTTCCTGCCAGTCGTACCCCTCTGTCCCATTTATGGGTCCAACTGGCCTCAGTCCATTTCCTGTCTTCTCTAAATCTGTAAGGAGTCACTGTGTCCCTCTGGGCCTGATCCTCCTCATTTGCAAATGGAGTTGGAACATGGAGATTATTGCTGTTCTCAGAGCACGCACAGACAGGAAGCATTCACAGATGTGGAACACTCACAGACAGGCAACACTCACAGGTGGGAAGAACTCACAGTCATAGGACAGTCACAGAAACAGACTAATCCCATATATGGAGTAGTGGGATGTGGGTCATTAACAGGCAGATAATTAACAGGCAGTAACTCCTTGCAGATATGGAATACTCATGGGCACAGGACTCACAGGGATGGAGGACGCACATGTGGAACACTCAGAGACACAGGGCACTCACAAGAATGGAGCGTTAATGGCCACAGGGCATTTATGGGCAAGGAGTACTCACAGATGTGCAGAACTGACAGACACACAGCACTCACAGACATACAGCACTCACAGATGCAGTACCCATATCATGGAGCATTCACAGATGCAGAGCACTCACAGGTAAGGAACACTTATGGCCACAGAGCGTGGAGCACTCAGACCATGTTTGTGGGACTCTTCCACATGCTGTGCTCCAAGACTTATGTATCAATAATACAGCACCCAGGGGTTCACCCACCCATCTCCATGGAAGCTGTGCCCCGCAACCTGGTATTGTTCCTATGGCTTCTTAAAGCAGAAGGTTCCACGTGGTTCATACATAGGAAGGAGACTTCCCAAAGGTGCTTGATTGTGGAAGGCACTTGGCCAATAGTCATTGGATGAGCACATGATTATCATTATGATAATAGAATCTAGCCCACGGCAGTTAATTCAATTCTCAGTCTCCATGGTCGGTTATTAATCTCTAGCTACTTAATAAGTGTGATAAAGAGAATGAGTCCCTGCGTTGCTAGGACACTTCACAGTCTGTAAAGCACACGGCAGTCATCACGCCCCTTTCTTATCTTTATACCATCTGGCTCTCACAAGATCCAGAAGCGAGGGTTGTGACAACATCCCCAATTTACAGACAGAGTAAGCGAGGCTCAAGTCTGAGAAGTCATTTGCCACCTCACCGCTCAATTGACAGATTTAAAATCTTAGTAAGGGTAAGGAAGAGGTGAGGAGCAGGCTCATCTAGGACTGATGAGCTAAATACAAATTGAACTGTCCTCCTCTGTGTTCCCACGGGAAGCCCTTGTAGCATTCCTACAACTGCCCTGACCACTCACTTGTGATTTTTGCATACCCATCTCCCCACTGAACAGACGTCAAGACAGTGGCATAGCCTGCTGTAGACTGAGTGAGTGGGGTGGGTGGCTGGATAGATGGATTGATGTATGTATGAATGACTTCATGGATAAACAGATGAATAGATGGGTGATGGATACATGGACAAATGGGTGTCTGGACAGACAGACGGCTGGCTGGCTGGGCAGGTGGGGTGAAAGACACACCATTGAATGGTTGAGGAGAAAGATGGTGATCTCTGGAGTATAGGGCATTAGCACATGTCCTTAAGCCTATAAATTTTCTTTTTGTGAAAACCGGACTTAGTGCAGATTTCCAGCATCCCAAGACCATGCTTCAGTCTCGCTCATCTTTCCACAGCATCTTGGCCATTCCTGACTTCTACATCTCCACCTCTCTCACCGAATGGGAACACTGGCTGGGTTCCCAAGCCTGAACACCTGCATGGATGGATGAGGAAGTAAGAGCATCTCCCAAGCGGGTGTATGTCGGGAGATTGACGGAGGCACAGCTGAGCACCTGCCCTGGTGTCTCCCCTACCTGTAGGGCTAGTGGGGGGCATTCTACTTCTGGTCCCTATAGGTTTCCGTCAGAGGCAAGGCTTGGGTGTCATTGGAAAGGGCCTTCTAGGAAATTCTATCTGAATTCTGCCTGCTCTAAGTCATCCACAGGCAATTTCAGAGAGATTGAACCTAAATGCTCCCTGGGAAAGTGGCCATTAAAATGAGACAGTTTAACAGTGCCACGTGCACAGGGCAGTGGGTTCTCGAATGGTCCGTCTCGTGCAATCACCATCACTTTCAAACGGTGAGTGCTCAGCCTGAAGGGGGCCTTAGAGGTCATTCGTACATTTCAGAATTTTCCATGATCGGCTAGAGCAAGACACCTCACCTCAGTGGTGCTCCTGCTCTTGGTGCCAAGCGAAGGCCTGGCCTGAGCTGCTGACCCAGACACAGACCACATCTAAGTGGTAGCACCCAGCCCCACCCACTGGTAGCCTTAGCCCCTAAGCACCTTTCTAGAGTGTCCAGAGCCCCTTCCCACCACTCACCTTGAGCCACAGCATTTCCTGGCACAGTCTGTAAACCCCTTTCCATTCTCTTCTGCATAGCCAGCTCTCAGGACTGACTGACTCATACAGTGGCTATCTTTGGGAAATAGCCTGGCTCTGGGCTCCTGTACGCCAAGAGTTTCAAAGCCAGCATTTATGTTATTTGGCAAAAACCTGTGCATCTTGCCAGACGCCAGCAGTATCCTGAGCACGAGGATATCTTTTTCATCTTTCTCCCTTCAAATACACTGAACGTCTGACCTCGACCACTTCAAACGGAGCTGCAGGCAGCGAGATGGCTCCAGGGGTAAAGGAACTTGCTGCACAAGCCTGGCAGCCTGAGCTGGAGCCTGGAACTCACGCAAAAGTGGGAGGAGAGAGTTGCCGTCCAGAGTCTCTGATCTCCACACATATGCCATGGCACATGTGGCCAGAAACACACACACACACACACACACACACACACACACACACACACACTTTAATTAAGTGGTTGCTGAGTGCTGGGGACTGAATATCTTAACAGTGGATTAGCTAGCACCAGAACCAGCTCATGGGAAAGTGTTCTTGCCTGGGGTAGAAGCTGAGGTAGAGCCAAGGGGGCTCACCATGGAGATGACACCATAGGGTCCTAATCATGAGCCCTGCACTGAAATCACAAGGTCATCCACCAGTTGACAAATGACTTCCCTACCTTGTAGGGCTATCGGGTCCACAGCAGACAACCTCCAGCCTCTGGAGTGTACCCCTGGGAAGGATCTGAAGCAGATGCTGTCTCTCCCTCTCACTCCGTCCTCTCTCTCAGCCCTCCCCCACAGGATGCAAAGCCAAGGCCAATACCTGCACCTATAGCAAAGCCTCCTGGTCATTTGATCCCCCCCGTCTCATGTCACTGAGTTTATACATGTTCTGACTGTCAACACTGCCCTGCGACTTGAGTCCTCTCCCATGGGCCTCTTTCCTTTTTCACTTACATGGACGACAAACACTCTGACTGAACACAGCAAGGCTATTTAAACTTAAACAAAACTGCTTCTCAAGGTATGATTTTCCCAGGGTCTAATATTAGGAGCAAAGTGGCCCTTTCTGACATCCCCTCCTCCATCTGTCTCTGTCTTTTTCACACCCCAACATTACATCCTCATTGATACATTCTGGGATTTTCCTTCCCAGGAGAATATTTTGGCACAGATATCAGTTTCCCATCCATTCAGTAGCATGTGGGAGCCACTTGTCCCTTGCCCCCACTGTACACTGCTAATTGTTCCTGCCTTACCACGTGGAGCCTCATCTGTCCCTCTGCAACAAATATTTCCAAGATATCATCCCTTAAAAACTGTCCCTGGGCAATTAATTCATAATATTCTGCTATCTATAGATGGCTTTAGTCTAACCTACAAGGACAGTTTAGTTGGGTATAAAATCACGAGCTCAGACCTTTCTGTGTCTGCTAGCTTTGAAAAACATTTTATGATTTTGAAGTTCAATACTGAAAATATATTTCTGTCTTTGATAGATAACTATGTCTTTTTTATTTTTTGAGAAAAAAACGACAAGTTATTTGTACCTCATAATTAAGGAAAAAAATCAGAACACTGAAAACAACCTAGCAATGACATTGTCTCTCGATCCCCTCCCCATAGACCACAAACAACACCTACCCAGAGATGCAGGGGCTCCGAGGATGGTGCTTGGCCATCTTTCTGTCCAGCACCTGCATCCTCACTCTCCTTCTGTCCCCAAGAGATCCATCCAAAGCTCCCTCAGCTCATCCTCCACACCTCACCTATTTAGTTTCCCCCACACATCCTGCTCCCATGAATCTGCAGTAAGTGTGGCCTTTCAACTTTTCCTTGTTGTGGGAAGGCTCCTGAGCCCCCTGGCTCTCACTCCTGCCTCCTCCCCTCAGCTGTTTTCTTTTTTTAAAATCTCTATCCCATTCCCACCCCATCCCTCTTTCTGCCTCTGCTCCCGCCATACCCCAATTCGTGCCATCGAGATGGTATGAGCATGGCTTTTGGGCTCAGAGAGAGAGGCTGACAGGTGTGTTTGGGGCAAACCTTCCGACTGCCTTGGAGCAGGTGCACCAGAGGGAGAGTCCACCGCTGGGTGGCACTGTGGAGCCTCTAAGGTAGACAGGATGCCCCAGGCCCCCTCTTCACATAGGGAGTGGAGGGAGCAGGAGGGCTCTACTCCTTTAGGTCTGTCTTCATTTCCTGCAGATCATTTCCTGCAGTTATCTGGTGGGTGCTCTGCCTTTAATAGCCAGTGTGTGTGCACGTGTGTGTGTGTGTGTGTGTGTGTGTGTGTGTGTGTGTGTGTGTATGTATATGTATATATGAAGTCAGGGAGCTGGAGAGCAATGGCTGGCACAGATATATAAGAGAAACCAGGATCCTTCCCAGGAAGAGCCTGATAGTAACAGGGTCACAGGGCAGAGAGCATCACCATTTGGCTCACTAAATGTGCCAGTGTCTGGAAAACAGAGATACCATCCTATGATACTTATCTTCTAGGCCACAGCCAGAAAACTAGCCCATCAGTGCCAGAAACCCCAGAGACCCCTGGCCAGGAGCCCCAGGGATTCACCCACCCAGTGCCCAGTGGGTCTCCCCGTCAGCTCAGGGTATTTACTTTCCTGTCAGTAAGGGAGACACCACACCTTATTAAAAGTACAGCAGGACACAGAGGACGGCTAATGGCTAATTTATATGGGACAAATAGCTATTTAATTGCTCTCTAATTACGTGACAATTAGAATTCATGCTGCAGCCGTGTCCTTGAGTTCCTATTTATGACCCACGTGGAGAGCAGTTTTTCTGTGCCTGTAAGCCATTACAGACTCCACAACGTACAGAGCCGGCAGCACAGCGGTGAGGCATAATTAGCCGTGTAACTGCTCCCTTATACCCCAGTAATTACACGGTGGTATTATCTGTGTATTATAATTTATTCATATACCCAATCTTTTGTGACCCAGTCTCCTTTCATGAGTAGGCCTGGCCCAGTAGGTGTCAATCAATTATTTAGAGTCCCAGAAGACCATGTGATGGGGATCTGGGCTAACAGACTGTTACTGTTCAGGTGCAAAGGCCCTGAGCATCGAACACCACGTTCCTTTTGGTTGAGCAGACCCAGCTCTGCAGTGAGACAGCGAGCGAGCGAGCATACCCAGGACCATTTTCACTGCAGCCAGCTCTTTGTTGTGGGGTCAAGGCTCCTCTGCACGTACCAGCTCTGAGTGGCCCTCTATCCGGCACTCAGGCACAAAGCTACGTGAAGACTGCCTGTCCTGCGCTCTGTCTTCCTGCTGGGCTGTGATATTTTTTCAGTCTCAGGACCTTTGGCTGGGCCCAATATGTCTACTATCACAATGACATGCATGTGTCCACTGGACTAAACTGGAAGAAAAGCCCCAGGGAGTCCCAGGTGACAAATACGACAAGACTCCCCTGGAAGGGCTGGGAGGCCGGTGCGCTGTGACACAAAGCGGCAGCAGCAAAGTCACCTCGCTTGTCTCAGTCACGTTCTGTTCAGCAGATTTACCATATTCTACCCTGGAGGGTAGCAAACAATCAAAGTACCACAGAAACTTCTAGGAGCACAGAGGCCCTCCTTAGATGCGCCCTGGCTAGGAAAGACAAGGGCCAGCCACCAGAGCCCACCTTAGAAAGAAAGGAGATGGTCTAAACAGAAGGCCTACCCAAAAGCGGAGGTGCAGCTGGTTCATAGCCCCTTGGCAGGTAGGGAGCAGGTGGCTCCAGCCTTCAGCGGCCATGGCCCCTGCTGGTCCTGGCTCTTTAACTCAGAAGACACACTTGGAACTTCATTCTGCAGACATGCAGGGCAATGGACCCACGATGTCTTAAGCTACTGGGGCTGCGGTGATTTGGTAGGGCAACAGGTCCTTTCCCATACGAGTTTCCCACCAATGTCTCCATTTGTCTCCCCCTTCTCCAGAGGAGGCCCCTGCAGGGCTGTGGCTTGGCTCTACAGAATTGGGAATGCTGTGGAGTTTCCTTACCCCACTAGTGACCCCCTGACCTGCTCTGGAGATGGCAATGAGTGTTTTGTCTTTATTTGTAGAGGTACCAGCTCGTCTTGGCTGCACATCCTCCCTCCATCTTCAGCGCCACAACACAGCATCTCCAGCCTCTAAACCCATGCCTGCCTCCCTCCCCTAAGGATCTTGTGGTGACACTGGGCTCTTTGACAATCCAGGGGAGGTGGTGTCCTTGTCTTAGGATCCTCAACTTGTTCTGGGTCAGCATATAAGGTGAAAATCTGAGGCCCTGGGGATCAGATGTGTACATCTTTGGGGGGAGGGACATCACTTAGTCTCCACGGTACATAGAAATAGCACAGCTCCCTAGTGGCCTGTGTCATCCATCCACAGGACACAGAGGCCCAGAGGCCCAGGAGGCTCCTAGAGCCAGCCCAGGTACACGGCTAATAGACAAGAAAGGTGGTCAGATAGCATCAGCTCTGGCTTTATCTCCTCCCCTTATCCTATGGCCCCCATGAGACTGATAGACAAAGAACTGTGGAGATGTGGACAATGTATTTCCCATGTGGCAACAGATACATGGTCACTGAGTGCCTACTTGCCACTTATCTGGTGATACTATCCCATCTTTTAACCAGCATTTCTGATCATGTAGGGAAAGAATTCCCTTTGTTTATGAAAAGAATGTGACAATTGTTACGTTCTGGATGGAGGAGGCAGGGCACGAACGGTACCCAGAGCGGAAGCCCAGACACCAGCCAGAAATAAACAGCCACAAGCGGGTGCTGCGTTCTCACACTCAGTTTCACCAGGGATATTTTGAAGTCAGTTTGTTCACGGCACACAGTCACTCACTCAAGGCATCTTTCAGGCACAGGGCTGGGTGCTAGCGGAAATGGCAAAGAGATGGAGCTCCTGCTGTGGGTGTTTCCCCTCGGTGCAGAGGACAGCTTCAGAACAGCACGCAGGCATGCCTTTGATGCTAGGCTGTGCACAGGGAAGTGCAGAGGGTCCATGTTGGAGTCCTGAGCTTATCTGGTGTTAGGGAAGATAGGTGGACCTTAGAGAGTGGAGGAAGGGAAGTGAGGCCTGAGCAAAGGCTCTGTTAGGGGGCTCACTTCTGCAGTCACTCGGCTGTGGGCACAACTGGCAGCCCTACAGGCTGAGGTGGGAAGGTGAGAAGGCCCAGGCTGGAAAACATGGACCTCAAAGCCAGACCAAGAGTTCCAAGCATGTGGCAGGGATGATGAGTGTTCCAGGCAGGGCTGGGATCTGTAAACAGAGGGAGTGCCAGGCTAACCCAGGAGGCTGCTGAAGTCATGGGGGCAGGATGTGGGGTGCTGAGAGCCATGGACCCCATAACTTTGTGTGGATGTGGTGTCATCCGTGTAACAAAGGCCCAGAGAAGACCATCTCTGACAGACAGGCAAGGGTCAGATTTGGTTTAGCAGCCTTGGGATTCAGGGACTGGGAAAGCAGACAGAAGCAGAGGCTGGAGCCCCTCCCTCAACTATCCAGGATGCTCTCACCTGCCTGAGGATGCCCAATGCGGAGCCCATTTGCAAATTTTAGCTATTTTTACCAAGCAGAAATCCTTTAAGCTTCATAAGAGGCCTCAACACACAAGGGATAAAAACATTATTTGCTACTGTTTTCTACAGACATGGAAAAGGATGAAATTTAGGCTGCCGCAAGCATAGCTTATCAGATGATGTGTCCTGCAGTCCCGTTTCTTGTTTAACAGAAGCTGAGCAGAGTTTCATGGGATTAGGTATTAGCCATGAAAATGAGGATCAGCAGAGGGAACCGGGATCAGCATGGGAATGGGGATCAGTACAGGGGACAGGGACCAACACGGGAATGAGGATCAGCGGAGGGATAGGCCGTGGGAACAAAGATCAGAATAGAGAATGGGGATCAGCCACAGGTATGGAGATCACCCATGAGAGTGAGGATTAGCATGGGAGCAAGGATGAGCTGTGGGAATGGGGATCAGCCCCGGGAATGAAGATCATCCACATGCTCTTTATCTTCACTGAGGCCAGGCGGGAAAGATGTCCTAGTCGTGGCTGTACAGGATAAAGCTGCTGGCCTTCCAGGCTGTGTGGTACGGTCACCTTGCACACATGGGTCCTCTCAGCTGCCTTCAGGCTCAAGGGAAGTAAACCCTTTGTCTCCTCTTTTCCCGAAAGGACAGAGCTATTTACTTACTGGATGCCAAGTCAGCAGGGACTCCCATTATACAGATGTGTAGGATTAAAACAAAGAGGGGTTAGGAGGTAGGACACCCATCTAAGGACCAGTGAGCCACCCTGGGCTCAGACCCCCTTTGGGGTATTTGGAGTGACACCCAGATCCTGGAGAAATGTCAGGACAAAGAGCGATGCCAGAACCCTACTCAAGACTGCTCTGCCTTCTGTCAGATTGGTGACCAAGGCCAAGTTCTGAGCATGTCTAAGCCACCACTGAAACGATGACCTCTTATCTCCATGTTCTTGAGGGAGGAGAGAGAGAGAGAGAGAGAGAGAGAGAGAGAGAGAGAGAGAGAGAGAGAGAGAGAGGACCTAGCAGGCTTCAGTGCACTAAAAGCATGCTCCTCCCTGGCTCTGTCACATGCTGGATCCCTGACCCCGTCACATGCTGGATCCCTGACCCCGTCACATGCTGGATCCCTGACCCCATCACATGCTGGATCCCTGACCCCAGGGGATGGCATCTGGAGAGTGAGCCTTTGCAAGGCTCTAGGACATGGGAGTGCAGACACCATGAAAAGGACCTCTTCTCCTTATGAGAAGAGGCCTAAAGCTGGACATCCCCTTTCCTATGTGAGGACACACAAGATGGGGCCTGCAACCTCCAGAGGGCTGTCCCCAGAGCCTATCCATGCTGGCATGGGATCTTGGAAGTGCAACCTTTGGGATATGAAGAAATAGGCTTTGCTGTTTAGTGAGTCTATGGTAGTCAGTGGCAGCTCGAGCTAACAGAGGTCTGTCCCTGATGACAGTGTCACAAGGCCTTCAGGATACATGGGTGGTGTGAAAGTGGCCAGGTTCCAAACACAGGGCATCCCAGGCGTACAGTGCAAACTGAGTGTCTATCATCTGAGACTATGGAGAATGAAGGGTTCAGGCTCCAGAGCACGTGAACACAAATGCACTCAGTTCCCAACCCTTGCTGGCCAGGGACCTTAGGCAGCCATCAATCCCCTACAAGCCTCACAGCAGCTCAAGGATGCTGCTTTGCCTGTGTGTGTGGCTTCTGTCATTCCTGGGTCCTCCTGTAGTCTCAGTACTCCCTGTAGTCCTGAGAAACAGACATACAAGTAAGAGCCACTGTGCTGACCTGAGTTCCCCTCACACAGTAGGTCCTCCTGGCCTTGGAGTATGGGAGAAAGAAGAGGGTATACTGTAGCATGGGTGGCCGCCCTGAGACCCAGGGCCTTTCCTATTCCATTTCACTCTGGTCGTCCTCACTTTGGGCTATGAGGGTCTATGCATCTTCAGAGAAGGTGGAATTGAGTCTTATCTGTCTTGGATCAGCTCCCGAGATGAAAGGCCCTGGAGGTACCTCTGAGAAGCCTGGGCTCTTGCCTTCTCTCCAGTGGTATTCTACTGGCTTTCAGAGAGAATAATTAATTCCCTACACATTAGGCTGGTGTGGCAAGGGGGTCCCTGTTTCTGAAACAGAAGCTTTGTATACAGGCAGGTCCCACTGAGTCAGTGTTCCCTAGGACAGGAGAGTTGACTGGCTACAGGGGGAGATACTGGGCCTTGCCATTTGGCAGGGAAGATTGATGGAACCCTTGCTAGGGTCATATGCTCTGGCTTCTCTCGCCAGCCTCCCCACCATTCTGGAAGAAAAAAGCTCTGCAAGCTTGAATCTTCTCAGGAAGCAAGTCCAGAGAGGCTAACAGGGATGATCCAGGGGCCCCAGTATTTAGAGAGCTGGAGGGTTCAGATCCATGCTAGCCCTGCTCTCTACAGCAGGGGAGCCACAATGCCCTCCCACTCCCGCTTCCTTCTTGGTGCTAGGGCTGGACAGAACTCAGGATCAAACAGAGAAAGAGCCAAAAAGGCTTGTTCCAGGCTGGTACCCCCAGGGAGCCCAGAAAACAGGCCCAGAAGCAATCACACACAGCTCTTTCTCCCATCTCCCAGACACTACCGGTTCCATTCTGGGGCCTTCAAGGTACCTCCCCAAAGGTACCTCATTTCAGGGATTGGCACTCCCTCTTTGAGAGGGCATCACCTGAACCAGGGCCCTCTTAGTCATGTCCCTGTCCACCAAGGTCAGACTCACAGGGATCAGAGGCAGCATCTTGATGATGGGATGGACACTGGCTGAGTGAGTGGATGGAAAGATGGAAAGATGAATGAATGAATAGATGAGTAGATAGATAGATAGATAGATAGATAGATAGATAGATAGATAGATAGATGCCTCTTCCTGGCTCTTGTTGCTCCTCCAGTCCTATACTCCAACCAAAGGACTTCCATAAAAAAACCACATCAATTGCAAGATCTCTTCATTCTCTCATGCAGAAGCTTCCAGTGTCTGTGGTATTGTCTGTTCTTGAGCCTGACCTCCAAGACCCTCATACTCTGACTGTACAACGGGACCTCCATTCTCTGTGTCCTTGCTGGCCACATTCCCATAGAAAGGGGTCCAGTCTCCCCATGCTTAAGACAATCCTGGACCCACGGGATGAGGTGTGATGCTAGAGTGGTAGATCTGATGATCTGGCATTGCCTGCTTCCATTCACCCTCGGCTGGAAGAGGGTGTGGTAGAAGAAGGGCATTGCCAATGTGCAAGGGGGGACTCCAGATCCCAGACGGCAACCTTCATCAGCCCACTAAGCTTTGTGAGCCCCAGTCTTCTGGCTGCAGAGATGACTATCATTCTGAGGATCGAGATGGCCAGCTTTGTCTGCATCTGGGGCTGCCATGACCAAGCCCTGTCAGACCATGGACCTGCCTCTTTAAGATGCCAGGGGCATCTATCATACTAAAGAAATCAGGCCATACCTCCCTGCAGCGCTCTCTCTCTCTCTCTCTCTCTCTCTCTCTCTCTCTCTCTCTCTCTCTCTCAGACAGAAAATTAAAAAGCCACGCAGTGCTATAGTTTTTACAGCCAGTAATTAATGGGCCTACCAAGTACCTGGCTCCTCTATGCTTCTCTGTCACACAGGCTTAGCCCCAACTAAATCACATAGTGTAAAACTTCCCACCAGCCCCTCAAAACTTAGAAAACTCAGGTATTCCCTTTGTTTTTTTTTCGGGGGGGGGTCTCTGAAGGCTCTTCTCTGGGCCTCTCTCACTATGGTATTCATGACAGCTCCCCACCTCTTACTCTTATAAGCCATCCCTGTGAAGGACTTTTTACACCTTTTTCTGTTACATTTCTTTTCTAACTTCTGTCTCAGGACCTGATAGCAGTTCCCAGGCTGCGTCTCTGCCAAGGCAATTTCTCACCTTTGGTATGGAGGAGTAGGGGCATCCAGCACATGAACAGGAAAGGGCTGACACATCACCACAGGCACATGGCCCCCAAGAGTGGCATCCAAGGACCCTGCCTCACTGCCGGTGTCTCGGGACACTCCAGTGAAAACACTGGGACCAGAGAGGACATGTCTGTTCTCATATTGCCTGGGAACACAGTCAGGGAAGATCCTGCCAATACACCATGTGCCACACTCTCAGGCACCATGCCAGGATGCCTCATGAAGAAGCCATCCCTTCCTGCTCCTTTACCCCTGCCACCCTATCACTCCTCCAGTCCAGGGCACTGTTTCTTAAAATGTGGCCTCTGTCCTCCGATCCAACTTGTGAATGGGGAATACTGCAGCTGAGAGCATGGACAAGCCTTGCATACGGTGGAGACTCGATGCATGGATCAGGAACAGGGGGTTAATGCTGCAGCTGAGAGCATGGACAAGCCTTGCATGCAGTGGAGACTCCATGCATGGATCAGGAACAGGGGGTTAATGCTGCAGCTGAGAGCATGGACAAGCCTTGCATGCAGTGGAGACTCCATGCATGGATCAGGAACAGGGGGTTAATGCTGCAGCTGAGAGCATGGACAAGCCCTGAGATGGTGGTGACTCCATGCATGGATCAGAAACAGGGGAGGGGGTTGCTGCAGCTGAGAGCATGGACAAGCCTTGCATACGGTGGAGACTCCATGCATGGATCAGGAACAGTGTGGGGGAGATGTTGCAGCTGAGAGCATGGACAAGCCTTACATATGTGGAGACTCCATGCATGGATCAGGAACAGGGGGGGATGCTTTAAATGAGAGCATGGACAAGCCCTGCAGAGAGTGGAGACTCCATGCATGGATGAGGAACAGGGGAGGAGGGTGCTTCAGCTGAGAGCATGGACAAGCCCTGAGACGGTGGAGACTCCATGCATGGATCAGGAACAGGAACAAGGTGGTGGGGAGGCGCCCTGTGCAGGCTGGCCAGGGAGCCCTGGAGACAGGGATCTGCTCCCCCCGTGGCATCTTGACGGAGAGCATCATTGAAAACAACTTTGATTTGCAGGTGTGCAGCAACACTGAGGTCTGTCAGTGCTCTCTGAGACCCACACAGCCGTTTTCCCAGAGAAAATGACCCCACCTGCTCTTTAGGAAGCACGCAACTTGAATGCTGCTTGAGGTCCCTCCAACACACACACACACACACACACACACACACACACACACACACACACACACACACACGGCTTTTCATGCTCCTGGTATATGGTGAGGCATATTGAGTTCTGGCTGCCAAGCTGTGTGTAAGTATGCCACGGCAGGGGCCGTCCTCTATATCATGAAAATATCCAACTATCATGTGCCAGGTCTGCCAAAGCCCAGTCTAAACATGAACACGGAGTTAAATGGGCATCTCAGATAATTTCTGATCCACAGGGAGTCAGTGGCTCTGCTGGGGACAGATATAGAAGATGGCTGAAGTTTCAGCCCAGTGTCAGCCATGCTGAGACCCTGAAAAGATGCACAGTAGGGGCTTGATTCTTTCTGAGTTACACACACTGACTCAGACCCTTAAAGCGGCCTCGGGAGATGGGCCACTAGCTCCTGTCAGTGCCCATGGTGCTGAGGATTTCAGCTGCCAGTGCTGGGCACTGCACTATGAAGCCACACATCATCATTTATGATACACAATAAATGCAGAGAAGAGATAATATCGTGATCCATCATGATCCGCATACGATATCCTGCAAGCAGAAGCTGAGAGCTAGGAAACACAGACCCTGGGATCCAAGTCCTCGAAAAGCCTGTTCTCCCATCTCTCGGGCCTTCTTTCCCTGTGCTACATTCCTGATCAGTTGTTAGGCCCAGGGCAGATAGTAGGACCCTCAGAAGGACCAACCTCAAAGCAGCAGACAGCACAGCTAGGCGTGTACTTCAGTGTGGGAAGGAAAAAAGACCCACCTACTGCTGGGGCATCTCTGAGTTAAGTCTGCACTGAGATCAGATCTGGGCTCCTCAAACCCTCCACACAGAACTTAGCACAGAACTAAGCCCACACTGCCACAGCCATGGAGCCTGAGCTGATCTTAGATTACACACTGCTCTGGCCCATATCGGAGAAGAGAGGAGAGGAGAAACTGGATTACCACGAGGGCCTCTGTGAGCTGGGCAGGGAGGAGGCTTATGCTGGGGTGGAGCAGGAACAAGATCAGAGAGGGGCTCAGCACTGTAGACTCACCATAGTTTAGGGGAAGATCGGTAGAGAAGAAAGACAGACTAGCAAAGAAGACAGCAGCGTGGGGGAGGGCCAGTAACATCAGCAGGCAGGCCCATGCACTCAGTTCAGCAAGAACAGCACGGAGTTCAAAAGGAATTCACAGGCAGGGGCTGAGGGCAGTGGCTGGGCTGACAATCAGTAGAGCTAGAGGATCCCTTGTGACATCATCCCAAGAGATCCACAGAACTGAGATCCACAGTAGCTGTCAGTGACTAATGTGTAGTTCTGGATCTGGACCTTGGCACAGGTCTCCTCCTGCTGTTTGGGGTCCTATGGGGATGAAGTTTGATGGACAACTGGGGCTGAGGTACTCTTGACCCACTTGTGTGGACTCATGGACGTTTCTTGACGTACCTGGGCTTCTCCCTCTCCCCTGTAAAGCATAAGACTGCAGGAACCCCCACTCTGGGGGTCTGCCAGGACACATGTGTGCAAGGTACCACACAGCAGCCTGCTGGGCAATGGAGTCCTAGGGGACACACCCTTCCCTGGCACCACTGGCTCCCCTACAACATGCAGGTACTGAGTCTTGGTGATGCAGGCAGCTTCCCGGATGCAGGGCTGTGGTGTGATCCACGTGTCCCCAACCTTGCAAGGCTGGCAGGTGGCTTCTCGTGAGCCTCAGGGTGAGTGAGGGGGGCGAGTGAATAAAGACTGATGCGCTCTGGCTGCAAACCACAGGAAAGGCCTCCTCAGTGGGGTGGACAGGGGACCCAGGAATCAGCGTTCTCCTAGACCATTCATTCAGTAAGGGATTTCTTGGTGGCAATGTACGTGTGAGATTTTAGCATTCAGTCCAACATAGATGCCTTGTATAAGATGACAATCCACATGAATTTTTAATGCAAAACACGATGCTTAAAAACGGTTTCTCACTAGGCATCCCCACCAGACCAGACCTTCACACCTCTCCATGCTCTAGCACCCTTGGGGACCATTCAACAATGCATTTGCCACCTAAAGCCAGTGTGGGAACCACGGCGGCTCAGAAGGGAAAGTCACAAGCCAGAGTTATGTCTGAGGTGGCAGAAAGCCATGCCTGGGGCCACACTCTGATTATACTGCCGGCAAGACAAAATCAAAGAGAGCTCATTCTGAAGACTGCTCACAAAGTGGTCTCTTAAGAAGCCAAAAAGAACTGATCAGTCTGTAATGGTTACTAAATGGTCTCCTAATTGGAGTCCCACTTTCCAGCAAAGCTATCCATTACCCTACACCAGGGAGCAGCTCACACAGGTGCCCTGCAGAAGAGGGCCTTAGCACCCCACACCATAGTCAATGTGGGGACAGGGAGCAGATGGGACATTCACTTTAGTTCTCTTCTTAATCATCTTACAGACATGTCGCATGAGCTCCAGGTTCTCAGGCCCCATTGGCCAGCAGAGGCCAAGCTAACAGAACTGATAGGGGCTTTGTTCAGCTGTCACTTTAGGCTCCTCACATATGGGAAAAATGAGGCCCAGAGTGGAACCAGGATGTGCCAGATGGCACAAGCCAACAGCCAGCAAACTGAGCCTGGAATATGGTAAAGACCTGCCATTTTCCTGACCCTGGCTACAAGGAACTGAACTGAACTGGACTGGGCTGAGTTGGCATGGATGCAGGGAGCCCAGTGAACCTGGAAGGGTTCAAACCACACCTCCCTAGCAGGGCTGACTTTTGTGTCCTTCTGAAACTGCAAATCTGCCCCATCTCCCATCATCTCAGAGGACTGCAGAAGCCAGGACTGAATGGGAACCAGCCTGCATAGAATATCCTTTCCAGAAGCCTCTACTGAGCCCATATTCCATTACCCATTGCAGCTTTCTATTGTACAGGCTGTCACTGAGGCTTGGAGGGGTCAAGGGTGTGGTCCCAGTCCGAGAAGGAACCTTAGGCCTGACCTCACTGCTCCCTGCCCAACCCCCCTGGGGATCCTTCCCTGCTCTCACAGCATCTGAGTCTCTCTTGGTTCTTACTGCCTCAGCTGCCCCTGCCCCTCCTTCCACATATGGACATGGCCTGCAGGCTGCCCTGTAGGTACCTGATCATCCTGGGCTCCAGCGCGGGGATGGCTGGACACATATGACTAGGGAGTTGCTCTAAGCAATGGGAACATGGCTCTGTTCACTGAGTCTGGCCTTCAACACCTACTTTCAAAGGTCACTTCTGTCACACACACACACACACCATCACAGCCACAGCAGGAAGGACCCATGGCAGGCAGGGAGGTCAAAGGTCTTCCCTGCTCCTTTCATGCACTCGGGGTTCCCTGAAGGTAGAGGCCCTCACAGCTGCCCTGAGCATGGACAACATCCTGCCTCCTTAGCTTAGACTCCAGAGAAGGTGGTTTCAGACCCAGGCCTCCTACCAGGAGGTATGTGATGGGGTAACTCTCACCTTTCCTCTCAGTTTTCTCTCCTGGAAAATGTGATAGCAAGGCCTCACTGCTTGGACGGTTGCGGATGGAGTGCGATTGCTTGTGTGAGGCATGAGGGAGGGCTCTAGGAAGAGGCAGGGGAAGCTAAAACCAACCCACCCTTCTCCTCTCCACCTGCCAAAGGCCCAAGGCCAGGGTTCCCTGGTCTGCAGTAGACCTCCCTCCTCTGTTCCCATTCTGGCCAGGAGGAAGCTTTCACGGCAGCAGAAATCAAGGAGAGGAAGACACAAAATCAGACCACTCCAGCATGCAAGATGGCATCCCATTAAAGAGCAGTGGAGGGGCCTGGAGCCAAGAGCACTGGCTGCTTCTGCAGAAGATCAGAGTTCAGTTCCAAGAACTCATGTGGCAGCTCCTAACCATCTGTAACTCCAGTTCTAAGGGATCTGATGTCAGCTTCCGGCCTTCCTGGGCAGCAGGTATCCACATGGCACACATACATACACACAGGCAAAACTTGTGGACAGAAACAATTAAAACTAAATCTTCCCCAAAGCAGCAGCTGGGTTCTGCTGCAGTCCAGTAAGGACTCCGCAGGCTCCTGTCCTCCCACAGGGCTGACCTGCTGTGGGATCTGCTCAGGTCGGGCTCCACTGTCTCTCTGAGCCCCTGAACCTTCGCCGACACTACAGCCACCAGAGTGCATGGTGCGTTCCCGCAGTGTACCATCCTGTGTTTCTGCACCCTCTGTGGGATGCTCAAACACAGGCCCCAGTTCTAACAGGGATGCACCTCTGGGGCTGGCCCTTGGCAGAATTGTTGTTTACCACTCCTCTTTTGTCTGGCATCAAACAAACCAAAAGAAAGCCACGGCTACGTGATTAATAGGTTACATTCTAAATGACATTTCTTTAGATTTTTACAATCTGAAATGTCTGGTGACCTGCGAGACTATGACCTCCTTACTCCTTAGTTCTGTGCATCCTCTAACACAAAGCACACAAGCACCCCAGGATTGATGACAAAGTCTAGTCAGAATGTGTGGAGGGGGCCACTGGGAGTAGGGGCAGCATGACGGAGACAGGATGGGTGAAGGTACCATCCAGTGTGTAGTCTTCATGCCCATCGCCCCATGCCTCTCTCCCCCTCCCTGTAAAAGCTGGCTAATACATGTGAGTCCCCCAACACGGAAATCTGAGGATGCGAGCACCCTGTCTTCTTAAGGCAAGGCCTTCAGTAAACTCCATTTCTGTCCCATCTCATCTTGTGAGCACTGGCCTTCAAGCTGTGAGCAGTGTGGCCTGTGCTTAGTAACAAGCTGCTGGGATTTCTCTTTTGCCACCACCCAAGTACCTCTGGGACCCGGATACTGATCTTGTAGGAAACACTACGCAGGGCTCACTCAAGTCTCTGTGTGAGATGTGGGCTACATCCCATCTTCCTACAGGGAAACCAGAGCACAAAGAAGTGAACCAGGATTTGAACTCTGCTCTGTCTGAGTCCCCCTCCTGTGACCTTGGACTGCTTCTCTAGATTGAGTCCAATGTGCTGACTTGATGCTGGGGTCTCTAGGTGGGCCAAGATACAGCCACACATCTGCAGGAGGATCCTCCCATGGTCTTCCCTCTTCTACATCTAGTCAGGAAATGAGAACCAGAAACCAAGAGACAGCGAGCAACGTTTTGACATGGAACCAAACCAGCCCTGGAGAGATGACGCCCTAGAGAAGGGCCTCAGAGCTTCCGCCAGGACTCTGAGCCAGATAGAGCTGATTCAGCCACCAGCTCCACTGACTCCCCTTTCTGCCCGCCTGATGGAGATTGCCTCCCGGACAGGAGAAGATGGATGTGCCCCAGATAAGCAGGCAGGCTCTCCTCCAGAGGCCCAGTGGATGGCTTCAAATGCACTCATCAAAATGAGCCAAAGCCGCAGGAGCTGAGGGCCAAATGCCTCACACCAGACCGCTCTCCCGAAGCAGAACCAGACAGTGGTCCGTGGAGAGCCAGATCCCAAGGCTTGGCCACCCTGGGCTGGTATGTACGTACCTTTCTCTTGTTGGCTGGGCAGATATAGAAGTTGTCGATGACAGTGGTGATGCCAGGCTGGAGAGTAAGCTTGGTGTAGGTTGTCCCAAAATCTGAGGACCTATGGGAACAGAAAGACAAGTGTCAACACATGTCCTCCGGGGGTTAGACTTTCCAGCACCTTGGTATGCCAGCACTGGCAGAGCTGAGATCCCCAGAGTCACCCATTCCATCCTCCCAGGGGAAGCGTGTCCCCACCCCAAGAGCAAGTGGGGAGCCTGGGTACTCTTGCAGATGGCAGGTTTGCTCAGGTCTACAGCCCAGGTCTGGAGTGAGGACCAAGTCAGAACTTTTAGGGTGGGAGGTTGAGACAAGGTCTCTCTGTGTAGCCCTGGCTGTCCTAGAACTCACTCTGTGGATCGGGCTGGCCTTGAACTCAGAGCTCTGCTTGCCTCTGCCTCCCTCCCGAGTGCTGGGATTAAAGGCGTGCATCACTGCTACCCCACTCAGAAGTCAGAATTTCTTGATCCTTCTGTCCCTATGATGCTTTACAAAACCCTGAAGATCTGTGCCATTTTATCCATCTCATAGATGAACAGTAGGCACCAAGGGGACCAGTGTCTTATATGAGGGACCACTCAGCTAACAAGCAGAAGACTCAGGGTTCAAACGCTGGCCCTTCTGATGCCAGCGTGGCCACTGACTGAGCCGAGGTCCCACTGCTCTCTTCCATTCATCCATTGCCTTCTCTGAATGCTCCGCTCTACCAGGAGCATCCAGGCTCAGGCCCATGCCTTGAGCCCAGGACCACAGGATAGCAGGGACAAGCTTGGCACCCGCTGGGAATCAGACTCCAGGATCTGTGCCACCAGGAGCTGGCCCAATGAGCTCATCATGGGAGAACAGGCCAATAACTCCACACCACCATTAAGTCCATTAAGTCCCCCCTCGCCTCTTCCCTCATCCCCCGATCTTCAGGTGAGGCAGTTACAGGAAGATGGCCATGTTTACTGTCACTGGGCTTGGTGGCCACAGGCCCCCAATGTCCTTGGTAAACCTCAGGGTCACAAAGTCCCTTAGACCAAGACAAGAGACAGCCCACTCCCCCTCCTCTGACTCTCAGGATTGCCCAGCAGGGGTAGGGTCCCTGGGGACCGTCTGGGGCCTGGCTTCTTCAGACCTCCCTAGGAGGACCGGAGCAAGAGAACAAAGATAACACCATGCGCCTGCTGTCTAATCAAGGCACATTTGCTCTCCAAACCGCAGAGAATTGATTTTCTTTGGGAAGGGGGAAGTGAGAGGCCCCATTAGCAGAAATCGATCCATGCAGCCCAGAGCCCTGTAGAAACAATGGTTGTTTATAAGCTCAGAGCCCACAGCCTAATGCAGCTGGATCTTCCCTGGCTGCCCTTTCCAAGACCTAATCCTGTCCCCCACCTTCCCTCCTGCTACCCACTGCCTCAGCCCCAGTCCACCCACCCCAGCCTCTGCTCCATTCTCTTCACTACAGGAGCTACCCCAGACTGGAAACTCCAGGGCACCTGTGGGTGCGGGGTAGCCGTGGAGAGTAGCACCCAGCGACCACCCCTGTGCTCCAGGACACCTGTCAAGGGAGGCAGGCACATGCTGAAGGAGGCAGCAAGATGCAGCCACACTGGAAGAGGAATAGCAATGCAGGGACCAGGGAGACCCAGGATGGATGGGATCACTGGGTCATAGACAGGCAGGGACAGAGCGGCACACACAGAGACCTGAGGGAAGAAGGGAGAGACGGTGTCTGCCAGGGAAAGGCACCTGGCCCTGGTTGGCCAGTATTTTTTGAAAACACATCAGCCAAGAACACGAGTGAAATGTAGATCTCACAGATGTCACCAGGATAAGACAAGGCCACCCTAGAGGGGTCATATGAAGACAGAGGCAACTGCTGGAGGGCTACAGTCCCCCCCTCCCCCGGGAGCTAAAGGGAATGGAAACAGACTCCCATTAGCTCCCCCAAAGAACCAGTCCCAAGATGCCGCATTTTCTCAGGGCGGGAACTTCCAGAACAGCGGAAGGGTCCTTTTCGGCTCCTTAACATCATGCAGCAGCCACAGGACACAGACGTGGCGTTCCAAAGAGAGAGGGGAGCAAAGCAGAGACATACATATAGGGGAGGGAAATATTGACAGGCAGACAGACAGACAGACAGACAGACAGACAGATAGACAGACAGATGGGGGGCACTGGGGGAGAGAAAGAGACTGAGACAGAGAGAAAAGAGGAGACACTGAGACAGACTGGGGAGGGACAGACAGACAGACGGGGCAGAGACACAAAGAGAGATACACTGAGGCAGAGATAGAGGAGAGGGTGGAAGAGTCAGAGAGACAAATGAAGAGTTGGATGAGGGAGACAAGGAGGCATCATCGCTGCTGCAGGTCCAGGGGACTCTGGGAAATGCTGAGGGCATGTTAACAAGGACGCCCACAGTCCCCAGCGGCCCCTCAGGGCCCAGCGGCCCCTCAGAGCCCAGCTGCCTTGCACCTCACCTAACCCAGCCTGACCTGCTGACTCCCCCAGTCCTCACATTCCATCCAGCATGTCCCTGCCCCTGGCCAGGCCCTTCCTGCCCATGTGCCTTGAGGCGCCCCTGGGCAGGGTAAAGGCTCAGAGTTGGGGGAGGGGGCACAATGCAGCAGGCAGCCTTCCTCAGGAGAGCGTGTGTGTCCTGTGACTGCTGTAAGAAGCTCTCACATCACAGTACTTAAAACACAGCAGTCTCAGGAAGTTCAGAGAAGTCAGAAATGGGACTTCTGGGGGCTAAAACAGAGGTGTTGGTCTCTTTCGGAGGCTGAGAGACAGTCTATGTCCTTGCCTGTTGCACCCTGTAGAGCAGTGATTCTCAACCTGTGGGTTGCGACCCCTTTGGGTGTTGCATATCAGATATTTACATTACAATTCATAAGAGTAGCAAAATTACAGTTATGAAGTTGCAATGAAATCATTTTATGGTTGGGGGGGTCACCACAACATGAGGAACTGTATCAAAGGGTCACAGCATTAGGAAGGTTGGGAACCCCTGAAGGCTCCTGCCAATGCAGGGCTTGTGGCCTGCCTCTGTCTTTGAAACCCATCCCCAGGGTCTGTGTCTATTCCGACATCAACCACTTCTGAACAAAATTCTTCCTCTGCTGGTCCCCACGATTACCCAGGACTCAAAGGACAATCCCAAGGGCCACTCCCGGGAATTCTCAGTCCCACATGCCAAGTCCCTTCCACCAAGTGAGGAAGCATTTGTACAGGATTAGGATGGGACCATCTGAGTAACACCATCCTGTTGTCACAAAGTGGGCGTTTGAGCTGGGTCTGGAGTATGTGTAGGAGTCTAACAGGTACAGTACACGGCCGCTGATGGGCAGAAGTGGGCTCTGGGGAACAGTGAGGTCTGGGGCAGCAGGAGTGGAATGGGGAGGGGCGGTGGGGGCTGGATCCACTTTACAGTGTAACAGCCGCTGGCCGCGTGCGGCTACAGCACTTGGAATGTGGTCCATCTGGCCAAGGGTAGAAAAACTTTGAAACACTGATTTCAAAGACTCAGGGCCCAGAAAGAATGTAAAATACCTCATTGTCAGTTTTATGTAGATTACATATTGACATACTAATATTCTGGATATATTGAGTTAATTAAAATCATTACTAAAATTAATTTCACCTGCTCCTAGTCTTAGTTAATAGACTTCATTTTATTGCAGCTTCGGGATCACCACAAAACTGTGCGGTAAGCTCGATTTGCCCATGCCCCTGGCTTCATACAGAGCCCCTCTCTGCCACTACCCTCCCCGCCTCAGGATGAGCCAACATACACACCATTGTCCCAGAGACCATGGTTCTGATGAGGGCCTGCTGGCCCAACAGACCGAACATGGCAGGCATTCACCACTGTGGCATGAATGGAGTCCCTCCATTGCCCTAAACACCCTCCGGTTCAGCCCGCTCCCCACCTGACCTCCAGCCCTGGGCAGCCCTGATCTTTTCCTTATTGCCAGTTTTGCATCTTCTAGAATATTCTGCGGCTAGAATCCCTCCACCGGAGTCTTCCTTCTTTCTCTCATTCATATGCTTAGGTTGCTCTACATCCTTGTCACTACTGTCCTTTCTCTTTGTTCTGTGACCACCAGGACCTTCTGCACAACTCACATGACTCCTATTCCTAACATGCTGGGTCAGGACGTCATGTCTGGACACGCGTGACATCAGGAGTGCCTCTGAGGGAGGGGCGGGGTCTGTGGAGGCCGAGTCCTCACTTGGTCCTCTGTCCCAGCGGGCCAGCCGAGTGGCCGTGTGGGGTCCTCCAGAGGGTGCCTGGCGGCAGCATGCACCACACAAGTTTGTTACTGCCACTATGTTGCTGCATCAGGAGAACCACCGAGGCTACAAGTGGAATCAGGGGTTCAGACTGTGGGGGACAGGGCCCATCCTCAGGAGGGACAGTCGGACGGTGACGGTGACTTGCACTGGACAAGGCATTGGGATATGAGAAGAGATGGGGGGACACACGTGACATGGCATCCAAGTGACAGTGCTCAGGAAGGTGTCTCTCAAGAAGGTTGAGCTGGGAGTCAGGACAGCCCTTGCTGTGGACAGGGCCAGGCTGGAGACGGGATCAAGCTGGGAGTGATGCTGGACTCTGTGCCGCCTCCTTCTGGTCCCTCTCTCACCTTCTCCTTACTCATCCTGGGGAGGAGTCCCACCCTGGGCTCAGTCCCTGCTTCTCTGAGCTGCTGGGGCCCTGGGCTGCCAGCTCAGGAGTCAGCACCGCTCTCCTCCTCCGAGACACTAAGGATTGGGGTCAGCAGCTTCCGAGGTCCCCATCAGTGAAAAAGCTGTGACCGATGTCTTTAACCTGCAGGCACCCCACCCCTTTCAGCAACTGTCATCTAGCCCTAGCCCTGAATCTCTAGTAGAGGCACCAGTTGAATGGGTCCCCATAAGGTGGGTTACGGGGGGACTCGGCCTGGATGTGCCTTTCCAGTGGGCAGTTCCATCCGTGCCCAGGGACGTCTGCTTCTTAAGTAAACAGACACACCCAACCATGGTGACAGGTGTTCAAGGGACAGTCACTGCAAGAAGTTCAAAGGGCCAACGGTAGTGACTCAGGTGACCTTGGCCTTGCTTGCTTTCACTGTCCCAGAAGAGGACAAAACATGAGCACCCGTTCTTTGGAACACTCTGGTTCCTGCTAAGGATGGGGCTGCTGGGGCAGAGGTCATCTTAAGAGATGGAGGACCCTGCTGCCCCTTTGCAGGGCAGGAGGCCTCATCCCAGGAAAGGCTGGCCTGGCTCTCACTTGATCTGTGGGAGACTCTGATACTCTGGAACAGGGGAGTGGCCTGAGCCACTTGTCAGTTGTACCTCATTGTCGGAAGGTGGAGAAGATGAGACTGAAGGGGACAGGGACTGTCACATGTTCCCAGGAAGAGAACACAGCGGCCTCACCTGGTGTCTCACAGCTGTGTTTTTTTACCCCCAGTGTTTCTCTCCAAAGAACAAAACCAAGCCATCTAAACCAAACCTCCACCGAGTCCACGTAACCCAGGCTGATCCAGATTTGTGGTGTAGCAGAGAGTGGCTTTGAACTCCTGACCCTCCCAAGTGCTGGGATTACAGGTCAGTGCCACGACACCAAGTCTGAATATTGTATATTTTCAAAGCTACACAAACGGCAGGACTCAAGCAACTCGGGTTATTCCAGCTCTGGGAAGTAGGAAAGGGGGTTAGGAAGAAGAGTGAGGCTGGACAGGGTGAGAGGGAGGATGGGTTAGGTTCTCCAGGCAGCCTCAAAACCTCCCCAGACTGGGAGGCTTCAACATCAGCAGTTACACACTCACAGCTCCAGATCCCAAGTCCAAGGGCTCAGAAGCTCCAGCTCCTGGGGGCTCCAGGGCTCCTTGGCTTGTGGCCATATCATTCTAGTACCTACTTCTGTCTTGACATGAGATTTGGACCCTAAGCCCAGAGCTACATAAAGACCCTGTGTTGGTAAGGCTACATTGTGGGGTTCTGGGCAGACATGGGCTTGGAGCAGGTTTGTTCAACTCATGTAGGCAGCTGTAGTTACTGAGCAATGAGTGTTTACATGGGTGATTCTAAATTAGATGCCCAAGGTACCCGACTCTTGTTTATAGCTTCCACTGTTCACTGATGATACAGGGACAGGCAGAGAGAGGATGGCAATGGAATGCCTAAAGTCTGGGGCCTCATCAGCCCCAGACAGCCATCAATGCTGGAGGAAAAGGCATGAGTCACAGGGACGCTCAGAACCTGTGGAACGTGGAGCTCCTTGCTGGGACCACTGAAAGGCCCAGAGAACTTGCAGGCACAGGGCAGTGTCGCCTTTGAGAGGAACACTTGGAGACTGTCCCGGGCCTGGGTGACAGGAGCTTCTCCAATGCTTTCCCCACGCTGGCTGAGGGTCTGCTGACGGCAGCCAGGGGTCAGCGGTGATACAGAATGCTTCAGCTGCCATCTGGGCAGCGACACTGAGGGCAAAGGCCACAGCATGAGTGGCACTGGGCTGGGCTCAGCCTCTGTCCCAGGCCAGGGTGGGCTGGACGGAAGGAAGGGATGCCACAGCCTGTCTACATGGAGCTCAGCTTATCTGCTTGCTGGAACTGTCTCTTAGGGAACCCTGAATGCAGGCCAAGAAAGGGAATGATATTCACAACCTCAGATGTGACAAGCTGCCCCAGTGCCCAACAAGCAGTCTGGGCAGGTCAGTGGCAGAAGCCTTCAGCCAGCACTAGGCCTAAGGCTCTATCCTCCAAAGGCTGCCAGATCCAGGACGGTGAGGTCACCATGAACCTCTAAAGGTCCCACAGCCAAGCACACCGCTGACAATGCTTGTCACGCTCTTTTGGTGGTGTCCTCAGTGCCAGACCTGGAGGCTGTGTGACCTTAGGCTAGCAAGCTTCCTTCTCTGGTCAAGCTTGCCATTGCAAAAGGGCAGGGGTGGGGGTGGGGGGTTGGCTTTATGTCTATGCATCGGCCTTGACACTAAGTGGGTCTGGTTCCTAAGGAAGGGTGTGAAGGAGGAAGGAGGGGACAGGGAGGGGACACTAGTACTCACAAAGCATCTCCCTCCCCACATCAGGGCACACCCTTAGGTGACTTCCTTGCTTTCAGTATCCAAACTGTCCAATGTTTTATGTTTTTCCTTCCCCCCCCCCGCCCCTGTGTTCAACAGTGCTGAGACCATTCTAATCTTCATCCGCTCAAATTAAAAATGAAAAACCCAGAGTCTAAAACCGGGCAAGTAGAAACACGGAAGGCGAGCACAGTTGGAAAATTGCTATTTGTGAATCGGCTGCTTAATTGCTGAGTGTTTGCACACATTCTCTTTTTAAAAACGATTTCATTAAGCCATTTTCATATTCTATAATTATTTCACTGGTGGGGCACGCTCTCCCCCTCCCTCCCACAATGAGCCCTGGCTTTCACACCCGGCTCCCATCGCTAACCTGAAAATCGCACACAGGTAGGAGAAAGGCACACTTGCTCCAGACAGGTGTCCCCTGACCCTCCCAGTGAGGCCACCTACACTTGAGTGGGACATGGGGCCTATGTGTGTGGAGAGGGTCCAGGACAGATGTTCATGCCTGTCCTGAAAACAGAGGACGGGGGCAGAGGCAGCATCCAAGAGAAGCCAGTGCTGCCCAGGGTCATCCTGCTGCCAATCAATGGACTGCCCTCTGCCGTTAGCAAAGTGCCTGTGGCTTCATGCACCTTATGCTCCATGATAATCAGGAGTCTGCATGTGACAGCCTGCAGGGCACCTCCAGGTGACCCCTCATCACTCTGGAGACAAGCTCCAACACCTGCACTTGGTATACAGGGAAACAGAGGCCGAGTAGGGGAGATATGGGGACCTACCACCAAGCATAGACTTAAACCTACTCCAGGTATAAGGTATATTGGAGATATGATTCCTGGAGTAGCTGGTTCTAAGATCTGGTCCTGCTCCAGAGGACAGGAAGTCTGCTGTGACATTAGGGACAGGTGCCGTGCCGACAGTCACACACACCACTGGCTGCTCAGAGGCCTGGAAGTCCTATGGGACCTGCCAAGAGGGAACCTTGATTCCCACTGCCCTGATATCTTAATCAGCCCTCCCAGGCTCGGGGGTGGGGGCAGGGAGTCACTACTATGCAGGACATCTTACGGGCAATGGTGTCACTCAGAAAAATTCTGGAATGTGGCTTGAGAGACGAGAGACTGAGTATGAAATGAGGAACAGGGCATTGGCTAGTGAGGTAGGATACAGGAAGGGGTGCAGGAATGATGGGGCCAGGCAGGTCATCACATATATTTTTCTGCTGTGGCCTCACCAACCTAAGCATAAATTGAAAAATATTGTAAGTAAAAAATTCAAATATACTCCAGCCTGCTGAACACACTGGAATATGTGAGATGAGCCCAGTCTGCTTCAAGTGTGCACAGCAACTCCTGCTAACTTTCGGTGGCAAACTCATCTACATAGCCCGTGCTGTAAGGACGCGTTGACTGTTTCATATATCTCACTGAGTACATTGATTCAGAAAATACTGGCAGCCCAACCCTGCAGACTAAATGTTTCTTCTCTCTGCTACCCAGCATGGTCAGAGAGGCTCCTACATATGGCCAGCCTGGGAAAGATCAAAGCTTGCAGCGTGGTTTCTACTGAATGCCTCTGGCATTTGCAACACCATGAAATAAAAACCAAGCCAAACCAAAACAACAACAAAAAAGTTCACTGGGCTCTCCTGATGCGAAGGGCATCTGTAGTCTGAGGGAGGGAACACAGCCTCCCTCCCTGCCCCACACCCGATGCGCAAGCCCTGTGCCACAGAGTGAAGGAAACTGCAGAGGTATCCGGTCATGCTGGAACAGGGTGGGGGCTGCCCATGTGCATATGAGGAACTGAGGCATGGGGAGCCTGATGGCCCAAAGAATAGCAACCTCAGGTCTCCCAGCAGAAGCCAGGTATCAGCTTCAGGTCTGTTCCACCAACTTGAGACTGAGGCATGGCATGGCTCCTCCAGACCCCCAGAGTCTCCCTGATACCATTTCTCACCCCAGCAGTGTCTGCAGAGCCATCCTGGTACCTGCTAATGTACCAGCAACTCATCAATGGACGCCTTGACATGGGAGCGATATGCCATTGCCTGGGAGAGTTGCTGTGGGCTCGGGGCTCCTCCTAGCCCAATATTGCACCTCAGGCAGCTCAGCCAGGGCTGGTATGGCTGGAAAGAGGATGCAGGGAATACTGGGGGCTCCAGTTTTCTTAGGCCTGAACTCCCAGGGGGCAGATTCCATCTTGAGGGCCTGATCACCTGACCAGACTTTCTACATATGGCGTTGGCCTCTGCCACATCTACAACAGCCCTGAGTGCCGAGTGCTGTGAGGTTTGCTGGCAGACAGTTCTGGAATGAAGTGGGCTGGCCTGACCAACCCCACAGACTCTTTTAAACCCCTGCCTGCAGTCCAACCAGCACTCGAAGATGGAAATGTGGTTGTGAACTTGGCCCAGACAATCTGGCTCCTGGCCCTGGTACCTCCTTTACTCTGAGAACTCAATCCTTTACAAGAAACCCCTCCACAGACTTCCTGAGCATGTCCTCTACTGAGGCCTTGTGCTGGAACAGTGGGCAAAAGAGGTATTAAGTGTCACTGGGCATGACTTCACATTATGGGAGGATCTCAGGAGTGCCTGCTACTGCCCAGGTCCCTCTTCCATGCAGGCCCCAGGCCTCCTCGTAGACAGCACTGGAGGGGTTAAACTTGGCTAGGCAGGAGCCTCAAGGACCCTTGTACAGTGGAGTCAACTGTCATTCTGCCAGACATGTGCATGCCTCCAGGGCCACACATGCACAAGGCTGAGGGAAAGATGAAATGGTGCCAGAGAGCAGATCTCAGGGTCCCAGTGAAGGTGTGGGTGCCCTCCGGAGCCTAGGGAAATGTCAGGGTCTCTCAACAGCCAAAGGTGGGAACCAGAGGCTTGCCAGACCTAGAGAAAGTGTGGGTATTTCCAAAGGCTCAAGGAAGGTATTATCTGACCATATAGAAAAGCCTCAGGTGTATGGGAGACCCGGGACTTGGGGACCTGGCAGAAGAGTCACGGGAGCTGAGAGAAAGGGGATGCGTCAGGAATTTGGGTGGACATTTCTCAGGGGTTCCACTGAGGACGATCCTGAGGCCTTGCAAGCCAGGCTAGCCGCCCCGGGAAAGCAGCAGTGAAGGAAGAAGGGCAGGAGTAGAGGCAGGAAACCAGGAGCGGAGGCAGGAAGCACCAAGGACAGAGTGTGAAAAACACAGTAGGTCGAGCTTCCATGCTACCGTGTGCTGAGAACAGTGGTCCCCCTCCCCAACCCCCTTCGTGCCCGAGGACTGACAGCGTGCTCTTCCCATGCAGATGGGAAGGCAATTGGAGGAGTCCTCACTTGCTTGGTCACCAAGGATAAAGTTAGACTCTGGGGGAAAAGGGTCTGAGCTCCCCATGGCGTCCCACAGGTTTTAAATGTCACAAGTGGGACTTTTACAAGGGCTCTGCCCCCTGGCAGTCTTCAGAACTTTCTTGTCACCCTCCAAGCCAAATGAGGCCCCTGTCCCTGGAATCACCTGGCTCCCTTTCCTGGCACGGACCTTGTCACTGCTGCTCACTGGGCACACGGCTGTCATCCTGCAGCGGTGTCTCCACTTTCACAGATGCTCTTGCCAACCTAAGCTGGGCATGCCTCCAGGACCCAGGCCGAGACCACGTCACCTTCCAGCCCACAGGAGGAGGCAGAGCTCACAGGGCCAAAACCACTCTCTGTTGTAGATTCTCAAAGAGTGGGTGTCAGCGACCCTAGTGATGACCTGGGCAGCTCTTGTGGCCAGGTAGAGATTATCTCCATTCATCCTGATCTGGTGGGCTGGGAAATACACAGTGCTTATCCCTCTGAGTTTGACAGGGAAGGCCACACCCGTACCTCCTAGGTATGGCCAGGCTTGTGATTACCTGTCAGAGGCCAGCACACAGTCACCTTTCTGAAGAGTAAGACAATGAAGGAGACAGGAGAGCACACTGACCATAGGCTCCTGGGCTGCAGAACTTCATCCCCACCTCCCATGGCCCCATTCATAACTAGTATTTACTTCCCAGAGGAGACGGTGTTGGGGACTGGCATTCCCTGGGAGTTGAAACACCCAGAGAAAGCTGTGGCTCTGAGTGTGAGTTTCCCCTTTGAGGTCTGGCTGTAGACAAACAGGAGATGAGTGTGGCCCTGTTCATGAGAAGGAGCACTCATTCCCCTATAGAGCACTGTCTGCACACACTCCTGGGCTCCCAGGAGGACCAAGGCCTATCAGCACCCACAGCATAAAAAGAGTAAGGTACTTCCTGGAGGACAGTGAATACCCCAGGGCTGTGTCACACTCCCACAGAGGCCACAGTGACCCTGAGCAGGTCACTCAGCTTGCTGGTCCTCAGGGACCTCTGCTGCGGAATGAGGAGAACCATGCCTTCCCCGGGGTCACCAAGTGGACCATGCGAAGTGAGCCTCCAGTCAGAGACTGCCCAGGGCACATCCCCACCCTCTGTGGAGGATTGTCGCCACTGTTAATTGACACAGAAGGGCTCGGCACACTGTGAGCAGCACCATTCCCTAGGCAGATGGTCCTAGCTGTATAGAAAGCTAGCTAAGCATGGGTCTGTGGGCCAACCAGAAGACAAGCCAGCAAGAAGCATTCCTCCATGGTTTCTACTTCAAGTTCCTTCCCCAGCTTTCCTCAGTGATGGACTGTGACCTGTCAGCCAAATAAACCCTTCCATCCCCTAAGTTGCTTTGGCCATGGTATTTGTCACAGCGACAGAATGAAACTAGAACAGCTCTTCCTGGGGAGGTGACACAGAGCAGAGACTGGAATGCGTGGAGGGCTGGTGGGTCCCTGTGGGTATCAAGGCAGAAAATCAACCCCTGTAAAGGCCCTGAGTTGGGACTGCACACCCCAGTTGCCTTTCCCAGGCATGCTGTGGATGGAACAGGGCACACCCCCTGGCTGCATCACCCTGTGGATTCTGATCATCTAGACTAGGCACGCTCTGTGTTTTAACCTCAGCTGGTCTTTTTGGATTAGGAAGTCACATGTTCTCCCAGGAGAGGTTAGCCAGGAGGACACTATGCTACAGGGCTGTGGGCAGTTAGGCCGCAGCAGGGCTCTCCTCAGGCAAGGCTCTCAACACACTGCAGAGGGAGCTTTGCCTGTTCCCAGGACCCCAAGGACAGGGAAGAGCCTGAGTTGCGGTGACTGTGAAAAAGAAGCAAGCACGGTGGGAACCCACTTCCCAGGCCAGCAGCAGGCTATCCTCCAGACTGGAACCCATGCTAACCAGGAAAATAAACAGCCTTCAGAGATCAGAGGCAGCACAGTTACAGTTCATTACAGCAAATCCGCTGTCAAAGGTGGACGGAGATAAGCGGGATTATGCCCGTCATGGCAATTATAATTAAAAAAGGAGCATTTTGAGAGAGATGTAATTCCGTGGTCCCTGAAGCCACGGTGGTGCTGCCTGCCAGGGCTTGTGGCTTGGAAGGGCAGCATTGTGGTTAGGGGCAACATTCGTTCCTCATGAAGGCTGTTCTGAGCTGCTCTCCTGCCACGGCCTGCCTGAGACCAGAGCAACAGCGTGTCCCACTGCCATCCTGGGATGCCCATGGTGTGGGAGGCTCAGTTGTGCCAGCCTTCATCCTAGAGCCACCCTAAAATGTGGCGGCTGGATCAGAAGACCAGGAAGGTGGCGATGGTCCTGCAGCTCGTGAGCCTGGCCAACCACCAAGAACCATACTCAGGATGGCGTGTGCAGCAGGACCTGAAAACACACAGGGACATGGCCCCTGCCCGGTACACACTGGCACCGAAGATGAGGAGACTCTTGTGGTTCCTTCTTCCCACCCTCAGCCTTCCCCAGAACCCTCCCTGATTAGAGGAACAGGAAGTTGCCAACAAGTTGGTGGAAAGGTGGTGGGTGGGGTTCTGTGCAGGGCAGGGATAAGAGAAAGGGGCGGAGCAGACAGGCTGCACAGTCGGATGAATGTGCTGTTCACAGAACACCTCTGAGTTTATTCTTTGTGGCTGTTGTGCTCTGGGCAGATGTGAGACCAGTTCTCTCCCTTCAGCCACACTGCAGCCTTCAAGTCCATTCTTGGCCATGACCCCCATCCTCCAGAGGACTTGGACGTTCATGCCATTTTTCACATGGGAAAACACGGAGCTCCCAGAGTGACAGTGAGGCAGGCTGGGGGTCCTGATCTCTGTTCCAGCCACAGCAGGGAACTTCAGAGTTCTAAACTCAAGGCCACCTCTCCGTCCTGTGGCTCTCTGTCTTGTCCACACTGTGAAGTCAGTTCTTTGATTTGTGTGCTGGACACGGGAGGCAGAGGACTTCCTGCAGGGCCTTGACGTTTGGTATCTGATGGACATTAACAGCTACCATGGGCTATTGCATGTGTTTGCCACGTCCTCTCAGGGGTGTGTGCGTGTGTGTGTGTGTGTGTGTGTGTGTGCGTGTGCGTGTGCGTGTGCGTGTGTGTGTGTGTGTGTGTGTGTGTTTATGCACACGAATATAGTAGTCCACAGAAGCCAGAGACATCAGACACCGAACTCCGTTTCTCTAGAGGAGCAGTACCCACTCTTAACCACTAAGCCATCTCTCCAGCGCCAGTTGTTTAATTTTAAGCATAAAGTCAAGTAGAGCTTTTCCAGTAAACACACTGGGAGATGAAGGAGTAGCTGGGTTCTTCAAAGAAAGGAAGCCCCATCTGAGGCAATCCCACTTCTCCAGGTCACTGACCTCCTAATGACTTTATGATATTCTTCTCTCTACTGGCCCAGAAGAAATGGAGGTGCCACTTACCAGGGGCATTACCGCTGAGCACCAGGCTAGCTGCCCATCTTCCCAGCTGGTTTCTGAGCACAGGACCCCCTGTAGGTGGAGAAGCAGGAGACCTAGCTGGGAACCTGAACTTCTGCTTCCGGTCCTGGCTTTGCAAACACGTCTTCCCTGATCAGGCTCTCTGGCTCTCACCAGGTACATCCTGAGCCCCAAAACACAGTCTAGGGACCATCTCCTCACTTCGGTGGTCCTGTTTATGGAAGAGCACCATCCTGTCCACTTCTGAACGCCTCATGACCACAGCTCCACTAGCTCCCTGCCTGGACCCATACGACCTTAGGAGGACAGAGCAGAGAGACAGCATGGTGTGGGACAGGCCAGGAACTTGCTTTGTGTCTGTAAGCAGAAGACACCCCCCACCCCCGCTGCCCCCAGTCATGCTCACTGCACAGCCCACACCCGCCGGGGAGACTGGGGTGGCTGCTCCTGCCATGTAATTACAGTGGGAATTAGGAAATCACCAATCCTGCTGTCAGGTACGTAATTAATTTGGGAAATTTAATTGTGCCTTAGTGGGGGAGGATTTCCCCAGTGGAGACAGACTTAGATAGGGGAACAGAAATGGAAAACACCTACACCCGCCTTCAGTCTGGAGATGCATGGAGGCCAAGCACACAGTGCTAGATGGCATTCCCCCACCTTATCCATAGGGAAACTGAGGTGCACGGACATCTGCTGCCTTGCTCACAGTCCAGTTTGAAAATACCTTGCCAGAAGCAAAGTGCCCCAGGCAGGACGCAGTAGGAGGCCTGATTTTCATCCTGGCTGCCAGCAGCAGCCTGCTGCTGTCACAGGGGTCCCCACAGCTCAGAAGGGCCCCCTCTTCCAGGAGCTCATTCCACTCAGGCTGATGCTCAGCCCAGATCTGGAGACACCTGACAGCCTCCGAGGAAGCCCCCAGTGCACACGGGGAGTTCTAGGCTCCTCCTGGCATTTCCTATGGATGCTCCATCCTCCCTGCCTTGAGCCAGGGCCACCTCCAGTTGGAGACGAGCCCCGAGCCCAGTGTCCCAGAGGGCTCTTCCAGGATTCAAGCTGTGGCAGCAAGGTCTCCTCGGTCCATTCCCCACCCCCAGCCTCTGTGTGATATCTTCACCCATCACCATCCATCTGAAGTCTGACGTTTGGGCCCAGGGACAGAAGACAACTTGTATGTGTCAGACAGTGGGACAGAGAAGGGTGAGTTAGCTCCAGGGATAGATGCAGGGAGATGGGGCTCAAGGGTGCTAGGGCCTTTCATAAGCAGTACAGAACAAACCCCAGAGTCAAGGATGCCTGGGCTTCCAGCCTTCTCTCGGTCCCTGCTGCTCTAGGTTTTTCCGGCTTGAGGTGGTTTGATTGAGAATGGCCCACATGGGCTCATATATCCGAATATAAGCCCATGCCATTCCATTCCCAAAGTGTTCTCTCTCTCTCTCTCTCTCTCTCTCTCTCTCTCTGTGTGTGTGTGTGTGTGTCCTTCTCCCTTTCCCTCCTCCTCCTCTCTCCCCTCTTCCTCCCCTCTCCTCTCCCCCTCCCCTATTCTCTCCCTCCCTCCCCTCTCCTTTCTCGCCCTCCCCCCCTCTGTCCCCCTCCCCTCTCCTCTATTCCCCTCCCCTCTTCCTCTCTCCCTCTCTCCATCTCTGTCTCTGTCTGTCTGTCTGTCTGTCTCTGTCTGTCTCTGTCTCTCTGTCTCTCTCTGTCTCTGTCTCTCTCTGTCTCTGTCTCTCTGTCTCTCTCTGTTTCTGTCTCCCTCTGTCTCTGTCTCTCTCTGTCTCTGTCTCTCTGTCTGTCTATCTATCTATCTATCTATCTATCTGCCTTATGTTTATGGATCCGGATCTAAGATCAGGGATACTGCTCCAGAGTCATTCCCGCCTGCCTGCTGCCATGCTCCCCACCATGATGATCCTGAACTCCAAACCTCTGAAACTGTAAGGCCCAAATAAGTTTCCTTCCTCTATAAGTTGCCCGCAACAGAAAAGTAATGAAGACAAGGCTTTACCCCTGGCTTTCAAGGGCAGCCTTGGACACAGACTGAGCAGCCCTGGAGCCCAGAATGCCTGTGCTGACACTTGGACACTGTCTACATATACTGGCAGGGAGGCTCTCAAGTCTACAGGAAGCTATAGACCTGAGCAAGGTAGAGACACAAGAATCCAGATGGTAAGAGGGGTAGTCACTCTGTGCCCTATGGTTCCCACAATGCTCAGTGCATGCTGGAACTTGTAATTCTTCACAAGATGGTTAGAGGATAGTGCTACACGATCCTGAGAACTGGGATTCTATAGATGTACCCAGGACGCCTGCCCCGGCCTCCTCCATTCATCTGGGCTCAGGTGTGTATGAACTCCGAAGCACTGAGCCGCCATGCCAGCACAGTCCTAATAGTTCTCAGTATTCTTGCTTCAACCTCACTCAAGGAACTTCCCAGATGGGTGCTTGGGGTTCAGACAGAAAACATCCCAGGGTCTCCATCTTAGAGAAAGCGTCTCAGTACCTATTGCCTGTCCCTGACACACTGTCCTTAATGCTATCCTCATCTGCTCCTGGTGCTGCTACCCGGTCACCAGCACCCCTGACTCACACCAGCAAAGTCTATAGGCCTTAGGAAAAAATAAAACAGTGTGACCATGTCACCCACAGCTGCTCACAGCCTCCAGGATCGAAGACAGAATTGAATCATTCAGGGCCCAGCTCCCTCTTTCTTGTTTGTGCCACTAAGCCTCAGAATTACATGGTGCGTGCTACAACATGTCACTCTTGAACAGCATGCATAGACACTCGAAAATGTACTTGCTACATCTTTGCATACAAAGCACACATATACACACATGCATTCATACATATCCATGCACGAACACGAAGGCACATACTCCCACCCCACCTTGTCCGCCTTCCTGCCTCTGTAGGCCCTCCTGAGTGCCCTGACCTGGCCTCAGTTTGGCTGTGTGTCTCAGCTTCAGAACCCTCAGGGAGAGCCCCTCACCGCCACTCTGAGCCCAGCTGCACAAGGTCCCTGCTGGGTCCTGTCAGCATGTGTCCATCTAGGACATCACACTAGCCTGAAAGCATTTTGCCTGAGAGAGGCCAGGGCCTATCCCATCCCTAGCTCCTGGCAGCCCCTGCACCAGCAGGTGTCTTGCAGGGTGCATCCTGCTGGGTCTCTGGCCCTACACTTTGACCCACACCACTGCTTCCTCCACACCACGTAGCCCAGAGGCCCAGTGGCTCAGAGCAGGAGGCAGGTGCTCAGGCCCCAGTGAGTGGTAACATGGTATGTCCTGTGAGCATCTTGGTGCTGGGGGTCTGGCAGCTCTGCACATTGGTGCCCAGCCGTGTGACAGACTGTGGGTACTTCCCAGAAGTCCCTCAAGCACTGGCCACAGCACAGGGTGCAGCCAACCCCCATATTATCCCAGTAGTTTCATTTACCAACTAAATATTCAAAGAACACAGCCTTGAACAGGCCTCCCCTCCATCTTCTGAGGAGGAGAGTGGTAACACAGGAGCTGGGGCCAAGGCCTGTGTCACACACACAGATCACCCAGAGGCTCTGTATGTCACTGCTGTCCCCAGCTTCAGAGGTAGAAAGATTGGGAGAAAGCCCCATCCTTCCCTTTGGGGACTCCATTTTGCTTGGCTCTCCAGCTAGGACAGGCCCTGGGGCAAGACAGTCCCCCTGGTGTGTGCTTAATATCCCCCCTGTGCAGTGGGGAAGTGGTATCACCTACCCCTGAAACTTGGGAGAAGATGAAGGTTGCTGGTATGTGTGGTAGTTGTGTGACAAGGCAGGAGCTTGGCATGTGTCAGGGAATGGTGAGCTCAGGGCAAGACCCCACCCAGGTAAGCTTCAAAACTCGTAAAAAGAAATTAAAGTAAAAAGGAATTAAGGAAAAGCTTAGGGCCAAGTGTGATGGTGCACACTTTTAATCCCAGCACTCAGGAGGCAGAGGCAGGTAGATCTCTGATAAACTTAGGTCAGATAAACTTAGGCAGTAAATGAAACCATTGAAAACAGAAAGCTGTTGGAAATGTATTTGAGTGGGGGCTGTATTCTAGCTCCAGCAATTAGCGGAATTTGGCAGCTTCAGCCACATGGTTTTGGCTTTAGAGTCAATGATACAATAAAAAGGTTATGGATTCTCCCTCTGTGACTAAGGAAAGCCACTGAGACCAGGCATACGTCAGGGGTGTCCCTTCATGAAGGCCTTGAGAAGCCATTGCATGAATCGGTGAGGGTAAATCCTTGTGTTGGAGACCCCAAGATGCTGGAGATGCCAGAGTTGTGGGATATCTGCCTAGGAGAGCTGCTAACAGGGAGTAGAACCAGCCTAAGAGAGAGAAGTGTGTTGTAGTCAACAAAGCTGAATGGAGTTGGAGATATGAAGAGCAGTTTGACATCAGGCATGAGCATGTGGAGTATGGAGTTTGCCCAGCTGGCTTTCAGTCTTCCTTTGGTCCAGTATTTCCTCACTACGCTCCCTTTCCTCCATTTTTGAATGGCAATATATGTTCTATGCCATTGTATGTTGGAAGTATGTGATCTTTTTTATTTTGATTTTACAGCTGTGAATATCAGAGACTTTGAACTTTGGACTTTTAAACAGTGTTGAGAGTGTGACAATCTATGGGTGGGGACTTTTGAAGTTGGACTGAATGCATTTTTGCATTATGATATGGCTACAAGCCTATGGGGGCCAGGGATTGGAATGGGGTGGTTTGAATTAAAACGGCCCCATAGGTCCATAGGGAGTGGCACAATTAGGAGGTGTGGCCTCGTTGGAGGAAGTGTGTCACTGGGAGTTGGCTTTGAAGTTTCAAAAGCTCAAGCCAGGACCAGTGGCTCTCGCTCTCTCTCCCTCTTCCTGCTGCCTCCAAGATACAGAACTCTCAGCTCCTTCTCTAGCTCCATGTCTACCTGCATGCTGTCATGCTGAAAATGACTAAATCTCTGAACTATAAATCACCCCCAATGAAATGCTTTCTTTTGTAAGAGTTGAGATGGTCATGGTGTCTCTTCACAGCAATAGAACATTGACTCGGACAGAAGTATACCCAGGCAAGCATCCATCCCTACCCAAGATGCAGTTCACCCAGTCAAAAGTTGTACTGCTCTAGGTAAGTCCCCTGCCTCCCAGAGCCATGGTCACCCCATGTGACAACAGTACCAACCCATGGAGCTGTTAGAGGATAAAATAAGACCCTCCTCAGGAGAGCCCAGGCCTCACGAGGGACACACAGTGGCTTCCACATTCTCTTTCGTCCTTACATTTTCCATCAGCCTAAACATGGAAATTGGCAAATCAGAGGACAATAAGTTAGAAGAAAGATGGATGTGGTCCTATCTTCACACCCAAGGCCTTGGCTACTGAAAATAACCACAGACACTGGCCATCCATCTGCCATGCTGACCCTCGGTGTTCTGGTAACTTTGCAAAAGTGGGTTCATCTGGGAAGAGGGAACTTGCCTATAGACAAGTCTGTAGGACATTATCTTGATTAATGTTAGACGTGAAAAGGTCCAGCCCACTGTGTGCCACCCCTGGGCAGGTAGGTAGTCCTGGGTATAAGAAAGCAGTCTGAGCAAGCCATGGGGAGCAAGGCAGCAAGCAGCACTCTGCCCTGGCCTCTACTTCAGTTCCTGCCTCAGGTTCCTGCTTGAGTCCCCCTCCTGACTTCCCTTCATGATGGGCTGCAGCTGTAAGCTGAAACAAACCCCTTCCTCCCCAGGATGCTCTTGTTCATGGTGTTTGTTACAGCAATATAGAAGCAGACAAATCCACTCCATTTCTTCTGCAGCTGTGATGTTGTTATTGTAACTCCATATTCCTCTGCTTCCCTATCCCATGCCAGGCAATTGTACAAATTCTAAACTTCAGGGGGAACACAGGCTCTGTATGCAAGGCATGTGACCATCCCTTTTGAAGCCACTTTTACCCCATTGATGATGGAGCTGAGCCATCCTCAAAGCCACATGGCATCAATAGCCTGAAGGTCCTTCATCCTTTCGTGTCCCCTGCTCCCTGCTCCATGGGGAAGACTCGTGGGATCAGTGTGGACCCTCCCCGCTCAGCCCAGCTGCTTTCCGGAGCTGTGGCCTTTTCAGGTCCAGCCCATGAATAATGAATCTGTTATAAATTTAGCAAGTGTCCTTTCTCCCTGGGACTCGGCCTTTCTCTTTATTTTCATCATGCTGGGTTTGTAAGAAAATGAGCCCCTGGAAACACATATTTCCCTCTCTGATTTCCTGACAACCAGAATTAAGTTGCTAATTTTCCAGCTTCCATGCAGAGAGCCACTGGCCGGCTGCCCTGAGCCAGGGACAGGGATACAGTGGGAGACTCTGGCAGCTTTCCGGAAAGTTCTATTCCTGGATCTGGTGGGTATGGAGAGAAGGGCTTGACCTCAGCAGAGGATCCACATGTCAGTCTTTGCTCTCAACAGCTGGACACATGTGTACTGTGTGAGGCTTAAAGGGCACAGCCCTCCAGGTAAACCAGTGAAGGAAGTGACATAGCAAACATCTGGCGGCCCATCAGGCTCTTACTTCCTCACCTCAGCTTCCAGGGAGGACAGGGTGCAGGGTTTGCAGGAGGGTAAGTGAGGTAAGGGTGCATAGACAGGCAGCCACGTTGGTACCGTGTGGCAGTGGTTTCCATGTCCTCCTTCCCTTTCTCAGAATGCAATTCACACAGTACCAAAAGAACCTTCTGGAAGCAAGATGTGCACGCTCTCAAGACAGCTCCAAATTCTCACCCTACCCCCTGCCCAGTCTCCTTTGCAAGACTTCAGAGTTGATCGTTGGCCTGGAACTCAAGGGTCTCTCTGAGTCTGGCTGCTCCCTGGATGTCCAGCTTCACCCCTCCCTTGCCTATGGGTCTTACTCTGGCCCTCACTCGTGCATCGCTGTCAACACTCTGGCTCTCCCAGGTCCAGGTAGGTGCTGCCTGGTTTTCTGGGTAAACCTCAGTAAAGCACTGAGCCTCTCAGGTACAGAAACTGCCCTGAACCAGTTCACACCAGCTGCTGTGTCCCATTCTCTGTCATTTACTTTGGGACTGACCTGCGGTGTTTGATGGTTGATGGCTCTGAGGAACCCAGGATCATCTCAAATGACTACCACGGCCAGTTTGAGCCAGCAACCTGGGGACTAGACCAGCACAGGCCAACGGAGTCAGAGTGACCTGAGTGTGAATGTAAGCTCTGCTACTTGGCAGCTGTGAGACCTTGGACAAGTCATACACCCTTTCTGTTGTAAGAATGCTTTGGGCTAATGGGGGAGAGTGTGGTACTCTAAGGCTTGGTATTTTGTAGATTCTCAGTGCGTGAGTTTCCTTCCCTATGGGAAAACGGTGGCCAGCCTAACGGTTCCTGCCCTACAGAACCCAAGGTTCTAAGAGGACCAGAACTTTGCCTATACTCCTGCTGATCTGGGCCAAAGCAGCCAGCCTGGGCCATAAGGAGGTATGGTCCTGGGCAAGGGAGACTCCAATCACCCTAGTTAGTTGGGTCAGAGATTACCCTCCAACGACCATCTCAGGGAGGAGAAACAGGGGAGGGGGAGTGGCAGGGTCCCTCAGGGGGCAGTGTTGGAAACCTCAGAGGAAGTGATGATAAGCCCTGGGTGGGACCCATCCTGCTATACCTAACAGATCAGGAAGTGGGTCCAGGGAGGACACTAGCCTTCCTACCCATCTCTGAGCAGAATATGACTGTCCCCCACCTGGCCACTGAGGACACGGCCCCCAAGAAGTAGGAAAGCTTGTGCAGGGCCACACAGCTACATAGAGGTGGGGACCATTTGAGCCCAGCCTGCTTGATACTAGAGTCCTCGCTTCTTACCTAGACCAGAGGGGGTTCCTCAGGAAAAGGGACAAGAGAGAACTCATGGTCCACTTCAGGAAAGGTCATGGTGGGGCCTGGGGTCACAGCTAGAGAGCTGACAGCTACAAGAAACAAGGAGAAAGTGGCCCTAGTGCCTCCATTCTACCTGTCGCCAGCACCCTATACCACAGGTCAGCTCTGCTTCAGAGTGCAGTGGATACACTGGCCTGAAACCAGGCCCCGCTGCCGTGTGAGAAATCATGGGCATGCCTTGCTTCAATGGCACAGGCTGAGGCAGGAGATCCGGAGCTGGTGAACAGCTATCTTGTTTCCACAGACTGAGTCCTTGGGTCCCCAGGTACATGCTGGAGCCTCTTCCCCAATGTGGTGGTGTCAGGAGACAGTCATTGGCACAGCAATGGTGCACACAGTTTCCCCTTGTTCCAGACTGCACAGTGGCTGAATTTTCTTTTCTTTTCTTTTCTTTTTTTTGTTTGTTTGTTTGTTTGTTTGTTTGTTTTTTCCAAGACAGGGTTTCTCTGTATAGCTTTGCGCCTTTCCTGGAACTCACTTTGTAGACCAGGCTGGCCTCGAACTCACAGAGATCCGCCTGCCTCTGCCTCCCGAGTGCTGGGATTAAAGGCGTGCGCCACCACCGCCCAGCGTGCGCTCACGGAACTTGAGTCCTGGGACACGGTGGATCCCTTTTAGTGATATACCATCATAAGTGGCATGTATACATGGCTTCTAGGCCAGGCCCCAAGTGCTCCCAGCTGGGACTCTCCACCTTCTTTCTCCATACCTGCTGCAGTGAGCATGGAGGGCTGCACTCCAGATGGAAGGGGCCTTGATCCTTGAGTCCCTGGCTACAGACTCCTAAGGGAGCCTCATCTAGACCATGAACATCAAGAGGGAGCGTTCACAGCCTTTGAGCCAATGGAACCTGGGCTTATTGGCTACAGCAGCCAGGATGCTTTCCCCAAGGGGCAGAAGAGATGGTGAACAGGCCTCCCTGGGCTCAGGCACTCAGCACACAGCATCCGTTCTCTCCTGCACCCTACCTTCTGCAAGTCTGACTGTATTATGAAGAAAGCTTTCAAAATGCCCATACTACATAAAACATCCAGGTACATTTTTGAGAGCTGGTTCCTTCAGGTCGCTTGTCAGGCTACAGTCTCCACAGCTGGGGAGGGGCTTGCTGGTTAATTATTGACAGAGCCACTGCCATTATGGAAAACAGTACGGAGATTTCCCAAAACATTAAAAATAGAGCCACCTGTGATCTGCCATCTCGTAAGCAGGAGGAAAAAGGAGCTGGAAGCCATGTGCTGAAGAGCCCTCCTCTCTGCAGCTCTGGTCACAGGGCCAGGCACAGAACCTACGAATGTGCCCACCAGGGATGAGTGGGTATAGAAACGGGGAGACGCTTGCACAAGAGAATACCACCCTGCCACAGAAAATAAGGAAACCGCATCATTGACAACAAGGTGGACATACTTTGCTGACTTTACCCTGAGGGATGTAAGCCACGCACAGAAGGCCAAGCGCCTTGGACCTTCACTGCTGTACAGGATCCGAGCAGCCAAGCCCAGAGAGATAGACACAGCATGGTTATGTGGCTGGGGAGGGGGGTAGCAGAGCCTGGAAACAATCTATTCCCAGACCCTGGAAGCTGCCGCTCAGGGCAAGCTACCAGTCACCCTGTTGGATTACCCAAGACAAGAGTCTGTGCCTGCCTTCCACCCCCTCTGAGTGGTTCATACCTGCTGAAGTTTCCCTTGGAAGCATGGGGGGGGTGTTCAGATTGGCTAGAAGGGGAGAATAAGGCTTTGGTTCTTCCATGATGGGAGCCAAACTCCTGGCTCCCCATGCCCCTGTCTCAGCACCCCGCCATGGGGGTGTCTATGTTCACAAGAGGCCAGATGCTGGATGGACATGGCCAGAGATGCTCTCAGCATGCCCTGCCCAAGTCTGGCACCATGCCTTGCTGCCCCCAGAACCACAACCTTTTAATTCTCCTGCAGCAAGGGGGCCCACAGGGAAGGTGGCCTTCGTTTATATCCCAGGAAAGCCGGAGAGAAACAGAAGTTTCTGGAAGCCCCTAGGAAGGGCAGCAAAGGGAAGTGGGGAGGGATAGCCAGCCAGGGATGAAGGACAGACAGCCAGGGGAGAAGGACAGTCAGCTTGAAGGAGAGGGACAGCCAGCCAGATAGGATGCTGGACAGAGGAAGGGACCATGGCCCATGCCTATCAACAGGTGGGAACTAGGAGGAAGCTAGGTGCTGTGATGCTTGCAGAGCAGTCTGTCTGCCTGGCTCTCTGTCGTCATCCCTGATGGTCCTCCCCACTTCCTCCTCCTAGAAAGGCCTTCTCTGAGCCTTGATGCTGTTCCTCCGGTGTTGATTCCGGGATGCCAGCACCAACCCTAGGGCGATGCTTTTTAAAGACTGTATCCTGAGATAGGAGTTTTCCTGGGGGAAGCTCCATGGTCTCAGGGACCCCCTCATCTCTGTCCTCCATGGGGAGGGCTGCCCACAAAGGCCTCACATCTTTACGCTCTGGCCCAGCAAAAAGACATGTCAGAGCCCCCTCTCCACCACCAGCCCAAGCAGAATCACAGGTTTTTCCCTCTTCCCCTCTCTCTGAGAAGTTATTTGATTAGTGCCTGATTTCCCCAGCTAGAAGGCTAGGCTCTAGGGCATCACTAGACTAGCAGAGTATCAGCAATGGGATAATGTTCACTAAATAATGAACGAAGGGAAGGATGAATGGGTGGTTGGGTGGGTAGGTATATGGATGAGTGTTTAATGGATGGTGAGGTGGATAGATGTGTGTGAAGATGAGTAGGTGGGTAGAGAAGTGAATGATGGATGAGTGGGTGAGTAGATAGGTGTGTACATGATTAAATGATGGATGCATGGGTGGATATACAGGTGGGCAGGTGGATGGGTATATGTATAAGGGAGGTAAATGATGGATAGATGGATAAATATATAGGTGTGTAGATGGATGGATGAACAGATAGGTGAGGAGATGGGTGGATAGGTATAGAATAGATATTAGGTGGATGGATAGGTATATAGGTTGATGACTGGATAGGTTGAAAGGAGGTAGGTGAATGATGGATAGGTGGATGAATGGATGAGTGTGTGGATGGATGTGAAGAGTGGGTGGATGGACAGATGGATGAATGGGTGGGTGAATGGATGGATAGATGAGTGGATGAACAGACAATGGGCTGGATGGGTGGGTAGATAAGTGGATGGATGGATGGTTGGTAGAGAGAGAAGAGGATGGGCAGGAAAGCATGAATACGTAGATGAAGCCTTTGACCATATACATGGTAAAGTCCAGCAGGCCTCTCAGGTAGCAATCAGTGGACTTGCACGCATGAGGAGTTTAAACATCCCTTTCTAGGCTCATTCACAGAGCAGCTTTAGAAGGGGGCAAGGACTGGCAGTGCAAGGATGTCATCTAGGTAACCCGGAAAGCAGGAAACCCAAGAGGCCATTGGGATGAGCAGGTATCCGTGGGGCAGAGACATTGTGTCTTCAGTGGCCAAATGACCGCTATGTGCCTTTGCCTTCCCCCTGCCACTAACGAAGCAGCCCCTCCTGTTCTGGGGGGACGGAGGCAGGGGAGGCAGGGAAATCCCCTACAGGAGCCTATGTTCCATGAAAAACTGGTCCTGGGCCTGTAGGAGGTAGTGATAATTGGGTATTGACTGTCCAGGTAGAGCATCTCCATCACACAGGGTGCAAGGCAGGCACATGAGGGCAATTTCTTCTTCTCCCAGCCCAATTTCTCCAGCTCTGAGACTGAGGCTGATATAGAGGATTCTACCCAGTACCTCAAGGCTGGGTTCTGATTCTCCTTGGGACCTGGCCAGCCTGAACAGCTAGGGTGCTTCTGGAGTCTCACTGAACTTGTTTGGGATGGAAATGAATGATCTCCTGGTGACAGGACTGAAGGACCTGATGGGAGATAGCAAACAGACCTGTAAATCTATCCTGGGACCATGGCAGGCATCACTAATTAATTACTGTACTTATTGCTACTGAGACCATCTTAATTTTTAACACTCCTCTCTAGATGGTAGAAAGTCCAAGTTTTCTTGAATGCCAAAATCTATCAATCACCTCCAGGCTACACCACCCGAGGCAAAAGGAAGACAAGAAGAAAGCCTGCAACTCCCCGATGAGCCCGCATCTCTGTCTGGAATCCTGTTTCCTTTGTCCCTGCGTCGACTAGGGCAAGGTCTGATGTCTACAAAGGGAGGTTTTAATAGAATCACAGCAAAGCCAGCCTGGGAAATAACACCATTCACAGTGACCCCTAATTAAAACGCAGAGCGCACACAGCCAGAGCCCCTCGGCTCCTAGCTGCTGGGGCTTAATTGAGAGAAACAGATGCAGAGAAGTGTACGTCTTGGCAGCAGGGGACTGGGGGCAGGAGGGGGTACCACAGAGGGGCTCTGAGCTCCATGGAGCAGGGGCACTCCATCACACTCTGTGGCTGGAAGAAGCTGCTCTGGACGGCCATATCTCTGCAGGGTGGTGGTCTCCAGACAGAAGCCAGTAGAAGCAAAAGTGATACTTTGCTCTCTCCCAAGGAGGCAAATGAGAGAGAAGTCATTCTGAGTCTCCACCTTGGATTTTCCCGCAGGTAGCTGACAGATGGGTGCCTAGGTCTATGTAAGAGGAGGCCAACAGGAAGAGGAAACGTGCCCAGGAACTCTAGATCATGCCCTACCACTCCCTGGAGGATTCATGTATGTCGTAGGCCCATCTAGGCTCTATTCTTTCCTGGGTGCAGTGCAGGCAGCCCCTAGACCCCTATGCTGACTGTGGGTGGAGTGAGAGGAATGGGCAAGGGTGCCTCACTTGATCTCATTGGTGGGCTCCAAAATGAAAGGAGTGGACTTTGGGCCTTAGAAATGGGACATGCAGTGGCCCCTTGTGCCCCACAGAAGGCATCTCAAGGCCACCACCCAGAGAGGAGGGCAGCACATAGGCTTTAAGGCTCTGGAGTTGGTCCTCAAGGAAGTAGGAGTTAAGGGTGCTCTAAGGCCCAGTGTCTCTAAGAGAAACTGAAGCATCAGTCCTTCCCAGGGCTCAGAATGTGTCTGGTACTGACCCCCCACCCCAATGTATTCACACCCCGACTCACAACTTCAGCCTGGACTTGTGTTTCACAGCCTTGTTACTATGACAAACATACCCCCCCCAAAAAAGGATGCTAAGGCAGGAAGGATTTGCTTTGGCCCACAGTCTCAGAGGGTTCCATACACGGTTGGCTGGTGAGGCAGGCAGAGCATCATGGGAGTGGGGGAGCATGGTGGAACAAAGATGATCAGTTCATGGCAGCCAGGAAGCAGAGAAAAGGTAAGACAGGAAGAGGCCGGGTGAAGACGTACCCTTCCAACACGGTCCCCACTACTGGTAGACTCTTCCAGGCCTCGCCCCTAAGGATCCATTCAGCTCTGAGCTGGTCAGTAGATTGACCTAATGACAAAGATAGCACCCCAGATCCAATCACTTCTCAACAGAGCCACCAGCTAGGGACCACAAAGCTCATTCAGCACACGAGCGTTCGAGGGGACGCTTCATACATAACTTACTTAGAAAAGGGTCTTGCAGGTGTCATGAAGTCAAAAACCTTAACTGTGAGGCCATCTTGACTACCTGAGTTATTCTACAGCCAATGACAAGTGTCCTTAAAACATCCAGAAAAGGAGACGTCACGAAGGAAGGACATAGAAGACAGAGGAAGGATAGGAGAGAGGGGACCATAAGCCATAAAGTTCTGGAGCCACCAAGATCCAGAGAGACAGAAACATCTTCCTTATGACTATCAGGGGAGCCCAGCCTAACCCACCTTGATATCTGTCTTTAGAACTGAAAGAGAACTTGACTCTGGCTTGACATCCCCAAGTTCATTAACGTTCATTCTGGTGGCCACAGGCTGGCAGCGGCAAGTCCAGGCCCATGTTCGGCTAAGGTGACCCGAACGGTCCTTACACCCAGTCATCCGGCTCTGCATGACAGCCTACATGTCTGTGTGAGCTTAAAGAGCAGCCACTGTCTCCCCACCTCCCTCCCCATCCCTGCAGGTTATGATACAAGGGGCAGTGAGAGCAGGGCTACCTGGGAACTTGGGGTCCCCCTGGATGGGTGGGGCTTGCCCAAGGCTGAGCATCAGAGAGCAGTGTGGATGCTGGGGACTGCTGGCAGGGTGCTAGAACAAAGAGTTTCTCTGGGACTATCCCAGGGCTGGGCTGGGAGAAATGTTGATGGACATCATGGGACTGAGGCCCAGAGAGAGTTGCAGAAGGAGCCCCCAGTGGAAGCTGTGTGGACAACACTGATGGCCTGAGACTCGACACTTGGTTGGTCCTAGCAAGAAGTATGGTAAGCTGGGGGCTTGGATGTGACAGTACTGATTCTCCCACATGGTAGGGGCAGAAGTACCAGACTAGGACAAGACTGTGAGAGGTGCCTTCCTGTGTTCCCTGATGTTTGTCCTTTGGTGGGAGCAGTGTTGGTACTCCTGTGGTCCCACCACCCTTATCTCTGCCCCCGTGGTCACAAGGCCTCTCCCCTCTGTGCCTCAGTGTCTCTTTTCCTCTAAGGACTTGAGTCATGGGACCTCAGACCTCCCTTCTCAGTAAAGTGCATTCCAACGGCAAAGGCCCTGCTTCGGATGAGGCCATGTCCTGACAGCCTGGTGGCTGTGACATTGAAGGAGCTTTCACAGCCCCCTCCACATAGCAATGAGGCAAGTTCTCATCAGAGGACAGGGCCTGGATGGTAACTAGTGAGTAAGGAAAACAGATCCGACACAACACCTCGTTGTGACCGTGAGATATGGGTCACCCATGAAAACCGTTGTCATTGGGAGGGATTCTACAGTTGTCCCCCACCCATGGAGTCTCCCTCTGAACCCACAATGACTTAAGCATCTCCATGGCAATCTTTCCACCATCAGGGCTCAAAACTAGTCCTTGCCACAGCTGAGAGCCGTGTTTCCAATGCCTGCTGGAGTGTGTGGGGGTGGGGACAGGAAAGACACCATTTAGCTCACAGGCATCCATGGGGACCAATGGAGACACCCATCCATGGGGTGGGGGTCCCTAGGCCTCAAAGAAAGGTGCCTGGGAGCAGGACTGGGGACATGGACATCTAGTCTTACTCCGTGGGCCTCTCCTGCCCCAGCTTTTCTTCCCTTAGCCCGCATGACACCTGTTGACCAAGAGGGGACCATTTGTTTGACACTGAAGCATCAAAGCTGTACTCGACAAGGGAAGTAGTGCATGGGGGGGACTCGTACTGCTAATAACAGACTGGCTTGGGGGACACGGGCTGGCAGCCATGGTAACACGTGCTCCTGAATGCCACCCACACCATCTCCACAATCCTGTTGCCATGCGCCAGATCTAAATGTTTTCCTTTCCACTGACAGGGAGGCTACAGTTTGGCAGGACACAGCAGGCTCTGGATAATTAAGGCCTGGATCATGCCCTGTCACCCTGCATCAGCCCCCTGTTTCAGCCATGGCCTCAATGGCTGGCATGTAGCCCTGAATGGCATGGCATCCCCAGCTGGGTGGGTCTGGGTTCATGCCCGAGTCCTTACAAGCCTCACGCTCTGTGTATAGTCACCTTGGCTCTGTGGCAATGGAGGTCAGGGCTGGTTGACTGGGTTTGGAATTCAATATGTCTGTGTCCAACCCCACTTTCAATACCATCCCCAGACGTCTCTCAGCCGCTGTTATCATTGTCATCCTTTCAACACAAAGGGGCAGGAGCTGCCGATATCTGATCCGGACTCCAGCACCTTGTGACAGGTGACCCCATGTTTCCAGGTAGAGCCCAAGGCACTGTCACATGGAGTCCCCATGAGTGCTGCCTTTGTGGCCAGGATCTTCTGCCATAAATGGATGATGTGCCTTCCTCGCAGACAGCTCATCCAGGACCCTAGCACCCTGGGATGTGGCCCTGTTCCTCAGCCTGCCATCCAGGCTCTCCTTGCTGGGTGGCTCACCTGCCCAGCCCTGGTGCTAGGATGCCCTCTGCCCTACTCCAGTGTTCACTTGATTTCTCAAAAGAACATCGTGGGCAGAGCTGTGCCCCCCCCAACAACACACCTTGATTCCTAACCTCTGTACCTCTTCACCCAATAACGGTATATGCATGCGCTAATGAAGAGTGGGGTCCTAGGTAAGCACTTTCTGATGTTTTGAGGTAGGCTACCCACCAGCACATAATGAGAGGCTGAGAAAGAAGTAACAGGAGCCACATGTGGCTTAGAGCCACTCAGTTTCCACACAACCTCCCATCCATTGTCAAGCCTGCCCCTCTCCCATGCATTCTATCACTCAGTCATTCATCCAATGCTAAGTACCAAGCACTCATCAGGCTGAATGCTTATTGAGCACTGAACACTGAGCATTGAGCACCGAGCACTGAGCACTGAGCACTGAGCAGTATGCACAGGGCAGGCTCTCCAAAGACCTAGAGACTTGGGGGTGAGCAGACCACATAGAAGCTCCAGCCTCCCAGGGGCAGGCATCAACCAACCAAAGCACATCAACAGCATGAGGGCAGGGAGCCCTAGGTAATGCCAAGTTCCTGGGGATGGCAGAGGGGGCTTTGCTTGTTTAATTGCTCATTTGGGGATGGGTCTCACTCTGCAGTCCAGGGTGTTCTGGAAAACCCTGTGTCATCTAGGATTATCTCACACTGGCAGCGATCCTCAGGCATCAGGCTCTGGACTACTGGGATGGCAGGGATGTCCTGCTCTACCTGATTTTAAATGAAGAAAGCGGTGGTGGCACCATGTGCTGCTGTATGAGAAGCATCTGGGGCAGCCACAGCAGGTGTGGTGACTCACCCACCATCCCTGGCCACCAACGAACCCAGGAGCCCAGCCTACTCCATCTGCCTCCAGGCCCCTGGTGTCCTCAAGCAGAACCTGCCCCTTCCTGTCCCACTGCAGAATGGCCTGCCACCCAGTAGTCCCACTTCAAGTGTTGTTCATCCCAGACCCACTTGACACTGCCTTTAGGGTGACACTGCTGTTCAGGGCCCTGGGGATCTGCTTTCTACCTTGGGTTCCCAATGTCTTCCAGTGTCATTACCCAGGATTCCCACACTATAAGTCTTAGGCTCCTGTCTGCTAAGCTTCTAGAAGGTTCCATGGGGACTCTGTCTCTGAATGTTTGAACCTGCTATTCTACCCTTGTTGGACTCTATGGGCTAAGCCAATGGTCTGGAGCGCCCCATGTTGAGGCCAGCTCTCCCTAACATGCACTCATTGACACCCCATCCTGTGTTGGTGCTATCCCTTCAGGTGTCATGCTTCCCTCTGGGGGATACACACCCTGCCTCCCTGTTCATCCCTTGACCACCTGCAGACTCTTGGCCATGGCGTCTGGCCGTGTCCCCATTCTTTATGCTCCCTTAGCAGGATGTCTGGGGCTCTTGTTGTTTGGCCATTGTGTACATGCCACTAGTAGCAACCTTTTTTTTATATATTAATACCATGAAAATTAATAACCATTGTCCAGAATAACAGCCGGCTGGCCCCAAGGCTAGAGGGACATGCTTGGCAGGCTGTCCATCAAGCCTCGCATGAAAACCATACATACCACATGCCAGGGGCTCAGTACTATGTTTGGTAAAGGAGTCAAGGATTGACAGCAATGCTAGAATGTTTTTGTGAGCATGTTGGCCCCATCACTATGGCGGTTGGGGGGAGTTCCTCTGTGTGACCGAGCTGAGGAAGCTTGATTTGATTTGGCCCATCCTAGCCAGTTCTCATCAAAGCTGGCTCTGGACTGTGCCGGCCTCACTGTGGGAGGCTAATGATGACATCAATGAGGCCCCACACAGAACCAGTCTCTGCACGACCCTGTTTAATGGTATGGTTTAATGGACCGGACCACCATCCCTCCACAACATAGGTTGGGTAGGAAAGAACTCCTTGTCTGTTGGGTGGGTTCTCCAGCCAACAGTCCTCCCTGCCTGAAGGATTATGTCCAGCACGGGCTTGGTTTCAGCACGAGGCCAAGATCCCTGGGTGCAGGGCCTCTTGCCTTACCATACTTCCTCTAACCAGTTGGGAGGACTCCAGGGCCCTCATATCAGAGAAGGGCATGCCCCCACCTGGTGTGGCCTCTACTACTCTCGTGTTTTCCTGACCAGGTCACTCGGCTGCCACTTCCTTCTAGAAGCCTGCTCTGAGTGTCCCCACCCTGCAGGTGGGAAGGTGCTTCTTTTAATCAGCCTAGACCCTTCCCTCTTGTCTGGAACACTCCACAGGCCCCTTGTTCCCTGTAGTAACTTTGATCAGCATCTGAGAGTGTTCTGTGACTGTAACAGTGAGCCCAAGGTGCTGGGAAACAGAAGCCAACTAACCAAGTACCCCTTTGCTGTAGATGCATTCAGGGTCCAGGACCTCATGTTTCCCTCCCAAGGCTGGGATCTCACTCCCAAGCTATGGAGCTTGCAAGGGTTGGGGATGGAACAGGGGGAGACAATGACATTTGTATGGTAACCTGTTCAGTGACCCTAAACAGTGACAAGTCCTATCCCACAAACAGCTTGAAGCAGCACATGCCAGACCTGAGAAAGAGCATGGCCAGGGTGAGCAGCCAGGGTCTGCAGCAGTGAGGACCACCTGTCTTGTACATGGGATACTGGGTCTCCACTCACAGCACTGAGGGGACAAGCTTCCTCCCATTCACTGAGGGTACCACCAGCTTGGTGTGCCATGCTCCAGGAACTCTAGTTTAAGGCAGAAAGCCTCTTGGGAGGAAGCAACAGGCTTTATTCCACATTCCCTCCTTGGATGTCTCAGCTGCCTGGCCCACTTCAGGTCAGCCATAGTTACCATTATAAGCACATGAGAGCCAGGGGATAAGTGGTGGTCCTCATGAATTCATCAGTGGGGTCCTGGCAATGTCAGCACAGAGGCCCTGAACCTCACTGAAAAACACTGCACTCTCACAGAAGGGAAGGCCATGAAACTCCTCTCTGTGACAGGAAGTGTGCTGTATGTACTGTGGCCAGAAGTGGGGAAAGCAGGTGGGAAGATTCTACCTGATGCAGGGCAGGGCCACCTGCCTCCCAAATGCAGCTTGTCACTTCCTGCGGGACCCCAGGCCCTCTCCTCTGCCTCACTGCTCCCTCTCTGGGATATAGCTTCACTTTGGTCCTCTGCCTCACCAGCCTCCCTGCCTGAGATGTCTATATAGCCCACCTGACTGAGGCTCAGGGAGGAGCTGGGAAAGCACTGAGTCCATATGATTTCACTACTGTCTCTACAAAGCATCTGACTGGATGAGAGCATGGACAGGCAGATGGGCAGGTAAATCGGCAAGTAGGTGAATGGATGATGAATAGACGGTCTATGGGCAATTGAGTGGTTGAGTGGATTTTGAAGAGTGGGGGGATGGATGGACAGATATGAGTGGTGAATAGATGGATGGGTAGAGGGAAGATGGATGGGTAGAAGGTGGCTGGATAAAGAGGAGAGTAAGGATAGATGGGGGGGTAGATAGGTAGTGGATATGTTGTAGTGGATAGCTATGTAATGGATATGGTGATGGTGAAGGATAAGTGGATGAGTGGGAAAGGGATAGATGGTTAAATGGATGGAGGATGGATGGATGCATGGATGGATGGAAAGACAAACAGGAAGAAAGATGAATAGATATATGGTGAACAAGTGAATGCTTAGAAGGATTGACAGGTAGTCAGTGGGTGAGTTTATGGATGGAGGATGACTGGCTTGGTGGGTAGATGGATGGATGAGTGAATTGGCAGATAGGTATGTGGGGAATGGGTTAAGTGAAGTGAATGTATATGTAGATGTATAAATGGGAAACGGGTGAAGGGTGGATGGATAGATAGGAGGTTAGGTGAGTGGAGGACATGGACAGTGCACAGATAATACGTCTTACCGTGTGAGCCTGGTGTGATGGTTTGAATAAGAACGGCCTCCATAGGCTCATATATTTGAATGCTTAGTCACCAAGCAATGGCATTATTTGAGAAGGATTAGGAGGTGTGGCTTTTTTGGAGTAAGTGTGATCTTTGTTGGAGGAGGTGTGTGACTGAAGGTGGGTTTTAAGGTATCAAGAGCCTATTCCAGGCCCAGTCTAGCCCCCCACCCACCGCCTGTGGAGCAGGATGTAGCTCTCAATTACTTCCCCAGCACCATGCCTGCCTGCATGTCACCAAATGCCCCACTGTAATAATGAACAAAACCTCTGAAACTGTAGGTAAGCCCTTGATTAAATGCATTCTCTTATGAGTTGCCTTGGTCATGGTGTCTCTCCACAGTAACAGAACAGTGATTAAGATACCTAGGAAGTCCACTGGGCCCATTTCTTCATTTGATTAGACAAGGTTTAAGAAGAAGAGGCACCTTGCTCACCTGCCTATGGAGATGGGACCTACTAGCTCTCTGACCTTCACTCCATTTTCAAGTGGCTGAGTATCAAGACCCACTGATAAAAGCTGCCCCTCTCTTGTGACAAGCTCCCAGGAGACCGCTGGCTGTGCCCGCTGCTATCTTCCCACAGACATGGGGTAGGGAGAAGGGTCCCTTGGCAGACAGCCCTGTGGGGAGAAGGAGCCGAGTGCTCTGCAGGAATCACAAGCCTCATGGAGACTGTGATCACCTGGGGTATTTGCAAACAGACAGGGACCCCACTGCAACCTGACATTGTCAGAATCACCAGTTAATCCCCTAAGCCTCCTAAAATCAGAGCTCTTAGGCATACAGTATGCAGCCAGGACTGGAGAGGAGTGTGCTCGACTCACCAGCCTTGGGGCTGGAAGAATGCGATGGGACAGAGGTGCTTTGAGAGAAGGACAGGCCTGAATTCTGAATGGGACTTGTTTGGTGGGTCTGATGCCTCACTCTCCGCTCTCATGCTCCCTCAGCTCAGAACCAGGATCTCCCCCCCTGCCACCGCCCTGCTCCTCTCTCCCCCCCCCCCCCCCCCCGCAGGACTCTCACAGCAGGGAGCACTGAATCACCATTGCTGTGTGATTCACTCCTGAGCTCTATCATTCAGACCCTGGCTTTGACTTGCATTATCACCACCATCATTGTCTTCATCACTAACATCACCAGCATCCCTTCCACCACCAGCATCCCTTCCACCACCACCACCACTGTCATCATCACTTCATCACCAGTATAACCATTATCACCACCATCAACGCATCATGTAACACCCTGTGGTGGTTTGAATAGACATGGCCCCCATAGACTCATGTGTTTGAATGATTGGTCCATAGGGAGTGGCACTATTAGGAGGTGTGGCCTTGCTGGAAGAAGCGTGTCACTGTGGGGGTGGGCTTTGAGGTCTTATATGCTCAAGCTATGGCCAGAGTGGGAGACAGTTCACCTCCTGTTGCCTGCAGACCAAAATGTAGAACTCTCAGCCCCTTCTCCAGCACCATGTTGCCATGCTTCTCACTAGGGCAATAATGGACTAAACCTCTGAAATTGTAAGCCAGACCCAATTAAATGTTTTCCTTTATAAAAGTCGCTGTGGTCATGGTGTCTCTTCACAGCAATAGGAACCCTAAGACACACCCACTATCAGATTTCATCCTTTTCACTTACAGGCAACATTCAAATACACTTTCACAACTCTTCAAGGGAGTGTTGGTTATTTCCCATCTTATGAATGAGTACATTGTGGTTCATAGAAGTAAACTGACTTGTCCCAGGTCACACAGTGACTCAGCGGAAGAGCAAGGATTCCAACAGAGACAGGCCCAATTTCACAGATAGGCCTCTCTCATTGCTTTGAGTTGCAAAGGTGAGGTGCAACTTTCAGGCCTAGCCCTCAGCTATCAGAGAACAGCCTCATCTTTCTGCAATCCAGTCACTATCCAACACTGACTTGAGATGCTGCCCATGGGTGGGAGGCAGTGCTCAGGAGGACTGAGAACCTGAGCACCTAAGGGACACAGATGTCACAGCAGGTGGTGTGGTAAGTACGGCTGTGTGTTCACACTGCGATGGACCAGCAGGCTTAGGGGCACAGACCTGGCTCCTGAAGCCACGGGGCTGGGCCAGCTCTGGGAGAGAGTCACAACACTAGCATTGTCCCACCTGCTGTGCTAGGGAACCTCTGGCCCCACAGAACAGACATCCGCATGATGGAAGGCACCAGGGGCAGGCTCCCAGTGCCACAGCAGCAAGGGACTTGAGAAGTAGGTGAAGCCTCTACTTTGGCAGTTGAGATCACAAGTTGGTGCTCTGTCCCCAGAGGATAATGCTGAGCCCTGAGTTCAGGTCACGGGGGACTCTGGCCCAGGCAGCCATGACATTCCCATCCATCCTAAAGGACTTTCCAAAGGGGATTCTGGAGTTGGACAGCATTGACCTTTCTGTTCTTTGGAGTCCTTATCTGAGGATGGGAAGAGCCCCAGTGGCCTTCCTGGGTCGTGGCCTGAGGACACAGCTGGGGACTTATCAGCTTTAGCAGCTGAGGACCATGCTTCCATATGACTTGCATTCACCAGGTCTGCAGAGTGCACGTCAATGTCATTTCAAGTACATGGCTACTGCGAGGAGCGAGTTATATTCCCCTCTGTGAGTGGGATTGTGGGTAAACTTTTCCCCTGCAGTGTTTGTTCTGTGTTCTACAGTGAGGATGTGTGTTTATAAAAGAACAAGACGCAAACTGGAAAAGTGCCTGTTCATCTCGAGCACAGGGCTCCTGGGATGGCGGCAACATTAAAATCAGCGGAAATGAGAAAACTCCAGCTCTGAGATCCCCGAAGATGCTGCCGTCCCATCCTTATGATGGCAGAGGGAAGTCTGTGTGCTGGTGCCTGGGGAGATGTCACACCTTTCCCTGGTATCCTGGGGGAGCCAGAATGCCACCAACATTACACTGTGAAGAGAATAGAGATTGGTATCATTCTGCTTCATTAAAAAGAGAGAAGTGTTGGATGAGCAGAGACTGAGTTGGTGATGGAAGGACTCCCAGTGGGAGGGAAGCTAACATCTGCTTTCAGCCTTGCTCCGACACACGGATACCCGAGCCCATGTATCAGGCCTCAGAGACCATAGTTGGGGTCACACAGGCCTGGCACACAGTGAGAAGCTAGTGACGGTCACTTCCCTGGCCCTTGAGTCGAGGGCTGTGTGCTTTCTTTACTCTGATTCTGTAGAGAGTGAGTGGCATGGTCAGGACTCTGACCTAGAACACTGGTCCATCATGTGCCTGGCCTTAGCTAGAAGTGAGGCTGCAGGTAAGGCTGGACCACACACGTCCATAGCTGGGCCGCTGTCAGCCCCAGCTTCCCTGTCCCGGGCTAGCTCACTGGCCAGCCTCTCTGCCTCTGCCTCTGCCTCTGCCTCTGCCTCTCTGTCTCTGTCTCTCTGTCTCTGTCTCTGTCTCTCTCTCTCTCTCTGTCTCTCTCTGTCTCTGTCTCTCTGTCTCTCTGTCTCTGTCTATCTCTGTCTCTCTGTCTCTGTCTCTGTCTCTCTCTCTGATTTTGCTTAGCTTTTAAGCTCTCACCAACCCCAGAGAACATGGTCAGAGTACAGTTTCAGGTACTCCTAAGGAGGTGACGTTCCCACAAATCCTGTCCCTCATTCCACAATAATCCACTCAACCCATTGCACTGCTGAACAATCCTCCTACATGACCCCCTTCGGTCCCAAACCCTCCAATGGCTTCCTTGCACTAAGACTGAGGCCCCTCTTGTTAGTGAGGCATTCAAGGCTCTCTGCCCTACCACCTCAACCAACTGGTGTGCCCATTTTCCTGAACAGCCCCAGCCCCTCGGGACATAAGGGTTTTGGTTGTACCTTCTCCGACAGGGTGCATTTCCCCCCAGTGAACATCCCACAGACTGTCACTGAAGTTTCCACCTATCCCAATCCACAGAGCCTTCTCCAACTTTCCTACCCATGACAAGTCTTCCGTGGAGATTGGTCGGCTTACAGTATGCTGATGCCACTTGACAGTGAAGCTGTTTGTACCCTTTTTACTCATCTAGTCCGTGAAGTTCCCAATTGTACAAACTTAGCCAGCTCACTGTGGCATCCCCAGTTCACTGTGGTCCAGTGTAGAGGCTTGTGTGCATCACTGATGAATGAGTTAATGCTGAATAAACACACTAGACACTCCCCCATGGCCCTATTCAGGCTTCGGGGTCTCCTGGGGGTGGGGATGCCTGCTGGAGATTTCCTCCCGCCTGTCCCCAGACTTCCAGTGCAGCATGGGGAGGCGGATTTCGTGGCAGGCTGGTGAGCACGAGGCCCCCCACTGAAAGATTAATCAGGCCATTTGTATGCACGCAGCCACACTCCAGGGCAGCAGATGAGAATGACGGCGTCTCCCCAGATCCGCCAATCTTTCCTTCTTACCATTTCTAAATTCAATAAGCACAAATCACTGGTCTCATCCCCCAAAGTTAAACAACAAATTGCTTTACCAGTCTCCAACATGTACTGTTCCAGCTAGGACAAGGTGTAAACCCACACCGCTGAGCTCGTTACTGAAACCCTTGGGCCAAGGCTTCCCCTACCCTATCCCAGGGATTACAACACACACACACACACACACACACACACACACACACACACACACACCACACACACCCACACACACGAAGCACCTAAAGTGTGTGGGAATCTCTTCTGTCAATCCAAGCTCAAAATATGTCATTTGAGCTCTAGAAGCCAAATATCTGGCCCCTTACCCCTACAGTCAACAGCAGCATACATCCCGAGTTCAAAACTCAGTCCCCACACAAGCCTATTTCCTTTGGACGACCAGGCTGTGTGGCCTATCCTAATGACTCAGGGGCCAGGAAGCCACTATCCTAGAATCTCGCATTCAGAAAGGGACTTAGCTGGGCTGGAGAGACGGCTCAGGGCTTGAGAGCACTGTCTGCCCGTCCAGAGGTCCTGAGTTCAATTTCCAGCACCCACATGGTGGCTCACAATCATCTGTAATGAGATCTGGTGCCCTCTTCTGGCCTGCAGGGATACATGCAGGCAGAACACTATACTTAATAATCTTAAAAGAGAGAGAGAGAGAGAGAGAGAGAGAGAGAGAGAGAGAGAGAGAGAAGAAGAAGAAGAAGAAGAAGAAGAAGAAGAAGAAGAAGAAGAAGAAGAAGAAGAAGAAGAAGAAGAAGAAGAAGAAGGAAGAAGGAAGGAAGGAAGGAAGGGACTCAGCCATGATGTCAAGCCTGAGTCTGGAGGTCAGCTTCCTTGGCCAGGTGCCTGGCCTCTGTCTTTCAGTCCTGGGTCATGTACAGCCAGTGACTTAGTTTCCCTGAATGTTCACAGGGTCACTGGCCCACTGCTGTCATGCAAGAGTCACAGACCAAAGGCCAACACTCCCAGCCCCACACCCAAACACTTAAAACCCTCACCTTCAGGTAACGATGCTTGCCTTCCGCCCATTTTATATAGGAAGAAACTGAGGTCCTGGAATGTAGGTCATTTGCTCAGGATATCTCCGAGGGGTTGTCATGAGGATAGTGTTACAGGAAGTTCGACTCAGTGAGTGCCCACTACATGCACTCATTCATTCCCCTCAGACAGACACAGGTATCAGCGGTAGCCTTTATCCACGGAATTCCCTTCAGTGCTAGAACTGACACTAGACACAGAGTCCACAAGACCCACAAGAAATGGGTCTGCCCCTGGAGTCTCTGAGGTGGCAGGAGCAGGCATGTGGGCCGCAGGGACCTATATGGTGCACAGGAAGACAGGATGCCGGAGTGTGCTGAGGATGGCCACATTCCTCTGATTTCCTACATATCAGTTGTTGCCCTCACTGCCATCCGGCAGGAACATGAGACAAAGGCTGGCACCTTTAGCTCCACACCCAGTCACTGAAGCCAGACTTTAGTTTACAATAGCCTTCTACCCATTCTGCAGAGGAAACAACTGAGGCCAAAGAATCATGACCCTACTGCTGGGTAAAGAACTGGGATGAATGTAGGGTCCCCACTGGCTGCTCTGGGCTCCCTGCCTGCGATGGCTTTTCTGCATTGGCAGCCTGACTGGATTTGGAATCACCTAGGAGACAGGCTTCTGAGGTGTCTGAGTGTGTGGCCAGAGAGGGTTAACTGAGAAGACCCACCCTGAAAGTGGGGGTCACCTTCCACCAGCTGCATCCATCCTTTACTGAACAAAATGGAGAAAACAAGCTGAGCACCAGTGCTCATCTCCCTGTCTCCTGATTGCTGACACCAGCTGACCCGTCTCCTACCCTGCCACCATGCCTTTGGACTGTACCCTCAGACTGTGGTGTAAAATGAACCCTGTCACCTCGTATTGCTTCTTGTTAGGTATCTGGTCACAGCAAGGAGAGAAGTCACATGGTGTCCTCTCATCTCACAGTTACTGCAGTCCAGAAGGTGCGGAGCCCAGAGCCAGATTCAAATGCTCTCCAGGGGTGCCCCAGTGTCTCTTCCCCAGCTTGTGCTCTGCCCTTTCCAGAAGGCTCACTTTTATTCCCCAGAGCCATGTACCTGGACAGGTGAGTCTTTGGAGGAGCCCATCCGATTCCAGTTGTGTCTGACTGCCCCAAGAGAAGGAAAATTGAGGCAGGCAGAACAGCATTCCCCAGGGTCTCTCTGTTGTCTCAGGGGTGAAGAGAGTGGCCAGAATACATGGCTGGGGGCACAGGGCACGGGGCTTGACGCTGAGGCTACCAGAGTGCTCCTGGGTCCCATGGGTGGGGTCATGACACAGACTCAGAGGCACTAGACCTAAGCACCCTGCTTGAGTGAGGATGCTGCACCCTTGGAGGATGACGGCCAGCCGCGGGGACAGAGGACAAGCACCACTCCTTGGTGTGCTCCACAGCATCCTCGGTGAGGTCATTGATAGGACCCTCCGGTACGCCATAATACTAGACTCCCATTTTCTCGTCCATCTTACCTGTCATTATCCCTCCTTTGGTACATCATGGCAGTCCCCAAGTTCCTGTAATATTGATCGTCGCCATTCAACATTTCCCCTACTAATCATACAGCATTTGCAGCCATCCTACAGAGAAGGGTCTCGGTGTCCAGGCTGGCAGCTGGAAGTCAACTGGACGTTGGTCACTAGGAGGGGATGGTGGTGGATCTGGATGAAGGAGCTGGAGGGAAGGAGCTGGACATGGGGGAGGCGTTTAGTGGCCTCCTGCTCCCCTCTCCCTGGAGAACTCCTCCTTAGCCCTTTTCACATTCTAATAGGAAGCAAGACCCTCTCAAACGGAGGGCAAACTCGAGCAGTAATTATTTTATTAAGACCAGGAAACGATGAATAATTCAATTTGGGGAGAGAATGGTGTCACTGATTGAATGTTGCTTCCTTGAGCCTGACATCAGCTCTGGCTAATTTCCTTTGACATTTCTGGCAGGGCACCCTGAAGAAGGTTCTGGAATACTTGAGATGTGCCTTCAGCCTGGGCATTTCTGATCCCTCCAGCCTGGAGGAGGGAGGGGGAGGACCAAAGCCCTCAACGACGACGACAATGAGGTGCCTTCGCTAGTCTGCCGCATGAAAAATTCAAAGCTCGGGCTTAGCGTGTGTGTTAAACATGCTGTTGCGGGTGTTGGAAGACCACGGCAAGTTCACAGCAGGGTCACAGCAGCTTATGGGAAAATGCAACCAGTTTGTTGGGTGACCCTGGAAAACTGATCCCATATAATGGCCAGGATTAGGGAGGGCAGCGTGTTGCTTCCCAGATCTGAACTTCCAAGTCCCAGGGCACTCAAGTCACCATCCACTGCTCTGCACATGGAAGGCGGACAAACCCACATCTCCTCCCAGATGCTGGACACTAGAGGCCTGGGACTGGGAATGGGCAGAAATACCTGAGAGCCCCAAGTGTCTCTCCACATAGTGGGGCACAGTAGAGTCATGATGGCCAATAGGGGAAATAGCATGTGGCACTGGAGGCCTTTCAGAGATTGGGAAGGGGATGACACCCTCATGTCTGGACATCAGATGTGTACTCCCAAGGGTACATTGACCACCACTAGCATGGATCCCAAAAAACAGAGATCCATTCTCTGGGTACCCTTGGAGCCAGGGTTGTGCATGGCTCCAGTGCTGGAGCTGGGGTCTAACATAAGCACTGTGAGTGTCATCCAGTTAAGTTTCACAGTGGCGGAGCTTAGGGTCTGACCACCATGGGCCAAGTGAGGCATGGACTGGGTTGGAAGCAATCGAACTGCAGCTGGCTCTTTTCCTTGCTGTGCCAGTAGGCTCAGGGTCTCCGTGAGAAATGCCTGGGATGAGCAGCTTATGGAGAGAAAGGGTTGTGTAGCTAATGTTGGAGGTATTGGTCCACAATCCGGCCATCACTTCTAGGCCTCTCAGAGGGGTAGTGAGTGTGTCATAGAGGAGCACATGACACAGTGAAACCATTCACCACTTGTTTGAGGAAAGAGAGAGGAGAATGGGGGCCAGAATGCCAGTCACCCTTTCAAGGGTCCCCTGACCCAAGGCCTTTCCCTGGGCCCTGCCACCTCCCATAGAACCGTGGCCAAGAATCAAGCCTATAACATGGCCTGGGAGAGGGCACCAAGATCCCAGATATATTCCCATCCAGCAATGTCTACAGGACTATCTCCATAATGCTGGTCAGTTACACAGGCCATGACTACCAGTCGGCCAGTGCCATGATGGGTCCACCAAATTCCTAACTGCAGGAGGACTGCCATGAGTTTGAGGCTATGCTAGATTACAGGGTGAGTACTAGGCCATTCAGGGCTAGGTAACAAAGGTGACTGAATAAACAAATGATAAATAGAATTCCAGGTGTGTGTTCAGTGCCTGCTTGTTCCTCCTGTCCCCGACAGCCTTTCTCAGAAACCTAGCTCGGAGGCTTGGAGGGCTCCTGGTCCAGGTGGGGAGCAGCGGCTTAGTGGAACCATTAAAGAAGGCTACAGATTCCTGGACACCTGAATGCCCCAGACTTCAGGGGACACCACAAGACCAGTCTTCTATGGCCTTCGGGGATAGATAAGGAAGATGAAGTGGAGGAGACCCTGGCATGGAGCTAGGCCATCCCAGATACTTGTGAAAGTTCAGTATAGACACCTTTGGGTTCATGGACCTCAGGGCATAGCAGTCGTCATGTCCCAGGTACCCAGCCTGACCACTGGCCACTTCCATCAAGAAAAGGAGACAGGTAAATGAGGGGGCAGGGCTGCCTCCCAGGCAGGGACAGAGACTGAAGCCTGGCAGCTGGGCCTACCTAGTTCAGCTTGCAAATAGGAAGTTAACTGTACCCTGCTGTCCCCAGCCTCTGAATAGGGAGGGAGAGAAGAGAGAAGTAAAAAGGGAGGAAGGGAGGAGGGAATCTTCCTGGTGTCCCAGGAAGGTGACCAGGCAGCCCGGGACTCAGAGTAGGAAGTCCATGTGGAGCTCAGATGCCACAGGAAGGCTCCCGAGATGCCGTCCCTCACTAGCTCCCACGCACCAGGATGTTCAGCCTGGGCTCACCTGACCGCTACAGCAGAAAGCTGGGGTATGGAGCACAGGGTCCCTCAGAAAGGAAGCTGTGAAGCCATCTGTGAGCAGGTCCTAAATAGAACTGTGTGAAAGGAACAAGCCTGAGCAGCAGGGGGCAGCCTGGATACTCCAGGCACAGGCCACAGAGGCAGCAGAATATGGGTACCTGGGTATAAAGCGAGTAACAGTGTAAGGGGTGGGGTAGACATCACTGGCTCTGTGATGCTTTTCATTCCAAGAATCTACAACACATCTGCAGGACACACACATCTGTCTGAACCTGGGAGAGGCGGGGCTCCAGTACAGCTCCATATATGTTGAATCGCTTCCTAATTGCAGGCTTTTGCTGGCAAAACTGCACCCTTCCCATCTCCAGTCGGCAGCCTACAAGAGCTGGTTCCCGCCCCCAGCCCACTTCCGATGGCCCCTGAGTCTGAAGGCCCTGACATCAGGACATTCATGCCTTCAAGGCCGTGCTTCCAATAGGTGAATGGGCTTTTCTGCCTGTGAAATCGGCCAACAGAGGCATTGCCTGGGGCTCATCAAGAGCTGACTGATCCCCAAGAAAGTGTAACGAGTTAGCACAAGGTTTATGCTATCTGTTGCTTGCCAAAATGATGGATAAAGAGGAGGATGAACCATAGTGGAATCGGGTCCCATGAGCTGGAGCCTGGTGATACCAAGGCACACTCCCCTACCTGGGACCACCCCTCTGTCAATCCTTATGGGGGCCTCTGAAAGTAGTTCCCAGACAAAGCCTCTGTTCTGTACCCTCCCCTAAGAGTTGTCCAGCTGTTCCCGACACACATGCCAGTCTTCCAAAACAAAAAGACCTCCTGGGAAGCATTGGAGGGAATGGAATGTTCCTGGCTTTTCTAAAAGGTTCTATAGGCCCCAGGTGGAGGAGGCAGCCGAGCTTACCCAAGCCCTCCATAGACTCATCTGACTGCAATTATTGGTCTCCGAGCTGGGACAGTCTCCATCCCGGGTCCCACAGATGCAGTGGTGGCCTGGTGGACCAGGTGTTTGGCTCTGTCCCACAGCTGTTGCAGAAAGCAGGGAAGGCTCTTGGGAGCAGCCTGTTAGCAAGGTCCTGCCGGCAGACCCAGTGCAGAGGTCACACTGTGGCTCCTCTGGGTGCCTTGTCCTGGGACCCCAAGCCATGGCTGCAAGGGTAGAAACGGGGGTGCCTAGCAGATTCAAGGTCTGAAAGCAGGTTAGCTGGCTTCAGAATCAGGGTCCCTTCTGCCCTGACTCAGGTACCATGAATACTGCTGTGGCTCAAAGTCAGACTCTTAGCTTGTCAGGGAAACCCCATGACTTGGGATGTCATAGCAACAACTCCTCCTCTCTCAGGTGGGACACCCACACTGTCTCCCAGGGCCCACAAGGTGACAGCTCTCCCCACAATGATGAGCTTGGGACCTCTCCTCAGAGGGGTGCTTTCGGCTCCCAAACTCAGCACCTTGTCTTAGGACTTTCGGAGGACTCTGCAGATGTGCGGAACATGTGGACAGAGTATTAGATAGGGTCTACTCAGGGACAGAGATGGCCCAGCCACCTACAGCCAATGAAGGACACTCCCTCACCTCTGTGCTCAGGGTGTGTCCTCCTCAGCCTGGTTCTACCTCCCAGGTAAGCCCTGCATGCCAGGTCAGCACACCCGAATCAGTCTCAGTGGCTCCCTAGTGCCCTTGGAGAAAGTCTTTGCTCTTCTGGGTCCTGCTGGATGAAGGGAGGAGAGAGGGATTGGGCCCTGGGGATCAGATTTATCTGGGCCTGGGCCTGAGGTCATTTAATTATCCATTGATCCCCCCTGCCCCGGCAGAACTGGATGCTTTCTCTGTCTTCTAGAGATCCAAGGCAGCTTGGCATACAGAGGGCCCCGAAGAGATCCTGGGACCCCTGGGGTAGGGTCTTCCTGAGTCTCAGCCCCACCTTCACCCGACTGCCACCAACTCTGCCCACAGTGTTCCATCCTCACCCCGGGCTAGCCTCATCCTGCCTCCCAGCCTATGTGAACAATCTTGAGGCATCACTTGGTGACCTCAGCAGGTGCCTGTTTGAGGTAGACCCTCCCAGGCCTGTGGGCAGGAAGATGAGCTGGGGTTGTTAGTTTCTGCTGTGGCAGCCAGATCTGGAAGAGAAGGCTAAAGATGAGGCTGCCGCCATGGCCAGCAGAGAATGGAGAAGCTGTTGGTGCTGGAGCCCCTCTGTACACTGGAACTCACTGCCCACCTCAGCGTGGCTCACCACCCAAAAGGGAGGGACCACAGGTAGCCAGCCACACACCCTCCCTCAGGGGCAGCATGCAGGGGAGTGTTTGGATGCAGAGGCCCAGAGAGGACCCCCTGGAAGGGCAGTGGCAGAACTCTGAACGAATGCTGTATCCCCAGAGGAACACCAAGCATCAGGGCTGCTCCCAAAGCTGAGGCAGATCCCCCTTTGCAATCCCAGCAGCCCCAGGTACAAGGGACCACCAAGGGATTGTTAGCACAGGCTGGGAGGCAGGTGCATATCCTAGCCCGGGGTGAGGATGGAACACTGTGGGCAGAGTTGGTGGCAGTCGGGTGAAGGTGGGGCTGAGACTCAGGAAGGCCCTACCCCAAGGGTCCCGGGATCTCTTCAGGGCCCTCTGTATGCCAAGTTGCTTTGGATCTCTATGGCAGTCTAGGAGATGGAGAAAGCACAGGACACCTTGATCAGGGACACAGTCTTAGAATGAAGAGTCAGGCCTACTTTTACTGTGGTAGCTGTGTACGGACTTTGTCACCGCAGACCCAGGAGAAGGCACAAGTTCTAAGGAAGGAAGGGCATTCACTCGGGGACAGGGGGCTGGCAGAAGGCAGGATCAGTTGTAGCCTGTGGTGGACCAGCCTTGCTCAACAGTTTGGTTGCTCAGGGGCCTCTCGGCTGTACCTTGCCCACCTTCCTCTGCCTCTGCCCTCCATCCCTCATTCCTCAACAAGGCACCCTCTCTCATGGCCGGTAGGGAAAATATAACGAAGCACTAGAAACTGCAGGGCAGAGAGAAAGGAGAGAAGGACTGAGAAAGAGAGGGAGGGAAGGGCAGACAGAGGGCAAGAGAGAAAGACAAGAAGGAAAGAGCTGGGAGGCAAGCATTGGCTCTTGACCCAGGAGTGTGCGCCCAGAGTGCTTCCGGCACCTGGGAAGCCAGTCTCACCCCTGTCCTGCCCCGGGCCAAGGTGGAAGTTTAAATGGTCCACCCGGCCCACCCAGGGTGCTGTGCTTCCCAGGGAATTAAAACCAGCACTGCAAGGTGTGACCCTGATTAGAGGGCATGTGAGACATGTGAGTAAGGCCCACGTGGGACCCGGAGAGGTCACAGCATTCTGGGAGAAAGGCTCCTAATTCCCGACTGCTCACCACGGCCTTCCTCACTACTGCCTCCCAGCTGGCTCTATTGCAAGGCCCGGGTGCCCAGTCATGGCTGTTCACAGACCTCCACCTGACTGAGGTCTTGCACCATGCAAGGCCAAGCCATGCACTCCACTCCCTCACCCCTCCGTATTGCCGCCTAATGTTTCTCCAGAGCTCCCAGCCATCTCTGGCTCCCCTCACCTGGCTCCTCCCCATCATCACCCCGAACTGCCCGACCTCAGACCTCAACTGCCACCAGAGACTGGGATCCCACACTTGTTCCTGGACTCAGCTCCCTGCTGAGGCCTAACTTCTGGGAGGAGGGTCCATGTTCTTGTTGACGCCCCACAGGCTGTTGTCCATATTTTGTTAGTCTCCTGTCCCCGTTCCGGCCCGGGTCCAGTGTGCTCCTCTTGTGGGGAGGGACAGCTACCCCACGGTGCAAGCCTGCGCTCGCCCATCCTTCCCACTGCCCAGTGTGGCCCCATTCTCTGCACTCCCCCATCCTCCTCCACACCACACCCTGAGCAGGCACTTGCTCTCCCGTGGGTGATGCAATGGCACACCCAGGACAGGTGTGCCTGCCTAAGTTCCTCCTTCTCCGAGTCTTCTCCATAACTCGGGTCAAATGCTTAGTGCTGCCTCAAATGCTTTCTCTCCTGTCCCACATTTAAAGCACCAACCAGCAAATCCAACCACTAGCAGATTTGGAATTCAAGGTCACCACCCATGCACACGCCACCCCTGGGGCCTCTAGTTCCTGCTTGCTGGCTCTCCTAATTGCCACCCTTGCTTGAGGCTGATCCCCACAAAGGTACTCTCAGGTCATGTCACTGCTCTGCTGGAATCCCTGCAGTGGCCCCCTACTTCCCTCAGAGGTCCAGCCAGAGTCCTCACTATGTGGTTCTTTGTATCCTGATTCTTCCTGCTTCCTCCCCCACTCACTTGGTCCCGGACTTCTGCTTCCTTGCTGTTCCTGCACCACCTACCTCAGGACCTTGGTACATGCTAATCTCCCTGCTTAGTACATAATCGGACTCCCTCCTGGCTTTCTCCCACGCCTCCTCGGAAATCCTCACACATGTACTGCCAAGTCGCCAAGGCCATTTCTGACCACACACATTCTTGATGCTCCAATCCCCTTGCAACTTGCAGGATTTCTTTCTGCCCCCCCCCCATTCTCCACTATCACACGTACTGTGTTTGTTGCTTTATTTCCAGTCCTTCCCTTGGAGTGTAAGTCCCAGGAGCTTGGATCACCATCTATCTAGTTAACTCAAGTATCTACAGCACCCACAACAGCACTCGGTGCAGAATCGATGCCCAATAAATAACTGCTGAATGCACACATGAGAACAGCTACAGTCCACGAGGCCCAGCAGCATGATGCTCTAAAACCTGCTGCTTTCCCTCTTCCAACACGGGGAGAGGGACCCTGCCCCCTGGCCCAGCTCCTCCCTCCACCTGAGATGTGCTGACCTCCTTACCCTGAGTGAGGGCTTCCAGCTGCCCTCAGTGCTTCAAGGACAAGGTGGGCCAGGAGGCTCCTCAGACCCGAGGTCTGGAACTGCAGAGGTGGTCTGGTAAACACTAGAGGAGTCTGCCGACATGCTGGGAGGGCAGCACACAAAGATAGTTAACCAGTATTAGGGACCTGGGCTTTATGCTGGCCACATGGAAGTGGAGAGAGGGGGAGAGGGAGAGAGAGAGAGAGAGAGAGAGAGAGAGAGAGAGAGAGAGAGAGAGAGACTCACAAAAGGGTTTGGGCTCCAGCCACCATGGGGCCACAAAGTCCCCAGGTCCTAAGTCTCAGGGGCTGCGGTAATGGCTACACTTTAACAGTCATGGTGGGCTCCTAGGCTTTCAGAGTCTGTCTGGCTCACAGGTCACCAGTAGTATAGGCTCAGGCCTAGGGTCACATCTGAGTCCTGGCTTTTTGGGATGGTGCAGCCTAGGGAGCCACAGTACCAAATGCTCAGCACATCCTGCAAGCAAAGGGGGATGTTCATAAACACCCAGGCATTGTGATCCCAGGGGCTCAGCATCCCACTGGGCTCTGAACTAGCTTTCTACCACAGCGTCTCGCGTCCAGGCTTCCTGGAACCAGGAGCAGTCTAAGCCACAGTACAAGATTAGGGTGAAGGACACCGGAGACCAGAACACACCTGTCATGGTTGATGTATGCCCCCAGAGTCCCCAAAGTATGCTGAAGTATAACCCATGGCAGCTGACCTCAGGTCTTCACTGAAGAACGTAGCCGAATAACAGTTATTCTCCCCTGGGGCTCTAAATCTATGACTGGGTCTTTATGGGGGGAGAGAACAATACACAGGAGTACAGAAGAAAGCCAGTTGTTGACAGGTGCAAAGATGGGGTACCCGGTACAGGTTCAGCCAACATCTGCCGAGGTCCCTGAGAGCCCTGAGGGACAGCTCCGACTCTGGCCTCGGAACTGGGAGGATGAACTGTTCTTTTCTCAGCCAGACCATGCTTGGCTTCAGGCTGCAGTAACCAGTCAGGCAGTTGTAGGAACCCCTCTACCTTCCACTCCTGCTCTTGGCCCAGAAGCCCCTGAGGGGGGGTGGGCAGGGGTGCAAGGCTTTGGGCTGGTGGGCTCCAGCCTCCGCTCTGTGGTTGGAAAGCCAGGGTCGGGGTGGGAGGCAGAATCCAAGACCTCACATGGTGGTCTCAGGGGAGGGGTCAGAAGCAGGAGGTACAGCAAGACTCTTGAAGTAGAGGCCTGTCTTCTACCGCACTCACGAGTGACCTAGCCAGACTCAGCTTCGCCTCCCAGCTTGTTTCTTACCCTCTGTCCCTCAGGAGTCAAGGGACCTATGGGGGAGGGGCAAGGACCCTAGATGCTGACCATCTTTGAGTTGGTAGGTAGTTAGTAGGGCTCTGTGGATACACAGGTCCAGCTCTGCCTGGGTTGGGTGGTGAAGAGACCTCAACTGACTTGCTCACCAGAGACCCTCACAGGCCAGAATCCCTCTGCTCTAGCCTGCCTTTTACTCACCCCAAGTTCCTTGTCCTCCTCCACCTCACCTCACCCCACCCCACAGGCTTGTTCATGGATGGGCACTCCCAGAGGAATCAGACCATGGTCTCAGCCTCCCGATTCCCACCTCCAGACACCCCCTCCACCAGAGACATGCTAAAGAACCTCACCTCTGCCCTTGACTCCTCTGAGTCAGATCAACAGTCTAATGGTCAGCCAGCCCACCTGTCCCCTCCTGGCTGCTTCATGTGAACAGCACACCCCATCCCAAGCCAAATGGCCTATGCCCTTACTATGCCGATGATGGGGCCCTCTTGAAGGCTTTCTCTGGGGAACCCCTTTCTACTGTTGACCCCACATGGCTTCCTGCCATGTCCGCACTTTCACCCTGCTTGGTGGGGGAGGTCCTTCTGTGCTTGCTCATCAATGCTCTGTGTCGGAGGGTGTGGGCCATGCTTCCTCCATCCTCCTCCCACTCCAGCTCCAGCTCACGGCCGCCTGGGGAATACGTGTGAAATGAGTGATTGGTGAATCCCTGGGCTGCCCATGGCTAGACAGTGAAGGTGAGTCCTGGGAAGGGGACAGCAATGTCACCCAGAAGACCCAGGAAGGACAGAAGTGAAGAGAGAGGGAGCAGAGTATCGTGGTGGGTGACTGAGGTAGAGGCGTGGAGAACAATGAGCCCAGGAGATAGGCTGTGGGGTCATCATCTACCCCCAGAGCAGAACGGGAACAAGTGAACAAGCTGCCCAGCTCCTTTCCCTTCTTGCTCCCCTCATGGAGCCGATGGTGACGACACCACACAGGTGAGGGGCTGGGCAGAGCACAGGGAGCAAGTGTGAGAGCTGGAGTGTCTTGCCACATAGGCAGTCACACCGGCTTAGCCTCTCCTGGGATGCTCTTTACTCATCAAGTGACAAGAACATTCCAACCACTCCACAGCACTCTTTCCACGGGGGTGAGGCAGCCGAGCCCCCTTCTGCTTCCCCAGGCCCAGCTTCCAGGTCAGGGGTTCATCACAATGTGGCCCCTAGCCACCTGCCTACATGCCACTATGACCAGAGCAGACCAGTCTTTACTTGGGAATACAAAACAAATGCTGTTCTAATAGTTTGGGGAGCAAAAAGTGTTTCTAAAAACCTCGACAACAGCAATGGGCTGTCAAACTTCAGGGGGTGGGGGTGGTAAGTGAGCATTTGTTCATCATCTCTGAAGGACTGAAATCAGAGCCACAAAGAGTGACAGACACCAGTGGTGCTGGGTGGTGGCAGCAGGTACAGCCACTTCAGAACAGCTCAGGAGCATTGGCACTCAACAGAGAGGAGCCTTGGCGCACACCCTATAGAAACTTGCATGGCCCTCATCATGCCACAAAAAATGCTCAGAGTGCCAGGGGACCAGAAACCCCACACCAGAAGTCAGAAATGTCAGCCCATGCTGGATACACAGGCTACTGTAGGGACACATTGTTGGCATGACCTTGCAAGGGAACTAAGTGCAGACAGCTGTGAAGATGGCACAGGCAGACCTTACAATGTGGTGGGAAGAACACAGTGGTAAGTTTGGATGCATGATCATAGTCATGGAAATGAGTCCATGGTAGGAAACAAGGAGGAAAGCTGAGCAACTGGACAGGGGCATAAGCAAGGGCTGTGCATCCTGGTTGGGGAGAGATTGAAAGAAACGTGTTGACCGATACTCACTGGCCTGCCCACTTAAGATGTGTGCACTTTGCTGTGTATAAATTCCTCTTCAGCAGAATAAAGTCCACTGTCAATAGTTACAGAATTCTAGTTAGTAGAGTTTGCTTTTCACAATGGAATGGGTTAGTGCTTCTGAAACTAATTTTTAAAGTGCGTTTTGAATTCAGAAATGAGAGTGAATAGATACATTAAGGATAATAAGAGCTATGCTTCTCACTGTTAGGCAAGGGAGGTTCAAACATTGAAAAGAGGGCAGCTGGACTGCGCACTGCTGCACAGAAGTGTGCATATGAGCAAATGGGCTCACAAAAATTGGTGCACGTGGGTGGATGGATGGATGAATGGATGGATGGATGGATGGATGGATGGATGGATGGATGGATGGATGGATGGGAGAGAAGGTAGATATGTAGGTGGGTAGACACTTGAGCGGTTGAATAGGTGGATGGATTGATACATGGATAGATGGGTGGGTAAATAGGTGAATGGATGCATGGATGGATGATGAATGGATGGATGGATGGATGGATGGATGGATGGATGGATGGATGGAAAGATGGATAAATATGCCACATGCATTTATGTGCACACAGGTAAACACTTAGTACTTTATGAACATGTGTCTGTGATTCCATAAGCACCCATCCTTCCCTCCAGCTTCATCCTTTTTCCTCACCAGTAAGTGAAGTATCATTTTATGTCAACGAGGGTCTGGAAATGACTGTAGCACAGCCCACTCAACTGGCTTCCAGGCATGGTTTCTAAACATTTTCCTTAGAGAGAAAGCTGAATTCAGCGCTATCTGGGCAAAGAACAAACTGAGCCTGCGGTGGTGCCATGGCTGGATATGAGGGCCTCAAAGAATAATAAGGACAACTGGAAGAGACAAAAGACAGCTCCAGATGCTCCACAGGTCAAAACTGGAGCCATTTGGGCATCAAGAGCAACCAGCATTGGCACTAGATTAAGACTCACAAACAATAGTTCAAAGTCACAAAGTCATAAATCAGATTTGAGAATAGTAAAAGTAAAATCAAAAGTGATGGGTCTTTCTTTTAAAGAAAAAAAGATAAAGAAAGCAGAAAGAGATGAGGAGAGAGGAGAAAGCTTTTCTTGTACAGAGAAACACACATTTCAAGCATCTCTGGATCCAATGTCCCAAGAGGGCCCAGGGCAGTGCAGAAGGATGCCACTATAGGACCCAGCTGGACCAGTCATGAAGCATCACCAATGAGGGGTCTGGGCAATATAACCAGCCTATGCTCCAGTGTGACAGAAGGCAAGGCCAGGCTACCAGGGCTCCAGGCAGACGTGAGCAAAGCAACGTGTGCAATGAGTGCATCAGGTGACTGGGGTAGAGCTAGGCCTGGGAGATAAGCTCTCAGAACAGGGCACCGCTGGCACCTGGAAAGCCTGGACTTGGGTGTAGGGCAGATAACGCTGGGTCAACACGGCAGCTCTCGGTTTCGATAAATGCATTGTGGTTATAGGAGAGAATGCCCTCATTCTTAGGAATGGCACACGGAAGAAATGGGCAAAGGGACACAATGCCTTCGCCCACAGCCGCCCACAGCAGTTGTGACACACTGCCTGTAAATATTTATGCATATGGACAGACAGATATAGGGATGGTAGACAAATGATAGATGGGATGGATGGATTAATGGATGGATGGAGGAAAATGGACAGACAGAAAGACATACAGAAAATTGGATGAGCAGATGGATAGACAAATGGACAGATGGTGAATGGATAACTGGATGGACAGATGATACATAGTTCGATGGATGGATGGATGGATGGATGGATAGATGGATGGAAAGTGAGTAGGTAGCTGGATGAATATATGAATGGACAAGTAGATGGACAGGCAGATAGAAAATTGGATAGACGGACGTATGGACAGGTAGACAGATAAATGGATGGACAAATGAGTGGGCAGACAGATAATTGGATGGATGAATGAATGGATGGAGAACAGATGTATGTATGTATGTATGTATGTATGTATGTATGTATGTATGTACATGTAGGTGAATGGATGGAGAATGGGTGTGTGGGTTGACAACAGATGAATAGACAGATAACTGGGTAGACAAATGGATAGATGGACAGATAGATGGATGAACAGATGGATAAATGGATGGACAGGTGGATAGATAGATGGGTGGGTTGGTAGATGGACAGTTGGATGGATAAGAAGAAAATAGAATGATGTAGAGAGAATAAATGTTATCAGTATACCTGGAAAGGTATACATTCTCTAAATTGTTTCCACAACTGCCTTCTAAGTTAGAAATGGTATCAAAACAAAATACAACAGAAGCCCTAAGCCTGGAGTATTTCCTGAGTGGCTCCTTGGCCCACACTTGTATTTACACCGGTGAGGTGATTTGGGCTGGTGACCTTGGCAGCTTCTAGACAGCATTGCCCACCAGAGAGCTTGTAGTACCGGGGCTTTCAGCTATCCCTCACCCATGACTCTGGGAAGGGGCAGTGCTCTGGGGAGGACCCACGGATGGGCTGGAGGCTGACACTCCCTGATACGGCCTGGAGGTTCCATGTCCTACCCATCTCTTGCTGTTGGCACCTTCCTCTGGTGGTTCCTAAGTTGGTTGCTGAGGTAAACTGGTCAACACTAGCATAGAACTTGCCTGCATTCTGTGAACCTTCCTAGTAGTCCCTGAGCTTGAAGAGGGCCATAGGAACCGTGATACACAGATGCAGGTGGAGAGGGCTGAGCCAGTGTCCGGTCTGAACCCCTGACTGCAGGGTCTGGATGGACCCTGGGGAGGTGACATCAAAACTGAGTCAAATGGCAGGTCACTCACTTGGCAAACAGAGTTGATTGTAGGGTTGAGAAAATGCCTGAGCCCCAAAAACAAAGTGAGTGGGTGTTCCAAAAACAGTAACCTGGTAAGGTGCTGAAGAGTGAGTCAGCTGGGCCAGCCCAGTCAGATCTAGATAAGACTGCCTTGTCTGCAGCCCCACCTCTGTGTATAGCTCACCCAGCTGGCCCCGGTGGCCCTGCAGCTAGGAGAACCCAGCCTCACCACTTCACCAAGCCTGTTCCCTCCCCTGGCCCAAAGGAAGCAGAGTCTTTGGCCGTCCTTTAAAGGGCTCAATAAGCCTCATTCCATGTTCTCTCTGCAGCTCAGCCCCCTAGAAGGTGGGCAACAGGAGGCCCCATCTGCGTTCTTCGCAAAGCTGTTGCAAAGGCGGCTGGGATACCCGCCCCACATAACTGGGAAGTGAATTCCTCCAGAGCCCCAGGGTCTGAGCCACAGATAGCCATGTGTGGGACTCACACTACTAAGGCATGTGGGGCTTCCACAGAGCCCTCAGGGTCCCTGATCTGCCCACTCCCGTGGGAGTAATGAGCTGCATGTCAATCATAACAGGTGAGTCTGGCTCCAGAACCCTCCACAGAATCAACAGGATGAGGCTCTGGCCACCTGTGTGTTGCCTGGCGCCAATGCTCTTGCCTAATGCCTATTTCCAAAATTACAGAAGATAACAAATGACCTAACAGCGAGACAAAACTCTTTTGTATGTGTGAGCCTCAGCAAACATCATGCGCATCTGCTAGGGACCAGCCCACACCCGGCCTCCCATAGAAGTCTCCAGAATGAAGGGCTCTGCATGCCAGCAGCCTTCACACAGGCAGTGTGGGGTCAACAGTCCACTCGGCCCCTGAACAGTGGGCCCTGGGAAAAGGGCCTGTGGCCGGCACATGGCCATGAGGTCCAGTTAGAAATAAGTCACTCTAAGAATTCACTCTAGAATTCTAGCCCTGGTGTGACACAGTACAGAAACTTCATTCCCAAAGAAGATAGACTCTGAAAATACTGATTATTCAGGGGAAGAGAGGGAGATGTTCCCTGAAGGTGGAAAGGCCAAAAGACAGAAGCCAGAGGATAGTACCAGCACCCAGGCAGGTGGGGCTCTGACTCAGGCTGGGGAGGAGCAGGAGGCGGGCCCCTCGCTGAGCAGGCCAGGCAGTAGAGCTAGTTTTATAGCGACAGCCAAGCAGAGGTAGCAGCCAGTAGAACCATGGGCAGTATGCTGTGTGCTCTGATTCTCTTGTCTGGTCTCCTGGGGGCCGCCAAGGCCAGCCCCATCACGGGCCCCCGGGAGTGTGCCAAGGGCTCTGAGGTATGGTGTCAAGACCTGCAGGCAGCTGCTAAGTGTCAGGCCGTGAGGTACTGCCAGAGTGCTGTCTGGAGCAAGCCCATAGTCAAGTCCCTGCCCTGCAGTGTGTGCCAGGATGTGGCAGCCGCTGCTGGTAACGGGATGAACCCAGATGCTACAGAGTCGGACATTTTGGGATCCATAACGAAGACCTGTGAGTGGCTTCCAAGCCCGGAATCATCAGTTAAGTGCAAGCAGATGGTGGACAACTACAGCCCAGCTGTCCTGGGCATGCTCAGTGGAACCCCAGGCACTGCCGTGGCTCCGGTATGCACTGCGCTCACCCTTTGTGAGCCACTACAGAGGCACCTAGCCATTGCCACCTCAGAGAGACCGCTGACGCAGGAGGATATAACTCAAGTAATGGCTCCATTCTTGTCCAATGGGGCCCTCAGCTTCCACCCATCACAGATGCCTGGGGATGCTGTATGCCAAGACTGCATCCAGCTGATCTCCACGCTCCAGGGTGCTCTAGAGTCTAACTTGACCTTGGCAGAGGTAACTTTCCAGGATCAGTGTGCATCCCTGGGGCCTGGCCTGGCTGCCCTCTGCAAGAACTACATCCAACAGCAATTCATCCCCGCCCAGCAAACGCTGCAGATTCTCCCCTCACAGGAGGTCTGCAGGAAGGGGGGCTTCTGTGAGGAGCAGAGAGAGCCTGCCCACCGGCTGGCTCAAGTGGCCGCTGTGGATGGAATCCCTTCTCTGGAACTGGAGCTGCCCAAGAAGAATGAGATGCAGATGCAGCTGGGCCTGACCTGTGATGTGTGCTTGAACGTGATCCAGGAGATGGACAAATGGCTCATGACCAACAGCACAGAAGCCCTCATCACCCACACCCTGGAGCGAGTGTGTTCCATAATGCCCGAAAGTCTGGTCCAGCAGTGCATCACCCTGGTGGAGGCCTACAGCCCCAACCTGGTTCAGCTTGTGACCAGAGTCACCCCAGAGAAAGTGTGTGAGACCATCAGGCTGTGTAACAACAGAAGGCAGGCCAGGTCCATCTCCAGGGCTGAGGCAACCACACCGTCCCTGCTGGTGGATGAAGAAAACCAGGGCAGCTTCTGCCATGGGTGCAAAAGGATACTGGGCGTATCTTCCCAGAATCTGGACCGCAAGAGCACCAAGCGGGACATCCTGAACGCCTTCAAAGGCGGCTGCCGAATCCTGCCACTGCCTTACGTACTGCAGTGCAACCGTTTCGTAGCGGAGTATGAGCCCGTACTCATAGAGAGCCTCAGGCTCATGATGGACCCCACGGACCTGTGCAGGAAGATGGGGGCCTGCCACAGCCCCAAGGTTCCACTTCTAGGCACGGATCAGTGTGTCTTAGGCCCCAGCTTTTGGTGCAAGAGCCCAGAGGCCGCTGAGATGTGTGACGCCCTGGAGCACTGCCAGCGCCTTGTGTGGAAGAAGCCGGCCTCCAAAGTCAAAGAGCAGCCATGATTGCGGCCACCAGAACCCAAAGCCTGCCAGGCTCATCCCACCTGCAGGCTTCTGCCTCCCAAGGGGACCCTATGAGGTGGGTGCTATCCTACCCCCATGTCCTAGATGAAAAACTGAGGCTCTGTTGGGGCTGAGCAGAGCTGACGTTCAAAGCCACGCTCTCCGGATGCTGGACAGCTTTGCCTTTCTGTCTCTACCCACATCACTGTCACCCCTGCTATAAACAGGAAGTCCTCACCCCTGCCCCAGGAAGCCACCCTCTCCTAGCCCTGCTGTGATGCTGATGGCCTGGAGGAACCTGTCAGAGGCCTCCCATGCAGGGTGAACACCCAGCTGTGAGCCAAAGCAGTTGCAGAGGGAAGGGTAGAGGGGACTGCCACTAGTCAGGCCAATGACTTATCAATAGCTTGGGGCGGGGGTGGGGTATTCTCAGTCTGGGATCTCTGTGACTGGTTCCCAATGGTGCAGTTGGGACATGAGTGGCTCTGGACTTCTCGGGGGCAGGGGGAGGGGGCTGGGTTATTGGCCACCACCTACGAGGGGTATTTGGACTTCATAGCCCTCCTGTCCATGACTCTGTTCTCTCACCTGGACTCCAGCCACCCTGGTGCTAAGTAGTCCCGGGTGTGCTTAAAATTAGGAGAACAAACCCCACTGGGCGAGCTCTGGGGAAGGCCTGAGGGGTATGGAATGGCTGTGGCATGGGCCACAACAAGAGCTCCACCCTAGTGAGCAGGCCCTTTTTCTGCTAAGCCTCAGTTTTTCAATCTGTAGACTGGGAGGATCATGCCTGCCTCATAGGGATGTTGAGACAATTCTAGATGTCCTCAAATTCCTTCCCTTAGAGACCAGCACCCATTGACCTACCCGGATCAGCAAAAACCTGTCTTGGGAATCGATAGGGTCTCTGGGGAATCTGACCAAGCAAGTGTTATATAAACTAGCTTTCTCCAAGTGATGTTTGCTGTTCTTATTCTAATGGAAGAATGTGGTCCCCAGGGCTGCAAAATCCCTTCCTCACAGCCTCCCGTGGGTGTTCCTCCAGTGGGAAGCTTCCCTTGGGGGCACCAGTCTGTCTCAGGTACCCACTGCCTGCCTCTCATGTGTGTAGTCTGCAGTAGCTCCTGAGTCCCTCATTGATAGCCTGTGGGTATGACATCACCAAGGCCCCAAGCCCAGCACCAGACCTGCATGTAGCTGATGCCCGAACATCTGTGATGGACACATGAGTTCCTGTGCAGAGGTCACCACTGCCCGCGTGGGCATGGGACTAGCTTGGCCTGGCTGCCCAGTCCTGTGAGTAGGTTCTCTCCTGAGGGCCACACCTGGGTTCTTAGGCAACTGTTCTGAGCTGGGCCATCATCCTGGAACATGGGCATTACTAGTCAGAATTATTGGCTGGATTTGCCTGGGCCCCAATGATCAGCCCTTAGCAAGATAAGCGAGTGGGAGGCATTGAACAAACTATCTACTGGGTGGCCCGTGCACAGATGTAGCCTTGTGGATGAAGCTAAAAGTCAGATCCCAAAGCAGAGTCTGAGGTTGTCGTAGTCAACACTCAAAGCTCATTCATCTCCCCAGGAGCCCTGGGCCAGAGCAGAGTGGAGGCCCCTCCTCTGTCCTGGCGGTGATCCTGAAGGACACTTGCTAACAGTTGTATGTGACATCTCACGGCTTTCTTGACCTGACATTTCCGTAGAGATGTCACCAGTCACATAGGCCTGGCCTGCCAAAGGCCAGGAGGTGGGAAGTGCCATGACCTCTCTTGGTCTCTGAGCCCATTCCACCGCCTTCAATCTAGAGCTAGAGTTGGGGACAGGCAGGGTGGTGTCTCCCCTTATCCCTCCCTTTGACTCTCACACAAACCCCAGGCCTGGAGTCAGCTGCTTCCTCAGATCACTGATCCAATGTGTCCCCACACACCCGTGGTCCACAGGAGCCTGTCATGGGACACACCTGGCAGGGACCCCACAGGCCCACTGCCAACTGTGGCTGGCAGGGCACAGGTTTCCTATGCCCGGTTGTGGGGACTCCACCTGACCCACGGTCTTGAATCTTTACTCTTCCTGCACCTCATGGTTGATGGCAGAGGGACAAGAGGAGAGAGAGGCGAGCCCACACTGGGGGTGACAGAAACAGCTTCCATCAGACCCACAAATTCACCTAGTGGCCAGGAATGGTGGCTCAGCAGAGGGACAAGGACCAACAGGACAGCCTTGTATGCTGCTCGCTTCAGAAGGGACCTCGAGAAGAGCAGGTGTCCTCCCCACAGCTCAAAGTGGTACAGATCCTTCCCGCGAGGGTGGGAAGCGGGACATTAAGCATGCAGTGACTGGAGGTGGGGACCACGATGCCCTGATTAAGATGGGATCAGAGGCTCTGGCAGGCTGCCCAGGTGGACAGATGTCAGAAACTTCTACCACACAGGCCATGGGAATCCATCAGGTGCCACCATCAAGCATAGATCTAGACAGGTCGGATCTCTGTCAGAGTCCATGGCCTCCAAATTCCTTGTAGAATCAGGGTTTGGCAACGGGCTCAATTGCTAAAAACATTCTTCAAAATGGTAGGTCAGTAGCAAATGTGGGCCTGATGGATATGGGTGTCCCATGTCACAACCCAGCCCAAGAAGGATGTCCTTGTGAGAACGCTGAACCGCTGCTGACCCCTCCAGTGCCCTCCAGTGGAGCTGGGATCTCAGGGCTGCACCTGTGAGGCTTCACATGCATCTATGCTGAAGGCTCCATAAAGCAAGTCTGAAGTCCTCTGCTGGCCAGAGCAGACATGTCTATAGGTTAACCTGGGCCCCTCTGCCAGCTGTGAAGGAAGGGGCAAGGCCTAGGCATCTCATCATGCAGCTGGGAAGCCTCGCTGCTGCCTATGAGGCCTCCACCAAACTGGGAGGGACTAGACACCCTTGGGCTTCTGACCTGGGAGGGTGACACACAACTTAAGCCATTTATTTAGGACAGCAGGAATAGTTTCGGAAGACAAGGGAAAGTCACAGTGCTTCTAAACCAGTTTCTCAGGCTGGCAATCCCTAGGCCACAAGGGAAGAAAGCCCCAAGAAGGGCAGGAAGAGAGAGTGACAGTTTTTGTAGGCAGGATTCTTTGGGACCTGAATCCAGTGATTCCATCTCAGAAGCGAAGTCACTTAGGACATTGCCCAAGACCACCCAGGCCAGCCCTGTGGGACTCTGGAGACTGTGGTCATTTCACAGTGATTTGGGGAACATAGCAAGCCTGAAAACCTGCTGGCTGCCAAGCTGGCTGAATGTAGTGCTGGCATCTGAAGGGATGAAGCAAGACCAGGGAGGGGCCCACGCAACCCTGGAATCCAGAAGCCACACCTGAACCAGTACATCTGGGTTCCCCGGTTGCCTGAGTTGGGCCCAAGGGTAGCAGAAGGTTCTTGAAGATCAGAGATCTATTCTGCCTCCACACAGGACTGCACCCATGCCAGATTCCCTGAAGTGTCTACAGAGATCTCATGGCCTTGATTCCTTCAAAGCCAGATTACAGTATTGGTCTGTACATACCAGCTGGGCGACCCTCCACAGGTAAATGGGAGCCCATTCACAGGGACAGTATGGCAGGAGAGCTTACAGGATCTTTACTGCAGACTGCCTCTCCTGGTGTCTGTGTATGACACAGCTATGTCCCTTGCTCTGCTGACTTCTGTTGGGACTCTCCTAGAGAAAGCCATGCCAGTCCAGGGGTTCTGTGTGAGCTGCTGCAGGCATCCAGGCTGGGGGGTGAGTGCTGACAGAGACCACCAGTCCCGCCACCAGGAATGATGAAATCAACACAGCGGGAGACATAAAGGAAGCGACTAGACCTTTCCTCATGGCCCCTTCCTCCCTCAGCACGGAGGACTGTGTACATCTAGGTTCCATAGCTCTGAGATCAGGATTAGCATCCAGGAAGGACTGACAGAGGCGTGAAGTCAACAGAGGTCAGAGGACATGTCTGGGGTCAGTGGACTCCCAGGGTCAGGTGAGTGAGTCAGAGGTAGAGCCCCGTAAGCCTTCCTGTTCGGAGACACCCCACTTCTTGGGGCTTTCTTCAGGGGGTGGGGAACCAGAGACTCAGAACTAACAGAATATTCTAAAACCAGGCACCCAGAAACAGCAGAGTTGCTACTTCCCAGCCCAGGACCTCAGTGTCCAGCACCAGCCACTTATGCATGGCCAAGGAACACATGAGGGTCGGGGAGGGTGACAAGTCAGGAGGCCAGTGCTCTTGGGGAAAACTAGAAATGTTCCATTTGCTCTGTGGGGCCCACCATGCCCTCTCAGGCCACTACCCAGAGGTCTAGAAGCTCCTGTGAAATTTCAGGACTCCAGAGCCCTAAACAGCAGAGGGCCACCGCGGTCACACGGCTGTGGAGAGAGAATGACGGTGACACCTCTAACCCACTCTGCACCCAGGGTCATGGCTGACAGCTTGAAGCTGGCCTGGTAGGGAATTCAGTCTTGACATCAGCCAATACTACACTGGCCCTTATACACTCAGAAGACCCCTACTGTTCCCAAGAACCTGAGACATGAGGAGCCACAGAAAGTGCCACACCCTGAAGGAACCATAGGATGCCCAGGCTTCCTGTGTGTTGTCCCAAGTCAGGCGCTGAGTGAGGGTGAGGGATGGGCCATCCAAGCAAAATAGCCCAGGCCAGCATCTTAGGTTGAAGGAAGTGTCCCATTGCTCAGCTTTCCATCAGTGAGTGTGTGCGAGTGGGGCGGCAGGGGTGGGGTGTGTGTGTGTGTGTGTGTTAGGAGGTGGGGCTTTCTATGCACCTAGGAAGACTGGCACTATCTCACAGGCTATACTGGGCCAGCAGCCCTCAATGCACAGGGGGTGGGGATGGGGGCAATGGGGCGTGGGGGTGAGGAGGTGGAGGGGTGGGTACTTGACTGCAGCAGAGGTCAACGTTCACTCAAGCCTGCCACTTAGCATGCAAGGCAGACGAGCCACGAACAAAGAAACAATGCCAATGACGGCATTTGAGAAGGAAAATGACATTAGAATAATGTCAAAATAATATGAAGATCTTAAGCATTGTATGTAAATCCCAGGAGACTGCGGGAGATTCAGCAGAGAGCAAACAGCATGGGTGACAGCATCTCAGGAGGGAGACGCTCCAGGCAGAGTCTGCAGGCAGCTCTGGGGAGGCCTTTCTGCTGGGAGCTGGCCTGTCACGGTGAGAGGGCTCAGAACTGAGCTGAGCTGGTGCACAGACCGGGAGTGGAGACGCAGGGTGGGAGGTGGGGTGGCTAGAGCGAGAGAGGGTCTGACTTTGGATGACTAGCTGGGGACAGGAGGTTGAGGGTCCTAGGGAGCGTGTCCCAGGGACACATGGACCTCTGAGTCAGGGGCTAGTTCCAAGCTGGGCAGGATGAAGGGTTCTCCTGATTTTTGGAATTTGGCCTTAAGAGCAAGATGGGAGCATGGGGCCCTTGTCATGGCTAGGACTTGTGGGAGTTGCCAGTGGCAGTTGCTGGGGCAGGACAGGAAGGTCCAAGCTCCAGAACAGAGAGTCACTGGCACAGGCTGATGACTGAGATGTAGGACAAATGGGAGTCTGAGCATATCATAGAGGCACTGTGCTCCATCCCCAGCTGTGACATGTGGGACCCTGCAGAAAAATGGCTACTGCTCTGTCCCAGTGCAGATGGGAATTCTGAGCACCAGTAGATGAAGACTTCCACAGCCCCAAAGCCAGCCCACGGGGCACCCTGCTTCGCATGTGAGTGAGGAGGTCAAGGAGGAGACAAAGGACAGGAGGGATAGGACAGAGCAGTTGTCTCCACAGAGGTGACGGGAACGTGGTGACAGGAAATGGTGGCAGAGGTTCTGTACTTGGGGGCTAGGACTGTGGCTGTCATTTGCTACCCCCAGCACCTGGTGGAGAGCAATGTCGGACCTGTCACTTTGGAGGTACACACCACTCCATAGAGAGATCCACAAGAGTTGGAAACCTGGTCCCTCTGTCCCATCACTGTAAGGAACAGATGTTTCTCAAAGAAATAATGCTGTCAGAATCATCCAAAGCCAGGCACTGGCCTATCCATTCTACATCCAGTACCTGGACCCCAAATCAAAGCCATACATTCATCCCCATCCCATAGACATGGGCTCAGAGACAACTAGCAGCTTTCCCAAGGCCATATAAGAAGTAGAGCCAAGACTTGAACTCAGATCTTTAATCTGAAAGCCTGGGCTCTGGCTACCTGGAGGAGATGGAAAAGCTGTGGGTGGACTCCCTGGAACATGTGGGATATACTAGGGAGGTGGTATGGGGATCCCACAAAGCCTGCTTTCCACAGCCCTCCAGCCAGCAGTCCCGCTGGGGACTCAAGTAGAATTTTAAATCAAATACACCATGGGTGAGGAAGGCGCTGAGCAGCGTAGCCTGCATGTGTAAGATAGAACCAGGAACGAGGCCAGAGAAGACTCCTCCACAAAGGGAAACAAAGCCAAACAGAAGTGATGGCGGCCATCTGCTGGTGAAACATTTCAAAGCACAGGTAGCCCCGCTGCTGTCCTCGGGATGGTGGGCACAGGGACAGCGGGTGGTTCAGTGCCAAGCCTGTGAACTACTTAAGCTTCATGTGGCATCACACATACCACACAGGCCTGGCAGGTGGTGAGTTCTGAATTCCAGCACCCTCCCCGGGGTGCCATTGCTGTGAGTGTAGCTGGCGAGTGGGTTCTAAGCTACCAGGCTTGGCTGGGAGGGCTCCCATCTCATCTGCTCTCCATGAGCCTTGGTCTTTTGACTCGCCTGAGGAGGGGCTTGCTGTGCTGTGCTGGGAGTGCTCCCATCTCAACTGCTCTCCACAAGCCTTGGTCTTTTGACTCGACTGAGGAAGGGCTTGCTGCGCTTCTCTGTCAGTAAGCAGACCCTTGCCCTGAACTCAGGCTTTTCTTCTCTGTGAGTTACTTTGTAAAGCATGCAGAAGTCGCGCTGTGCAAGTTCTGAGCCTGCATCCTTCCTGATCCCTGGTCCAGGGCTGTGTGTGAGCCTAGGCTAACCTGATGGAGGATGAGAGTCACATCGATCATCCCACACAGCAGCAAGCTCAGGGCTGAAGGCAACAGGCTGCTGACGCAGAGCAGAGTCATGATAGCTGATAGCTATTTTCAACTCAGCAGGATCTAGAGTCGCCAGGAGACACAGTTCCACACATGTTTGTGAAGAAGTTTCAAGAAAGGTTTAACTAAAAGGGAAGACCCATCTTGGAGATGGGTAACACCATTCTATGGACTGTGGTGCTGGACATAATAAGAGAGGAGAGTGAGCTGAGCCCCAGCATTCCTCTCTCTTGCCCTCTCTCTGCTTTCTGACTGGTCGTGATGTGACTAGCTGCCTCATGTGCCTGTCACAACTCTTCCACCGTGAGGGACTGTATCCCCGGGCTATGAGTCAAAACCAGGCCCTTCCTTAGGTTGTCTCTGTCTAGCATTTTGTCACAGCATCAAGAAAAGTCACTAATGAAGGTGCTCGGGGCCAGAGGTCACTGTCCTCAAGCAGCGTTTATAGAGCCATGAATATGACTGTTCCTTACCCCGCCAAGCCTTCCTTCAGCCAGGGGACAGCCACAGCAGGAATACTCCCCCTGGGAGAGATCCACCCCTGCGCTCAAAGATCAGGGGCTATAGAAATTCACACAACCCAGGAGACCATGCTAGAGCCTGAGAGCAGCGGCAGAAGCTAGAGCCTCACATACATGCTAGAGCCTGAGAGCAGTGGCAGAAGCTAGAGCCTCACACACATTCTGGAGCCTGAGAGCAGCAGCAAAAGCTAGAGCCTCACACACATGCTAGAGCCTGAGAGCAGCGGCAGAAGCTAGAGCCTCACATATATGCTAGAGCCTGAGAGCAGCGGCAGAAGCTAGAGCCTCACACACATGCTAGAGCCAGAGAGAGCAGCGGCAGAAGCTAGAGCCTCACACACATGCTGGAGCCTGAGAGCAGTGGCAGAAGCTAGAGCCTCACACACATGCTAGAGCCTGAGAGAGCAGTGGCAGAAGCTAGAGCCTCACACACATGCTAGAGCCTGAGAGAGCAGTGGCAGAAGCTAGAGCCTCACACACATGCTGGAGCCTGAGAGAGCAGCGGCAGAAGCTAGAGCCTCACACAGGTGCTAGAGCCTGAGAGCAGTGGCAGAAGCTAGAGCCTCACACAGGTGCTAGAGCCTGAGAGCAGTGGCAGAAGCTAGAGCCTCACACAGGTGCTAGAGCCTGAGAGAGCAGCGGCAGAAGCTCCAATTGATGCTGAGTCAGGCAAGGCCCAGTCATCCTTGTCCAATCTCAACATGGGGTGGGCGGGAGGTTACTGTGGGTCTCAGAGGCCACCCAGACCTTAGCACCTCCATTCCCCAGCAATGCTCAGAGTTGCCTGGACACTGTCCCCATAAGGGAACACTGCTTAGTAGAAAAACCACCCCAGGATTGAGTCCCAGCCAAGATGCAGAGTGATGCATGCAGGACCGGGTGCTGCAGCTCTTCATATTACACATCTTCACCTTAGTGAGAATTGAAAATGATTCAGATGTCTAAAACCGAGAACTTGGTTAAATAAATAATACCTTCTTTAGATCAGGGTGTATTATACGGCCATTAAAAATAGCGGCTGTGAAAACAGTCAGCGCATAAGAAAATGTTTAATACATAATTCCTTTGGGATTCAACAGTTATAAAACATGTATATATTTGCATCTTTAAAAGCTTGGAGAGAATATTCATCTCAGATATTAATAGTTTTAATCTCATTGGGTGGGACTAACACAGGGATTGCTTTTACGCCTCATCTATTTTATAGTTTTCAGAAGTTCTGTGGTGATTATGAGTTATATTTAGCAGGAGTTTTTTTGATGGAGAAAGAGAGAGAGAAATCTGTCAACACCCACCCCCAGGACCTCCTAAATGATAATAACACTATCCAGTGTCCTGTGTGAAGGAGCAGAGAGGCCTGGGTGCTGAAGGCTAGAGAGACACCTTATGGGCATTGTTCAGCTCAGCAAGACCCCAGACTCGCTTCTGGTCTGAGATTCTGTGAGAGCAGAGAACACAGGAAGGCCAGATCCTAGGAGGCAAAGGACTACAACATGGGGACATGTGACAGGCTGTCAGCCCTGTCCTGGGAGATCTGGAGGAGGCACCTGACCACTCAGAGTGAGATATGAGACTGGGAAGGATTTCTGGGGAAGAAACAGAGGCTGCAGGGAGACCCCAACCTAGGGGCAGGCAATGACTACTCCAGAGGGGAGGTCTTAATGTCCATGGAGGGTTCTGGCTCAACACAGGCCTGCGAGTCAGACCACCAGGACCTCTCCACCAGTACTGTCTTCTTTTTTCAAAAGAGCATCCAAGACAGTCATTGTCACATAGACCTAAAAGGAGGCGGGGCAAATCTGCCTGAGACAATTGCCATCACACTAGGAGAGAAGCCAGGGCCCCTGCAAACAGCTAGGAAGGCATCTCCAGGCAAACAATGGCTGCTGAGGCATGCTTTTGACCTGCAGGTCAGCTTCTCCTGGGAGCTCTTTCAGTGTGTGGGATGGCCACACCACAGAGCGATCATCACTCTAGGGTGGCCATTTCAGTCCCCCAGAGCTGGGTCAAATATTGGAATTCTGGAGGGTGAGGAGGGATGGATGAAAGACAGGCAGTCTGAAGGCCAGGATGAAGTCTATGAAGAGTGTCAGGTCAGGTCCTACTAAGAGGCTTCCCTACAGGTTTGGCCAGAAGAGGACAGCACAATGCGGCCATTACCTCCCATGGTCAGTGCTGGCCCCAGCACTTCTCTGTGATGTAGTTTAAGCTAACTGAAGAAGTGGTGGCTGAATAGACTTGACAGAAGTTTGCAGGAGGGCCATCAGGGAGGGTGAGGAGGAACTGGGCTGGGCACTACACAAGCAGAACGATCCTGGGAGAGAAGACCATCTTCTTCCAGGAAGCCTTTGATGGTGGCCACCTTTTCCAACCGAGGGGCATGTCTAGAGCTTCCCTGATTCTCAAGTCTCATGTCACTGAGGACTGTATCATGCTGTCATGGGTGGTTTCTTTCATCTACAGACTCTATACTTAGAGTCTTGGGTGCCACTTATGGTTTACTGTAACTGAAAGTCTAGATGAGTAGATGACAGATGAATGGATGAATGATGAATGGATAGGTGGCTGGCTGGGTGAATGATGGATGGATTTATAGATAGATAGCTGTATGTATATATGTATGTATGTACGTATGCATGATGAATGAAAAATGATGAGTAGATTAGATTAATGATGGGATGAGTAGATGGATGGTGGAGGATGAAGGATGAATGAATGATGAATGGAATGGATGATGGGTGGATGGATGTTGGATGGGTTGGTAGATATTGAGTGATAAATAAATAAGTGGGTAGATGGATAGGTATGTATAGGCAAATGGATGGTTGGATGGACGATGAATGGAAAATGCTGAATAGATTAGATTAATGATGTGTGAGTGATTGGATGGATAAAAGAGGACAAAAGATGAAAGAATGATGAATGGAATGGATGATGGGTGGATGGATGGTAGATGGAGTGGTAGCTATTGGATGATGAATGGATAGATGGATAGATGGAAAGATGGAGTAAGCATATATAAGTAGATGGATGGTTGGATAGATGATAAATGGATAATAATAGATAGATTAATGATGGGTGGGTGGGTGGCAGATTAATGCATGATGGATGAAATGGATGATAAGAATAGGTAGGTGATGGAGTGATAGATGGGTATTTAATGATAATGGGTGGATGAATAGACAGATGAATAGATGGATGATGAATGAGTGAATGGACATGTGAGTCGATAAAGAGTGAATAAGGAGTTGATACTGTCTTAGTAACTTCCTTGTTGCTGTGATAAAATACCCTTACAAACACAACTTACTAGAGAAAGGGCGTGTTTTAGCTTATAGTTCTGGAGGGATACAGTCTATAATGATGGGGAAGACATTGCAGCAGACAGGAAAGGAACGGGGCAGTGGCGGGAGGCTGTCTGGTCACACCGAATTTGCACACAGCAAGTAGAGAATTAACAGGAAATGGGGACAAGTGCTCAAACACGCAAGCTAATGGGGGACATCTCACATTCAAACCACAGCAGATGGATGGTTGAGTGAGTGGGTGGTTAGATGGCTGAATGGAGAACTGTGGGTGAACCAAGAGTTTGGTAGAAGAATGCATGAGTGATAGACAGCTGTACAAATGGATGGATGGATGGATGGATGGATGGATGGATGGATGGATGGATGGAGAGCTGTATGGAAGGATAGATGAGGAAATGGATGGGTGAATGGATGATGAATGGGGTAGAGAAGTGATGGAGGAGAGATGAATGGAGAGATAAGAGGGATAGAGAACCAAAGGTGGAGGAAGAGGATAGATGAAAGAAAGGAAGGGAGGGAGGATAAATAGATGGATGGATAAGAGGCAACAGGGGACTGGGGACACAGAAGGATATCCTTGAATTTTCACAAGTTCTTAGTCACCCAAATCTTATTCTTGATTACTCTGACCCTCACAGCACAACCCAGCCTGGACTCCAACTCAGTCTCCTAAGTATGGGGATTACAGGTGTGGACCAGGCCACAAACTGATGCTTCATGTCAAATGATTATTTGTTGACTAGACTCCAAGTTTCCAAGTCAAGGTCTCTCTTGAGATCCCTACCTGCCCCGAGGCTTGTCTGAGTTTAACTTGGCTCTCCGTATGCATGGGTGCTGATGTGACGCTCTGTGCTAAGGCAACTAGGGGACAAAAGCGATCTCTGGCCCCTAAACAATTCATATATGTTATAGATACCTGTTATAGATACCATCTTTGTGTTTACTGCCATCTTTGGGGTAGAAGTCATCTTTGTAATAGCTGTGAGATATGGGTCTGGATTTGAATAACTGGGATCCTTGGACAGGAGGCCCCTGAGATCACCAGGAGGGACAGGGATTCAGCAAAGATCAAAACCAACTTCAGTGTGCATGTAAATAGGCATGCCAAAGCCTGGCACACAGGGTACTGAAACACCTTATACCATCCCAACAGTGCAAGACTGGTACCTTCCAGATGTCACCATGGGCACAGCAGACTACCCGTCAGTGCTCCTCTCTGGGAGCTGTGGCTGCACTTGCTCAGCTTTCCCTGATGACAAGGACCCATCAGCACTCCCATGCTGTGCCAATCCTGGCATCCAGGCCACTGAGAAACACATTGTATACCCAGGAGTCACGGCTGCCTCGTGGACAGGTCAAACACCCTGCCTCCAGCTCTGTCCACTTCTCCTTTGGGACAAGCAAGCCAGAGTGCACACTGCATGGCTTCTGTCTCCACAGAGGACTAACTATTCTTAATAGTGAGGAGTTTGGGAGCAGCTGGTCTGGCTTTGAGTTTCAAAGCTCTGATCCCTCCCCCTGGGCATTTACAGACCATGATGCCTTATCACCGTCTATGAAATATACATTGCATGTTGCTCAGGGGCAGTGTGTGCTGTGTATGTCAGGCCTGGGTTAAGATTTTGAAAACAAGGTGTGAGGGAGATATTATGGAAAGACAGACTCAAATCTGGGTTTAAATATACTGATATACCAATGCAGGGATGTTACAGAGGAATAGACGTGGTCTGAAAATTCTCAAACCCCAGCTCTCTTGGAGCATGAAAGCAATGATAACAGCTTCCCACAGTGTGTTCTGTGGAATTCCATGCCAGGATTTAATCAACAGAACAAAAAACACGATATAACAAAACTTGAGCATTTATATTTATATGTAAAAATAAAACAAGTGAAAATTAAATTAATGACAATTAAAATTTGTAAATGAAATGAATTAAAAATGAAAGATTATGAAATGAAGGAAGATGGAAAGTTGCCTGAGACCTTGACATGGGGATGCAGGATGTGTGCAGAGAGATGCTGAGCAGTCCACACAGGCTCCACCCTCCCTTCCCCCTGAGTGTGCTTGCTAAGGTGCACAGCAGGGTCTTCTGGAACTGCTCTTGCCACTGTGACACTTGATCCCATGCTCCTCTCTCACTACTGTAAGTGACCCTGTGACCTGCTCTGGCCCAGGAAATTCCAGCGGGTGCCAGTGAGCAAAACCCTGAAACATGCTCCAGTGAAAATGATGTCTAAGTTAGGACTGGCATACTGCCGAGAGACATCACCCACAGGCTCACTGTCAGAAGACTGGTGCATTGAGACCAAACGATGGCAAGACAAAACACTCTTAGGAGAAAGTGTCTGTGGGTATTGAAAAGAGCAAAGCCCCGGGGCCAGGAATGAGGGAATAGGTCACATCTAGAGGAGATGCATCTTGACATTTGGGGACCTGGAGATGGCTTGAGCCCCTCTCATGAAGAGGAAGGGCTAGGAAAGAGTTAAGCAGCTTGACAGATGCAGAGGGATGCAGCAGTGCCTGCGTAGCTAAGTTACAGAGAGGAGGCCTGTCTGTGACCATGAGAAGGTGCATGCCACCTCAGGAGGACAATGAGTCACAGCCCTGTAGCCCCTGAGTACAAACAGGCAAAGTCTGATGATATCAAAGACGTGGAGGAGCTAGCCACCGCATTGACAAGCTGGCAAGATGAAGAGAGGAGAAACCCAGCTGGCCCTGCACGCTGCCCCGTACCCGCCTGGAGAGGTAGCCCTGGAGCTCACTATGGCTCCCAGGCTCGCTGCTGCCCTGACTGGAATAGCAAACGCCCCAGGTATCGAAATCACCATCCCATGATGGAGAATGCACACATCAGGGAGGATCCACGTGCAACATGGGGAAATTACCAGAACACAGTTGAGAACATAAATCAAATGCCCAAAGCAGGAGAATGCCATTCATATCAATTTTTAAAACAAGCTCGCTGGTTGGACGTCTGATTACAGAGAGACACACATATTGTCTTGAACCGATATAAACTGTGATTTATGTGTTGTTGCATGTGCTTAAATTTTTGCTTTATAGGTAAGCTATAAAGCAAACCGGACCGGTCCAACCCAAGCTCAAGATGGAGATAACTTCCAGATAGAAAGCGGAGAGCGGGGTGTAGCAGAAGGGCAAAGGGTGGGTTTTATTGGAATCTGTTGTTTTCTAAGTGTGAGCTCTCGTGGAGAGGGGAAACAATTGGCAGCTGAACAAATGGCTGAACTGGTGAGGCTATGGTGGGATGAAAACAGCACCCTAGTTCCACTGCCTACTGTGGCAGTGCACCTGCTCCCCATCCCCTGACCCCAGGATCCCAGGACATCAGACTAAGCACAATAGAGGCAGGCTGGGAGGAACAGATGGAGCACTGAAATGTGCACTAGCCCACCTCTGCCATCAGTCCCCAGGCTGGGGTTTCCTGCATTCTGCACTTTTCTCTATATGTCAAAGATTCCATAATTAAAGAATGCTCTCCACCACCCCCCAAAAAGGACAGATTCCAACCAGGCCATCTGGAGCGGAAACCTGGACCACTCCACTCCAAAGCTGCAGAGGGATTCTCCTAGCTGCCCCTTTGGCAAGCACCAAGGTCAAATGTACCTGTGGGATGCCACAGAGGTAGCTGTGGTACCGAGTCCTTTGGGTCAGGGAAGTGTGCCCCTAATCCAAACTCACCTTGCCCAAGAGCCACCCTCGCTGTAGACCCTGGAGTCTGTAACCCAGGATGGAGGGAAGGAGTGGAAAGGTGGGCCATGGTCAGCTTTCTCCTGTCTCAGAATGTGCCCTTCCTCTTTTCCCTGCTCGACAGCATCAGAGGGGACTGTGCTCGTGACTTCTCCTATAGTGACCTCATAATTATAAAGAATCTTCAAGGTATTCGGGTGGTAGTGGCACATGCCTTTAATCCCAGCAGTCGGGAGGCAGAGCCACACAGATCTCTGAGTTCGAGGCTAGCCTGGCCTACAGGGAAAGTTCTAGAACAGCCAGGACTGTTATATAGAGAAACCTTGTCTTGGAAAACCAAAATAATCATCACCTTCTTCTTCTTCTTCTTCTTCTTCTTCTTCTTCTTCTTCTTCTTCTTCTTCTTCTTCTTCTTCTTCTTCCTTCTCATCCTCCTCCTCTTCCTTCTTCCTCTAGGTCCCAGTAGTTTCCTAAAACCCCACTGTCACCATCACTCATTCACACATCCATGCATCCACTCGTCTTTCTGCCCATCTGCCTATCCACTCATCAACTCACCTACCCAGCTATCATGTTATCCAGCTAGCCAATACACATAGGCACATCCATACATCTACATACCTATCTATCACCTCCCATTCATTAGTTCACCCATCTGCCCACCCACCCATGCAGTCAGGCCCCACATGCACGCCTAGCACCAATCAGTGCTTGGTTACAGCATCCTGTGATCAACCATATGGACTTGACAGGTCTCCATGCTCAGCTGTCTTATATCTAGTAGCAGCAGAGGCAATGTAAGTAATAACACAGAAACTTTAATGAGAAAGGTGGTGGGGTCCCCCTTGGGGGCGGGGGTTCTGCACAGAGCAGCTCCTTAGGGGAAAGCTGTGAGCCAAACTGAATGAGGATAGTCAGAACTAAGGGACAATACTACGTGCATGTCAGACAGCAGGCAGCACACACAGAGAGACACCTAGATGGACAGAGTCTAGCTTGACCAGATTCTACCAGTGGGCCGCTTTTCATCACAGACTCCCAGGTGCTCCCAAATCACCAGGCATGTTGTCCTATGGACAGGCAGCATCAGTATTTCCTAGAGCTTGTTAGAATACAGCCTAAGATCCTGCCTCAGAGCCTGGCATCCAGATCTGGATTTCATCTAGATCCTGAGTCCTGGGCAGGGAAGCAAGGCTAGTTTCTCTACACCAGGCACATTCACTGGGGGTGAACAGCACCCCCAGGTGGCCAATTCTGGTTCTTGAAGGGCCTAAAGGATATGAGTCCCACATATAAAGAACACACATGCAGGGTATTTCAGCGAAACCACAGTTGTGTGGGAGGCCATTAGGAAAGCAAGCTTTAAAAGGCTCAGGACAATAGTGGGGGGAAGGCTGAAAACACAGACCCCAGGCACGGTATTGAGCAGGGCCTCATGAGGGGCTGCAGTGTGTTTCAGGGGACAGATTTGTTCATAGGGATAGCCCAGTTTTAACACTGAGAACCCAGAGTCCTGGAGCCCATTCAGTTCCAGGAGGCACTCACCACACTGCTGTGCCTTGCCTGGGGATGAGGAGCAGGGTCCTCAAGCGGGACAGGCCTAGCAGCACTCTCCCAGGGAGCAGGGTGGGCGGTACTCACAGGGCACTTTGCTGTGAACTTCTCTTTCCCTTTCCTTCTCTTCACCTCATGAACCTGCAGCTTTACTATGGAGTAGATGCAAATATCACACGAACTCTCCAGAGACCAGGAACACCCATGTCCCCCACACCCCTGTGGCGGCTCCAGCTCTGCCTGCCAACCCTGGCACCTGGGCCACCAGGGGTTTGGGCACAGGGTTGGGATGGGCAGGCATGAGCCCCGAGGTAGGACTGAGTCCATCAGCAGCACCAGACTGTTTTTCAAGTCCTTGGGTCTTTCTGGGAAAGGTGGGGTGGTGGCACTGTAGCCAGCTGGGGAGGACAGCAGGGGTGTAGCTGTGGATGAAGAGGGACAAAGAGAGTGGCTGGAAGACAGAGGACAGGGCAAGGGCCTGTGGCCATTTAGGAAACCCAATACAGATGGCATCCCCAGAGTTTAATGATGGACTATGCCACGGCTGAATGGTAGCTCCTTCAAAGAGATGTCCATGTCCTGAACCCCAAGAACTGCTAGGGTTTTTTGTTTGTATGTTTGTTTTTGGGGTTTTTTGTTGTTTGTTTGTTTTACAGAGGTGGCTAAATTAAGATTCTTGAGATGACAACATCCCCGGAATCCACACGAAAAAGGCAGGCATTGGCATGCACACTCCTAATCCCAGAGCTGGGGCCTAGAGCTGGGGAGGCGGTGTTCTGGACTTGTTCATCAGCCAGCTTAGTCTTCTGGGCCAGCTGCAGGCTAGTGAGAAATTTGCCTTAAAAACAACACCGAAAAAGTGAACACCTCCAAAGGAATGGCACCGAAGGTTGACCTCTGCTTCCACAGACACGTGTGTGTAGGTGCATATGCACCTGTGCAGTGTGTACCCACATACATATGCACCTGTGCAGTGTGTACCTACATACATACGCACCTGTGCAGTGTGTACCCACATACATACACACCTGTGCAGTGTGTACCCACACACATATGCACCTGTGCAGTGTGTACCCACACACATATGCACCTGTGCAGTGTGTACCCACACACATATGCACCTGTGAAGTGTGTACCCACACACATATGCACCTGTGAAGTGTGTACCCACACACATATGCACCTGTGAAGTGTGTACCCACACACATATGCACCTGTGAAGTGTGTACCCACACACATATGCACCTGTGAAGTGTGTACCCACACACATATGCACCTGTGAAGTGTGTACCCACACACATATGCACCTGTGAAGTGTGTACCCACACACATATGCACCTGTGAAGTGTGTACCCACACACATATGCACCTGTGCAGTGTGTACCCACATACATATGCACCTGCATCGTGTGTACCCACATACATATGCACCTGTACACATGTGCACACACATACATATGCACTTCACAGTGTGCACCCACATAATATGTACCTGCACACATGTGCACCCATATACACATGAACACACACAGAAGACAGAGGTAAGGACTCAGTGACTCAGCAACCAGGGCCTGACAGGGATATAGCAGGCCTCCCTTCCTAGTCTACAGAGAAAGCACTGCCCTGTGACACCATGGTTTGAACTTTGACCCCCAGGACTACAGAAGTTCATGGCTGTTGTTTTAAGTGCCCCAGTGTGGTCATTTGTTCAGTAGCACAGTAGCCACGGTGCCCAGGGTTTTAAGGATGGACAGAATATACCAACTCTGGCTTGAGTGAGGAGGCCTCGGCCAGGCCCTGTGAGCCCAGGGAAGGAGGGGGCAGGTGACTCCAACTCCCCGGTGCCAGCCAGCACATCTTAAGGTGGGATCATCTCTCCCAACCCACTGTGCTGGTCAAAGGACCCAAGCCCAGTGAAGGATGCAGACAGAAGGTGCTGATGGGTCAAGGAAGCTGTGGGGGAGATGCCGCTGACGTGAGGCCCATTAAACACAGAACAATTAAAAATGCATTCAGCTTCAATTTCCCAGAGCCATTTCCAGAATGTAAATACCAGACCTGTCATTAAAAATGTATTTATTGTGATTACACAGGAGAATTCTTGGGAGGCTCGGTGTGCGTTCAATAAGTGTGTCTTTAATAACCCCATTTAATATGTGTTCCCCAGACACTGGATCCCGAACAGTCTATTCCACGGGCCTCAAATGCGGGCAGCAGGTAGGCAGCACCCAGGGAAGGACCTACAGGCATGCTCTCGGCCTCGCAGTGCCGCTTGCCCTGTCCCAATGTGGGAGCAAGATAAGAGCAGACAACACTCCAGAGGGAACATGTAGTCAGAATATCATGGAAACCGCTCCTCACCAGGAATCAAGTGTATGCTGGGATGCTGACACACTGGAAAAGTTTAGATAAATTGTCAGACTGGTGTGAGCTCTGGACCCTCTTCAGGTGGGAGCCGTGAGCTCTGGACCCTCTTCAGGTGGGAGCTGTGAGCTCTGGACCCTCTTCAGGTGGGAGCTGTGAGCTCTGGACCCTCTTCAGGTGGGAGCTGTGAGCTCTGGACCCTCTTCAGGTGGGAGCTGTGGCCTCTGGACCCTCCCCGGGTGGGAGCTGTGAGCTCTGGACCCTCCCTGGATCAGAGCTCAAAGACAGAATCCGCTCAAAGGCCCATAAGCGACCAAGAAAGTCACGGCTGTGCAGGCCTCAGAACAGTGTGCAAAATGGAAGCCTGGTTTCTGAGCAAAAGAGAAAGGAATGCAAAACTTCAGCTCAAGTCTCCTCAGACCGTTAAGTCTGGGCAAGCACATCAGCACACACACACACACACACACACACACACACACACACACACACACACACCAAAGCATAATATAAACACAGAAAGTCACTGCACCAGCGGAAGAGGTGGGGGGGAAGTTTCTGGAAATGACTAGTGCCTCTGAATGCATTTTTAATCAAGCTGAGAAAATGTCTGGGTGGAGAGACTGTGATGAGGAAGGGATGGGAAAAATTAAAATCCGTTGCTTGGCTTTGGGGAAAATCCAAATTTAGACAACATACCGTCCTCAGGATGTTTTGTAAGTCACCTTTTCCCATCTCACCACCTCTGTCCTCCATTTCACCCCCTCAGACGGATAAATCACTGAGGCTATGTGAGGGAAGTTTGCCTGACCCACAGCTCTAAAGGGGTGGTCTGGCCTCTGGGCTTCCCCATCTTCTTCTGAAGAACTTGGAGCCTGTCACTCGGGAGTCCCGACCCCAGGTAGCCGTCTCTGTCCTCCACACCCCATGAGGTCCCAAAGTAAGTAGGACCTACACCTAGCAAGTGCCTTGCAAAAGCCTGCCTGCCCCGGGAAAGCAGCTCGCTATCCAAACACCAGACACTGTTCCAGAGAGTTCCACTTCCTGCTCCTTCAGCCAAGCTGAGAGAAGAGGAATCCAGCATTCTGGAAATCTCTAGGGAAAGTATCCGAGGGGGTGGGGAACAGAGCAGCCCGAATGCTGGCGTCCGAAGTCTGGGGATTTTTGTTTAATGTACAAGAAGAAGGAAGATGACCTCCATCCATGTGGCAGCAAAAGGAGGCACTCCACTTGGCAGGAAGGTGCCTCCTCACGCTTGCCCTCCCCTGGTAACACCCCCAAGCCAAACTTCCAGTGCTAATCCTCAGAGAAGCTAATGCTGCTACAAGTTTTATGTTTATTCACCTGTGCACTTTTTTATTATGTGGACACATATGGGCACATGTGCCATGGTGCACGTGCGGAGGTCAGAGGACAACTTGAGAAGTTCTACTTCCACTGTGTGGCTCCAGGGATTGAGCTCAGGTTGTCAGGCTTGGTGGCAAACGCCTTTACCCTCTGAGCCACCTCACTGGCCCCGCCAGCTGAATTTAATGCCTGATTTATTCGGCAGTGGTGTTCCCCCTCCTCAAGCACCAGAGCAGCAAGATACATGGAGAGCATCAGGGTCACACGAGGAGAGCTTACCCTCCGCACAGGAATGTGGCCCCATTGCAGGAACAGATTGGTGTGGAAGGAGGTGAGTTCCTGGCTGAGGGAGCTGGCCCAGAAAGGCTGCGGATGCAGTAACAAAAACTCAAGGGCTTTAGTGCCACAGTGACCTGGGCAGTTGGTCCCAGGTGACACTGTCATCACACACACAAAAAACCCACTCCGGCACCATTGGAGCACATTCCTAACATGCCGCAGAGGTAGGACAAGTGGGATGCCAACTCCGTCTGATACAAGCAAAGCCGAAGCTAAAGCAAGGCAGACACGTGCAAGCGGCTCTTCCCGCAAGCCATTCTGATGAGCCAGGCGCAGGGAGGTAGGTCTGGTCCTAGCACTCTGCAGACAGAGGCAGGAAATTGCATGATAAGTTTCCAGGCTAGCCCGGGATACAGAATGAGACCCTATCTCAAACAAACAAATGGTCCCAACAGGCAGGCATTTTTCAAACTCAAATTAAAATGAACTAATCACTACTGGAAAAACACACAGAGAAGGCAAAATGATCCCACACCAAGAATGACTCTAGTGGTAAAAATTCCCGTGGGAGGAAAGATTCCACCCGAAGCCCGAGAGATCCTCATGCTCCGAGCAGAACTGAGGATGATAATGGCCAAAATGGTCTTTGCAAGCCGCCTCCTCCCTCCTCTCCTCTCAGACATCAAAGACGGTCTGATGTCCTTGGGCCCAATTCATGTTTCACATATAAAGAGATATCCGCCTGGGTGGGTTATTTATTTACAGTTCTTTGGCTGAGCCAGAAAGAAAGCAAACTACCCCAACAATGAGGCCAGCCTGAGCTTTGGGGGGCTTGGGAGCTGCCTATAGAGTCCGGAGCAGAGCCAGGGAGATTGTGCAGTGACCTGGATTCAGGCTGCCAGCCTCCTCCTCCGGGGAGGAGGCAAAAAGAGCCAGGAGAAAACAACAGACAGAAAAGAGCGAGGAAAGAAGCTTTCCAAACAGTTGTCCATCTGCCAGGGCCCTTTGTCCCGCTGACGAAACTCCTAATCCGCTTTCGACATCTCCATTATGTCTTTCTAAGCCACGGAAAATTGGTGGGGCCCACTAGTGGGCGGGAGCTGCTGGAGCCAGGGTAGGACTCCGGCCTCAGCCGGGACGCTGGGAGATGATGTCACACAGGTATGGGAAGAGAAAAGCCCATCAGGCTGACTTACCGCCACAGAGAACTTTCCAGAACCTTCCCCATGTCTGCATGGTAGTACTTGGTCAGGATCAAGATGACCTGTGGTGTCAACAACAGAAAGGAAAATGACATCAGCTGGTTTCAAGGTTCTGAGAGAGGAATACGGTGACACTTTACACCCCTGCACTTGGGGTCCCTCAAACCCCACTGCCTGATGGCCATGTACCATAACACTGAGCCATGGGCCTTGCTTCTGCTTGGGAAACCTCCTTCTTCTCTTTAGAATGACTCCAGAGACATCCCAACCCATGAGAGCCACAGAGCAGCTCTGTGGGAATCATTAAACTCAGCCTCACACAATCCCAAACTATGGTCAAATATTCAGCAAGGCTCTGGTCCCAGTCTGCACACGGTGGTGATTAACACTGTCAACTGGACAGGTTCTAGAATCGTCTAGGAGACGAGTCTCCAGGCATGTCTATGGTGGACCTTCTAGACTGGGTTCGTTGAGGTGGGAAGACCATGAGGTGGGTAGTACCAAGCCATGGGCTCAGCCCTGGATTAAAGTAAAAAGGGGAGAGTGAGCTGAGCATCAGCATTCATTTCTCTCTGCTTCCTGACTGTGGACGCAATGCCACCAGCTGCCTCATGCTCCTTCCCCACCATGACGGGCTGTGCCCTCCAACTGTGAGCTAAAACAAACCCTCCCTCCATTACGATTCTTCCACCGGGTATTTTGTCCCACCAATGAAGAAAGTAAACAAAACAAGCACCAAGCGTATTTGGCAAGCTTCTGAAGACAGGGCTGTACATCAACGCACCAGCGCATCCCCTGCAACCCATGGAAATAGCTGCCCGATGTGGCTGACCCAGAGAGAAGCCAGCCTCTGAGGCTGTGCTGTCATTCCTTGTCCTGGACTGCCGAGTGATGACAGGGGTTGGGAGGTGAGGGTGACAGCCGGAGAGGTCTATAAATCACCAGCCGACACTTTTATTTGTTAAACTACTCAATACACAGGAGGCCCATGACGAAGCAGCGAAGGAAATGCCACTGCTCAGAGAATGGAAATAAATGTGTTCCCAAGCGCTGGAATGGTCTTCAAAACCCATGCATATGAGACAAAGAAATAGAGGAGGGGAGGGAGGGAGGGAGGGAGGGAGGGAGGGAGGGAGGGAGGAGGGAGGGAGGAGGGAAGGAGGGAGGGAGGAGGAAGGGAGGGAGGGAGGGAGGGAGGGAGGGAGGGAGGAGGGAGGGAGGAGGGAGGAGGAAGGGAGGGAGGGAGGGAGGGAGGGAGGGAGGGAGGGAGGGAGGAGAGAAGGAAAGGAGGAAGGAGAGAGAAAGGGAGGGAAGAAAAGAAGGAAGGAGGGAGGGAGGGAAGGGAGGGAGAAAGGAAGGAAGGAAGGAAGAAGGAAGGAAGGAAGGAAGGAAGGAAGGAAGGAAGGAAGGAAGGAAGGAAGGAAGGGTCAGACAGCCCAGGGGGAGACAGAGATTGATCTGCAATTACTCTGTTAGTGGCTGGATTCTCATGCACATCAAATTCCATTTCATTCACTGCCAGTCCATATTACCAATACCTAACAGCCCTGTTGCCATGGGAACCCTGGGAGGTGGACCTGGGCACACTTGGTTCTGGTAGAAGTCCTTAGCCTCCTTAATTTGGGGTTACCACACTGGCCATGTCCACCCCTCTGCTCCTCCCTCATCAGGAGCAGGACTTTGCAGGCATGGGTCCCGAGAGGCTGCTGACTGATCAAGTATCTGTTTTTTCCCTGATGATTAGAGCAGGGAGACAGAAGGAGCGGGTGTCGGTGAGCTGGGACGGCTTGTAGCCAAGAGGCAGGGATGATTAAAGAGAAGAGCCTTGTCAACGAAGGCAAGGTTGCCTCTACCTCTCTCCGAACAAAGCGATTTCTTCCCGTCAGCGCGTGGCCTGCCCGAGTCAGAGATGATCCTCCCAATACAGAAGAGGTAGGCAGAGTGACAGGGCTTTGCTGGGCAGGAGACAAGTGTGGTCTTAACCTATTGATTTATATTTCATATAGTCTGCTATCCCAGGGGGCTGCTGAGGAACTGGAGTGTGACAGCTGGAAGGGACTTCAAAGTCAGTTTTACCCACTTGCCCGGGATGAAATCATCACCCTAACCTGGTTCGTGGCCCAGGCCACCAGGTGGGGCTCACCCTCCATTCTGGGACCAGGTCCTTGGTGGCTCAGAAGCTGAGAGGTGGGCAGTCTCCGCAGAACTCCTGCCTTCATACTCAGATTCTATTGCTGTGGATGGTTCCACTCACGCCTCCTGGGGACAGTCTCCACTCAAGACTATGCCTCACGCCATACCCACGCCAACCAGGCCTTTGTATACAGCTCTGTCGTGTGAGTCAGTGCCTCGCCTGGCACCCTCTGCCCTTGTATATTACCTGTGGTGATTTGAATGTGGATGGCCTCCATAGGCTCATATAAAATGGATCTGTGGTCACTAGTTGGTGAACTATTTAGGAAGGATTAACAGATGTGGCACTGTTGGAGGAGGTGTGTCACTGGGGGTTGGCTTTGAGGTTTCAAAAGCCCATGCTAGGCCCAGACTTGTGATTGCACACTCCCTGTCTCTGCATCCATACTGAAGATCAGGATGTAAGCTCTCAGCTATGGCTCCAAAACCATGCCTGCTTGCCTGCCTGCCTGCTCGCCATGATGAGTATGGACTCATCCTCTGAAACTGTAAGCAAGCCCCCAATTAAATGTTTCCTTTGATAGGTTGCCTTGGTCATGGTGTCTCTTCCTAGCAATAGAACTATAAATAAGCTACTGCTCCATCTCTTAGTCACTCCATTAGCCTCCAGTCTCCTGTCTATCCCAGACTGCCTCTAAGAAGGTTTCCAGACCCCCACACTAGGTTCAGTTCCTCATGCCCCCGCCCCATACCACAAAGCTCATACATAGCTCTGTCCTGTGTTTAAGTGTGAGCACCGACAGTATTGGACATAGTACAATACACACCATGTAACAAACATGCTGTTAGGGCCTAAGCAGCAAAACATCAATACAGTTATGCCAGACAGGGGTCTTCTTACCCTGACTGCATACTCACAAGTCACCCCCACTTCCACGAAGAGGACATGCCATTCGGTCCTTGCTTGGGAGGACTGAGTCCCTGTGCAACCGTCCCCGTAACTTCCAGTGGAAGTTTGGGCTTCTGAGTCAGAGGTCCGGGACCATCTTGCTAGGGACTGCAACAAGGAGACCACTGAGATGACCTGGGACTGGGAAAGCCAGGCAGCAAGGAAGTCACCACCTAAGACCCACCCTACCCCATGTCCCCAGTCTCCTGATCGACAGTGACAACGCAGTGGAGAGGACCCACAGCCATAGCCACGGGCATGGCGACTCCTTGACAAGGGTATAGCCATGTTGCGGGGCTCGCTCAGCCCCTCAGATGCAGAGCCCCCAAGATGGTCTAATTGGCATCCCTGTCCCTCAGATGGGGAAACAAAACAGAGAGTCCAAACGTTTTGCCAAACCATACATGCTATGGGCCAAACCAGGGCAGGCTCAGCCCTGAGTCTTCTCAAGAGAGAGCAGGCTCCTTCCTGTCGGGCCAGAAGTGGTTTCAGTAGCTTCTGTCAGATGTGGTTTCAAGGATCTCAGAATTGTGACACACCCTTCAGGGGTCCTGGCTACAACTGAAACCTCCCAGGAGCCGTCTACAGCATGGGTGGAGTCCTCACAGCTGCGGACAGTTTGATCCACACAGACCGGAAGCAGGAATGTTGAAGCGCTTTTGACAGAGGCTGGCCACACCCCTGACCCACAGGAGCCCTGCCCAGATGGCAGGAACCACCAAGCAGGAAATAAGAGTAGCTCCATGAGGTAGCAGTGGTCACTAGTCACCCTTTATTGTCACCCCGCATCTCCTGTCACTTCTGATCTTCTGGGTCTTAATCTCAAGGGTGCTGGGTGCCTGTTCTGCTGACCATGCAGAGCTCATCTGACCTTGACTGACACATCACAGCAGAGGCCATTACAACAGTTCCCTTTTAACGCTGAGGAGACTGACGTACCAATCTAAGAAACCCACCTAGCATCATAAATAGCACACATATCCTGCCAAGCCCAGGGCTTTTCTGGGTTCAGTGTTGATCACTGTCCCCAGTCCTGGTGATCTCACTTTCCCAGTACAGGACATAAAGATTTTAGTGGTCCTCCGAGGCACTGTCACCCTGAAAGCTAACCATGACATCCAGTTATGGAGGATCTGAGACCACTCTGAGCCCCATGAAGAAACAGGGCCTGGCCAACATTGTTGGGGGATAAACCCAAGCCAGCTACTAAGCCCTTTTGAGCCTGTCCCCCACCTTCAGTGTGGCACTCATTCCCGAATAACCTGACAATGGGGATCTGGGGTCTGCAGAGTGACTGTCGTGGGTCAGCAAGTCTGCCGAATCCTCCCTCACACTCCGCCAGCATCTGCTTGCTGGGCCAGCTATTCTCAGGATGCTGCAGGGGGGCACGTGGGAACATCACTACTCAGGGGAGGGTCTCAGTGTCCTGTGACACTGAGCCTGTCCCTGCTGTACCCCAAGGTTTCATCCCAACACAGTGAGTCAAGAAACCAGCACTTTGCAGAGCAACCCACAGACCTTAGGAATGGCTCTAAGCTTCGCCTTCACCTGCCTGCTCATCAAAGCCCATGCCGCTTCCTCGGTGGCGTTAGGACTAGAAGCCAGGGAAGCCCTTGCCTCACACTGAGGTCCACACTTTCAGAACAGGCAGCAGAGAAGGGTTCAGAAGCCGTTTGCCTTCCTGGAGCCAAGAATAATCACAAGGAAAGGGCGGGGGGGGGGGGGGGGGGGCAGGAGGGAGCCAACAAATTCTCAGGCCCAGTTCACTGTCAATCAACAGACACCACGAGGCACCAGGAAGGCAGAGAGGAGGGGAAGGGTGACTCCCCACAGGAAGGGAGGGAGAAGAGGAAGGGAAAAGGCCTTGTGAATCCAGCACCAGAAATCATGAGAAAAGTGAGAGGCTGGAGTCAGTGGTCCATTTACCACAGAGGCCCCATGCATTAGCAAATCCTCCTGCCCCAGGAGGACAGCCTGCCCTTGGTGGGGTCTAGCCCGGGGTCTCATTCCCCCTAGTCCAAGACAAGTCACCAGGCTTCCCAGATCTACTTGTCTGTGCAGACCCTGGTTAGGCCACACCTCTGACACTCACATTCAGAAGCTGGCCCGGTGCTCATGGTCCATTCATCCACATGGGGATCAGAGCTCCTCTGTCTCCCCAGAGACCTGGTCCTCTCCATCCCCATGGTCACTGCTTGGTCCCTGGTAGGCCAGCCTCTGACAGGCAGGAACTCTACCAAGACCTCGTTACTGTGACTATCACTTGGGCCGTGTGTGTGTGTGTGTGTGTGTGTGTGTGTGTGTGTGTGTGTGCGTGCGTGCGTGTGTGTGTGTGTGTGTGTGTGATTCCCACACCTGGAACACCCCCTTCCACTCTGGGTCACCTTCTCCTCATCATTCTTAAGCTCCTTCCTTCAGGAAGCCTTCCCACAGGCTGGGTGCTCCAGGGGAAGGATCTACATCTGCCTCTGGCCCACACTGTCTCCAGAGCCTAGCCAGGTGCCAGCACATTAGTAATTGCTGAGCAAATTAATCAACTGAGAACCAGCTCAGATGAACAAGACCAGCTCCCGATGAGGCATTCCCACACTGCCTTACTTGTAGCCTGCCAAGGTGTGGAGGTGGGCTCTAGGATAGGGGGGTATCCTGCCATCAAATCAGAACCCACACACTTGGGGGCAGAGGCTCAGCACAAGGTGGATCTGCACTCCCATCTCCCTGTACTATGACACACTGGCCCTCATAGGAGGTGCCAGAGAGGGAAGATGCTGATGTGTGGGTAGGGGAGAGCAGGCTGTGGGAAAACCTTTCCAACACCATTAAGTAAATCCTTGTCTCCTCCACTCCATGCATGACATGCACCCCACACAGCACCATGGGTGGATGGGGTAACCACTCTCACTACACAGATAAACAAAGGAGGGGAACAGAGACGAAAGCATGCCCCTGAGGTCACACAGCAAGAACGCGGCTGGGATTTGAGTGAGGGGACGAGTGAAAAGGATGGTGACATTAACAACAAAGGCAGGACAACCTCAAGGAGTCATCCAGCAAAATGCCCGGACACCGCAGGCACAGGGACCCTGACCGGGACAGGCAGCCAGAGTCCACATCTGTGGGGGCTGCATTCCCAGGCCCCAGCCAGGACAACTCTGCCTCTGCATTTACCTTAAAGATTCTAAGCAAGGGCGCTGGCCAGGGTGTCCATGATGCGACGTGTGCCACCCAGCAGAGAGCAGCAGTGGCCACACTCACGGGTCTCCACGCACAGTGTTCTGGAGAGGCTGTGGAGTCCTCCTAAGAGGGTGCTTCCTGCAGCAAGCCACAAGCTCCTGACCCCTGGGAGAGCAAGTGCTTCTGCCGGGCTGACCCGTCTCCACACCTTCCATCCTGTTCTAGAAAGGCCTGGCTCTCTTGGGCCTCAGCAGTTCCCCAGGCTCCCCAGGGCTAAAGCTTACTTCTTCTGTCCCCTGGCTGCTCAGGCTAAACAAGACCTCAACTCAAGTCTCTAAAACGGAGTTCCCGGCTCCATCATGACTTCATCAAAAGGTCGCTGCCCTTCAGAGAATGGCTGTGCAAAGATGTGACACCTTGTGAAGTGCTGTCCCTGGGGAAAGGGTAGCCTGGAGACCATTTTGAAATCACTAACCAGAAAGAACACTCGCCCCAAATTCCCAGCAAACCAGAAGCTCTGGGACTACTAGGCTCTCTCTCAGGAGGCCCTTCTGGGCCAGAGGGAATTAGACATGGCCTAGTTAAGCTTACAGAGACCCACAACCATGCTCTGCAGATGACAGTGTGTCTACTGTGCAAAGGACCCCAGCCTGCCAGGTGGGTAGCCACAGCTGGGGACAGGGAGCAAGAGCCCCAGCCCCAGAATGACCCCCCCATCATGAAGCAGGCTGGCCATCACTCTGGAGGCCCAAGGGTTGGAGATCTTGGAGGGAGCCGTGTGCCAGTGACTCAGGCATCTATGGGGCCATGGTCAGGGGCTCATCCTGAGTCAAAGATGGCCATCTCTGGTGCAGGCCACACACTTAGCCTGCTTGAGCCTCAGTGTTCCCAGCCACCCAGGTGGGGCAGGAGTTGGCCAGATCCAAGAGCCCTCACCAGGAATACCATACTCAGCCACAGAGGCTATTCTTACAGCTACCCAAGGGTCCTCTCTTGGAATCATCTCAGCTGCCGCCCAGATGCAGAGGAAAACCTTAGAAGAGCCACAGGCAGGGTGGGAAAGACAGGCTTGTTCACCAACAAGACTCTTTCAAGGTCCCTTCTACACGCTGTAGTGAGGACATTAGCAGCCCTGCCTTTATACAGGGGATAATCAGAGCAGCTAAAGAAATCTGAAACCCATTTGTCTTCTGACCTGGTAACTCCACATCTGGAGCTAGTCCGCAGATGTCCCTCCACCTGAAACTCAGATGTCCTGGGCAGCTCCAGCTGAAGGCTGGAAGGAGCCCACTTCTAGCCCTGGGCTGGGAGAAAGCACTCTGCCACCCAGGATTCAGTGAAGACCCAGTGAGTTCAGGGTGTAGCCTGTGCAGAGTGGGTATGTCACTGAGGAGGCAGAGTTTAAGGTCAGGCTTAGGGTTAGGTCTAGGAGTTGGTGGCAGAACTAAGGCCAAGGCTGGGTTTGATTTCAGGCTAAGCAGAGGCAAAAGTTAAAGCTAGAGTTAGGATAAGGTTAGGAATGAACTTTCAAACCTTGTTAGACTACTTAGGACCAGAGCTTGGATTAGGGCTAGTAGGGTTAGGGTTAGGATTCTGGTTAGGAGAGGGAGGAGGAGGGGAAAGAAGGAGGAGAGAAGAGACTGGGGAAGGGGAGAGGGGAGGAAGTGGAGGAAAAGGGAAGGAGGAGGAAGGAAGTGGGAAGAGTTTGCCAGAGCCCTCCAGGCTCCCGCCCCTCTGCCTCTTGGAGGAATGCTAAGGAAAGAGACAAAGCTGTGGCCACGCAGAGGCAGGCCCTAGTCACCAAGGCCCAGAGGCGGCTCTCTGTGAAGGGTCAGGGTCCTGATTACCTCTGCCCTGGGCCACATCGAGTGCCAGCTCTGGGAGAAGCGGAAGAGAGCCCCGCCTCTCTGCTAGAATGTTGTCCGCAACTTGTTACTGTTTTCTTACTATTTCAAAGTAACTGTATAAGAGAGGACTTAAAAGATACACCAGTCAGATGGAAAAATAAAAATGCTTTAAACGCAGGAAAGGCCGGTCCTCAAACACCTCCTGGCCCCCTGTGTGCCAGGAAACACCCTCCATCTGGACCCCATCCTTCCTTCTCGAGGACCAAGCCCATCACCTATGTCTCCAGGAATCCGGAGCGCAGTCTCCCCTGGCTGACAGCAGTCTCCCCTGGCTGATGGGACAGGAGATGAGAGGAGGAAGGGGAAGCAGGAACAGGAATGACCCATGTGACCCAGGCTGCAAGTGCCCACCGCCCTTCCTCACTGAGAGAAGCCAGGAGCTGGTGCCGAACAAGAGCTTTCATAACCAAGGCAAGGCCTCAGGGGGCACCAGACGCACAACTAGACCAGGGATATGCCTTGGTATTTGTCATAACTCACCTTGTAGACACTTGTCATCTAGGGGAGTTTAAGGAGAGATGTTGAAGAGGCCCCCCGCACCCTCTGCACAGCCAGCTGGGCCTCCGGGGAGGTGGTGTGGCTGGGATACTGGTTTCTACCTCTGCTCACTAGCTGGACAGAACATGGACATTAAGGATGCATCTTCTTGCCACAAAGCTAGGCAATTCTCACGCCACCTCCTTATTGAGGTCCTACTGAGTCCCCTGCATGGATGTCACGTCTCTTAAATCTCTATAGCTCTACACCCTGGGAGACATGTTGCCCCATCTGTGGGAAGCTGGGGCCTAATGAGGGAGGTTTATTTGACCAAAGTCACACCGCCCAGAGGTGGCGATATGGGCTTCTAGCCTGACATCTCACCACCACGCAGCCTCTTTTGGGGGGAAAGAGTGCCCTTCGCCAGATGAGAAAGCAAGGACGGACCAGGTGGCAGCCATCTGAGTCCCTGCTGTGACTGGATTCACATCCTGAAGTGTAGTCTCTGCAGAATCAACTCCTCCCACACTGAGCCACGAAGCCCTAGACAGCAGCCTGTATGGGCAGGCAGCAATGGAGGCCCCATTCCTGTGTGGCCTTTGCAGGGAATCCAGCCTATGCATCAGCACCACACTGTCACCTGTACTCGAACCATTCCAGAAGAGGACCAAATGAGGCCTCCATCATCTCTGCAGAGATGGATGCTAGCTCTGGTTTGAGAGGGTGGGGATCTGTATTCACAGTTCCTATGACTCCTCCACCTAGCGGAAACTCAGCACAATTGAGTTGCAAAGCTATTGCCAACATGGATCAGAGAAGCAGGCCAGCATGAAAGAAGGGCCACCTTCCACACAGGTAAGGGTTACCCTGGTCAGCTCCTCAGGGTACCAAAGCCCCTTGCTAGGCTTTCGGGGACAGGGGCTCCCATCTCTGTATTTGCCACAAGTACTTTAAAGGTTTGGAGACTGAACAATTAAACACACAAGGCCACAGGCCCTAAGCTCAGTCATTCAAACATGAGGATGGACAGATGTATGGCTCACCTGAACATGGCCACCCTGCTAAGCCTGAGATTCTTTTCTAGCAAACTTTAGGCTTGTTCCCTCTGTCCCACATCCCCAGCACCTCTCTATACCCCAGGGCTCACTTCAGGGCCCCTATCTTTGATGACTTTGGGGACCCGCTCCCTAGTTTGGCCAGGCCAAAGCAGTGTAATATCTGGAGTCCTGCAGTGTAATATCTGGAGTCCTGCAGTTCTTAGATGGGATAGACTGAGTGGTAACCCAAATGGTTCATAGTCCCGGAACTTGACTATGGTCTTGAGTCTTTGCGTATGTCACTTAAGATCTCAAGGTGAAATGGCCTGAAATTCCCAGACAGGCACCCTCGCCCAAGACAAAACAGTGGCTACATCCTAAGACAAGCAGAGAGAGTGATGTGTATAGCCAACAAAGGCTGAAATTGATGGAATTATTGCGTTCTCCAACTTCCAGCCCCCAAGGAGTGAGGTGAGACCCAAGACACATTCCTGCTGCTATGCCACATCTGGACACTTTGTCAAGACAGCCCAACAAATCAACAGACCCCTGCCTCCCACAGATGGGAACACTGAGGCTCAGCTAGCAAAGGTGGTACACCCAGAAACTCTCCCCACTGGCAACTGATAACTCCAAATCTGGGTCCCCTTTCCACTGTCTTTAACTGCTACTCACAAGAACTGGCCCCAGATGAAAGGGGAAGGGACAGACCCTGCTTGCTCCTTCCGCAGGCCCTTAGGAAGAAGCTGGAGTCCCGCAGTGGCCATGGAGCTCAGATGACTCAGAGCCTAACCCTTCATCAGTCACCCGCCTTTCACGGGCACAAAACCAGCACTTTAAAGAGGAGCTGAGAATGAGCTGGGAAAGGACCCCATAAATCAAAATCAGCCAGCAGAAAATAAATGTATGAGCGTTACTGATCTGTAGAGAATTGCATTTCTACATTGACTCTGTTTAAGGGATAATGTGTGTTTTAATGGGCGGGTCTCTGCAGGCTTTCCCATTGCAGCCATCCCTTGCGAATATTATTTACTCTCCATTTTTCAGAACCTGATTGAGTTTTAATTCACCGATCACTCTTTCTTAATAGTCACTGTAAGCAAAAGTTATTAATGAAATTACATGGTTCTCTCTTCTTTATTTTTTTTGCCTCTGCTGTTCAACACGACGCTCATGGGCTCCTACCTGAAAGAGCTGGCGTTTCTCAGATCTATTTCTGGCAATGAGAGGTAATTGGACAGGCCTTGGTGCCGTTCCTGCTCAGACGCTTCAATACTAGAAGTGCCTGGGGTATCTCCCGCAGGTGGATGAGAGTTGCTGAGCCTACTTTGAAACCAGAAATTCCTTAACTAGCTCTCAGACCCTCCCCTTCCCCCCAGATCCCACCAGACAGCCATATGTGCGCTGTCTCTGGTAGTCTCTATTGGAAACAAGCTATCATGTCAGAGCTGAGGGGCCTGGCACTGGGCAGCGGCAGGCTATCCTTGCTGGAGGAGGAAGTGGTAAGCAGGGTCAGCAGGGAGCAATGGCCTCTGGCATGCTCAGGAAGATGAGGCTTGGGTACCAGCTGAGGCAGACACCTCGTTGCCCAGTCCAGGCTGGGTCTGCAAGGGCTGGGGAAGGAAGGGCTTCTGTCCCATTTGGGGGCTGTTGTGTGACTGACTTCTCTGATGGTTCTTAGTTGCAGTCTCCCCTCTGGAGCCCAGGTACCTAGGTGCATGTAGCTGTAAGACAGAGTCTATGCAGTGGCGTGGGAAGGGATGCCCAGGGCAGTGACTGTGCCTCTTCCGGGGCTGTCTGGGGGAGGAGGCTAGAGGTGCCTGCTCCCTGGGAAAAGCCTTCACAGAGGTTTAAAAACTGCCTTGGTGGATGGTGGGAGCAGCTGAACTTATGTCCCCTGCAGCGGGGAGGAGGGGAGTATGGGGACATGTGGATATGGGGTTCCTACAGGAGGGAATAGTTCAGCTGTACTTATGGAAAGGACCTGGCATCACTTCCTGGGAAAGGCTGGCCTCTGATGCCTGCAGCCTCGGGCACAGCATGCTTCTCTTAGGCCTCCTCCTCCTACTGCGTGCCAGTGTCTAACTAGCTGCCACTGCATAGGGATGCCCACACAGCTGACCAGCATGTCCGAGTGGCCGTCCTGTCCACACACGAGCAGGATCAATCACATCTGGGTGATAAGACAGCTCAGTCTGACGTTCAGGGCTATCCTGAAACAAATATCTGCAGCAGAACTGCCCACGAAGGGTACCTTTGTGGGACTTGAACTGTAGTCTGGGCCTTGAACACCACCCCAAGTCGAACATATTAAAGACTTTGCCCCCAGGGTAGGCCTCTGGATAGGGAAGAGGAGCCCTTAGGAAGTGGGGTCTGGTCAGAGGTCCTCACAATACTGGAACACACTCCTGAAGGGAATTGTGGGATCTTAGTCCCTTGCTTTGTCTTTTGATACTTCCCATGAGGTGAGCCCTTTTCTTCCCATTTGTGCTCCCTCCCACCAAGATGCCACCGTGGGCCAAAGCAACAGAGCCAACTGACCATGGGCTATATAACTGCCAAAACCAGGAGCCAAGACCAAGCTTTCCTGGTAGACGCTGGCACTCTTGGTGTATTACAGTCGCAAAAAGCTGACTGTCCTGTTTTCTTCTTCGCTAAGCTACTTCTTTTCCCTTAAATAAGAAAATTTCACATCATCCCAAGAAAGGAAAGGGGGCGTGACTAGTCAACCCGCCAATGAGAGATCAGGGGGACCTAAGATTCGTAGCTTAAGCATCTGCAGAAAGCCTGACACCCCAAAACCCAGTCACGGGGTGTGGTACTTAATACTATCAACTTGATGGTGTCTAGAATCATCTAGGAGACAAGGCTCGGGGCGTGTCTGTGAAGATGATCCCAAAGAGGTAGAAGTGAGGAGGAGGGAAGATTCAATCAATATGGGCAGGTAGCATCCCGTGGGATGGGGTCCTGGGAGAAAGCGAGCTGGGCACCAGCATCCATCTCTCCCTCTGCTTCCTGACTGTGGACACTACGTGACCAGCTACATCAAGGTCCTGTCACCATGCCTTCCCAGACACAATGGACTGTACCCTAAGACTGGGAGCCCAGAGAAACTCTCCCTCCCTCAGGCTGTTTTATAATACACCAGGGAATGCTGACATTTAACCTAGACATCGCCGGGGCCAAAGGCTCAGGCAGCTGCTCTCCGAGAAGCCAGGCCCTGAGTGGAGGCTCACCTTGAGCCCTTAGGCTCTGTGAGGACAGATGTCTGTGGTGCTTGCACAGCTGTGACCTTGGCCATCTCTGCAAGGTCACCGCCGCTTTGAGGATGGTCAGGGAGGAGGCCCTGGGTTCTGCCAACCTTCATGTCATTTACGCAAGTCGCCATAGCTGAGAACCTTGGAGGCCTAGGAATCTTCCAGTGTCCCCAGTTGGGGCTCCGGGCAGCCAATTAGACAGACGGAGCCAGCATTATAGGACAGCGGAAGAAGACTCGTTACATTTGTGCTCTGAAGGCCCGAGACTTGATATTTTAAGGCGCTTTTTGCAAACAACATTTGGTGATTTCTAGAGCAGGTCTCTGCAGCTGTCTGCAGCATGTTTTCTAAGCATAGCGTGGCCTAGAGGAATGTAGCACTTGAGAGGGGTTTGGTGTAAATCCAACATATTTCTAGTGAGTCCCTTGCCTCTGCTTAGAAAAGGAATCCAGAGGCTTAGAAGGTTCTGCTTCCCCTGGCTACGTGGCTGTGGGTACAGGGCCAATCACCCAGAGCCTTGAGCAACGTGTGTATGAAGTAATCAGCCAGGACATCCTCCCGCCCATGGTGGAAGGAGGGTTGAGAGGGTAGCCAGCACCACTTACGGCTCTCCGGTTCTCCTGTGGACGGAGACACCTCCACTCTGCATCCCAGCATGTTGCCAAGCAGCCTTTAGGTTTGCGTGTCTCAGATGACAGTTTAGCTGGACCTGTACATTTCTAACCTGGACCACACAGGCTGCATCTGCATCTTTGTCCACACTGTACAAACCCTACAATACCCTTGACCTCCCTCTAGGCTGCTCCAGCTCTTGATGAACGTGCCATAAACCAATAAGCCAGAAAGTAAACGACAGACATGTCTCAATAACCTTACATTTGCTTTTGCATTATTGGGGATGGGACCCAGGGGCTTGCTTATGGTAGTCATCTGCTCTACCACTGAACCACTGAGCCCCAAAGCAGTAGTGCAGGAGATTCCACTCCCAGCAAGCCTGACTTCTCAGCCACTGTTCCCAGCACAGGATCGGGAGCCAGCAGGACCTCATGACAACCATACATTTGGGGTTCAGATGAGACATATGCACCACACACATGACAGACACAAACAAAGGGGCACGAAGTCCAGAAAAAGAGGGACCCTGACACAAGGCCTTTCCTGGTGACTGTCTCAAGCAGGTTCATTTGGAGTTGGGGCTGTTCCCCAGCAATGGTGGGCTGCCCGGGGGTAGGGGCTGAGCTCCCCTCTAACAGTCATAGGATGGGCAAGACAGACTGGATCTGGCTCCCATCTGCCCAGGCAACCAGAATGAGATGAGGGTAGCTCCAGAGAGTGGCCAAGATTGGTGGGGATGCGCTGAGAGACTTCATGAGAAGCCTGTACCTGAAGCAGGGAAGCGGGCACACCCAGGAAGGTGCATTCAATTCCCCAGAGGACCTATGGGTATCCGCCAGGGAGCTGAAGTCAAGGGTCCAATGGGTGACTCTCAGTGGCCACATCTGTCTCCTTTGTGTGGCCATAGAGAGCCACTTCTTTCATTATTTGTGTATTTCATGAAAGTACATCTGTGATGAACACCAGTGACCCTGGCTTCTGCAAGCCATTCATCTCAATCTGGTTATCACCAAAGCCAGGAGAAAACACGCTCTTAGGTTCTTAGTGAACAGCGGGCATGTGACAGCTCCCGTGGGGAGGATGGAAGTTTCTGGACGTGAAACATTTTCCTTTCTGAAATCCACTTTACAAGCTCTCCCCAGGGCATACCCAGTGCCTCCTTCTCCAAAGGAAGGTCTGCAGATGGTTCTGCAGGGGCCGAGTGTGTGGCTGAACTGCATCTTAAGAACATCAACCCGAAGGCTCCCTGGATGGAGGAAACTGTTACTACAGCAGACACATCACATCCTATCCCTGGCAAGCTTCCGGGATGATGAGCTCTATCTCAGCTGCGGCAGAGAGCCTTCCTCCATGGGGGTGAGGGAGGGCCCCATCACCATCCCCTGCGGCTAAAAACAGAGCCCTCTCCATCACTGTGACAAAGACAAAAAACTTGAATTAAGAGCCTCGTCTAAAATTGACCATGATTGAAAGTTAATGATGGTGCAAATTTGGCAAAATTATTTTCACGTGCATCAAGATGTGGCTGTGGCATGCATTGGGGAACCAGTGATGGGCATCTCCTGAGACCCTGTAGTGCACAGGGCCATGTGGCTTTCTGATGCACCCCTTCCTCAGCCTCAGAACCCCTGGCAGAGATCTAAGCTGTCACCACCATCACATCACAGCTCTGGGGCTGTGCCGACACATCTGCTTGTCAGCATCCCGGGCTGGAGTCCATGCTCACTGCACTTTATAATAACACTGCATTTATAATAACAAGCCAGGGACTAGCCCGAGCGAGGGCCATTCCAGAAACTGTAGCAGAAACACTTAACTACCACACAGTGTGTTGGGAGGTATACATGGCACGTCCTCCCTTTTTCCACACGGACTCTAAAATGTCTGTTTACGTGTCTATTTCCTGATCTTTGCAGACACAAACCATGTTCGTTCCCAGCCGTAGCGCAGAGCCAGGGTCCAACCGACAGCTGTAAGTACTTATGGAACTGGAATGCGGCACATGATCTCTTTATGGTAACTTTAAAAATATGTGTACTTGCACAGCTCCATAGGAACCAATACAGACATATGTACACATCCCCATAAAAACTCCCCACAGAGATGTGTGTGTGTGTGTGTGTGTGTGTGTGTGTGTGCACACCTCCCCAGGGACCCACAGACACATGTGCATGCACACATCCGCAGTAGCCCAAAGAAGTGTGTGTGTGCCCACAGACGTGCGTGCAAAAAGCACACAGGCAAGAACGGCGTCTGCATCTGCGTGATGAGCAATGGCTCCTGGCTGTCATGAGTCAGTTCTTCACCCTTCTGCCTGTTCCTGCTTTTCTCCAGCAAGCAAGCTATTTGCAACCTGGGCAAACACGGAGCAGCAGGAGAGGTCGTGTCTGTGACAGCTGCACGGAGGTGTGCTCCGACTTCGAGCCAAGCGCTGCTTCCTGACCTGGCTTCAAGTTCTTACAGTCACCTGGCTTGTGTGCTTACGTCGTATGTGCTGATTTACTCTCCCTCACATTCTGTCCCTGTCGCTGGGGACACTCGGAGCTGGCTGCACATTTCTCTGTGAGGCACCAGATGAAGACTTACCTGTGACTAAGTCCCCCTGAGAAGACAGGCTCCTCTCCCACAGAGTCTGTCCAGCCCTGAAGTCAGCTTGGGCCTGCAGGAAGTCCCACTGTCTGTCTAAACTGACCAGTGCGGGCAGAAGTAGGGTAATTGTGTGGCTGAGTGAACCTTCAGGAACCTGAGCCCATGTCAGAGGTGTGACAGGGTCAAAAGCTGCTCCAGAGAAATGCCCAGCTCTTGAAGGCATGGCCTCAGGACAAGGAGGGAAGGTCTAACCATGGGGTTCACAAAGGTGGTTTGGCCAGATGTAACTGAGGCATCACTCCTGCCCATCTGAGAGGCCAGGGCCTCAGTGGCAGCCTGGATCAAGGGAAGAACAGATAGCCATGCTGGCTGGCCTCATCCAGGAAGGGGGTAGTGCTACCCAGATCTCCCCCAGCCGCCCCCCAAACACACACTGGAAAAGCCTGGCTGAGCCCACACTGCCCCTCTGCCATGCCTTGTCTCATCCTGGGAGGCTGACTGGTACAGTGTCTAAACAAATGACCAAATGTTCCACTCGGAACAAGACTCCCAGTCCCCACCCCACATCCCAGACAACTGGGAACTCAGAGTGGACCCCAGGGCCAAGGATAAAGTGGAACCATCAACCTTCGAGAGTTTGCTGGGCAGGAAATCGGCAACTTGGAGTTAGTCAAAGATTCGCAGCTGAGACATCAATGCGTACAACACAATAGAAAAAAAATATGGCCGGTTGTGGTAGCGCATGCAGGTAGGATTGGCTGAAGGAGGCGGAGGCAAGAGGATCACGAGTTCAAGGCCAGCCTGGTCTACACATTTAAATATATATATATATATATATATATATATATATATATATATATATATATATATATGAATAAACTAGATCTAAGTGACTAAAAACTTAGATGTTTGTCCCAAGTTTCTTTTGGACCTGACAACTAGCACTTACAAGATCAGGGGCTGGGTGTGGCTCAGTGTGAAGTGCCCACCATAGCATCTGGGAGGCCGGGGCTTCACCCCCAGCACCTCAAAGGGAAGGGGTGCGGAGAATAAGAGGAGAGGAGAAGAGAGGAAGGAAAGTAATTTAGTTAGCTTCTCTTTTGTTGTGTTACAACACTGACCAAAAGCAACTTGGGGAGGCAGGGGTTTTACTTGGTTGCACTTTACAGTGAATTATCCTATCACCAAGGGAAGCTGGGCCAGGGGCTGAGCAGAGACCACTGAGGGATCACTGCTTACCGGCTTGTTCTCTCCTGCGTGTTCAGCTCCCTTTCTTATGCATTGCACACCCGCCTGTCCAGGGATGCTGCTTCCCCGGGAGACGGCTGGATGCTCCTTCGTTAATTGGACCCCCCTTCATCGCCAATCATGAAAACGCCCCCGCCAAGGTGCCTACGAGCCAGTCTAATGGGGAGAATGACAAAGGCCCGTATTGGAGCACTCCCATTGCCAAAGAAATCCTGCAGACGGCAAATGAGCCAGGAAGATGTGTTCAGTGTCGTCAGTTACTGAACAAATGTCAACTGAACCACAATGCAAACCTTACACTTAGGAGAACGCCCAAAATATAAAAGTTGGCAGTGCAGGGAGCGCCAAGGATGGAGTAACTGGTGCCCTCCTGACCCAGGGTTGGGACTCAATGGTCCCAGAGTCAATTTGGCATTATGTTATCAAGTTAAATCCATCCTTTCATAAATGAGTGACCCCACCCCGTATTCATCCAAGAGAAACAGCGGCGTATGTCTACACAAAGACCAGTGCAGGGTTCACAGCAGCTTGTACATGACAGGAAGGAACATAGAAACTGACCAGACGCCCTTCAGTCAGGGACAGGATAAAGAAACTGCTGGCCTGTGTGTCAGGAGACCAGAAAGTACCACAAAGGAACAAACTCCTGCCACACACCACACGGATGGTCTGTCGGCATCACCAGCTGAACATGAAGTGTCCCACAGGTTCAGATATTAAAGGTTGGGTTCCATCTTGGGGAGCTATTTCGTGAGGAAACTTTAAAAGTTGGGACCTAGTTGGAGGAAGTGATGTCACTGAGGGGTATGACCTTAAACAAGGTTCTAGGACCCTCAGTCCTTTCCTTGCTTTTCTACGGCCACCATGAGATGAGCATGTCTGCCCCAGCATGCCCTTCCACCATGATGCATGTCCTCCCACCATGATGCATGCTCTCCTACTGTGATGCATGCTCTTCTACCATGATGCATGCTCTCCTACTGTGATGTATGCTCTCCTACCATGACGCATGCTCTCCTACTGTGATGTATGCTCTCCTACCATGACGCATGCTCTCCTACTGTGATGCATGCTCTCCTACTGTGATGCATGCCCTCCCACCATGATGCATGCTCTCCTACTGTGATGCATGCTCTCCTACTGTGATGCATGCCCTCCCACCATGATGCATGCCCTCCTACTGTGATGTATGCTCTCCTACTGTGATTTATGCTCTCCCACCATGATGCATGCTCTCCTACTGTGATGTATGCTCTCCCATCATGATGCATGTCCTCCCACTATGATGCATGCTCTCCCACCATGATGCATGTTCTCCCACCATGATGCATGCTCTCCTACTGTGATGTATGCTCTTCTACCATGATGCATGCCCTCCCACCATGATGCATGCCCCCCCACTATGATACATGCCCTTCCACCATGATGCATGCTCTCCCACCATGATGCATGCTCTCCCGCTATGATGCATGCCCTCCCACCATGATGCATGCCCTCCCACCATGATGCATGCCCTTCATCATGATGCATGCCCCCCCACTATAATGTATGCTTTTCAACCATGATGCATGCTCTCCCACTATGATGCATGCCCTTCCACCATGATGCTCTGCCTCCATGGGCTGAGCTGTGCTTTTGAAACTACAAGCCATCAAAGATCTTTTCTCCTTATAGGAGTATTTGCCACAGAAATAAAATGCAGACTAACATGCAGGATTTCCATGAGTGTGAAAGAAGCCTGCCTCAGAAGATGGCACACTCCGCATTAGTCTCCTTGCACAGCACTCTGGGAAAGGCAGCATGTTTGAGTGAGAGACAGAGCCGCAGGTGCCAGGGCACTGAGTACAAAGGGCAAGGTCCTGGGCTGCTGGGTGCTGATATGGGGGAGCACAGTACCGGTGCTCATATTACATGATCAAAACTTACCCAGGAACACACTTTAAAAGGCATGCTTTAGGGTATACCAATTATACCTCAACAAACCTGTGTCAAATAGCAAGTACTTTGATTGCACCAACCACTGACTTAGGAACACCCAGCTTATAAATGCCAGACCCACACATCTGGCCTCTGCAGGGTCCAGAGCCGAAGCATACTGACCATGACATACCACCAAGATCTTCGACAACAGATGTTAATGGATGTCCCCTCTGATGTCCTCTTAGCACGGGTTGCCCATACTGCCCTCTTCCTGTCCCTATGGCACATGCCAGCACTAGGCAGCTGTGCTCAGTTTCCCACCAGCCCCAGAGCCTCCAGCCTGAGCTGACTCTGCCCTTCCAGAGTTCCCCAGCATGCAGGCACCCTATTTCTGTCAGCTTGCACAACCATCATGACAGCTAAGCAAGGAACTGTCATGGGCACCACCACACATGGAAACTGAGGCTTGATGAGGCGAAGTCAACACAGCATCCTCCGCAGGGTACAAGACCCCAAAGAGATGAAGCTCCATGCCGCATGCTCCCCAGTCTCTGTAGGCGGCTACACAGCAGCTCGGTTCAAATGCGAATCATTAAAACCTGCATCTCCAGAGCCCCAGGATCTACACCACCGACCATCTGTGGGCCCACACACAAGAGAAAGGACAACCTGGGCTCAGACTCAACCCGTGCTCTTCTTCATCTGATGATAAATGGATAAAGTGCTCGCCAAGACATCGAAATCTGAAGCAGAAGGAGGCGGAGTGCAAGACCTACATGTGAAATAATGAATTCATAATCCTCCCAAAGACAGTTGGCATGGGAAACTGACATCACTATGGAAACCAGGCAAGCATGGCATGTCCCCGGGAGGGCAGGGCAGAGCCACCTTAGCTCTGGGCTGCAGAGAGGGATAGGGCTCCGTGCTGGGTTTGGCAGCCCTAGGAGAACCCTGGTGCCTCCAACATGCTATTGGTTCCAAAGGGCCAGAGGGGACAACACGTGCCCAATACACAACTCAATCTGGAAAAGCCTTGGCTTGCACACACAGCCCTCAGAGTGTGGGCATGGGCGGAAAGAGGCGGCATTCTGGGTTGCAGGCCAAAAGAGAGCAGCTTCCTGGATGAGCAGCCCTGAGGTTGGTGGGGAGGGATCAGCCATGGCTGCCTGGAAGACAAGCTGGCACCTACTGACTGGGGAGCCAAGGAAGAAAATGGCCAGAGATAGCATGGAGATGGGAAGGCCTGGGATGTGGGAAGGAGGAGCTAGCTGGAGAATAAAGGGGAGCAATAGCAGTGTCCCGCCAGAGGAACCCTAGCAAAGGAAACGGTTGACCCACCTGAGAAACAGCTCAGGACTGGGGGCGGACTGAGGGGCTCGTGGATCCGTCATGGCACAGAGCAGGGGATGTTAACAAGATGAATGGTGTTGTTGTGCCAGAACACTGACTCCACCTGCCCACACACAGGCCACAGGCTCTCTCTCTCTCTCTCTCTCTCTCTCTCTCTCTCTCTCTCTCTCTCTCTCTCTCTCTCTCTCCTCTCTCTGGAAAAGCTCAGGCAACATCTGCGTATTGTTTTTCAATAAGAATTTGGCTGCTGAGGACCCTAGTTGTAAATAAGTCTTCTGGAGTTAATTCTGCTCTCACCTTCCCTACAGCTCATTATTGAGGAATGGTAATGGCGAGGTTCCCAAGCAACCCAGCTGTCCTCTGGATACACTTCTCCCCTCCTCCTCCCCAGTAGAGCCATCTTGGCTCACAGCAGGTCGCTGGGCCCGGTGTTGCAGGCCTCTGCTCGGGCTCCCACACTGGAGCTGGGAGGACTCCGCAGAGAGGCTGAAGGCTTCTCAGCCAGGGTGGACCTGAAACCCGAGGCCAGGCTGCAGGTTACAGAGACCGAGAACATGGCCTGGCTGCAGTCAGAGCTGGTGACTTCGGAGGTTTGTTTGCTTTGCACACAGCCCTGAAGAGCCCAGGGACTGGGCCCCTCAATCAGAATGGAGGGCCTGGCCGGGACATCCGGAAGGCTGGCAGAGGTGGAATGTGCCAGGCCTGCCATGGGAGACCATGGAAGCGCTAGCCCTGGGGGTGCTGAGCCTCTCTAAACCAGCCCCCACACACACACACACACACTGAGAGGTTGTTACTCCAGCTTCTTGTGAGGAAGGTTGTTCTTGTGAGGAAGTGGAGACAGGCTCAGTGAGGCAGTTCACTACCCAAGCTCAGAAAGCTGCCATGTTCCCTGCCTGCCAGAAGACAGGGACAGAGAACGGCAGGGCAAGGGGCTGAGTCCTGGTCAAAGCCACTGTGGGGTGATGGGGGCTACTTTGAAGAGAGCATGATGAGCAGGGGAAGAGGCAGAGGCAGAACCACTCTTCAAAGCACAGCAGAGAGGTGGAGTCTGGGGGAGGGGCTGAAAGGGGAGGACATCTCAAGTCCTCCAGGGGAGAAGGCTAGAGTGAACTTACGCTCACCCACCTCTCCTGTGTGACTTCTGAGGCAGACACAGCCCTGGGGGAGGCTTGTGAGTAGTGTCCTGTGGTCCAGCTAGCCAACACCTGTCTCAGTACTCTGGTTTCCCTGTCTACGCAAACAGGCAGCTGTGAGGGGCAGGAGCTGACGCCGTCCATCCGGGGCAGATCTGACTCGTGTAATATTCCTGTCAACACATTTGGGCCTTTCAGACAGAGTAGCTGCTTCCAGAGCCAAGGTGGTCCTCGGGCTCAGCCTTCTTGGAGCCTGCTCCCTGGTACCACAACCGGAGTCGGGCCCTGTGTGCCCACCCCATCTCTATCGCCACCACCACCAGGGACCGTGAACACAGAATCCAGGCACTGGAGGGATGGCCACGTACCCTGAGGGGAAGAAAGATCCAAGCCTCCTGGGGCCAGAGACTAAGACTGGGAGCTGGAAAGTTCCACACACGGAGGCAAGAATGAAAAGCCACTGACATGGAGCGTGAGGCAGAGCGGGGGCTGTTATGGAGGGAATCTCCTGAGCTGAGATTTGGGGTCAGGGTTTGGGACCCTGCCAATGTCTCCATTCTGCCTGGAGGCCTTTCTTTTGAAACCATCTCTTTTTGTTTTCCCACACCCCCCCAAATTTATTTAAAAATAAACTGTGAATCTGATGCACACTTTCACCCCTGCTGTAGTGAGCAATTTCCTAGCGGGACTTAGAGCCAACACCAGCTCAGGAGCAGGCCGGCCGGCAGGGTTCCCTGTGCCAGTAGATGCCATCACTGCAAACGATCAGTCTGAACAACCAACGGAGGTGGATGGGGGGTGCTCTGGGGGCACACCTAGCCCCCTCCTCTTCCGCTGCACCCATGCACTGGTACTGTGGGTGTCCCTCGGAAAAGTTGCCACATAAGGCTTTCAACAACACTAAAGCCTAGATAAGAATGTTCCCATGGGGAACTTGAAGCCCAGAGAGGTTAAGTAACTTGCCCAAGGCTGAACAGTGGGAACTCACACCCAGGCTGTCAGGTCTTACACCCTGCGCCTCACGGTTATTGAGTTGACTGGATCTCTCATCTCTAAACATACTCAAGGTTGTGGTGTCCCTCGAATGGTGGTTTTTGCCTGGACAGATCAGTGTCAAAGATGGCAGGATAAACCCTCCCTTGCAGAAAAATGCGTACTTCCACTAACACAGCTGAGGTGACGTCATTGCCATCGCCAGGCTCCTCTTGGGGCCTGTCTTCTGAGACACTGGGCAGGGCTCACCACTGTTCTGGAGTCCTGGTTAGGAACCTTCACACACTGAACTACTCCTGTTTCTGAAGATGCTCCTTCTGTAACTCTGGCCAGGACAAGTTCCAGTCAACTTGTCCATGGACTCCCTTGAACTTCTCCAGTTCCTTCTCTCACCGGCGGCTCGGCTGAGGGGTTGCTCAATAGGATGCTGAGAAGAGAGATGATGGGACAATGGAGGAAAGGAACTGTTACATGACCAACTCCTGAGTCTTTCCGGTGCACCCAGATCTGCCAGAGACGCGGGAAAGGACAGACAGGTGTCTATGCAAGAGGATGCCTGATTCTTCTCAGGGCAGACAACACATGAACACACACACACACACACACACACACACACACACACACACACACACATATATATGAACCACCTCTTTGTGAGGCATATTAATGGGACCAGGTAAGGGGGCCTAGCTCTGCGTGGGATAGATTTCCCAGACTTCCCATTTGCCTTAGGTTATCAGGTTTAAGGGTGTGAGGGATGAATGCCCTGACCACATCATGCTTGAGAAGACCAGACCATCTGATCCTCAGAGGGTCTGACTAGTCCACAGTCACCAGGTGAAGCCTAGAATGGGTTAGTGCTGTCCACATAGGTAAAATAAAGGGTAAAGTTAAGAGCTAGGGCCGGGAAAGCAAGGGACGGGAGGATGGAGAGGAAATGTCAAGAGGTGCCGCGCCTTCCCTTGCCCATCTACAGATGACCGAAACACCACAGAGCAGGAGGCAGCAGGGCTCCTGGGCACCGGCCGCTCCCGCAGAACTGTGTAGCTATACTTCTGCTGCCGTGACAACCAGAATAAGAACCGTGAGCCCACATTCTATACCTGGAGATGCCAAGCCACACTGAAAGGCTTCTGGGCACATGACACTCAGGTTCAGTCTCAGCACTGGGGCTGGGAAAAGCCCCGTCTTAGCAGTGGTGGCCTTGGTCCCCGCCAAGTGAGACAGAAGCAAGGGTTGGCTGGGAATTGATCTGACACTCTGCCAAGGCGAGTGGTCTCTCTTCCTGGGGTGTCTGTGAAATGCGTGTGTCCTGGGGTGTCTGTGAAATGCGCGTGTGGCTTTTCCCACTAGGGCAGCCCTGGTGAGAGGGCACAACCACAAACCCAGGTGCGGGACTCAGCAGCCTGCAGCCTGCCCCATGCGGGTTCCAGGAATGGCAGGTGCCTGTGTGCCCAGTGTGCAGAGCATGCAGCAGCTATCTCCCACCACATCCCATATCTTGTCTTGCATACCAGTGCTCTCCAAGACCCTGGTGTGACATTGCTATGGCGTCAGGATGTGTGAGAGTCACTACTGACCCCCTACATTGAAAGTGGAATGCCTGATGGCACCTGACTCAAAACACCACGTCGGATCAGTCATCCATCTCAGCCTGCAGCCCGCCTATCTCATTCCTCCTATCAAACCCCTGATTCCCATTGACATGCTCCTCCTCCAATCCCATGCAGGGGTTCCCTCAGTCCCGTGCAGGCTTCTGCTCCCATGCGCTTTACCTTCCACTCCAGCAGGGCCCCTCCCTCTCACAGGGACCACAGCAACCACTTGACATGGTCATCAGGGACATCTGGGCTTCCCTCCTACCAGCCATGCTGCAACCAGAGCCACGATTCCAAAAGGTAAATCAAACCAACCACCTCCCAGGACCCACTGGTGCCATGACAGCTGGCGGGCCTCTAACCTGGCTCCCTTTGGATTCTGACCTTTGCTACAACACAGGTCACAAGTGCTTTAGTGAGCACTCGGAGTGTGGTGGTGGTAGTGATGATGGTGACAATATGGATGGTGATGGTGTTGACAGGGGCAATACTGATGGTGGTGATGCTGGTAATGGTCATGGTGTTGATGATAAAGTTGACAATGGTGGTGGTGGTAATGGAGATGGTGTTGGTGATAGAAATGGTTGTGATGACTGTAGAGATGGTAACGGTGGTAACAATGGTGTTCCTGGTCAAGTGGTAGCGGTGTTAAAAATGGTACTGATGATAGTAGTGATGATGGTGGTAATGATGGCGGTGATAGTACTGATGATATTGATGGTGATGATGGTGATGATAGTAATGAGAATGGTCATGATTGTAATGATGGTGGGGATATGGTGGTAGTGATGGTGATGATGGTAGTATTGATGGTTGATGGTGGTGGTGGTAATGATGGTGGAGGTGGTGGTGGTGATGGTGTTGATGGAAGCAATGGCAATGGTGATGGTGTTTATGGAGATGGTGGTGGTGTGTGATGTTGACGGTGGTGGTGATGGTGATAGTGTGGTATTAATGGTAATGGCATTGATGGTGGTAGTGGTGATGATGGTGATAGTGGTGGTAATGGTGTTGGTGGCGGCATTGATGGTAGTGGCAATAGTGTTGATAGTGATGGTGGTGGTAATGATGGTGTTGATGGGTGTAGTGGTGGTGGTGATGGAGTTTGTGGCGATAGTGGTATGTGATAATGATAGTGGTAGTGATAGCATTGGTCGTGGTGGTGGGGATGGTGGTGCTGATATTGGTGGTGGTGGGATGGCAGAAGTGGTTAGCACAACCACTGCTCATACGCTGCCTGGGGAGGTGGCAGCCTCTGAGGTCAGCCTGTGCCAAGAACTGTGGCTTCTCAGAGACCTGCCCTCTTGGACCCTATACCCAGGCCGCAGCATAGACACGGCTGCTCTGGGTGCCCAGAAATTGGCCAGTGGCTGGAAGTGTTGAGCCACTGCTCCGTGAATCCTATCAACAGCTCTGCAACTCTGCCTGAAAAGTCAAATTTGTCAGAGAAGGTTGGCAGTAGCTTTCCTAAGGCCTGAAGTCGGAATGTCAGCTCCTCCTCTAGGGCAGTGAAATCTGCTTGGAAGAGGTACAGAGAGGCAGGGAATGTGAGTAAGAGTGTTGGCCAGGGGCACCATTTCCTAGCAGGCGTCAGCGCTCACCCATTATGATGTCACATTCCTAGTTTCCAGATTGGGGTGGGCAATCAGAGGTGCTGTATGTAGGTGGGTGTTAGAGATACAGGGGACATTCTCATGACCCTGCCTCAGCACACATGGCTTCCTCTGCCCTTCTACATGCCATCCTCTTCACTGAATCTCTTAGTTACTTCTCTCTTCCTCATGACCAAATATCTGAGAAGCAGCAGCCGAAGGGAAGAGATGTTTATTTCATCTCATGGCTCGAGAGGTATACTCCATCACCGTGGAGAAGGCATAGCTGTGGGACCAGCTCCTATCTCTGGCACCACAAGGGTGCTTGCTCACATCTGGGCAGATGTAGAAGCTGAAAGGGAGGGAGATTGGCGCTCAGCTGTCATCCCTCTTTTTTCTTTATTCCTTCTGGGTCCCAAGCCCATAACATGAGGCGACAACCTCACAGGCATACCCAAAGGTGTTCCTCACTAACACCCTAGGTGATTCTTAACCTATTCAAGTCCACAAGAGACATTTACCATGAAACTCAAGATCCCAGCTAAGGACAGAGACAAACACTAACCCAGGTACCTGGCTGCAGGTCAGAGTTCTTTTGGCCCTGACACTCCCATCAGACAGATGAGTCACAGGTTTCCCAAAACTACCTCAGCACCATGGAAAGATGCAAAGGCCGCTTCTAGCCAAGGCTGCGGGCCTTGTTCTCTGCCAGCATCTGTGTCCCAGTGTTTGCTCTGGTCCAGCATGGAAGCTAGCATTGTGGCATAGCCTCCACCCACGCAGTTCCCTGAACTCCTTAATCCCTCAGCCACTGTGGAAAGGACAGGCTGATTGGAGCCTTATAGCCGCTGCCTGGCTAGAGGGGTGTCTCAGACTGTGATGCTAGGTTCAGGCAGGCAGGCTCTCGGTTTTTCACTTCATAAACAAATGTTATTCCTATAATCAGTTCCTAGGGATTACAGTGACGGAGGCAGGAGCCACCACCCTTCCATCATCCAGCCCATGTCAGGCAGTGGGACAGGGCTGTGCCCTCCCTCAGCATGGCAACAGGCCTGTCTGCCATGTGTGCTCCGGAAGAGGCACTGCTAATTTGGGTAACAGCTGTGGGCGTTCACTTTGCAACAAGAGCACCTCTCTCCTTCCTGACAAGGGGTGACATTAATGGGGGCAGCAGTCACCGGAGACACGGACACATTTTCAAAGCCATTATGTTGATGATGTTTCCATGAGGAAACTCATAATCGATCATCATTTTTAAAATCCACTTGGCATCCATGTGGTACAATTAAACCTAATGAAGTTACCTCCAAATTATGTATTTTGTTCACTAAATTATGAAGCTGCTGATGGGGAATATGTGGGGAGGGTTGGGGGAGGGACTGTGATAAGAGATGGATAAAAACACTCCAGAAAAAAAGACACAGAAGGCCTGCTAACTGGGGTATGCTGCCTGTGAACTGGAATTGCAGAAGGATCCAGAATCTGGGTACAAGAACCATAGAAGTGGGACAGATCAGAAACAGAACTGCCCAGGAGCGATGCTCTCATTTTCAAGAGTCAAAAAGACTCAGGGAAGGTGTCAGAGCAGACCAGAGAGACAGGAAGTACCAGAGAGTCAGCATCACCCCACACTCAGCCTCTGTCGGCCCAGTACCCAGGTATTCGGGCAGGAAGTCAAAGAGGAAGCCAGATGCCTGACTGCTGAGTTGCTCAGGACTCATGAGCAGGAGTGAACTCACTCCAGGAACACAATGGGGAGATGTGCCTGACACTAGCTCCACACACAACTATTGATCTCCAACTTCTACAGACGCACACCCAATAAGTCACAGGAAGGTCAAAGATGAGCATCCGAGGTGGGCATTGGTGTGCTCCAGCAAGCCCTCAGCTCTCACATCAGGTAGCCACCCAAGACTCCTGCCAAGACTAGCTGACTCTGGGTTCTAGGGGAGAGTAGGAGATGCCAGAGGCTTGGAGAGGGCCGCATACCCCATTATCAGCTAACAAAAACAAAACATCATATCCAGACAGGACACATATATCCCCAGCAAAACTGATCCACAACACAAAGCTCTGAGGTTTTAAGATTGATGATTGGGAGATGTCAACAGGGGTTCCCAAGAGCATGCAAGTCCCATGCACGCATAGTCCCTCCCCACTGCACTGGTCCCTCGCCAGCTTCCTGAGTTCCACTGTCTTCAGAGAGTTCCATCCTTCATCCACTGTCTCACAACAGCCTTGGGAGCCAGTCAGGAGAGAGACCACACACTGAATGCCCTTCAACATCTATGGAATCAGGTGCCATGAACCATGAGTGGCCCAGCACCATTCCCCACTAAGCACAGATCTGTCCACACATCTCTGCCATCTTGCATTGTCCCCATACCATATATTACTGAATGCCCACCTAAGTGCCACCTTCAAGGACAAAAGCAGAACAAGCCCACAGGAGAACAGTGACTCTGAGTGTAGTGTTCTTGTGACTTCCTGTTCATGGGCCCATGAACTCCATAGTTCTCATTTAGCACTGAAGGACTCTGACACCAGACCCACCTGATCTCAGATCCCAGGTTCATAATCCCAAGTATTCACATACACATCCACCTGCTGCTTAGCTACTGGGCTACTGTGATACCCTGAATGGACAACAACCCTGAGTTGCAGATCTTCACATGGAAAAGACAGGATCATCTAGGAAGAGCCCGATTTTCATCTCCTTTGACCTTCTGTCATCTTAGAACCCACAAACAGTTCACCTGTGAGGTATCAGTGAGGTGTGCCAGTGTGCCCTGTCCCCAAGGGACTTTGACCACAGCCTAAGGGATTAAACTTTGGGCAGATTTGGCCTAGATTCTCTGCAACACAAGCTGTGATAAAGGCCAGCCAGTGACCACTCCTGATACTATTTTCCTCTTTCTGCATGGCAGGATTCCCCAGAGAGCTGCAGATCACCTCCCAAGTCACAGGACAGCTGTCCCATGGATTCTGCACTTCAGCCTGCTCCTGCAGGAGTTGCAGGCCATATAGGACATGGGACAACTCTTCTACAGCACAGGCCTCCCCATGCTCCCTGGGGCCATATGGCTGTCCTTCAGGACTAGGGAGAGTACACATTTGTCACCTTACAGAACTAGGAGTAATTACGGCAGGAGATACAGGTAGAGGCCCTGCCATCCATCTGGAGTAGGCACAGTTGGTCCACGAGAATACCGCTACAAACAGGACTATGGCCTCACTGACATTAGAATCTCATAGGACACTTGCTATGAGTTCTAGGAGGCTGATGCTGGACCAGGAAGTGTCATTCTGCTCCTTTTGACTGGGACACTAAGGAGGTATTCAGAGGAAGATGAAGGAACAAGAGGAAGGAATGAGGCAAGGGCTGACTGCAGTCTGGGACTTTGGTGTTGTCCTGGAGACAATAATGGTGGCTTTGCAGGAGCACACAAGGCCCACCTGGAACTTAGGGGTCATGAAGAGGACCCAGAATGGTATGTGCCTGGCCAAGACCTGGAGATAAGACCCACTAGGGTGCTTGTGGTACTTTGAATGTAATGGGCCCCCATAAGCCTATAGGGAGTGGCACTATGAAGAGGTGTGGCTTTGTTGGAGTCAGTGTGATCTTGTTGGAGGAAATGTGTCACTGGGGAGGGACTGTTTGAGGTCTCCTTTGCTCAAGCTTCCCTCGGTATGACACTCAGTTCACCTCCTGTTGCCTGTGCAAGATGTAGAACCCTCAGCTACGTCTGCAGCTCCATGTTGGCCTGCACACTGCCATGTCCCGACATGATGATAATGGGTGGAACCTCTGTAAGCCATGCAGTTAAATATTTTCCTTCATAAGAGTTGCCATGGTCATGGTGTCTCTTCACAGCAATAGAAACCCTAACTAAGACAGTGCTGTACAGGCCAGAAGGGGGTCGTGTCAGTCAGGAAGGATCAGACTGCCTCCCCACTGCTGTCCCTCTGGGATACCTGGGGCACGTCTCATACTTCTGAGTCACCTGTAAGATCTACGAGATGGCATGGCAGGTCTGTGAAGAAAGCCTGAACTGGCATTGTCAGAGTGGCCTCATCTCCAGCCAGGCTCACAGCAGGCAGATCAGCGACATTTAATAGTCAATTAATGGTGAGAATATTAAAAAGATAATTACACACCTCATGAGTGTGGCTTGAAATAAAACGCTGTGAGGAGTCGTTCCAATGGTGTGCCCACTGAAGCAGTACCGTGGCTGCCACAGGTTATGGTCTCGCAACGGCAGCCACCATTTCCTATATAGCACTGCAATGTCATCATGTTGCCTGGCCCCTATCTGGGTAAACATGCACAGCAGCAAATGTCACTCTGGCCCAGATGGGCCCGTCTACCTGGCACGGTACAAGCCCCTGGGGATGTCATCCTGATGTGAAAGGAGTGGTCTCTCGGTGGAAGTTGCCCATTGGGGCCCATCTGCCTCCCTCGGGTTAAAGAGCTATTTATTTTCATCCTGTTGACCTGATTTCCATCCCAGTTACATTAATGTTTGCAGTCATAAATGGGGTATGTTCAGCAGGGTAGTAAATCCATTCCCGCAGAGGCTCCCACAGGGGCTGGCAGAGGTCAAAGCCAGAGGTGTTTCTGCCAGCCATGGGAATCCTCTGGCTCAGGCCTTCAGAAATGCCACAGAGCTTTCCAATACAGCAACACAGACAAGGAAGTGGACTGAGTATTTTTAGATCCTGCGACAGCCTCTGCTTCCACAAAGGCAATTAAACAAGCCAAGCAGCCTGAGCCCACGTCCTGAGTGGCTTGTCCTAAAAATAAATTACCATCTGTAGAGCCTGGAGTTTGTGGGTGCTGGAGACCTGCAGACACATCTCAGTGGACAAGGTCAAGAGACTCTGACGTGGGGCACCTGGAAGCAGAGCTGTAGGCTCTTGACCTTCTTTCCACCCTGGAGCCTGAACATACTGCCACTGCTAATAATGATGGCCTACTGGGTGCTCACTATGCATGAGTCCCAGGTCTAGCTCAGCTGGTATGGTAGGCTCAGGGGAGTCTACCATAATGTGAGGGGTGCATGAGCAACCCTGGTGATGCTGTAACGTAGCCTCCCAGAGGCCTATGACTTGTGGATGGCCTCCCACTGGGTCATGGGGCATCTTGAATTTGAATTCATAGTCTTTGGACCCAAGAATCTTTAACCACTATCTCAAAGGGAACCAGCCACGGTGCATTAGGGACACGAAGGCTTTAATAGCACAGTGGACAAGACGTCAGTGGTATGGTGCCCTATGTGACTATAGCCTCCAGTTTGTTAAAAGAGCCCTTGCCCAGACTCAGAAACCAGAGATCCCACGCTGTGTCAGTAACTCTGGTCAGCTGTACTGTCTCCCCAAACTTTGTATGCAGGTCGAGTGCATTCCCCCCACCCTGTGCCAGGACTTCAGAATGGGTTAAGGTAAAGTAAGGTCACGGGCATGGCCTTCATCCATCCTGAATGGAGTCAAAAGAACACACAGACAAGGACTAGCCCTAGCTTGCTTGACCTCAGCCTCTAGCTCCTCGGTGAGGCAGGCTGAGATAGAGACTCATTTGAAGAGCCTCAAGCCCTCAGCATGACAGACATACAGTACTGTGTCTGGGTTGTAACCTCTGCCCTGTGCTGACTTCCTGAGAGAAAGCCTGACGTGATGAGTGATGTCATCCTTTACAGTGCTGATAGAGACACAGGGACCTTCTTCTCCAGGGGCACGGCAGTCCAAGAGCCCCATGCTCAACTAGCCATATCCAGAGAGAGTGATCCAGGGCACCTGGGGGACATCGCCCTGCCAGGTCCTGGAACCTAAGTCTGGGCAGCCAGCTGAAGCTCTGAGCCTCAAAACTGCTTGCACCCAAAAGGACACCCCCTCCCTAGTGATGCTGTGACAGTAGCACCAGAGCAGTAGAGATATCCTCTGGTGCTCTGCAGCAACTGGATCTGGGACAGTCTACCAAAGGCCTGTGTGGTGTAAGGTGGGGCCCAGGGTGTCACCATTTGGAGGAATATGGACCACTAAGAGGTGAGGACTAAAGAGAGTGCTTCAGGTCACTGGGGCCTTGAAGGGGATGGTGGAACCCGGGTCTCTTCCCTTTATCTCCTTTGTTCCTTGGCTACAAGACAAATGGTTCCACTCAGCCACGTGCTCCCACCTGGAGGTGCGTCCTCCCCACAGGCCCAAAGCAACAGGGTAAACCGGGACTGCATCCTGAAAATCATGAGCCCAAAGGCATCTCTCTTCATGATGACCACCTCAGGTGTCTGTTCCAGTGAGGGGAGAGAGGGAACGACACAGAAAGGTAACCCATGGGGAAGATGCAACAGGTGAGGTCTTGCCACCAAATTAATCCATTAACCCAATGCTCATTAAACAGGAATCTGAGAGAGGCAGAAGTGGATGAGATGGACAGCTGTTCTCCAGCCGTCCTGCTCTTGGGGCTTGATAGATAAGAAAAGAGCAACAGACCAGGACCCCTGAGACCTGGACAGTATTACTAAAACCTTCTGCTGACTCACAGCTTGAGAGGATACTTGTCAGCTCCATATCCAAAGGAAGATTGACTGGAGTCTGCCCAGGAGGAGAGCCACCGCCCCCCCCCCATTCACCTGCTAGTCTCAGCACCTTCCACTCTCAGTGGACCCTGAAGTGAGAGCTACTCCATGATTTGCCAGGACCATCACCCGTGGGTGGGGGCATGCACCATGGGGCCCCTCACTTAAATGGCTGAAACATAATCTGAGTGAAGAGGAAGGAGGGCCTTGGGGGCTTGGGAGTGTGGACAGAGTGGCTCATTTGTCCCATCTGAACCCCGTCTCTGTGAGGTGGGATTCTTACCACCATTAGCACGTGTCAGCCTCTCAGTGGTGTGGCATTGGGGCCTCCCAGGCAGTTTCCTCAATTACAACTGGGTTAATGGGAGTGAGCAGATCAATCAGGAGGCTTTCCTCAGGACTGCAGGTCATGTGAGCACAGTGCTTGGTATGCAGCAGGTGCTCTGTAAGTGTCCATCACCACCAGGCCCTCTTCTCTTAGGACTCCTCCCCATATTACAGCCAGGTGCTCCTCTCAGATCTGAGAAAGAATGCTCTCTACAACTCTTAAGACTGATGTGTTCCTGGAAACCAGAGCCCCCATTCCGTTCTGGGGAACAGAGTACACGGTGCTGTCTCAGGGACCCCAGGAGGACCAACAGGGGTTCTGCAGGCCTTGAACACCCAGACTAGAGGAAGCTGTTGCAGGTTCAGATCCCCACTTGCTGCTTGCAGAAGAACCATCCACCCAGGAAGATGTCAGCGGAGGAAGGCTTGGGGCCATCTGGATTTTACGCAAGAATTGCTGGTGCTGGGGTACAAGTGAGAAGCAGAACCACACTGGAAGAAAAGCCCTGACTGAAAACCAAGAGAGGGATTAGACTTGCTTCAGGTTCTTATTTCTCCCCAAAGCTCAGATACTGTCAAGAATCTATTCTAAACAACATGGGTCTTGGGTAGTCTAAACCACCTTGGAGGTATGAAGCTGTCATCCTATCACCCCATCACCCCATCATTACTCCATCACCCCTGTATCATCACTGCACAACTACTCCAGCATTCTATCATCATTCCATCCGTGTGCCATCACAACATCATCCCATCACTGCGGCATCACTCTATTGCGCCATTATCACCTCATCACTGCATCGTCATCCCATCACCACCTCATCATCACTCCATTATCACTATGTCATCCCTGCATCGTCATCCCATCACCACCTCATCATCACTCCAATATCACTCCATCAGCATTGCATCATCACTACCTCATCACTCTACTATGCCATCATCACTCCATCACTGCATCATCACTCCACCATAACTACATCATCACTCCAACATCATTGTACTGTCAATCCACCATCACTGCATCACTCCATCATTGCATCATCACTATATCATCACTCTATTATCACGGCATCATCACTCCCTCCATTGTCACTGCATTTATTTCATCATCGCTGCATCATCATCATCATCATCACTACATCACTCACTACAGTAGGGAACAGCAACATTAGTAAGCAGTATGCGGTTAGGGTCCTTCTCAGAACCAGACATTACTCCATCCCTTCTCGGGCTCCTCAGCTCTGTGCTGTTGCTCTCCTACCCATGTTCACCAACACGTGCTCCATTGGCTGAAGCTGTTTCTGTTAAACTCTGAGGACCAGGGAGAGTGGTCCCTTTGTTTTCCCTGCATGAAGAAGAGCCTACTTCCCGCCAGGGACCCAGAAGCTAGCAGATGCCAAACTAGTCAGAGCTTATGTTAACTGTGATCTTGAAGATAACTGTCAGGTCTGTCTGCTTCAGGTCACAGGCAGAGGAGACACACAAGGCCCTGTGACCCTTCCTGGGGCCATCTCTCCTCTCCACCACAGTGACATTCTGATCACTCCTCAACTCTTTAGGAAGATGAGGGATGATGAACATAAAATGTGTGGTATGGTGCTTGGCACATGTGTAGAGAGCAGGTGGTGGCCAGCAGTTACTGCAGGATGAACCCAGGCTGGGGGCAGGCTGGGGCCTCTGTAGAGATCCCAGAACATTCATTCATCAACACATTTCTTCATTCGTTCAGCAAAGCATTATCATGTACTAGATGCCTGTTAATCCCCCAAAGACACAGCTTTGCAGGGGACACACGAGCACCCTGACCTGTGTTCTATCCCTGGCACAGAGAAGCTGCTATGCCCAAAGGCTTGTCCCATCCCTATGCTTAAGCCATCATTCTCAAGGCAGTGGTATCCGAAGGTAGGGCCGTTGGAAGGTTATTAAGTTTAGCTACAGCCATGAGAATAGGAAGAGAAGAGAGCTCTCTCCATGTCCACACCATGGAAGACCTTGTGAGAATGTAGCAAAAAGGTGGTGGCCAGCAAGCCTGAGAGCCCTCGCCAACCCAGAAAGTCAGCTGCCACCTTCAGCTTGAACTTCCACCCTCCACCATTATAAAAGAGAACTTTCTGTTGTTTAAGCTGCCCAGTCTCTGGTATTTTGATATAGTAGCACAGGGGCCAAGATGACAAACCAGGGCAAACTACCAGCAAAGCACACACTATGGCAGAGAATAACAAGCTGTGGGGAGACTCAACCGAGCAGGCAGGGGTCTCTGGGTGAGTGTCCCCAAGGGTCAGGGACAGGTGTTTTCAGGCTATCAGGTGACAAAGGTCCTCTTTGAAGAGGAGTGAGACCTGAAGGATAGGAAGAGCCCAATCCTGTCAGGATTGGGGAAAATGGTCCAGGCAGCATGAGAAAGTGCAAAGGCCCTGAGGCAGCAGCAGACTTGGACATAAAGGCCAGAACAAGCTGGATCCAGCACCCAGAGAGTGGGAGTGGGAGAGCATAAAGCAGGGCCCGGTAGGGTTGGGGCCTGGCTCCCCAATCTCCTTGAGACAGGAATGATAGGAGTCAAGAAATACTAAGTGTTCGGCTCTAAGGCTGTTTCCTGTCCTCCTGGGCTGGCAGCAGATGGCATTTCTTAGCCTCCCAAAGTCTACCACCCAACCCTGGGCTCTGCACTTTCTGAGGCCCAGTCCCCAAGGTTTACAGCGGCCGTCCACTTCACTGTTCACCTCCTTGCTAACCTTCTGCTATGACCCACCCATTTGTGGGGAGTGAAGGTCTCAGAAGTCCCAGGAATGTCGGCATCACAAGGTAAAGGCAGCTGGGTCTCAACATCACCACTGCAGGAACCCCACTCACCAGGCCCAGGCCCCAGTTGGAGCATGAATGAAGAAATCAACATCCAAACTCACACTTAGGCCTTAACATGGGGCCTTTTGTCACTGTGAGCAGCCCCTTCTGGTGCACATGAAATGTGTCAGAATTATGTGTCTCAAAGGGCTCTAAGATGGCCTCAAGTTAGTGGAATGTGTCCTGAGCCAAGAGAAGATGAGGACCCTGTACACCAGAACCTGCAAATCCTCTGGGGTGAAAAAGCAGCTGGGGAGGGCATCAGTATGTAGACCTGGCTTAAACTCCTCCCCTTGACTTCAGAATGCTTTCCAGGTCCAGAATTACGCCAACAGAAGGAAATATAATTCCGGGGACCTGTTTATGAACTGGATCTGGTATTGTCAGTAAAACATAGACTTTTTAAACCTGTAAGTGTTTTCCTGCCACTTTTTTATTGTTTGGAAACAAATAATGAGATTGAGATCCAGAAAGCATTGCTAAAAGCCACGTCATTATGAAACTTAAGAGGTGCCTGGCAACGGCCCCTAGCACACAGGAAAAGGAGTTAGTAGCTTGGCGATTGATGAGGGTGAGTCTGGGCCGCACTTACTGTAGACCTGGGGTTTCAGCCCGAGATCCCAGCTGCTGCCCACAGGGTTTTTCCTCCTCCTCCTCCCTCCCCCCGCTGCTTTCTCGGCGGGCACTAGACAAGCTCTCTCCTTTAATCTGTTCATGTTCCTTTCTGCTTCAGCTTGTAAAGCTCCTGGATGCCCACTGAAATCTTTATGGGGTCACAGAACAGAGTCAGGTCTCCTTGCCTGTCACAGGTTGACACACACAGGTGCATGTCCAGATCAAAGGCAGGCGAGTCTTGCTGCCTGCCCGTGTGCTGAGTCAGGGCAGGGCAGCCTCTGTCCTCTGCTCGTGTGGGACTCTGAGGCTCCTCCCAAGAGTACCCCAGTGCAGCAGGGCATGAGGAGAGCAAGTTGTGCTGAGAATAAAATGGAACGGGGCCTCAAGTCATGCTAAGGATGAGGCACACCACTGGTGCTGGACATGGGTCCGCTCACAGCTTCCAGGAGTAAAATGAGCGTGCTGGGTGATACAGGGCGAGGCTGCATGAAGGAAGCAGAGGTGCCTGTCACAGACAAGCTGCAAGTGGCTTCTTAGACTTTAAATATTTATCTGAGGAGAGTTCAGGAAGGAGACTCTTCCAGAGCAAGCTCGCTGTCAATGGGACACTCCCATCCAACATCCTGACGATGACATTTGGCCTTATGTCAGCCTCCCCAGAGCACAGGCAAGCCCATCCTGCTGGGCTCCACCTCCTCATCCCCTGCCACTCCCCAGAGACTCTGCCAGCCCCAGGTCCTCCTTCAGCCCCTCTCAACCAAGGCTGTGGGACAAGGAGAAGGCTCTGAGAGGCTCAGAGTGGGTCACTGCAGCAGGCCTGGAGGCACATGGCTATGTCCCTCTGTCCTTGAGTTCGCTGAGCCTTGTGCTGGACCAGGGGCTGACATCCAGAGCCCCTGTAAGTGTACCTCCAGGGATGCCCACACTGGCCAGGCCGAGATGCATGTGATCCCCATAGCCAATCAGGGCCCTACCTACAGCCCTGCCAGGTCCCTGAGTTCCAGCTCACACTGTGGCTGCCAGGTAAGGTGCCATGGTTAGAGCCTAGCACCCTGGTCCTGCTCAACTATACCTGTGGGACCCCCTGTTCTGAGGGTCAGGCCTTTGCCTGTCAGCAGCTGCATCCTTAGGCCCCTTGCTATTAGCTGATGCCCTCTCCACTCCCTTCCCAACAGGGCTATCACTGCGAGTACCGTTCTTCCATGTCGGCACTGAGTGATGGGCTCTGGAATGGAGGAGTCTAACTACAGACTCAATGGACTGAGCAAGAGACTAAATGTCTCAGTCACTTCCTAATTCAGAAAAGGAGGTCATGTGGTGATCCTCACACCTGTTTTAGCCCACAATCCTGAAACTGAGCACCCACAGACCATCAGTGTCCTGAACATTGAGATGGTAAAGGCTCCAACCGTGCCCTAGTTTTATTTGTGAAATGAAACATGTCAGACACTGGACTGAAGATACTTGCCTTGCTTTTTCCATCTTCGGCTTCCTAAGACAGGCCCACCTACCATTCACACTGGGGCAGCTGTGGGTCTCTGAAATGGCCCTAAGGATGCACCATACTCACCTGCTCGGGCCTCACTGAAGGACACAAACAACATTGTGCCCAGGCCAATGCAGAAATAGTACAGACTTTCAGGACCACAAGCACATGCTGTAAGACCCACCACTGGCTTCTCCCCTAAGTCTAAGCCCAGGAAAGACGCTGATGCTCATGCCAAGCCCTAGCTCACAGCTGAAAACAAACAGCAAGGCACACAGGATGACAACAGAAGAGGAACCAGGAGACTGAGATAGTCCCAGCCCCACTTTGGACCCAAGCTGTAGATCAGGCCATATTACCTCCAAGATCACATAAAAACTGAACATCTAAGATATGGTGCCATGTCATCCATTTGCCTAAATTAGTATACACCAAAAGCTGGCACCGTAGCACTGGAGTGAGAGGATAAAGGCCTGGCCCAGCTCTAGAGGTGCCCTGCATCTGATGAGGCACAGAGTAGCACATACGCTGAACATTTAAAACAACCATGGCTGAGAATCCAGAAGAAGGAGCAATGAACCCACCCCAGACATCATCATTGATTCCACAGCACCTTGCTCATAGCAGGTACTCAGACAATGTTGGATGGATGGGAAATTGTGTGAATGGGTAGGAAGATGGGGAAGTGGCTGTGGGAATGTGGGAATATGGGGATGAGTGGGAATGGGTGAAACAGTGGTTGAATATGGCAGATATGTGGAGGGAAGAAGGGATGAGCTGGTAGAGGATGGGTGGCTAGATGGATGAATAGGTATGTGAATGGGCAAGTGAATGAATGGGCTGGTGGATGAATGGGTGGGTAGATGGATGAATAGGTATGTGAATGGGCAAGTGAATGAATGGGCTGGTAGATGGATGAATAGGTATGTGAATGGGCAAGTGAATGAATGGGCTGGTGGATGAATGGGTGGGTAGATGGGAGGGTGATTGTGTGTGGTAGAGGTGGGGAAGAAAAGAAGGAAGGAAGGGCTGGTGGGAGAGTGGATAACTAGATGGATGGATAGATACATGGGTGCATAGATTGGTGGATGAATAGGAGGGTGTGTGGATGGGCTGATGGATGGGTGGTGGGTGGATGAATGGATGGATAGATAAACATGTGGGTAGATAAGCAATGAGCGACAAATGTTTGGTTAAGTAAGCAGATGATGGGTGGGTAGATAAGGAGTAGGTGAGTTGGTAAGTAGATAGACTGTGAACAGGTGAGTAGGTAAGTAGATAGACGGTGAATAGGTGAGTAGGTAAGGAAAGGTGGATGGGGCTTTTCTGACTGCTCGAGTTGCTTTCTGCTGCTGTGATAAAACACTGACCAAAAGCAACTCAGGAGAGAAAGGGATTTATTCCAACTTACACTTCCAGGTCTCAGTCCATCACTGAAGGAGGACAGGGCAGGAACTCAAGCAAAAACTTGAAGGCAGAAACCATGGAAGAGCACTGCCTACTTACTGACTCGTTCATGGGTTCGTGTTTAGCTAGCTCTCTATACAGTCAAGGGCTACCTGCCCAGGGAATGGGCTTCCCACAGTGGCAAAACTCCCTACATGAATTAACAAGGCGATGCCCCGCAGACAGTCTGGTTTGGGCAACACCTCAGTTGAGACTCCCTTCTCGGGTGACTCCAGATGTGCCAAGTGGACAGTTAAAGCTAATCAGGACATTGCCCTGCAGAGGAATAGGAACTGTTCACCCCTTCTGTGTCCCACAGATCCCTCCCAGAAAGTCCTGGTCAGAACACTGTGACTCAGAACCCATTTAACAAGAGAGTCAGGCAGGCAGGAATAAAGGAAACGGACAAATAAGCCAATCCCCCCCAAAAAAAAATGAGAGGGAGGGGCAGGGAAGGGGGCAGGAACAGGGAGACAAAGCAGAGGGAGGAAAGCTGGGGAAGAGGTGGGAGAGGGCTGAGGCCAGCTCTAAGGGTCATAGTCAGGTGACAGGTGGTGGTCACCCCAATACTGGCTTAGTACAGGCTCCATTTTGAGAATGCCTCTGAAGAGCTACATCAGGAGGATGTGTCAGGAAACAGCAAACAAGCTGTTCTGTGCTCACAGCTGCACTTGGGTGGGGGTGTCTGTGACTCCGATAACAGAGCACGGGGGTCATGCTTGGCGATGGGTCATGGGTCAGACACCATGGGAAAGTAAGGGCAACAGGTACAACATACTTCCAACAGGCCAGAGCTCTGTCTGCATGTGGGTTAGAGCCATCTGCTCTTGGTGGAAGTCTGATCATAGCCTGAGTGCAGTAACACTGAACTTGAGCCGTGAACACATACATACATACATGCATACACACACACACACACACACACACACACACACACACACACACAAAGGAAATCACTCTAGAACTTCCCTATCCATGAGGCCAAAGATAGCACACCACAGGTACACATGTGCAGGGCACATTTTGAACTTGTAAAGAACATGTAGCATGAACCTGGTTGAAGGAGCCATGCCTGGGGTATGCTCCAAAATGAGCCTGACTCTGCCAGGGAGCTTAGCCATTATGGCAGCAATTAATTGTCAGGAGTTATTCATAGCTGATTTAAAAGAGCAATTATGACTGGTGGTATTTTATTAGAAAGGCTGCCAAGGGGCCTTAATGAAAGTCCTTTAATGCCTGCTCCCGCTATCCCAGCCACTGCAAAGCAGGAAACCCTCACCCCCACACACACCTGCTGCTTCACTGCATCCCAGCTTGCAGAAGCACACCTGATCACTCCTCTCTTCAAAATCCACGCTGCAGTCTCTGCACCTGGCTCTGTGCTGGGCAATGAGAACCACATACCCAGCCATGCTGCATGGCCCTCAGAGTGGCCCATCTACTGGGACTCAGGCACAAAACCCAATACAAAGTGTTTCATCTCCTTAGTGTGCCATCTGATACTCACCCAGCCCAAGGGTGAGAAGCCAGTTTTCCAACCACAGCTCTGTGCTCTCCATGTTAGCATTAAAATGGTGACATTTGGAGCATTTGTGGGACATATCTGAAGTTCTTGCAACCAAGAATCATGCTGGATCATGCTACAAACATGCTCTGTCCTGGTGAGGCCTTTCCCACCAGAACAGCAGGCTTTCCCACAGTGTTACAATGGAAAAAAAAAACAAACAAACAAACAAACATGTGCTAGAGACCCACATGGGAATCATTCCCAACAAACCACGTGAGCTTATTCTTTAGAACTCAGTTTCCCCTTCCATGAAGCGGGGGTGACGCGGGGTCATGCTACATGGAGAGCAGAACAAATGAACACACAAAGAAGGCCATCTGTAAATGGTACAAGGCATCTTGTGAGAACACAATAAACAGACGTTAAGCATCCTTATTCTTCAAGTTTGCAGAACAGTTTCCTCTCGTGATACGAGCCCTGCCTGAACTTCAATTTCACAATTCTTGCTAGAAAGCCAAGCAGGGGTGGAAGAATGAAGTGTGGGCACATGAAGGACAGGGGTCTGCGGAGAGTCATTTCTCCAGGAAGTCCGTCAGGCAGGCGGGGTGAGCCACCACATGCTCGCATCAGCTTTCCTACTCCCTGGCTTCACCAAGAGACCATCCTTAATGAACTCCCTCTTCACTGCTCATCTTGGGAAATCATTAGATGTTGCAGGAACCATCCCCACCACGCGTCCCAGGCATGGCTGGTGCTGCTGTTGCTCACTCGGAGCGATTCACAGGAAGCTGTCCTTTTGAACCAGCATGGTTTGAGGGTGTTAATCGCAAATCTATTAGCACAGACACTGTAATCATGAATTGAAATTTACATCATGTGTAATCTCGCTAATTGTGCAATCATACCGGGTTTGACAGTTTTAATGCATTACTAAGGGAAATAGTCTAATACATGACACTGAAGATCTTATCAAGGTTAATTTGCCTCAAAATATAGTTACTACAGAGTTTCTCCTCATTTTAGATACCATAGTTTAAAGTCAGGGCGCTCTAATCTCGAAGGTATAGTGCATGCGTGCGCACGCGCGCATACACACACGCGCGCACACACACACACACTACGACACACTAGGAGCCCCTTGGCCCTCAGGGGGAATAATGAAATGAAAAAGCTGAACCAAGAGTGGGATCTAGAACATCCAGAGAATCTTTGCAGCTGTTACATGGACGTTGTGTGGTCTTGGCCAAATATGCCACACTCCCTGGACCTCAAGACTCTCGTCTGCAAAGGGATATGAAAATCTCAGTGGATAGAGAAAGGCTGACGGGTTTATAGAAGGCCCAATGGAGTGCCTGGCACATAACAGGTGTTTTGTTTTGTTTTTTAGCCTTATTCATTTATATTCACAACAGAGGTTGCACATAGAACATAAGGAGTCCATCACAAACAGACCCAAGAGACCAAGCGGGAAAGCAGGTAAGCCATGTTGCCAGATCAAATCCAAACAGAAAGCAGAACTGGGACAGGCCCAGGTGCCTACCTCAGACAGGTGACCCACCCCCTACAGATGCTCCACCTCAGACAGGTGCTCCACCTCAGACAGGTGCTCCACCTCAGACAGGTGATCCACCTCAGACAGGTGATCCACCTTCTACAGGTGCTCCACCTCAGACAGGTGACCCACCCCCTACAGGTGCTTCACCTCAAACAGGTGATCCACCTCCTACAGGTGCTCCACCCCCTACAGGTGCTCCACCCCCTACAGGTGCTCCACCTCCTATGACCTGAAGAGCATCAAGTCATGACTTTGAGATTTTAAGAAGAAAGGGAACATCATGATCATCCATTTTTTTAAGGTCACCATATGTCAGGGATGGGAGACTGAGAATTGGAGACATCTTGGGACTTGGCTTAGACAAGCCTGCTGGTCAACAGCATTGATTGGGGCTCTGCAGAGCATTGGAAGGGATGCCAGGCAACCCCGAGTTCCCCTTACTGAGTGCTGTCATCCCCCTGCCAACTGATGTATCTGCCAGCAAAGCTGCAGCAGACTCTCCCGAAAGCACACATAATTCCATATAAAGAAGCAGGCTGGCGCTCTCCCACTGCCCTGAAATCACGTCTAATCCATGTTTTCTACACTCAATGTGGGTCTGTGAGCTCCATGCCACTCAATCTTCCTGTGCCACAACCTTGTGAAGTTTTGAGGTTTCATATCAGGCACTGAGAAGAAATAATGTCAGCCCGTAGGACCAAGCTTCCACAGCCCCAGGAGCTTGCTTTGAAAGCCAGTCCCCAATGCAGGGTGGTGACATTATTTTTATTACAGTGAAAAATTCCCAGCTATCCTCGTCCCATCCATCCAAGTCCCTGGAAGGAAATCCACCGCAAATAGCCAGCAACAAGGGGAAGAAAAGGCCAGGCTTGCTCCAGCCCCCTCCCCTCTGGGGAGCTGAGAGCTGCTTGGAGGGGCTTAGAGAACTAGGCTCAGGCTGTCGTGACACCCACTGCCCCTGGTATCAATGAGCTGTGGGTCTGGGTGGCCCCCAACGCAGGCTTCCAAATTCTCCTCATCTCCTGCCTCCTCCAGGACAGCGGTGAGCAGACCATATGTTGGCTGTGAGGATAAGCAATGAGTCTGTCTGCGTAGTAAGTGGAGGCAGAAGTTTCTATTAGCTTTGCCAACTAGGCCTCATTTCCAAAAATGGACCGGCTCCCTCTAGCCGGGCCTTCCCTTCTGACCTCCTGCCCTAGTTTGGAATGGGCTCAGTGGGTCAAAGTCACACACAGTTCCACCCCACGTGATCATCCCCCACTCTGTCGAATGGGCTTTCCCCTGGTGCATGGAAAGGTCAGGCCTCTTACCTCCTTGTAAGCCTCAATTCCCAAAGGAAGTCCACCTGGTGGCTCTGTTCTGAAGACCCAGGTGACGAAGGCAGAGGCCCACTGCTGTGACAGCCCATGGTCCCTGACTCTGTGTCTAGTCTTCCTTCCCTCAGTGGCCAGCATCAGTAAAAGCCTGGGAAGGTTGGCTGGTTTTCTTTCATTTCTAGAAGGTTCCATGGGGTACCTGGGCTAGCCTCTTGGGGAGCTATGGCCCTCCATGTCTGAATGACTGCCTAGTGTCTGAAAGAAGACTCATGGCCAGACTGTGCAGGTGGGTTACTCATGTGGCCAGACTCTGCAGGTGGAGTGCTCACAGAGACCTAAATCCCAGCCCTGTTCTAGGGGCAAGGAGGAAGCAAAGGCCTTGTTGTAAATTCAGTCAAAATGATTAAGGACAGGTGGCCCTGCCTCCAAGTAGGTGGGCCAGGAAGGGAGTCTTGGGATCCACAGCCAAAATGCATTCGTGCCCCATGTCCACATTCACGTGTGAGCCTGGAGGTAGAACTCTGGGTGCCTATGATAAGCATCAGGTCCCAGAGAATTGCTATATTCTCCTACCATCCCAAGACAAGTCAGCCCAAAGGCAGATGACTACACTCAGGAATCTCAGAATCCCAATGGGGCTGTCCTGTCCTCCACACAGGCATAGGTGTAACAGGCGTTTAGTTGGGAAGCCCGTGTTCTGAGTGCTTACTAAATGCTGTGCGTTAGCTACAGCCTTCCAATATTCCAATGAGGTGTCATCTCATCTAGCATGGCACTTCATCCTGACTCCCTATGAGTCTGGTTTCCAGATGGGGAGGCTGAGGTCAGTTGATTAAGAACCACGTGAACAGGGTCACCCAGGTGGAAAGTAACCAGAAATGCTGGGTTCTGAAGTCTAGCACTTACCCCACACAGTCTCAGCCCCCAGTGGCTGTCCTATGCAGGCGGAGAAGCTAGGAGTTGATGGGAGAACCACCCAGAGGTCCAGGTATGCACTCGATAGCGCTGTGTGTGTGTGGGGGGGGGTCTGTGTCTGTGTCTGGGTCTGGGTCTGGGTCTGTGTGCATGTATCATACCCCTCCTTGACATCGAGGAAGCTGAGACTCAGATGTATCACTTGCTTTGGCTCTCACTTGGTAGCATAGGTCTCAGGCCAGAAGTGATCCCTCAGAAGGCCTGTTCCAAAGGCCTAAGTACCTCTTCCAGCATCTCAGGCTGACACTGCCACATACAGCTACATGTGCCCAGCCTCTATGATTCTGAAGAAACTCCTGGGTGCAGTGGCCACAGATCCACCTATCACAGTCCAAAAGCAACAGAAGAGCCTGTCTGCAAAGACACAGCCAGGCTGGCTGAGCACCCACACACACACATCTCCTTCTCAAGGGCACTGCATGCACAGGCCCAGGACCATAGTGACAGGGTAGAGAACTGTCGCTCTGTTCCCTTCCCCAAAGCTCCCTTTGCAGACCCCCAGCCACCTGACATCCCTTGATTTGTGCACCCTGTGGGCTGCTCAGTGAAGGCAGAGATTTCACAGGCATCAGAGAAACGGGTGTAGCCACCTTCAAGGTATTCGCTTCTCCCTTTAACCTTGGCAACTGTGATTTACAATGGGAGCCATCCAATTAGCATGTATCCTGCCCACAGCTGGGAAGGCTGACAATGGTTATAATTACCGACCACACGAGCAGCCAGTTAGCCACTTGGACATTCTTGAAGGCAGATTACTGTATGCCACACTTCATAAGGGACACCTCATTTTTGGGACTGCAGAAACCCTTTGGGTAGGGAAGGCTGAGGAACCTTCGCTGCCTTCTTCTTGGGCTCCGGGAGCATACAACAGGCTGGGTCCCAGGGTTCCTGCCAGGCACACCATCAGTTCCCTTTCAGACCCACTATCACCAAGGGCTGCACGACAGCTTCTGGGCTCCCTCCATCAAGGAATGGAAGAGGGCAGCTTCCTGCCGGATGGGCCTAGGACTGGCTGCAAAATATGTAAGACCATGTGGGAAATGGAACAAGGGTCTGTTTCTAGTGACTCCAAATGCAGAGACAAGAGCAGCACCCAAAGATCCACGTGGTCCCTGGAACAGCAGAAGCTCACCCTCACTGAGGACCAGGAAGCAGTTCCTGGAGGCTGGAACTCCAAGCTTTGGGCACAAGACACTTTTGGGGGTCTTGGGAGATGGCTCAGTCTGTAAAGTGCTTGCCTCACAAGCACAAGGACCTAAGTTCAATCCCCCAAACCCACACTAAAAGGTATGGCACAATGGCACATGTTTATAATCTCAGAACTGGGAAGATGGAGACAGGAAGACCCCTGGAGCTACCTGACCAACAGTTTAGCCTAACCTGTGAGCTCTGAGAGACCTGTCTCTAAAACCAAAGTGATGGCACCTGAGGAATCTCACACACACACACACACACACACACACACACACACACACACACACGTAACCACTTGGCCCTGCCCAACTCCAGTCCCAATGAAAGTTTGTAGAGAGTGTAGTGAGCTTTCAGACCCAGCTAGCCAGACTCAGATCCCTTCCGGTGGTGATGCAAGGGCAGGCCACACCTCCACAACCTCCCGTCAGCCTCTAAACACTGAGTCTCCTCATTTCTAGGTCTGGGTTTGACATGAGGGAAGCACTCGGGCCATAAATGGATGGTGGCACCATGCCCTGGTTAACTGTAGAATCCCACTCTGCCCCACCAGGAGGAGAGAGGGGTTTTGGTCAGTGGGCGTAGGCCCCATGAATAGTAAACATGGCTGTTCACTCAGATAGACTCCTGTAACATGAGGTGGGACAGTCCCCAGAATCTCCCTCTGTGTTTTCTAAAGTAGGACACAGACACAGTGTCACAGGTCAGGTATGTGTAGGGCCACCTCCTCCCTCCTGTGCCCTGGGCTTCCTAAGGAATGGCTGGATGTGGCACTAGTCCTTCTGAAGACTCAAGCTATCTGTATACTCAGCACAGAAGCACTCAGTGTTGGACCCACCTGGTGCCAGTTTCCAAGTGAGCCTGCAGCACATGCTACCTGAACAGGGTGACAGCCCTGTGTCCAGGATGAGCCTTCCAGCAGCTGACAGTTGTCAGACACGCCCCCTGCCTGGGCTCTTGTACTTGGACACCACCGTACAATCCTCACTCTACCCTGCAAGACAATCCTGCATCAAGTCCCTTCCTGCAGTAAAGGACACCGAGGCTCTGGGAGGTACCGTGGCACTGGCTTATGTTGGGGAATATTATTCTAAGGTGTGTTGCTTTTGTTTATGTCGCACTTGTTTAACTCTGTGAAGCTGTGTTACTGTGCCTTTCTAAAACACCTGGTGGTCTAATAAAAAGCTTAACGGCCAATAGCCAGGCAAGAGAAAGGATAGGTGGGGCTGGCAGGCAGAGAAGATATATAGAAGGAGAAATCTGAGAGGAAAAAAAAAAGAAGTAGCCAGAGAAAGAGGAGGACTCCAGGGGCCAGCCACCCAGCTACACAGCAAGCCATGAAGTAAGAGTAAGATTTACAGAAGTAAGAGAACGGGAAAAGCCCAGAGGCAAAAGGCAGACGGGATAATTTAAGTTAAGGAAAACTGGCAAGAAACAAGACAAGCTAAGGCCAGGCATTCATAATAAGCCTCCATGTGTGATTTATTTGGGAGCTGGGTGGTGGGCCCCCCAAAAGAGCAAAAACAAACAACAGGCTTGTGAAAGACAGTTCCCAGAAGCCACACACTCAAGGATGTACCAAGACCCTGTCAGGTTCCAGGCTCCAAAACATAGTGGTCTTACAGTACCAGCATAGGAGGGGGCCAGAGCTGCTGGAGAAACCCTGAACTCACTGGCATCAATCCCCAGGAGCCCTCTGGGGTCAGCACCATGTATGGCCCTACATGCCAGATCACTATCCTGTGGGCTCAGAACCCATTCTGGACACTGACTTTGGACAAGTCCCTGGACCTCTCTGATCAGTCCTTTTCTAGAAACTGTGTCACAGCAGGCAGGAGGTAGAAGTCCCCACGCCTATGTGGGTAAATGGGAGAAGATGTGGTGTCTCTAAAGTCCCACTGATGGGCAGCCCTCTAGTCCCAGCCTTCCTCTGGCTCCTAGACAGGCCCGCAAGAGGGCTTGGAATGTTACTACCATGGAGGTATGGGGTGCAAAACACTCATCCCAGGAAGAAGCTGGCTTAGTCATGGCTACCATGGAGGGTGCCCAGCTGAGCCTACAGCAGTCACCCAGTCTACTAAAGTCTCTCCCACATCTGGTCTCTCTGAGCTCCACATACTCCCAGAACTTGCCAAGGCACTGCTCAAGCAGGGGTGACTAGCCGTGCCCACTGCCTGGGACTACCTCTGTTTCAGCAACCAATTTCTTGTATCCTGAGACCCAACCAGTCTCTGGCTGCAGCCCAGCCTCCCTACATGACACTGATGCCGTGGGACCTGTCTACATTCTGTCTCACACAAGATAAAGCTCGGTGTGGTCAGAGGAGCTGAAAGTTGTGCAGGCCCAGGTCTGAGTCCTGACTCCATCTCTTGCTAGCAGTGGGGGCCTCGGGCATTACTGCCTGTTTCTCTGAGACTCTGTTTCCACATGCACAGGATAAAGAAGAGGACACTGATGACAGGGTCTAGCAGGTGAGCCTGGCAGATCTGACAGAGTGAGCAGGAGCCCAAGGGCCTAAATGGGACATGTCATTGTAAGAAATAGCCATGAGACTTGGTAGCCTTGGTTAGGGGCTGTCTCTCTGGTTTTAAGCCGGGTCCAGTAGCTCACTCTCTTCCTGCAGCTCCTCTCCAGCATCATGTCTGTCTGTGTGCCTCCATGCTTCCCACCATACTGATAATGGACTGAACCTCTGAACTGTAAGCCAGCCCCAATTAAATGTTTTCCTTTGTAAGAGTTACCATGGTCATGGTGTCTTTTCACAACAATAGGACCTCTAACTAAGACAGTCCCCAAATCATGTACCAAGTGAAGCTCTTATCCCAAGAACATGACTGTGCTTGGGGACAGGTTAGCACAGAAGTGCTCAGGTCAAAAAGAGTCATTAGAAAAGTCCCCATGTGGCAGAGACAAACCATGGGAACGTGAGCATGAGTGCTGATGATACGCCTACAAGCCAGGAACACCAAGATGACCCTCCCTAGGGCCTCAGGGGGAGCAGCCCTGCCACACTTCATCTTTCACGGCTGGCTTGGGAAATGTTGGGGAGCAAATTTGGTTGAAAGCCAACACCTGGTGCTGCTACACAGCCCTGGCTATCTGCCATAGTCTCATTTGAGGACACATTGGGTCAGGAGTCTGTGTTACTGCTTACATCCTTGGTTATATGCAATAGCCCTGCCAACCACTTCATGCTTCCCTGCCCTGGAAGACTCTGGCCAACCACCCCATGGCTCCCTCCCCTGGAGGGTACATGCCAATTACACCTTACCCTTGATGGTACCTGCCAATCACGCCAGACCTCCCCCTTCCCCTGAAAGACACCTACCAATCATCCCATGCCTCCCTCCCCTGGAGGACACCTGCCAATCATCCCATTCCTCCCTCCCCTGGAGGACACCTGCCAATCATCCCATTCCTCCCTCCCCTGGAGGACACCTGCCAATCATCCCATTTCTCCCTCCCCTAGAGGACACCTGCAAGTCACTCTTTGGCCCCCTCCACTGCAGGGTCTCTCCTACTTCATCTTCATGAAGCCCACAACTCAGATCTGGGCCCCAACAAACATCAGGTGACACCAGGTTGCCAACCCCACAGGGTCACACTTGAGGCTTCAAAGCTGCGTTAAGTTGTAACTCCATTGGAAGGCCCTAGAACAGCAGAGGGAAGCCCAGGAGGCAGACACAGAAGTGAGCCCATGGAAGGGACGGGTGCCCCAAACTCTTGCAGAAATGCCTTTCAAGCTGGGAACCGCAGCTTCAAAATAGGCCGTGTGGGCCAGAGGAATTGTAACCAATTAAGGCGGCTGTCTGGTGTCCCACCACTTGGGATTAATTAAATGGTTCCCAACTGTGATCGAGACACTGCATAAAATATTTTTAGATTAATTTTTAAAGAATAAATGAGAGCATTACCATTTTTATGTGCTAGCTGGGGGGTGGGGACAGGCGCTAACAGAAGGAGCATGGAGCACACTGAGCGAGCACTGGAGGGGAGACAGTGTCGTTCCTCGCCTCGGCATGACCCTGCTGTTTCCCCACCAGCACGGAGGGACTTGGAACAGAGGACTTTAATCTGGGAGCTCTGCTCAGCATGCCATTCATTTGTTCATTCATTCATTCATTCACTGGTCCGTCCATCCATTCACCAATGTCTTCCAGGTGCTAAGCCCTGTGCTTTAACAGCTATGGGAGAGACCCATTTCCCCAGAACTGCCACCCCAATGCCTCAGAGGCTGTAAGTCAGAGGAGCCCCAAGGTCACAGGTCAGGGGAGGTCCTAGCCAGGGCACATGTATGCAAAGATACAGAAGCCTCCAGGGAGATGTAAGGAAAGCCCAGGGTCACCCACGGTGGCTACATGACCCCCGAGAAGGAGTGAGGTCTTCCCAATACACAGTGGCTGAGGGTAGCTGGGCTTCCTGGAGTTCCTGAGGCTGTGCAGACTCGTCAGCACTTGCTCTCCCACAGCTCTTTCAATAAAGCAGGTTTCCTGTGTCCTGGGGCCTTTGCACAGCAGTCCTGTGTCTGACTGCTCCCCAAAGCACCCAAGCACTGCCAGCATAAATCTAAAGGTCACTGTCTCAGGGATATCTCCCCTGTCCTACCTGCATGTCCCTCACAGCACTGACCACTCTAGCCACCATAAAATCCCTGCTGGCTCCCTGTGCCACTAGACTGCACTTCTCAGACAGACTGGGGACCCACGCTTCCTACCAGTGCAGATGCTGGCTCTTGTCACTCAGCCCAGCACAGAGCATGCTCAGTAGTGAAGGAGCACAGGGGCCAGCTGGTCAACCAGGAAGCCTTCTCACTCCCCTCCCCCCGGGGGGGGGCGGGGGCGGGGGGGGGAACAGCTGTGATTTTGCCCTGGAAGCCTTCAGGCTGTGGTGGGGGGAGCACAATAGATCTCTGATGTAGAGACCTGCATCTTGTTGCTGCTGAGCCAAGATTACTTATTAAACTCTCAGTGTATACCAGGTACTTGGATCCACATTAGCCCCCACAAGTCCTCGTGCCCCTGTTGTGTGGTAAGAGTCCTTCATTTTCACATGAGACAGGGACCTCTGTGCCACTCAGAGTGGCCCTGAGATCACGTGAGACCTGCACTCGAGACCCAGGTCTACCAGGCAGGCAGACCCCAGCCCTCTCAGGCCTGAGCCCAACCTCACTAGTCCACACAGCTCCGCTTCCAGAGCGGTCTCTGGGCCCAGCCACCAGGACTGTTCTTGGCCTTTCCACAAGACTGCAGGTTCTGGGAGGAAGTGCCCTGTCCTGAAGGAGGACAACTGCCTGCTCACTTGTTCTCATTGGCCTAGGTGGCAGAGACCTTGCGTTGGGGGCCAAGAAAATGTCTGGAAGAAGATGGGGTCTTGGGGATGGAGAACAGATTCTTAGCTCCCATAGACCCTGCGTCACCAACCCACCAGCATGCACTGTCACCTCTCAGCAATAAAGTTAGTTGTTTCCTGGATCTCTGGCAGGGATTTGCAGGGAGCTAGGGGCTATGGGAAGCGGCCTTGGCATATAGGTCAGGAAACAGCCAAGCTAGGGGTAGAGGGCCTTAGCTGTACAGAACAGAGTCACACCTAATTCATCTAGTTCCCTCAGATGTCAGCACAACTGGGAGGTGAGACCAGGCAATTGCCACCTGCCTGGGACACCAGGTAAGAAAGCAAGCCTTAGAGCATACTCTGTAAAGCTGCCCTGGTCAGGCCTAAGGTCACAAATCAGAGAGTAAGTGTGTTGGCCAAGCCCCACCAGAAGGGGGCAGAGCTGAGTCGTAAGCAGTTAGCCTCCAAGTGCCCTGACCTCCCAAAGCATCCCATGATGGGCCCAGTGCTTCTCCTGGCAGTTGAGGAGCTTTTATCCCCCTGAAACCCAGCCCCCACTTCCCTCTTGGGTGCCTGAGGTAACAAGGCCTGAGGCAGGCTTCTCAGGAAGCCAGAGACGCTTGGGGCCTGGGGCTAAGGGTGACCAACTCAGCTCTCTGCAGCAAGACTAAGCTGTCCTCCTGAAAGGCTGGGCCTTGGGGTGTGTACAGGAAGAGCACAAAGATCCAAGGCATGGGGGAGCATGGGGCCAGCCACAGGAACGGAGCAGAGGCAGCCCTGGAAGGCTGGGCTCTATTTGTCGGTCTGACGGAACCTGAGGCAGTCCTCTGGTGTGCTTGTGTTCTCTGCAAAATGCTTAAGGTTTCAAAGCTCCCCTCCCCCAAGATTCCCCTGAGTCCCAAAGGAAGGTCTGGAACAAAATCACTTTCTCGTTTTCCCACACAAGTAGAGACCTGAAAAGAGACTACCAAAGTAAAGACCTGCAGGGCCGATAACCAGAGGAACAAAAGACGACAACCAACCGCAGGGTGTGCCTGGACAAGGTACATGGAACGTCACACAGTATACATGCGCATCTGACCACCCGACCACCCAGCCGGGTGCTGTGGAAGCACTGCCGGAGGGGGGAGGTGGGCACGTTCTGTGTACCTCTGTGGCTCACCGCGGCCACCAAATTGAAAGCTTGGCCTGGTGAACTCTCTCTACCTCCCGAGCTTCTTTCTCTCCTCCCCAGCCTCATCTCCGAGGCTCATGTGACCCAGGGACAAACACACGGCTCTCTGCGGCCATCAAATCCCAGCCCTCCAACACTTGCCGTTCTTCCTGCCAAGAGTGTCCCAGGCCAACTCCTCCTCATCCTGCAAGGCCTGCCTGAATGTCTAATGTTGCCTCCTCCACAAAGCCTCCCCAGGACAGCTGTAAAAGAAGTCCCTTCCTCTCCGAGTCCCAGACGCTTCCACCACTACCCCAGGATCACCTAGTCAGTGTTCTGCTGAAGTCCTGGGTCTTCCTCCTCCTCTCCACGTCCCCAGGGCCCTGTCCTCTTCCTCGATGTGGCCCTGCCTAAACCAAGCACATCTGAATGTCCTACCCAAGTGTCCTACCTAGGCCTCAGACAAAGAAAAGCTCAGCAGTGATACCCAGTCACCAACCACCAGCCACAGATATTGACTATGTAACGTATTAAATTCTAGACCTGGGAACGTGGTGATAAACATTCATGTCCTAGTCCTCAGAGCTCATGGCCACAAGGGTTGGACAGACTCTGGATGTGGACTATTAGGGGTGATAGGGGCCACAGAATGTGCTCAAATCAGGGGAAGCAGGAGTGAGGACTAGCCAGGGCCAAGGGCAGGAAACAGGACCATAACATGCTTGGGATGCTAAAGCAGAGAGGGAGGGAGGGAGGGAGGGAGGGAGGGAGGGAGGGAGGGAGGGAGGGAGGGAGGGAGGGAGGGAGAAGAGAAAGTATAACTGAAATAGGAGAGCACAAAAGTCAAGGAGACCCTCACTCAGGCCCACTTCTAGGGGCTCTGCACCCCAGAGAGCCTCCCGAGGCTGCATGAGGTCCTAAGGTGAGTGGAGTCACAGAAGGCTTGGGAGCAGGCCTAAACCCAGCAGCTCTGGTCTGAGAAAGACACCCAGCTATGCACGGAGTCTGGCCAGAGGACCAGAGGTGGAGGAGGGAGGTCAGGGAATACTCCTGTGAGCTGCCTGCCTTCAGAGGCCCCAGCTGGCCGCTCCTTGGGAGGTCCTGGCAGGGACACACGGCTTCCTTGGCCCTCCCCCCACCAGCACCACACTGAGAAGTGTTCCGACCAGAAGAATCGCAAACCACAAGATAAAACTTCATGTTAAAGATATTTCATCCCTCGCTTCGCCCTTATTACTTTCAGATGGTTGAAAATAGCCTGCGTGGAGACTGCTGTGGGAGACCTGGGTGCGGGACTCCAGCTGAGTGGCGAGGCACCCAGAGCCAGGCCCTGGCCAGTCCTACAGGTCAGGTGGAGGCTCACTCTCTGGACCTCAGTCTCCTCTTCTTGAGACAGAGGCAGAACCAGGTTTCCCAGGCAAGAGTCTCTCACCCAAACACTACATCAGCAAAGGAGCCTAAGCCCCAGGCCCAGGAGTACCAGACCTTCTCAGCAAATCCTTCCCTACCTTTGAGCCCACTTTACATCTTTGCCAAGGTAGTTATGACCCCAGCAGCTCTTCAGACCACAGGCTAGGCAGGCATGGCCAGTTCCTTCTGGCTTCAAACTAAAGAAAAGCCATGGGGCAGGAAGAACCCAGCTACTGAATGATGCCATCCCTCGAAGAAGGGGGCGCCGACACTCATCCCAGAGACAGATGTGGGCTCCCAGGTCTTGACTCAATTTTTCCTCCAAAACCCAAAGCAAAAGCCAACTAGAGACAGGACCCCTATGAGCAGGGATGTGGGCACAGCAGGACAGCTATCCGCCTGCCTGCCAGCTGAGTCTTCTTCCGGCGATGTGTCTGTCCTGCCCTGCTGGCACTGCCCACCCAATGCTAACACCTTCATCCAAGGTGTCTGCCCCCTGCCAGCAGTTTCATGCTAACTCAAACAGTCATTTCAGGAAGATGTTCCACATTTTACTGATGGGAAAACAGGATCTGGTTCAAGCATTAATGTTAAAAGGCAAAGCTGGGACTTGAGTGTGAAGCCCATCCCTTCCATCTCTCCAGCAGCTCTGTCCCTCTAGGTGACAGCCCCTGAGCCCAAGCACAGGGCAGATGACAACATCTGTAGGTGACCTTGGGAGGTAGGGACTGTGTTTGTACAAGTGGGTACATTTCTTCATCAACCTCTGTTGAAGCAATCAGGCCCCATTGAACCCTACCGAAAAAGCTGTCTCCAGCTACGGCCAGGGATAGGACAGACTAGGTCACCCTCCTGCATCTGTCCAAAGAAAATGAAGCTCAAGCTTTGGTCCTCCAACAAGGGCTCAGGTCCTCCTCCCACATCCCCACCCTGCTCCCTACAGCTGCCACAGGCTTCCCCATCACAGATGTTTGCCTTGATTACACTCCCTGCCTGGCACCAACCACTGGATCTCCTTACCCTCTGGGACTTAACCCAACCTCACCCTCGCTTCAGTCTGTCTCATTCACAGGACCCCAAGCTCTGGGGACAGAGACAGAGCACCGTTTATGGTTATCCCCCAGCACCAAGAATAGCCCAGTGAAATAAACATGGTGGAAGACATCTGGGGACCTAGATATTCCACAGTTTGCTGTAGACTTCTGGAAAGCCTCCAGAACATTCTTTCCCTCTGTGTATCTGTTTCCTGGGCCAAAAGAAACGTCCACAAAGTTCTGAGGCAAGCAGGGTTACCCATGATAGCAATCATCTGTGCTTCCAATTCTGATTTTACGGCTAAGTTCTGACATCATTTCTAGATTTCAGGCCAAATAGGAGTGAGGGAGCTGGGAACGAGTCCCAGCTATGGCTGACGTGATGTTCCATTAACAGAAGATGTCTCTGCTGCTCCCTGAGTCAAGGCATGTGTGGAGGGCACACAGCTCAGCCACACACCCTACCTCTGGGAAAAGGCAGGGTTCCCAGGCTTGACGGATGTACTAACCCGGTGACACTGTATAGTCACGTCACCCAGCAAAGGGGCTGTGCAGACATGCTCATGTTGAGGGTCTGAGCTCGGCAGATGATCTCAAATTATCCACATCAGCTGAAATGCCATCACCAGAGGGAGAGTGAATGAAAAGGAGAGAGGACACACGGCCTCTGAAGCCAGCAGCTAGAGTGATGTGTGGGACAGGAATAGAATGAAGGTGGCCCATGGATGCTAGGAAAGGCAGGGGACTGGGCTATCTCCCAGAGCTGCAGAAGTCACAGACTTGCATTGTGCACTAAGTGTTCCAAGCCGCTGATTGGGTCTGTGGCTGCTTGTTACAGCAGCCAGGCAGCCCTCATACTTTCAGTTCTTCCATGAAATGGAGATGGCAGGAGCTCTGACCTGGAAGTCTTTACAAAAGAAAACCCAACATCACCTAGGCCTCTGGGAAGGCTGCACTCCCAGGGGCTGTAGTGTGGCTGGGCAGGACACGTCTTTCTTTGTGGATAGTTTTCTCCCCTGGACTCTGCCTGAAGCCCCCCCCCCCAGCTCCACTCCTCTAGCCTTGGTGGGTCTTCCTGGATAGGCTAATTATTTATGCAGGAAGCCTGGTGGCTTGCCCTCTGAGCCCCAGGCCACCTGCAAAGGAGCTCAGAACTTCAGGTCCTCCTGGAGTCCCTGTGGAGGAGAAGCTGAATCTGTGCCCCCTGCTCAGCCAGGGAGAGGATCCCAGATTTCTGGACACAAGCAGTTACAGCCTTCAGTGCCTCCTGACTGGCCATCCTTCCTGTATGCAGTGTCACTGTCTACCTGGGCCTGGGGGAACACACCTTACTGACCAGCTGCCATCACCAAAGGAAGTCTGTCCAGGGCCTCTTGGGCTCAGAACCTCAGCTGGCTAATGAGCCAAAGGCCAGGGTGAGCCAAGCGCCTGCAGCTGCTGGTTGTGACTGCTACATGTGATGGCCGAGGAGCACCTACAGTGGGGGCCTGCACAGATCTGAGCTCCAACTGCTGCAGAGTCCTGGGTGAGCGGCTTTAGCTCTCAGAGCCTGTGTCCTGCTCTGTAAGACAGGAACGATGACAGTACCGCCTCCTGGAGTGGCCAAGAGCATGCAGTGGTGACACTTGCTTGGCACACGGCATCTCACACCCTCTGCAGTAGGGAAGAAAGCTGGCTGAGACATGGAACAGAGAGTTCCCAACCTCGAAGGGAACAAGAGAAGCTACTGAGTGTCATCAATAACTCCAGAAAAGCCACACTGGAGACTAGCTGGAGCCCTCTTAGAAAGCTTCAGGAAAGAAGGCATAGGTGACGAGACCTCGGAGGAGCGGACAGATTTGGAGGCCCGCAGAAGAGAGAGGGGATCTCAGCGACTGTAACTGCCAGGCTACATGCCTGGAGAGACACTGGATGTTTCCAGAACAGGGAAGCAAGCATGGGGAGAGGGGAGCACAGGAGAAGCAGCTGTAGAGTCCGGCTGGGATGTCGGGTGGGGGCAAAGTCCTGTAGCTGGGTGAAGAGTGTCCCTGACTGTCTTCGTCAGGGTTTCTATTACTGTGAACAAATGCCATGACCACGGCAACTCTTCTAAAGGAAAACATTTAAATGGGGTGGCTCGCTTACAGTTCAGAGGTTCAGTCCATTATCACCATGACAGGAAGCAAGGCAACATGCAGGCAGACGTGGTGCTGGAGCTGAGGGTCCTTACATCTTGATCCAAAGGCAACAGGAAGTGATCTAAGACACTGGGTGGCATCTTGAGCATCTTTGAGACCTCAAAGCCCACTTCCACAGTGACACACCTCCTCCACCAAGACCACACCTACTCCAACAAAGCCACTCCCTTTGGAGGCCATTTTCTTTCAAACCACCGTGCCTACATAGACACCCTCAGTGTCCCAGAGTGAAAATTTGCTTGGAAACTGAGTGGTGAGATAGGGTGAGGACACTCTCTCCTGGAGAGGCTTCATCCAGTGACTGTCTAGACAATAAGGCAGTCTGGGGACAGACATGCGTGGGGACAGAGCCTACATGAAGACAGTGACAGAGGTGAGAGAGACATAGATGCAAAGCAGGGAGGCCCCATCCCCTGGGAGCAGAGGTGGGAGGAGCCTGCCCCCAAACCTCAGGGGAGCTGGACGCCCACACTTCCATCTCACACTTCTTCAGGGGCCACTGTGTCCTGATGATGCAGAGCCCCAGGAGACAGGGGACAGCCGTAAAGCCCTTTATCCAGCCTAGGGCCACTGCCCATCAATAGACCCTTCACAAGCATACAAGGGTGTGCTGGCCTCATGCCAGACCCACCCACACCAGATACCCTGCCCTTCAACCTCCCATGGACAGCACTTCCTGCCCAACACTGGGCCCACAGACGCTCAGCTGGCTATTGGCCAGGGCCCAAGTCCAGTCTCTCCAGCCCCTCGGCCGTCCCAGATTTGGAGGTCATTCAAAGGTGACTAGGATATCAGCCTGTGTTGAGGAGGCTAATCCTATCATAAGTACTAGACCTCAGGAGGCCCCTGTAATGCCTGACTGTGAGGGCCACAGAGCCCCTGTCAGAAAATGAAGGTGGGTGGATATGGTTTAGTGTAAAGGAAGCATACTATGTGGGGTCCCCCAGTGGGGGTCCTGGGTGGCCCCTCACTGTTCTATGGAGCAGGAAGATGCCCTCACTTAGGTGTTTTCTGAGTAGGAAGAGGCAGAGGGCAGTCCACACAGGAGGCCTGGCCAGAGGCAGGCTTGCTCTGCTCCGCTGGGGCCTCAGACTCCGTTGTGTGGAACCTGAGCAAAGGGGCTGGAATGCCCCATGGTTGCTATCTGCATTTGTTTCCAGAGACCCAGGTCCTGGCTCCAGAGAGTCCCCATCACTGTCCAGGAAGCCAGTGCCCACTCTGACAGCAATGACTTCTGGTGGGGACAGGAAATGGAGACAGAATCGTCCACCATGAAACCCAGGTCACCTAGAACACATAGACACTAACTTGTCCTGTGTCCCACAAAGATCTGATGCTCCATTCCCTGAGGAAAATGCTAAAGGCAGGGCATGAATGGCTCCAGAGTGTCAGAGGCTGGGATGACATGGAGGCACAAAGCAGAGGTGGAGCTGCACTCCATTCCCAGCCCCTCCCTGTCAACCTGCACTCAGTCCTGGCACATCTGCTCTGAGGAGACCCACTGGCCTGACTGGTAGGTCTGTGTCCCCTCAGCCTAGGCAGCAGGTCCCTGCTGAGCCTCAGGGCCACTCAGGTGTGTGATGGTGACTCGACCCAAACCCTGATAGAATAACTTGCCGATGTTCAGCTCCAGCCACAGGTGTTCCTAAGAAAGACTGGCCGTGGAAGGGGTCCCATGTGTGCAGTCAAGACACATGCAGATCAGACATAAGGGAGGAGAAGTGACAGGCACAGGCAGGTGGAGCTGGGCTCTGCACTCAGGATTACATTACTAAAGTATCACATTGAGGGGGAAGGAGCTGAAGTGTCACGTGGGGGTGGGAATGCATCCTCATTTTACAGGAGCAAACTGATTCAAGGAAGCACTGTGGCTCAGAGTCTGACATCTGCTAGACCTCCCCTGGAACCATACTCCCTGTCTCACACCCTGCTAATCTGCCTTGCTGTGTTGAACCTCTCAGCTCCCCCTATTTGATTGGAGAAGGAGATAAACCCTGTTCTAGGAGCCCCCTAGAATACAACCCCGCCTCCTCTGCCTCTGAGGCACTGTCCCCATTGACCTCTCCACCTGGAACTCCCTGTTTCTCTGTCCCAGGAAATTCACTTGAGTATAAAGTCACCTCCTCTAAGAAGACTGTACCGTTCATCTCCACCTTCGCTTCAAGCCTGTGGAAGGGTACCAGCCTGAGGGCTCAGCCAATGCACTGCCACCCCTGGGGGACCCGGTACAGCCTGGGAGAGTGACGAGTGTCCTCGCTCGAAGACAGAGCACTGCCGGCGCACGTCTTCACATGCCAGCTTTCCCTTTTTCCTCTAAGTTCCCTCTAAATCCAACAGACCTAGGTATTTGAACTAGACGGTCACCTGTTCTGACGACCTGGGCGTGCTCTCCAGCCAGCCACACCAGATGGACCCCAAGGACAGCCCAGGTCCCAAGGACCCACTCTTCTCTCCTTTCCACTGTAATTAAAGCACACAGGAGACTGAGCGCCAGGAGGAGAATCACGTCCTGCTTGACAAGAGCTCCGGGCAGGCGCAGTGACTCAGAGCAACAGTCCCTCATGACAGCGGGGCTAGTGGGGGTGGAGAGCGGTGGACAGTCGCTCCTCCTCCCGCTAGCCAGCCCCATCTGAGCTACGGGAGAACCCGCCAAGCAGGGAGCTTTGGGGAGCGCTGTGCATCTGCCCTCAGGTTCAGCGTTTCCAACGCAGCCCCACTAGGCACCTTGCATCCACCCGGCTGTCACCGAGAGCCATGGGTTAGGAGAAGAACAGAGCCTGGCACCATCACCAGGGACTACACCGAGGCAGCCTGGCTTAGTGGAAAAGAAACAGGCTTTAGAGCCAGACTGCCTGGGTTTGAATCCCAGCCTGTTACCTGAGCTTCTGGGCTTCCAGAACCTGCAACAAGTAGGTGGCCACTACTGGATATCTGCCAGGTAGCAGATACCAGGTAGCCCAAGTGGTACCCGTGGAGTCCTCAGCCTTAGTCCCTGGCTCTCACCATAGACCGTGTGCTATATACCCACGTCAAGGGTACTTATTGTCCTTCAAACAACAGCAGCCGACTGAATGGCATACCACCTAGCCTTGGTCTTGGAATGTGTTTTTCCACAGCCCCCAGAGATCCTGGGAGGCAAGGCTTCATGTTCCTCCTTCCCAGGCAGGAAGACTGAGACTCGGGGGGAGAATTAACATGGAAGTGGTAAACATGTACTTGACACCAGGAACTGGTGAGCAGTGTGCAGGCCTACCCACGGCAGCTTGCCATCTTGTGACTGTACCGACTCCTGGACGGGAATAGCTCTGTCTCTCCCACTCCCGCAAAGAGCCTCTCTGATCCTCCCCACAACCCCAGGACCGGTACTGCCTCCTCACAGCCAGACAAGCAGGAGTCCTCTCAAGGCCCAGGAACACCTTTACCCCTGAGCAAGAGCCGCTTCACACTGAAGCCCAGAGGTGTACTTCACTCCTCAATGGGATCTAAAGGAAACCATGACTCGGCCATCTACCTGCTATGGACTGCTGCACCCCAGGTCGGCAACCACACACACACACACACACACACACACACACACACACACACACACACACCCCGGACTGCTTCTCCTTGGCTGCTAGGCTGCCCCTCCTATTTTATTTGCTTTTAGTTGTTTGGGTTTTTTATTATTTTTATTATTATTGTTTTCCTGAGACAGCACCGCTGTGAGCCTTACTCTTCATTGTTAACTAGACTAGATTTAGAGTCTCCTACTAGACATGCCTCTGGACTCGTGTGTGTGTGGGGGGGTAGTTTCTAGACTGAGTTAAATGAAGAAGGGCGATGCTATCACACAGGCTGGGGACCTGGACAGACTGAGAAGAGGAAAACAGCTGGGGGCCAGCAGGCATCTCCCCCACCCCCCAGCTGATGGACTGCGACCCCTCAAGCTCCTGCCACAGCTGCAACCACTCACTGCCACAGCCACCTAACCACGGTGGACCACACCCTCAGACTGTGACGCAGAACAAGCCCTTCAAGTACCTTTGGCCAGGTAGTTTATCAACGTCGTGAGAAAAGTAACTAATGCAGTCTTATTCTGTAGCTCAGGCTAGCCTCACACTTGTGACAGTCCTCCTCCCTAAGCCTCCTGGGTGCTGGGGTTGTCGGTGTGTACTGTCACACCTGGTGGCCTTTGCTTTCCTTTCTGCACCATGTGCACTTTGCACTAATTCCCTCACAATTCATTATTTTAGCAACACCACACACACACACACACACACACACACACACACACACACACACACATATTTGTGAGGTAGGCAGTTATGAATATGTAAGTGATAGCCCACTTCATCACTAATTGATGTCTGCACAATAACACACAGCTACAAAGGCCTTCCCATGTTATAACGCCCACAAACTAGCTCAAGGAGGACCATAAAGGGAGGCAGTTCTTATGGTCAGAGCAGAGGTCAGGAACAACGTCATCCGCGGCCTTCTGGGGGAGGCTGCCAGAGGCTGGCTGTGCTCGTTCATAGCCTTGTCTGGTCTGTGCCCTCCATGTTCCTGGCCTGCTCTGCTCAGGGCTTGCATTTCAGCCCTTCCTCTCAGGACACCCTGTGAAAGTCTCAACAGACCCTGCCCATTGGAACTCAGGGCACCAGGTTTCCCCCTGGGGCGGGGGAGGGGGATCATTAGCAGAGACTAGGCTTAGAGAAGGGTGTGCAGATGGGGTGGAGAACATGGACCAAGGCGGGGTGGCAGGTTACTATCCCTCCAGAGGTCCCTGCCCCTGTTCTGGCCATCACAGGATCCTTCTTGTAAGTCAATCAGCAGCATTCCCCCAGGGGCCCCTGAGGAGCACTGGTGGACATGGGAAGCAGCCATCTCAAGCAGCTAAGGCAGAGTCAGGGAAGGGGGGGGTGCTGAATTACAGACAGCATCTCAGTGGGATCCGGGAAGGAAATGAACACAGGAAGGGAGGGGCCATTGCTGAACTGTGCTCAGAATGGAGCGAGGAAGGGAGGGAGGGAGGGAGGGAGGGAGGGAGGGAGGTGGGATGGTGAAGGGACTCTCTCTGTACAGGTGAAACCGAGATGAGTGGATTAGGAAGCCAATTCATCTGTGTCATCATCATCATCACCATCATCATCATCATCCCACTCTCAGGCCTAGGTGTCCATGTCTGTCCATCTCCACCCCTGAGGACAGTGTTGGATTTCCAAACTAGGCAGCTGGTTCTAGCGCAGCCTGTCTGATAGCTCTGTATGGCTCATAGCTTAAGAGTCTTAGGCCTGCTTCGGGGGAGTCAGAGCAAGCCGGTGGGCCTAATTTCACTATCCTCCTCCAACAAATGGTCAGGAGGGCCACCTCTGTAAGCCACATACTAGACCAGGCCACCACCTCTGAAGCCCCATTGGTGAGAATCCAACATTCCCTCCTGGCCCTGGCTGCAGGTCCATCTGCCAATATCACTCATGCTACACTTTCCAGGGCATGTAAATGTCCTCACCTTGGTCTTGGCTAAGCTTCTACGTTACTCCATCATGTGGAGTGACAACAGTGTCCTCTCTCTCTCTCTCTCTCTCTCTCTCTCTCTCTCTCTCTCTCTCTCTCTCTCTCTCTCACACACACACACACACACACACACACACACACACACACACTTACACACACACACACTTACACATGAACACACACACCACACACACAGGCTAGCACTCTTCACTAGGCTCCTGATCAGCCTTCATGTCTTAATGTTTCTGCCCATCGATCCGAAACTGCCCACAGAACTGAGGGACCCCGGTGAGCACATGGCCCGGCCCACCACTCCCAATTCCTTCTACTCTGCCCCTTCCCAGCTTCCACAAACACCTGATGGTGACCCAGGGTCCAGCTCTCAGGGGTCAGCAAAGCCTTGACCAACTCCGTCAGTCATGGCCCACCCTCCCATGTGGTAACAGCAGTGTGTGTAAATGTGTGGATGTTTGCATTTCTCAGTCCCTGAGCAGCCGTCTGGCTAATGTCAGCTGTTGCTCCAGCCATCTGGCAACAGACTCAGAAAGCTTCAGCCTCAAAATAAAATGTCAAGTGTGAATCTTCCCAGCAGGTAATATCACAGGTCTCGTGCCCATTACCTACACAGTGGTAAAATGCCTCCTCTCCCAGGAGATCCACAATCCATCTTTAAAAACCACACCTCTGCCTAGAGGCAGGCACACTCACTGCTTATGCCGAGCCATAGTCCAGTGGGAACAAGAAAAGTCACCCCTTGTTAGAGTCACTACCATGTGTGGGAAAGAGTTCCCTGAAGCCAAGTCTCCCAAAACTCTCCAGCAAAATTGTTATTGGCTTAATTCTCACGACTATGGGAGAATCTATTTTTAACAAATGTATACATTTCCCTCATGACAACTGAGTAGCCAGATGCTACAGTTCAACCATCTGAAGGAACAGGAGAAATGCAAGGGTTTAGCAGGGACCTAGGGTGGGGAGCCAGACACTGTACCAGCTGACCCCTGGCCTCTCGGGCAATGCCAAGCTACCATAACCATACTTTTGTTTTCAAGAGAAGCTTAGAGTTGGGGCTGGGGAGATGACTCAGTGGGTAAAAGCACTTGAGGTGCAAGCCTGATGTCCTGAGTTCAGATCTCAGCATCCATGTAAAAAGCCGTGTGTGGCTTTGCATGCCTATAACCCCAACCCTGGGGAGGTGGCAGAGGCAGGAGCATCCCTGGGGCTTATTGGCCACCAGTCTAGTTGAATAAAGCAAGCTCCAGGTCCAGTGTGATGCTATCTCATGGGAACAGATGGAGATCGATAGAGGAGAACACTCAACATCTTCCTCTGGCCTCTACATTCATATGGATGTGTGCACACAGGTCTACACCACACACGGGAGAGGGGTGGGCATCCACGCTGCTTTGTGAATTCTGAGAAATGCCATGTAAGTCTGAGGACACTTAAGCCAAAGGCTCCAACCTGACCCTTAGGCCATAAAACCCCAAGCTAGCTGCACGGAGAAGGGGCCTTGCTGATGAAGTGGGGAGGTGTATCGTCATTCTCAAGTGGGCACCAATGCTATCTCTCCTGCAAAGAGCCCATCGGCTGCCACACACGAGTTACAGCCCACGCTAAACACCAAACACACCTCTAACCAACCGCCCGGTGATGGGAACAACCGGGTGACAAGTGTCGGAAACAGCCTGTGGCTTTTCCAACGTGACTAAGGAACAGAAGAAAGAGGCGGATACTATGGCAAAGACGAATCGCGAACGCACAGTCAGATCAGAGGAGTCTCCAATGATGCACCCGGTGCCATGTATTCCACAAAGGGACAAGCCCCAAGTTGTTAGTGGTCGGGGTCACACAGAGACACACTTGTTTATCAGCTGTCAAGGCACTGTAGCCCTAAAACTGCCCAGCTTCCAGGAGGAGGTGTGTTCAGTAGACCTGGTGGGAAAGAAGAGGTCCAGCTCTGAGAAGAGGCTCCATTAAGAATTGCTTAGATCAGCAGTTCTCAACCTTTCTAATGCTGCCACCCTTTTGACCTTTTAATACAGTACCTCATTTCATGGTGACCCGCCCCCCAACAATAAAATGATTCTTGTTGCTACTTCATAACTCTAATTTTGCTACTGTTATGAATTGTAGTGTTGCAACACACAGGTTGAGAACTACTGGCTTAGAACTTCCCACCACTGAACAAGTTCTTCTTACGGGTCAGCTGCTGGACTCTGGATGGGTTTCTTTAACCCCCTTCACAACCCAAGGGGTTGATTCTAGTCTCATCTTCTGGGTAAAGCAGGAGCCAAAGAGGGAAAGCATATTCCCAAACAGCAGCAGCAAGAGGAAAGTCCAACACGCCTGACTGCGTGCCTGCACTCAGCGGACTCTACCAGGCCTGAGGCATCTTCAGCAAACAATTCCATGCCCTGACCTAACAAGGGGAGTGCACCTGAAACCCACGAAGGTGGGGCACCAGAAGAAGAAAGTCTGGTGACCAGAGAGAATCCTTCAGGGCCAGGGCTGCTGTCCCACCTCTCCTTTCTGAGCGTTTGCCTCATAGGCAGCTGGTATTTATTATGTAGCTATTTGCCTACTCCGGAAGTAGAGGATTACTCCTTCTGTGTCCCCATCCCCAAGTAGCCAATGTCCAGCACAAAGCAGGTACCCAGTGAGTGCTTGCAGAATTAGGCACTGGTACCCAGTTGTGTACCTGGAATTCTTGGGGGTTTAGGGTAACTTGGGCTCCAGGGATGCATGCAGACTGAAGCTCAGCATCCTGACACTTTAAAGATGGAGACAGAAAGGTTAATTTCCTGTAAGCACTGAACCATGAGCAGAATCATGGCAGGAAGCCGGGGTGTTTTGTCTCTGGATAGCAGGAATCATCCCAGACGACCATGACCTTTCTTCAGCAACAACACTGACTTGAATTCCCCCTGGGACGGGCAAGCACGTGCAGCCATGTGTGTTTGCAAATGTATAAATAAGGAGCAGAGGAGCCTCCCGGAGTGCCAGCTGCCCAAGACAGGCTGTGCAGAGTCTCTCTCCCAGTGCACCTCCCCCAGGCTAGTCTTAAACTGGCTGAGGGGCAGAGACATTCCCCTTCACCCAAGTCATTTCTCGCTCTCTCAGACTTTCATGTTGAAGGGACTTCCAGCCATGTAGCCAACTCCATAGTCATTCACTTAGCAGAGCTGAGTTAGGAAGTAAGAACCATGTCCTCTGACAGCACACCTTCCCACAGAAGCTCACAGAAGGAAGGAAGCCTCGACCCACCCACGTGTTGTCAGTGGGCTGGGCACCTCTGGCCTCCACTGGATGTTCCACACCAAGTGGGGTTGCCATCCACCCAATAGTGTGGGGTGTCTGGGAACACAAGTGGGGAGTGGGGCAGCAGAGAGTTTGCAGTAGTGAACTCCACCATCTCTGAAGGGGAGACAGAGGCTCTGTATTTGTCTCTTCACTGCAAGTTGAGAGAATCATGATTTTCCCTTGTAGGGGGTTGTGAAGAATAGAAATACTAATCAGGGGAGACTTGTAGAGGGGCTGATATGCAGACAGGGTGTCTAAGAGCTGCTGTGATTAAGTCTCACTTCAGCTTTTCCCTCCACAACTGTGCTCAGACCCTGGTGCAACAGCATGCAGTGCTGTGTAACAAACACTTCAGTGGGCAGGTCACATGGCACACATCTACAGCCCACAGCTAGAGAGCCTGAAGTCGGAGCCCTGAGTATGCTTCCTCCTGAGGCCTCTCTCCTTGGCTTGCAGATGACATCATTTCCTGTTCTCATATGGCCCTCCCTCTGTATGGGACACAGATCATTTGGATTGGGGATCACACCCGTTGACTTTGTTTTAGTTAATCAACTGTCTAAAGACCTCGTCTCCAAGTACATCACATGCAGAAGTCCTGAGGTCAGACTGGTAGACTGGGGGACCCAGCTCTGCTCATAATTGCTGGGTACATGGTGAGTCAGCTGGACAATGAAGGGGGTGTGCAAATGGCCAGTTGCTATCTGATAGCCCACCTCACCTTCAGATTATGCTTCCAGGAACCTACAGATGGCATGGGGGATATTTACATATCATGGTCCCCACAGGTGGCTTATGTCAAAAGAGGAACTTAACTCAGGGCCAGGGAAAGAGAGCTGAAGAAGCTACAGTTAGGAAGACAGATGAAACAAAATTAAAGATGAGCCACGGGTCACAGCAAGATGAAGGACAAATTGGAGGAGAGTAGAGGTTTCGAGGCCTGAGGAGGAGGTGGCTGACCGGGTGTGGGAGCAGAGGCTGTGAGGTCTCTAGGGTGGTAGGCACAGGATGCTAGGAGCCTCCACAGTGGACATGCCTAAATATCACTAGCAGTCACCATTTCTCAGACATCAATCCATCCTCACCAGGCTCAGAGCAAGACTCGAGTCTGCACTGAAAATCTTGTCATATTGATGTGACACACACCCAGCTTTCTGTGTGTTCACACACCACTGCTTTCCTTATCCCCAGGTCTTTGTTTACAGGTCCCTCTGCACCAGCACTCCCAAGGGAAGCCACAGCCCTCAGGCATCTGGCACTCAGTACTATCGCCACTGCCTTTGGCAGCTCTGTCGTGGTTGGGCCCCCAGTCCCTTCTATCCCAGGCATATACTGCCAGTTAATGTCTTTGTAATTTGTGTTTAGGGGGAGCACATGCCACAGTGCACATGCAAAGGTCAGAGGACAACTTGCAGGAGCCAGATCTCTCCTTCCATCATGCATGTGGGTCCCAGGAAGCAAACGCAGCTCCTCAAGTCTGATAGCAAGTGCCTTTACCCACTCCGCCATCATGCCAGCCCTAACGTCTTGAACTTATGAGCTAGGGAGGCTCAACTGAGGTAGTGGGGACTCTCCAGCTTTCCTCTGGTGTCCTAAAAGCCTTTAGGGGAAGGGGGGAGGTAACAGCCCCTTAACCTCCTGACCCTGAGGGCTAGGGGCTGGCACCTGTATCCAGAATGTCTGAAATCCATGCTCAAACTATGTTCTAAACCACATTTGCTCCTTCTATGAGAGAATATCTTAGCACTCAAACTTCACGGTCAGCCCTCAGAGCTAATAATAAGAGTTGACATTTGCTAAGACAGGTATCTCACATCCCTCCTCTTAGCCAATCCATGCAAAGGCACTGGAAGGTTAACTGACTTGCTTGGGGCCACCTTGCTGGTACTCAGAAGAACTCAAGATCCAGCTCTCCCAAGCACACACCGAGACTGCTCTAAGCCCTCGGCTTGTGTTTGTGGGAGTATTCCATCACACTGCAAAAGCACTCGTCTTTTTGTACCTTCCTGTAGCACAGTGTCAGGGTTACTAGAGATACTCAACAAGTACGTGCTATCTGGATGGATGGATGGATGGATGGATGGATGGATGGATGGATGGATAAAAGGAAGGAGGAAGGAGGGAAAATAGAAGAAAGAAGGGGAAGGAAAGAGAAAGGGATGGTGGACAGAAGGGAGGAATGGACAAAATATGCATGGAATAATGGATGGAAAGGTAATGGATTGGCAGGTGGATAGATGGGCAGGTGGCAAGTGGGGACGGAGGAGTGTACAGTAGGATGGGTGAGTGGGTATCAGCTTCCTCTCTTCCACACTGGGGGAAACAGATGTGCAGACACAGAGCCTGCAGTGAGTCCCCGATGAGAGACACTATGGACCTAAACAACTACCACAGGGGCAGAGCAGTGCGAAGGCATGCTCACCGAGAGGGGGAGGCTTTCCCACAGAGACGGGCTGTGGGAAATATAGGGAGTCCCTTGGGAGGAAGAAAAGCATGAGAAAGGAGAGAGCCCAGCACCTCCTTGGCTGCCCCATGACCTCATCTGACTCTCTGCCCAACTCTGAGCTCCTCTGGGTCAAGGACCCTGTGCCTCCATCTGACAGGCAGATGGGCAGGGTGCCAGCTTCCTCGGGAGAGTCAACCAGGGCCCAGAGTGGGAACACAAGGAAAGAAGCAGAACACACAAGCAGAACAGCTGCTGCACCCCAGGCACCCACAGACCCTCCTCGGTGGCCTTTACCACGGTCAGGCCTGATGCTCTCAGATGTTGACCGACCCTTCTGCCATCATTCATCCTGGGGCTGGCAGAGGCTGGCTTGAACCTCAGTAACCTACTCAAAACCCTGGACCTCCCACAGTGGGGAGGAGGGCAAAGAATTGGATCCAAGGGGACAGCCACTCCTCCACCTCCATCCCCAGCTCTGGCTCTTGGTCATAGATGTTATGGATATTATGGATGAATTTGTCATGCTGGCCAAGGTAGGGGCCGATTCACAAGGTCCTCAGGCCATGCACTCTGTATATAATAATTTTCTTGTTCTTGTTTGTGAGTCAAGGTCTCACTCTGTAGCCTGCGCTGGCATCAAATTCATGGCAATCCTCTTGCCTCCATCTCCCTAGTGCTAGGGATGTGGCACCATGTGTAGCCATGTAAGGTTTTAACAATTAATCAAAATTCATTAAACACTCACTCCTGCATCTCACAGCCTTTTAGCCTGTTCTCCAACTTCACGATGCCTTAGAGGGCACTGAGAGCAAGGTCATTCTCTCCTCTTTGCACCAAACCCAGCAGGACAAGGCCAGGGAGGAACTGGAACTCCCACTGCTATTGCTAATGTAACATTCGAAGTTTGGTTGTGTGGTGGTATTTTACTTGTACTGAAATGTGATTTTAATTGTATGCTAATAAATAAAGTTGCCTGGGGGTCAGAGCTATTAGAGCCATAGCAAGTGTGTGGCGGCAGTGGCGCACACCTTTAAGGACCTGGAGGGCGGTACATACAGGCAGTGACAAGGCAGTCACGTGTTTGGGTTTACAACCAATGAGAAGGCAGAACAGCTAGACTATATAAAGACATACACACAGGAAGTAGGTCCCTTTCGGAGAGCTCTCTTGACTGAAGAGGATCGCTGAAGCAGGAAGGGTGAGGCTCTTAGCTCTTACCTCTTGGCTTTCTTCTCTGAATCGGCTCTGTGTTTCTTATTTAATAAGACGGTTGGTTACATCTACATGGTTGCCTCTTAATAACCCCAAGAAATGAAGACCCATGACCCCATAAGACATACACAGGAAGGCTCATGGTGGCTGTGTTTGTAACAGCCCAGGCCTGGCAACAGTGCCAGGGCCTACCACAGCAAGTGGGAAAAGACAGTTTTCCAGGCAGGAACATAAAGGGGCACACGTTTACAGGTCCACGTCATGGCATACATGCATGTTGGAAGAGTGACGCTTGGTGGCATAATCCAGACAAGGAGCCTGTGCTCCACACTCCAACAAGATCCCAGAAGAGGCCAACAGGAAGTGGATTCCTGGGAATATGAGGGGGTGAGCAACAGGGCAAGAGGGGCTACGAGGTGTCACATTTGTTCTGCTGCAGTGGCAGCTACAGGGCATGTGATTATGCCAACATTCAGCCCCACTGTAAGCTGTGAGAGTGAGCAACCTGTTGTATCTCCTAATAACCCCTCAGAAAAATTCAAAAAATAAAAATAACAACAAAAGAATAGCCTCTTTTTCAAAGCTGCCTAAGGCCAGTACATTGCCCTGGAGGATACAGTGTGACCCCAAAATTCAATGAGCCATACCCAGTTTACAACAAGGAGCAGTTCGCACTTTCCTCTGGGGTGACTGGCCAAGATTTCTTGATAAAAATCTCTTTGCAGCTTAACATCTCTCAAGACCACAGAGGGCTAACCTAGATATAAGGTCAGGGCCCTGGAAAAGATTCCGGGCTCGGCTCCAGCTCTGCCATGGGGCCTGTCCTAGAGGGATTGCCCAGTAGGCTGAGCTGGGATGGCATTGGAGGGCAGGGGTTAGTAGAGTACAGGGACTCCCAAGCCAGGCTCTTTTGCAAAAGTCGACTTATAAAATACGTAGAAACCCTGCTTCCCCATTGTGGAAAGTGATTTAATCTCAGTCTCTGTATGTGAGAGGGGTGGACCCCAAGGCCTCAGACAGGCTAGGCATGCTCTCCACCACTTGAGCCCTCCCGAAGCTCTCTCCCACTGTGCAGATCAGCTGTCCACCGCTAAAGCCAAGGCTGTGTAGACGGCATGTGCCCTGGGCCTGAGGCAGCACCCTCACATTTGAGGTTCTGCCTTCTCCCCAATTCTAAGTTCCTTCTAAAGCAGAAAACCACAGGTTTGGGGGTTATATCTCCGCCATAGTTTCCTTGTGCCATGATCCTCTGTAAACCAGAACCTCCCTAAACCCCCAGGTGACGGTCTCTAGAACCAGTGATTGGGAGAGACAGGTGCTGGTCATGTTTGGCAGGTCCATGGCCGCTCTTGTTCTACAGTTTTGTCACTTGGATGTGATTCTCAGCTCCTCCACAAGGGTAACCTCCCTGTCATGCAGAGCCGAGCTACTGCCCAGATGGACCAAGATAGGCCAGGCCAGCAGAGGGGATTTGGGCAGTCTCTGCCTATGGTGGCTGTGTGCTGCACAAGGACACAGACAGGCCAAATCTTCTTCCCTCAAAATGTCCTGGGAAAGGAGGGTGGCGCAGCCACTGAGGGTCCCCTCCTTTCCAGTGCCTGGAGGGACCTCAGCCACAGGCTGGAGCCATTGGCCTGTAGCAGGCTCGGCCACACTAACAGTCAATGCTTGGATAAGGAACCTTTGCCTCAGCTGTCCTGAGGTCCATGTGAAGCTACGTGCTCCACCCATGTCCACATTAGTTTCTTACCAGGACACACCAGAAGGGACCATGAGTCGTTGGCTCCTGTGAAGATATGCTCTGCTATAGGGATGGCCACAGCTTCTGTGTGGTTAGCAGGTGCCCCCAAAACACTCTGACCCCCGAGTTCTGCGCTGCTAAGAAACAAGACCAAAGTTTGGAGTCCAACACTCCACTGCCATCACCCACACGTTCCCCAGTGCAGAGCGACCTGGGTGAGTCACTTCACCTCTCTGAGGCTGCTTCCTCACTCACACGCAAGGAAGGAAAAAGGAAAGTACAGGGTAGGGGAGGCCACGGTGCTGCCCCAAATCACCCAGTCTCTCCCAAGCACTGGCACCGGGGACCATCACAGGTCTCTGGGTTAGATACAGAAGCCTTGGGCTGTATGAAGGCTGGAGCAGGAGCTGTGAGGTGTGGTCATGGGAGGGATCCCACCATCATTAGGTCTGTAAGCACTGGCCTCTTCCTGTTGAGTACAAAGACATCAGGGAATCTGGCAGAGACTCAGCCTGTGTCAGAGCCAAGGAAGACCATGAGGATACAGACGAAAGGTCCTGGGGGAGGCCCCAGTCCTGAACAGAACAGAACAGAACAGAACATGCCCTGTTGCATCAGCAGCTTGCAGAGGGCACCCCAGGAAGGCAAAGACAGAGTGAAAGCCATCTCCCCACTCACACACACAGACACACACACACACACACACACACACACACACACACACGAAAAGTACTTACACACAGGCTCTCATCCACACCAACAGGCAAACATATACTCCCTTACACACACATGCATGCTGACACACACACTCTCATATGCCCATACGGACACATTCACACACGCAGTCATGCACACTCACACCAACATGCACGCACACTCCCTCTCACACAGTCAGGCTGACAGGCACACACAAACACATGCTCCTGCTCTCAGCTTCGCAGCTGCCCTGCCAAGCTGTCCTCTTGGCTGTTTACAGAACAGTGTCAGCACCCACCCTCAGCTGCTTCCCTCCGATGGAAAACGCAGGAAATGCTGGAGAGCTTGAGTCCAGGGAGGAACCCTGCCTGCAGGGCTCAGCAGGCATGGTGCTGAGCCCTGGTCCCTGGTGGCCAGGGCAGGCCCTTCACCCCCCTGGGCCTCAGTCTCCCAGTACATTAAGGAGGAGAAGCGCCCCTGAGCCCAGGCCCACAGCGAACAGCAGGAGAGTCAGGCTGGAAACTGAGCACAGCTGTGGGCTGTCTCTCCCTTTCTGGATGAATTTGTTATGGAAGAAACTTCCAGCCTGCTCGGAAGTAGGAGAGGAAGGTCAAGCATAGGGTCTTCCGGAATGCTCCCTGGGGGCTGTGAGCAGGCCTTCCCAGGCACAGCGCTGCCTTTGTCTGGCTCTGAAAGGCTCTGGTGGAGGGGAGGGGAGGGAATGCAGGGCCTGGGTGGCTGGTGTCCTCTTCAGAGCAGTCCGGGCTCTGCCACTCACCCAGGCCTGGAAAGTTCTTAGTCTTCATCTTAGCCTCGGTTTCCCCACCACACAGAGGAAGCTCCGAGAATCAGATGTCTCAGGAGACAGAACCAAGCAGGGCTTTTTCAGGTCCACCCATCGGAATACAGATCCTGTCTTGTCAAAGCACTGACCGAGATGCTCCACACCAAGAGACTGGCCCCCATGTACGGCCGGCCTCAGCAGTCCCTCCAGCTCCTCGTTTCCTGAACCCACAGGCTTTACCACCTCCAGGGCCTGCACCTTACTGTGGTCTGTCAGAAGCTCTTCAGGGGTCACTAAGGGAGACAGCTCTAGGGAAGACACACCTCAGCCCCACAGTGGTCTCGCCCTTTGTGAACTCAGAGCCACAAGCCTCCCAAGTTTCTGTCAGTGTTTCCCGCTACCTCCCAGGTACCCTGTCCTGAGCCCGCTCTGTCTGTATCAGTGTCATCCTCAAAACAGGACACAGAGGTCCCTCTGTCCATCTTTGTACCCCATGAGTGTGTGTCCAGTAAAGGGATGCTGGGGGGATGCAGGAGAGACCCTGTTAGTGAAAGACTGCAACCGAGAAACACACCATGTGTTTCAGGCCTGCCCCAAGGGCACCTCCATGTAATTGTGCCCACCCCTTTCCACTTTTCCAGAGGCTACCAGGACCTGAGAGTGGATGAGACCCAGAGCCCTGATGGGATCCACCCGTCAGACACCCACTCTGGACCACACATGCCAGCCAGCAAGATGCTTCCGCTCTGCTCCAACCCAAGGTGCTGGGGGTAGAGCAGACAGATGTGTCCTACACTGCACAGCACCCACTGTGCCCACGAGGAAGAGAAGAAGGGGACAGATCCCACAGGTGACAGAGCTCCAGGGGAGGCCACCCCCACATCTAGTTTCAGAACTTGTCAGTTACCCCCTCCTGACAGGATGGGTTCTAGCAGAAGGAAGTTCTGAAGGAAAACAAGGTAGAACTGAGACAAGAAGCTGGGTGTGATGGTACGCACCCGGCATCCCCACACTCAGGAGGCTGAAGCGGGAGGATCAAGAGTTCTAGGCCAGCCTGAGCCACAAGGCAAGACCCTGTCTCAATATAATTAATTAAATAAATGTAATAAAATGGGACAAACAAGGTCACTTCATTGTCTGGGTCAGCCTGATTCCCACTTTGCCAGGCAGAGTCACAGTATCCGAGACAGACGCACCCCCTGGGTCACCACCGGCTGGAATCAGGTATCTCCAACGCAAAGCCTCCATGTATTTCCCCAGCGGACTGGCTCAGCGGCACCACCACACAAGGTATATGACTTCAGGTTGAGAACAACAGGGTCCAGTGAGCAGTGAGTCATTCTGGCTTTAGTATGTGTGGTGCCGGGAATGTAAACCTCAGGCATCCACTGAGCCACACCCCAGCCCAGACTTCTGCTGACTTCTACAGCTACAGTCCTTCACTGGGCCCTGACCTCTTAGCCTCTGCCTAGGAAAGGCTCCTAAGAGCCTCTAGGATCATCTTGCTTGGTCTGTGCCTCCTGACAGGCGAGCGTTCCAGCCCCACTGTCCTGCAGGTCTCCACTCTCTCCCCTCAGCTGGAGGTGCACCTATGTGAGGAAGAAGGAAGGGCTCAGAGGGCACTTCTGTCTCTTGAACACACAGGATGTGTCCCGTTCCCGTTCCCAGCTATGCCGGTTGTGAATGAGGTATGGGTTATGTCAAGGACCCAGTGAGTGTCTAGTCTTTGGCTACTGGCTCAGTAAGCACCCTGCACTCCTGGCCGGACTGAGAGAAAGAAGTTTCCCTACCTTGCAGCCTCCGTAGAGCGTCTAGGAGGGACGCTAAGATGAATAACGTCTGAAGAAGAAAGGGGAGAGAGAGACAGGGACGCGGAGGGTGGGAGAGAACCAGGAAAGACCCCTCTCCCCACACATCCACTAGGACCCTGCCATTCCTGTCACTAAAGGACTGGAGGATTTCCTGTGTGTTTCTCAGTTGCCTCTTGTGTTTGGTTTGGGTTGGTTTTGTGCGTGCGTGCGTGAATGAGTGCGTGGGTGCGTGCGTGCGTGCGTGCGTGCGTGCGTGCGTGCGTGTGTTATAAGTATACATGTGTTTGCAGATGCATTTACCCATGAGTGCATTTGCAGAGGTTGGAAAAGGTCAGGGGTACGGTTCTGTCACTCTTTGCCTCATTCCCTTGAGATGGGGGTTCTCTCACTGAACTTGGAGTTTGCTTTTTGTCAACTATGCTGGCAGCCAGCAAGCTGCAGCAATCCTCCTGTCTCCACAGCCCCACAACAATGGGGTTATAGCTTTCTACAAGGCACACCTGGCTTTTTTAAAAAACGTGTGTGCTGGGGATTTAAACTCGGGTCGTCACACGCAGCAAACGCTCTTACCCTGAACCATCATCTCCCCAGCCCTGACCCTTGGTTTTTAACCATCTGACATAGACCAGGACGTGAGGTCAAAAGAGAAAAACAAAAAGTCAAGATTTGCTTTGGCCATTTGTCTCCAGCACTGAGAGACCTCACAGGTGTCTCTTGAGCAAATGAAATGAAAAGAACAAGTGAGTAAACACCCAGTGTGCCATCCTGGCACCAAGTCCCATTTATGAATGGAGGCTGAGGACAGCCCAAGGCACACATGTCTTGGAAGGATCCTATACATGTGTGTATGGTGGGTTTGGGGGATACCCATCTATGGGGCTTTCCCCTTCTGCCTCTGCCATCCATGTCTCAGGCAACTCTCAGGACAGGTCCATAGTGGTTATAACCATTGCCACCTGAAGAGTGAGCTCTGGTCCAGCCTGACCTCTGTCTGCCTTGGAAGGTATTTTCCATCCTGGATTCAACATGCCATAAGTGAGCACTGCCTGTATGCTGCTGTTGCTCAAGGCCCTAGTGGGTGCCTTGACCATGAACAGAGCCCCTAAAAATGCATGAGCACCCACTTCCCAAAGGAACTTAATGAGTACTGAGGTCACTACCAATGGCAGAAATTAACATTGAAAGGGAGGTGGAAGCAGGGTGAAATCCTTGACTACATCGTGAGACCCTGTCCCTAAATAAATGCATAATTAATACAAACAATTTAAAACTATCAGAACAAAAGCAAGTTGCCCTGAGCTTGGCAGCGCACTGGGTCACAGGGTACAGACAAAAACAGAACAGGAAAGACAAGACAAGTGCTGGCTGAGGGAACCGGTGCCATCCCAGACGACGGCCATTCACCCCTTGCAGGTCAGGAGGCAACAGATGTGCACGATTGCTTCCTTTCCAGACAAGACAGTCCTGGGAGATGCTCAGAAAGTATGGTGCGTGTTGGTCAAGCGTGCGCACCTGTGTCTGGGCCCCAGAACCCATGCAAGAAAGTGGACAGCGGCAGCAGGTGCCTGCGATCCCAGTGTCGTAGGCAATGACGGGACGGTCCCTGGGCTGGCTAGCCAGTCAAGCTGGCCAAATAAGTAAGCTTCAGATTCGGTGAGGGACCTGCCTCAAAAACTAAAGTGGAGCGTGGTTGAGAGGGACACCCGGCGTCATCTCTGGCCTCCAGAGGCCCGTGTAGACTTGCACACACAAAGAACAAGGGGAGGAAAAGAAAAGGAAAAGCCACAGGGCATACAGATAGGAGGGCCTAAATTTGGACCCTGCAACCCACACAGAGCTAGACACAGTAACCTGCACATGTCTGTTATCCCAGAACACCCACAGGGAGATAGAAGGCAGACAGGAGAATTCCTGGAAGGTCTCGAATCAGCTAGCCTGGAGTACACGGGGGCAAACAAGAAACCCTGCCTCAAGCAAGGTGGCAAAGACTGACGCCCAGGGATGTCCTCTGACCTCCACACACCCACCAGAGCACACACACACACACACACACACACACACACACACACACACACACACATACAACAAGGCAGAACCAAAGGAAGCAGAGAACCCCTGGCCATCACCATCCCATTCATCACCACTGTCACCAGCAGGGGACAACCATGAGTCAAGCCAAGACCTCTGGTTCTTGACAAGGTTAAGAAGTCACCGTCCCTCCCTTAATGAAGCTGGGACTGCCTCGTTGACTGGAATATTGGATTTCCCTCTGGAACTGACGATCCCCATAGTGGCTGGCTTTCCCTGACCCTACACCAGCTCCATTTTTAAAAGTCCTCTGGGAACACTCATTTTGGAAAATCAAATTAGCTTTGCTGTTTATTACCCTGTCTGAGCTCTCGTGTGTGCATGTGGAGAAATAGCCAGGAGCGCCTGCTACAGTAATACCCCACCACGGTACTAAAGCACCTCAGGGGCCCAGGGGCATGGAGACCCTCCCAACCAAGGAAAAGGCCCAGTGCTGGGCTGGGGCCCTCCCGCAGCAGGAGGAACACGCTGAGATTAGTCATGGCTGATGAGGGAGTTCGGAAGTGCCAGTCAGATGGAATTGTGTTTCCTGACACTATGAAATACTATACACTATTCCTATTACAGCCCATCAAAGGGGACAGGGGCGCACACACAGACGGGGAGGTGGAGGAGAGGTGCACACACATGCACGTTCATAGAGAACATATTTATTGATCGCCCACTATGTGCTGACATGGTCCTCGAAGCCAGAGAACAAAACAGACAATATGAGCTTACACGGCTGGGGAAGGAAGACAAAAAAATCGATCAGTAAAAGACACAGCCCGCTCCAACTGTGAACGTCACGTAGAAGAACAGAAGGGAATTGGGCCACAGAGCAGCCACGGTGGGCCCTGGGCGGCCGTTTTAAAAAGGAAGCTGGTAGGGTGGGAAGAAAGCCAGGCAGGCACCTGGCCGCTAGGAAGGAGTGGATGAAATGGCAGATGCCAAGGCCTGTGGCAGGAATGCACTCAGCAAGCCCATACCAGAGCGCCTTGGTAACGACCCTGATGCTTGTTGAGAGATGCGTTACCACACACGGTTTGGCTCTTTTCTCAGTATCTGCACCCAGCATCCTTGCGGGTGATGAGCCACAAACAAGGTTACAAGATGGTGGCTGCTGTGAAGAGCTCACAAGCTGGGTGGTGGGGATATGACCAAACGTGAGAACCAGTGACTGGAACCCTGTCTCACACCGAAAGGCTGAACGGCGGTGTAGACAGTGCGGCGTGGACAATCAGGCTGCCTGCGTACTTTGTTACACAACTCAAGATCCATCTCTTAGGTGGGTAGGATGCTCCTGGTGCTCGGGGGCCCAGTAGGGCAGGGACTGAGGCAAGGAGGAGAGGCCTGGAGCCCTGCCAGGAGAAACTGAGGTAAAGGGTTGTCAGCAGAAACCTCATCCTCCAGAGTGTTTGCAAGCCTTGGGGCATCCGAGAGCCAGCGGCGCTAGTGGGAGTGTGAGGCAAAATGCCTCATTCCACCTCCTCTTGTGGAAAGACACACACACAGGGCTCCTCCAGGGCTGGGAGTCTCAGGATTCCAGCCACCCCTGGGGAGGAAGATCCAGAGAACTCTCCACTCCATACCCCCCAGGCCGCCGACGTCAGCCTTGAATCCTGGACTGCAGCATAAGGATCGGTTCCGAAGAACTGTGAATGACCTTAACAGGGGTTCTCCTCCAGTGGCAGCCGCTGTGTTTCTGGTGCCTGGCACAGTTGCCACCAAGCAAACACTGGTGGTGTGAACAAGTAGCTGAGTGACGGCCATTGAATGCCATGCCAGCTCATAGGCTGTGTAATGAAACGTGGAGAAAGCCCAGTGACCCCTGACTCAGAGAGAGAAGGGCTCGGTCCCTGAGGTCACATGACCCCCTGACAGGGGAGAGGCCAACTCAAGATGGACGCTGGGGTGCAGGGGTAGGAGCCACTGAGGGTGCAAGAAGGGCATGGGAAGAGACCCTACTTTGCATGGTGATCTTGCAGAAGCCACAGTCTCAGTTGGCAAACTGGCTGCTGCAAAGTGAGATTGAACTAGCCTGGCAACAAGCTGGCTAGGGCATGAGATGCCCCACTGACCACAGTGGGATTAATATTGGCAGTCCAGGGAATGGGCATTCGGAGCCTGGCACGATACACCTCTAGCCTGTGCCTGCTGCTTCATCTGCGAAGTGGATGAAGTACATCATTGTCAGTACATGTCCTGTCAGTCAGCATGTGCACTGTGCTAGGACGGAGCTTCGATGGTACTAAAAATGCTCCTCAGAGCTCTTCCAGGGCAGAGTCAGTGCTGCTTCCCGAGAGGCTTATCAGGGCAAGTGTGGGAGATACTGGAACAAAGACCTCCCACAGCATAGGGCAGCAGTCTCAGAGACCCTCAGCTCCCTAGCCCTGAGTTCTGAGGAAAGCCCGCTACCACCTATCTTTCCCTTCAGACAACCCCTTGCCCTTGATGGTCCCAAGACCCAGCCAGTGCCCGCAAGTGACAGTCTTCCACTTTGCCTCCTAATCCTTCCTTGGCCAGTGGAGGGCAGCGCACCCCCTCTGTCTTGACCCAGAAGTCCCCAACAAGAAAAACCTGTCTCACTAGGTCCGTCTCCAAGTGTAGAGGACTTGTAGCAGGCACCCACCCACCCCCCAACATCTCCCCTAACACACGCGCACACACACACACACACACACACACACACACACACACACTTCTGCTGGGCTCAGAGTTCAGAGGAATCTGGCTGGGGCTGGATTCAGTAGTTCTGGAAGGATACCCACGTGCCACATGTTAGGCTGTATGGAGACGGAGGTGCTGAGCCTGGAGTATGGGGAGCATAAACGCCCGTAGGTGATTTCCAGGTCCATCTGAGCCCCAGAGTGAGGTGGATAGCAAGAACACAAGATCCCTGCCAGACCCCGCCCACCAGGGCTCCACTGCTTTGAGGTGAAGAAAGGACCAGGGTGAATGAAATTTTCCGACCCAAGACCTGAGCAGCTTCTGCACACAGCCTTAAGAAGGAAAAAATGGCAGGAGGCAGCACAGGCAGATCCCAAGAACTCAAGCTGCTTTGCTCCTGGACTGGGCACCAGGATAGACCAGGCTGCCCGCCATTCTTGGCTTTTGAAGGGGAAAAGGTCCCAGGCTGGATGGTCTCTCAGGACAATTTATGCTGCTCCACCTCAGAGACAGGCAGCTCTGGAGGCGGGCTTTATAAGGGAAAGCAAGCCAAGCTGGAGCAGACAGGGGTCCAGCCCTTGATAGGTCACAGCTCACCTGATGGGCAACACAGTTTTCTCGAGAGGACCCAGCCGGAAACCGCTTGGAGATGCTCCTCATCACTCTAGGAGTGACTTCTGCCCATCTGCACACTAACTAACAAGGTGGCCACCACCGAGGACACAGCCAGCAACAATAACAACTGGAAGGGCCTGACTCAGCCCACTGCTTTGTTAAATCCTGCACACGGTCTGCTCCCCGACCCCAGCCCCACCCTGCATCTGTGCCAGCCACTCCAGGCTTTCTGTGCCCAGGACCACACACAGTGGCTTCTAGCTGGGCTCAGGCGTGAGCTAATGCAGACTGAGCCAGATGGTGACATTCAGTAGATTCAAGGCCTTCCTTCCCCATGACACCCACACTGGGTTCAGCCTGAGGCTAGAATCCGGGCCGCCAATGTTCTCCTCTCACCCTTATCTTCCACTCGTGTCCTCATGGCAACCACTTTCAAATCTGTAGATGTGTCCTGGTGTTAAGGTCTAGCCCAAATCTGGGCTGCTAATCTGGCAGAGGGTGAAAAAACTCCCAGCATCTTCCAGAAAAATCTGCCCTGACCCTCAACTTCAAATTGTCCTGACCCCTGAAATCATCCCAGAGTCCAGAGTAAGATCACAGAAGGGACCAGGCCACCTTCCCAACACCCCACCCTCACATCGTCCCTCAGCGCCACAGTCCATCCTGAGCCCCAGGGCCTTGCACGCTTACATGTGGATGCCAGCCTGCGTAAGCAAGATCCATTCCTTTTGCATCCTCCCCTGTGATACCCCTGGGCACAATCAGGTCACACAACCTATGTAAGGATGAAGATACAGCCAGAAAGATGTTATCTTGGCCCTGGAAGCCAGCTTAGGCCACAGGATCCAGAATTCTAGAGTTCTGGGAATTTAGAAGGGAGATGTCAGCTCTGAATGTCTTGGCTGCTTGGCCCCACAGACTCTCTGACCTTCAGAGAGGGTCATGGACCAAGGAAGGACTGAGCTGGGCCTCTGAAGTGGGGGAAGGGCAGAGTCTGATAAAATGAACACAAAAGTAGCATTCAGACTAGGGGCAAGGCTATGCCATGATGACAGACTGGCAGAGGCCGCATGGCTCCCCTTCCAGCGTGGGTTGTGGTAAAGGGGTATTTGATGATTCCTCCTGTGGCCAGTGTGCCCTTCATGGTGGCATGTTGCATGTAGAATCCCTGCTGTCACCACCTACCACAGAGCAGGGGCCTGGCAGAAGAGACGATCATCCCAAGGAGGTGGGGATGGTCCCCAGGCGTCCACAGAGGCCTGAAGTCATCTAATCTTAAGACAGAGAGTGAGCATTAGCATCTCAAGATCTCAGTGACATGAGCAGATCCCCAGAAGGCAGAAGATGTTGGTTTCTGGACAGGGAGGGTCATGAGACCTGTTCCTGTACCTCAGAGACCAGGCCAGTCAGGTGGACTTTACCTGGAGGACACTGGGAAGTAGAGGCCCCCAGGCCCCCTCATATCCCCAACAGTCAGTGACTATGAAGTTACAGAGAATAAGGAGGAAGTTACTCCCACCACAGAGGGCCCCCAGCCTCCTGTGCATTCCCCTGGCGGCAGGGTTTGGAGGTTGGTCAGTATTGGCAGTCTCTATCCCACTATCCTGAGGGGCTTAAGCAACTGTGATCCCATTTGATGGGAAGTAACACTGAGGCTTAAAGAGACCTAGTTACTGCCTAAAGTCTATGTTTGTGGCTATCTATTAGTCCTCCAGTGGCCTCAGCCACCACTGAGACAGGTGTCCTTAAAGAGGAAAGGCAATGGGAAGGGAAATGAGAGTCTTACAGAGTTCCAGGGCTCCCCCAAGCCTACCAGGTCCCACTCATGGGCCTTGGAAAAAAAGAGGCAGAGCTTGTCCCCGGCTGCCCACTCTTGGCTCATGAGCTTCACTTAACCATCGGAGTGAGCCAGCCAAATGCAAGGCCCATCAGTGACACGCCACTAGAGAGAAAGCCATTATCCACACCAAGGCTCATCTCTGACACACTATCAGAGACAGAAACCATCGTCCAGATGAGGTCCCTCACTGATAAGCCATTAGAGAGAAAAACCATCATCCACTCAAGGTACAGGAGACTCTGGCTCCTAAGAGATGCCAGTGTGGAGAACTCAGCAGACAATCTCCCGGGTAGCTAGGAGGCAGGACCTGGGAGCGCCATCCCAGAAGCCACAGGATTAGGAGCAGCCTGGCCACCAGCAGGTGTCACTGCAGCCAGGAGGGATGAGGCAGAGCCTACAGGGCGGGCGCTGAGTCTCAACCCGATGCTGGAAAGGGCCGTTCTGGAGGAGTCCCACACAGACCTGCAGAGGGCAGGGCCACACCAACCCCAGAGAAGGCCTCAGGCACCATGTCATCAGCACTAGTCCATCGTTTTTTTACTCAAGTTTAACTGCTGTGTGTTGGGTACCTTATGTCCCCACCGTGACCAACCTGCACTATACCCAGGCAGGGCAGGGCTGAGACGTCCACCAGAAAGATAAGGAAACCAAAGCCTTGGCCAGAAAATGAGTCCTCTGGATGGTGGAGAGGCCGTCTCCAAGGATAACCAAGCTGCGCCCACCCCCCGCCCCACACCGCACTGCTCCTCAGGCCGGCAGTGTGTTCACTTGGTTCTAGTATCTTCCTGTCCACTGTGGAAAAAAAAAAAAAAAAAGGTTGTGAGTGGCACGTAGCAGGCCTGTTCCCCAGATCTTACATGAGGCCAGCCTGACCCTTCCTAGCCATGGATTCTGACCAGGGTCCTAACCCCTGGGCCACCCTGCACAGAGTGGCTCATGGCTCTGGGGCCCAGCTGACCCAGTCTGTCCTACAGGCCCCAACAGCCATCCCTGTCCCTCTTCCCCACTGCCAAGGCAACATGGCTCCTAGCCAGGAGCTCTTCATCCCCAGACAAAGCCCTGAAGCAAACCACCCGGCTGGCCGCCCAAGCTCAGATTGCTGCCTGCAGTGGGCCGGGCTGGGCATTTGATCATTCATGAAAATCAGGCCTCCGCCATGGTCCCGGCCTTCAGTGGGACTCCAGCTCACAATCGCCTCATTGTGTGGGTGGCCATGAGGATTGCTCTGTGGAAGAGGGGAGGAGGGGGAGGAGGGGGAAGAAGGAGGAGGGGGAGGAGGAGCTGTAGCTAGAGGCAAACAGAAAAGGGAGAAGAAGTGGGGAGAGAACGAAGAAGGGCAAAGAAGAGGAAGAAGGGAGGGGAAAGCAGGACAGGAAGTGGAAGAGGCAGAGGAGGATTCTTGGGCCAAGGGGGTCGAAGAGCAGGAAGATGGATCGACAGCAGGTACTGATGGGCTCCTGGGACTAGGGAGGGTGCTCCCTGACAAAGGTGCTCCCTGTTCGGTGCTAAGCCTACTGTGATGATCTGGAAATCTCCATAGCTCCATCTCTCCAAAGACTGCCTATGGAAATCACCCTCTCCACAGGAAGACAGAGTTTACAGGCACAGAGCATATGGCCCGGAGCCAGCCTCTGTCTCCCCATCTGAGCAATGGGCATTATCTGTCCTTCTTAGAGAGCTCAGCTAGGCAAGAGCACAGTAGTTTCCGACTCAGGCCTACCATCTTCAGATCCTGGCCACAGTTCTCACTGACCTATGCCTCAGTTTCCCCACCTGCAAGTCAGAGGTGGCATCCATTCTTTCCTTCGTGGTGGAGAAGGTAAGAAGTGGCTGACACATAGCAGGCGTTCAAGCCGATCCCAAAGCCGATCACTTGCTCCTGACCCAATGCAACCACGTCCACCCCGAGCTAACCTTGTGCCAGGTGGGCTGAGTGCCAGGCCGTAACATCCAGCTGCTGCGGCAGATTCTGATGTTTGCTCTTCTCAACAGCAGGCAGGTGCACAGACTCCTTTCCAGTTACACCCAGCAGAGAAATGAACAGACCAACCAACTACCAAACATCAACAGAGGAAGTAGCCCCAGGAGCACAGACAGGAAGGGAGTCTGTGGGGGCCACTAGGGGAGCAGGGAGGGCAAGGCACTGATGCCCAGATCCCACCCATATATGTCACAGAACAAAACACTCACAGACAGAACACCAACAGGGAGCCTGGCACACAGGAGGTCTTCGTCAGAGAACCAAGAGCCCGGCTCCACAGGACAGGAGGACCACGGTCCACTTCATAGTACACATGGAAAGACAGGCTTAGACTGTGCGCCCAAGCACCCCATTCTGGGGTCTCCATCTAGGGGGCCTGCAGTTGGTGTAAGACAATGGGAGATGGGGCAACAACAAGCATCTCAAGATGGCTGGGCTGTCATGTTATCAGCACCCCTCTTGACCGACCCAAACTCTACACAGCCAGGCAGTGCCAAGGACCAAGGCAGTAGTAGAACGTAAACAACCAGGAAATTGGGCTGGCGTTATTGCTTTGCTTATCCGTTTGTGGAGAACATAGATGATTAGTCCAAGTTCCATGCAGTGACTTCTCAGACATCATCAGTAGACAGCCATGCAACTACAGGACAAATCCTTTACCCTTGGCCTTGTGTCTCAGCTCTTGAATCACGCGTCTTCCTTCCCTCCAGCTCCTGGCCACTACCCTGTTACCCAAGAGGACACTTGATCCTCCCATCTGTCCCTCAAACTGTCCTTTGCTCAGACTTTCTGTATAAGAGCCCACATCCTATCTGCCAGCAAATGTCCTTCCTGTGTTCATGTACCTCTCCTATCCCAACACAGTATCATCCTTGGCCTATGTTTCTGTGTGTGTGACAATAACTGAGTTGTGCTGATGCACCTTTAGTAAATGGGAAAACCCCAGTGGGGCCATATTCCAGTGTGACCTGCTGGGTGGAGAGTCAGCATTGTACAAGAAGCTACTGCCATAAGCTATGGAAATGAGCCCATGTGAGTGAGCCCTGGTGCATGAAAACCCAGCTGTGCATCACCATGTGCTGTGCACTGCTCACAGCCTCCTGCCAAGAGGCTGCCTGTTCCAGAATCCAAAATGTTGGCCTGCGTCCAGCATCCTGGGGGAGAAGTCTGCTGTCCCAGCCAAGTCAGCTGTCCATCAACCTTAGAGAAAGCAAGAGGTGAGCCTCACCTGAATCCCCAAATGTTCACCCCTCTGTCTAGGGCTTTCTTTAGGACCAATTGCTGAAAAAACACCATCTCAGCTCACCGGGAACTGAAAATAACCCCAACAAACACAATGCATTCTAGAATATCCACTCAGTGGAAATCTGGGCCATGACTAAAAGCTGCTTCCAGAGACTGCAGAAAGGCAAAGGGAATGTGTGTGACATCCAGGAGGAATCAGCAGGGAAACAAAGGTGTGTGGTCAAGAAACCCTTAGTCATCACCATTCAGGTTCCTGACTCCCGAACAGGAAAATCCAGAGAAGAAACAGCGGGGAAGCCAGCTGAGGCTATCTGAGTAGACCAGCTTCCTCCCTCCTTCCTTAGCCCTGTTGTCCACTTTTAATTACTAAGTGCCTCGAAAAGCCATGCAGCATGCTGCCAAACTTCATAGCAGGGCATGGGCTCCGCGTTAGAGTTATCTTCATCACCTTGTGAAGGCAGTCACAGATCCTACCCGCCACAGATGCAGGACCTCATCCAGTCCTCCAAACTCCATCAAGGCAGCTGGATGTGACCAGCAGATGTCAACAAAGACCCCAACCCCGGCTTTTGTTAGTTCCCAGTGCAGCCTAGGCCTCCTCTCCCTCCACGATGATCAGATGTGGGAGAACCAACAGATGGAGAGCTGTAAACCACCCAAACCAGCACAGCCTTCTCCTCCTGTGTGTCCTGCTGGTGGTAGGTGGATGCTCTCCCTTCAGGGCCAGCCAGACCCCTGGGAGCACATTGACTGTGGACATACCTGCCACTTTGCCTTTGTTAGCAAGTCTGGGTGGCACCCCTGCCTCAGATCCTCTGAGCTCCACAGGGCTCAGGAGGTGCCCTGACAGCTGCCTTGAAGGGGATGGGGGGTTGGGGGGTAGATTCACGTATGAGAGGTGGCATCCATTCACTTCTCTCCCCAAGAACTGGAATGATTCCAGCATACTCTTCAATGCCAAGAGCCAGGAGCAGGCCTCACTTCCCCCAGCAAGGCAGAACTACTTCCCAAGTTCCCAAGTTCCCCTGAGAAATGTCTCCTGTCCCCCAACCCCTCAACCCCCATCTCAGCCATCCTGCACACCCGAACCATGCTTTTTCCACCCTTCCACCCATGGAGGCAGTCAGGATGATGGGCATAAGTCACTCAAGTAGGAACAAGCTGTGATGTCTACACGTGACCTTGAGCAACTTATGTGACCGTCCTCTGCAGATGGGCTTTCTCTCCTCCAAGATAGAGCTCATCACTGGGCTCCGGCGAGACTCATACAAGAACACAGGTTGGCCATGCACAAGACCGTGGACAGTCCTCGGCTGTCCTGCTCCGCTTACCTCCTTCAGAGACTGGGCCTGTGTAGGCAGGTCCCAGCTGGTCCACAGGCCTCAGTTTACTGAGACACTCTACCACTGCAGGATGACCACAGGCTTTGAACCCCACACAGGGACTGGGGCTTGAAGCACAGAAGCAGGATCCACTACCCCAAGCACATCAGGCAGAAACGAGGGATTTTTCATTGGGGACAGACACCTGGCTTCACCTCCAGCTGTCACCAACCCCAGGGGTTCTCCTGGTGGCTTTCTGTCCTCTTGTTACCCTGCCCTGACTCCTGAACTAGGCTTCCATATTAGCTAACAGCACAATTGGCTTCACAACAGGTTCTTCAGCCGCAGGACTCCTACAGAAAGAACCTGGCCTCTCCTGCTGACGTTCACACCCCATTTCCTACATCAGTTGCACTTGGCTCCACCCCTCGCGTGTCCCATCTGACTCCACAGTGAGTAGCCAAGGTCTCTCCCCGTCAAGATCTTTTCACACACTGCATGTGCCCCTGACCCAGGTGGGGGAGGGACACAACAGTTCTTCAAGCACCTCACCTCCTCAGCCTTCTCTGATTGGTCCCTTGGATATCTTTGTCCCCTCCTCAGAGAAGCCTCTTCCGATCTCAGTCCAGGGTCTCCTCCTGTCCCTGTCCAATCTTTAATTACCCATTGGAATAATTAAACAGTTCTCTTCCTGTCATGCTGCAAAGGGGCTCCTTCCTGGATCTTCACAGTCTCCCCATCCTGCTTGGAGCCCAGGCCCTGCCTGCATCTGTGGAATGAGTGAGTAAATAAACTGTCTCCCGCAGTCAGCATGCCAACTTAGGGGGCCGCCCTGCCATCCACACCCAACATACATACACACATATGTGCACATCTGCATAAACACATCTGCACTCACACATGCGCACACACACATTCTCTCTCTCTCTCTCTCTCTCTCTCTCTCTCTCTCTCTCTCTCTCTCTGTCTCTCTCTGTCTCTCTTTCTCTGTCTGTGTGTGTGTGTGTGTGTGTGTGTGTGTGTGTGTGTGTGTGTGTAGGCCTATCACTGATCTGCTATGAATTAGCCTTTCCCTCGGCAGGCCATGATTCCCCATCTGCCCAGTGAATAGATATATGGGGCAGGGGGCCTGTGGGCACAGTGCCAGGGCAACACCCAATCTCCTACTTCGCCTGACAGGAGAGGCACTGCTCTGCAGGAGCTGCAGCCCAATAGACAGAGCAGAAGTGGAGGCAGGGGGATGGTCCAAAGTGGCACTGGACACAGCAGGGATAAGAGCTCCTGCCTACAAAGACACCAGCTTCCAGGTACCCGTAGTATCTCTTCCCCTATCCCTGCTGTCCCATAACGTGGCCCTATTTGATGCCTCGTGTCTTGGGTGACAGTGCTTGGATCTGAAGGTCTTGCACCTTCTCCCCAGGCCCCTGGGATGGTGTGTTCTCCTCTGTCTGCCCTGATGGGAAATCAAGTCTGCAAGACACAGAGGTCTCCAACAAAGGGAAGGCATCCGACAGATTGCATCACTACTCGGAAGAGCCTGGTCACGTGAGAACAAAGGGATTCATTGTGTTCACAGTGTTCGATGCTACAGCGGTTTGCTACAGCAGCAGGCATGACTGTCCTAATACACGATAGAGCCACAGTGACCCACACCACCAGAGATGGCTTACTCCCCTGAGCCTGCCATGTTTCAGCCATCACCAATATTAGCCTTCACAACATTGATGCACAGTGGAGACAAATGGGGAAACTGAGGCTCAAAGCAGGGAAGCACCTCCCTGAGCTCACATAGCAGGCATGTGCCATTTCTCTGAGTCCAGTCCCTCCACAGCCTGGATGCTGTACAAGACAATGTTCAGAACATCAAATCAAGCATGGCGTGGTGATTAGCTTTATGGCAATTTGACACCAGCTGGAGTCATTGGAGAGGAGGGAGCCTCAGTTGAGAAAATGCCTCCATAAGAGTGGGTTATAAGTAAGTCTGTAGGACATTTTCCTAATTAGTGATTGATGGGGGAGGGCCCAGCCCATGTGGGTGAGTCAGGGCTCTATAAAAAAGCAAGCTGAGCCAGACGGCAGTGGCACACATCTTTAATCCCAGCACTCAGGAGGCAGAGCCAGGTGGATCTCTGTGAGTTCGAGGCCAGCCTGGTCTACAGAGTGAGATCCAGGACAGGCACCAGAATTACATGGAGAAATCCTGCAAAAGAAAGAAAGAAAGAAAGAAAGAAAGAAAGAAAGAAAGAAAGAAAGAAAGAAAGCAAGCAGGCTGAGCAAGCCATGGGGAGCAAGTCAGTAAGCAGCACCCCTTCATGGCCTCTGCATCAGCTCCTGCCTCCAGGTTCCTGTCCTGGCTTCCTGAACTACGATGTGGAAGTGTAAGCCAAACAAACCCTTTCCTCCCCAACTTGCTTTTGGTCTTGGTGTTTCATCCTAGCAATAGTAACCCTGACTTGACACTTGAGTATTTCATAGAGTGGAGCTTCAGGTTCTCACAAGAACATTATGATATAAAAAAAACCAAAAAACTGGAGATGGCATTGGCTTTCTTGCTGTCCCCCAGCTAATGTGGGTGAACCAGGTCCTCCAGGGCTACCCACAGTCTTTCGACGCAGGCACCAACATACAACTAACAGTCAGTTACCAAGCACCTATCCACTGTACCCACTCACATGCCACCAAAGCCTACAAAGTAGGTATAGGGACAGCCGTGACCACAGCCAGGCTCCAAGACCTGAAAGACCATCAAGTGTGGGCTCAAAGCTCATTGGACTTCAAGATCTGTTCTCTATCAGCACAGGGCTAACGCCACTAGCATGAACTCTCCACACACTGGGAGGAGACGATGCTGTTTGCCTCTTTCTGCACACCTCCCTTCCAGGATGTCCACAGGGAAGAGTAGGATTGCCCCAATGGAAGGACAGCAGACATTCAAAAGAATGAATGCCGTGGAGGGGCTACCGGTTAAACACATTTGCTGAGCAAGTATGAGGATCTGACTTAGAATTCCCAGGACCCATGCAAAAAAAAAAAAAAAGCATGACCATGACCCCTGAAGCCCCAGCACTGTTGGGGACATAGGAAGGATGATCATGATCACCAGGGCCTGCCAGCCTCCAGCCTAGCTCTGGGTACGGTGAGAGACCCTGTCTCAAGAAAATAAGATAGAGAGCAGGACACACACACACACACACACACACACACACACACACACACACACACATGCACACGCACACGCACACAGCCCTTAGAAGAGACTTTGTCCTCCTTCTGAGCAGCAATGTTGCCTAGGTGAGGCAGGTAGAGATCCAGCCCACTGCCCTCTCTATTTGGGGTGTGCAAATAGCTCTTGTTTGTTCTCCCACGCCGCCTTCTGCAGCTCCGGCTTTTATCCTTGAAGTGCGGCTGATAAGAGAGTCTAGAAAATGCTAATACTGGAGGGACGTCCCTGCAGAGTTATAATGAAAAGCTTTACATAAATTGTGATATTTCACTCATGTCCCAGGTCTGTGAGGGCTTTATTAACTGCAGCCCCCGTCTCTCTGGCAGCGGCTGCCGATCCACATTGCTGACTTCAACGCATCCAATTCATCAAGCATTTATCACGTGCCCACTTGGTGTCCGGCACCGTTCCAGGCAGCGGGAGGCTTCATTCCGTCAATGAATATTTACTGAGCTTGCCCTCGGTGCCAGGGAGAGTGGCGGGTACATGAAACAGAGGGGTGAGCAGCAGACCTGGCCTGCTACGGACCAGGACACGGTGCAGAGGAGGAGCAGGATGTCCTGGTGAGGGCTCTACACTTGTGAAGACCCAGGGGGCACCTTACAGCACAGAGGGTCCCTAATTGCATCCTCATGCAGGCTTCCCTAATTATATCTTTTTTTTTTTTAAGAGAAAGACCCCTGTCCGTCACCTATACATGCACAGACTGGACAGGTATTTTCTACTGTTAGCTCTACCCCACTGTCTCCCAATCTAACCTCAGTGGCAGCCCCAGAGGGGAGGAATAAGTTGGTCAGTGGCCCTTTGGGTGTTACAGCAGCATGGAAACCCGGAGAGAGAAGGGAAGGTTCCTGAAGTAGGGAGGGCACCTGTCTAGGAAACAGGATCTCAAGAAGAGCTCAGGCCGAGGCCCCTGTGATGGGCAGAACCATACCCTGCCCCCACCCCTCGCCCCCACCTCCCAGCTCCCATGAGACTGTCGAGAGACAGGGGCTGTGAAGAGGCTGTGTGGATTTAAAGAGGGGGTGACATGAGGGCCCCGTCTGAGAGGACCATGAACTCAGAAGAAAGGGAAAGCACAGACGGAAGGCAGGCTGACGAGGGTCCCCCAGACTCCAGCTCTGCCACCACTGATCTTTGAGCACAAGCCTCGGGAGAGTGGGGACCACATCCCCATTGTATGCATGCAGCCCACAGCCCTCACTCCCCTCTGTCCCTAACGGCCTCCAAAATGAAAAAGTGAGGCCACATCCCAGCAGGGTGTCACACTGTTAGACTCCACATGTTGGGGTGCACAAAAGGTTCAAGTCCTCACGGCCCGGCTGGCCTCTTCTTCAGGGCGCATCTTGTGGACATGGCAGATAAGTCAGGCCAATTCCCAGGGATTTCCACATATTAGCCACTCATTTGTCCCAAGCTTTTGAGTCTTTCAGCACTACAGAACCAAGACACTCTCTCTCTCTCTCTCTCTCTCTCTCTCTCTCTCTCTCTCTCTCTCTCTCTCTCTCCCTCTCTCTCTCTGAAACCATCAGATGAGGCCCACTGCAGGGACTGATTTTCATAAAGGCGCTTGCTGTCATGGTCCAGATTAGAGCCCTCAACAACCCACCTCTCCCTCCCACCACTGCCAGAACCTGAGGGATAAACAAAGCTGTGGGCAGAGGCTGAAAAGTGCAGAGCGACAGCTTTGATGCACAGTTTAAAAGCCTTTCCTCCAAATAAGAAAACAGTTGTAAATGTATTTATTTTTAGTTTATGACCATTGGTATTTTGCCTGCATGTATGTCTATGTGAGGGTGTCAGATCTCCTGGAACTGGAGTTACAGACAGTTGTGAGCTGCCATGTGTGTGCTGGGAATCGAACTCACGTCCTTTGGAAGAGCAGTCGGTGCTCTTAACCCCTGAGCCATCTCTCCAGCCCATGACCACACTTTTAAGCCCACAGAAGCAGCGACCATACCTCAGAAGAGCAAAGCCCTTATGTCCTCTGCTCTTTGAGTCAATCAGCAGGGTCACAAATCCAGGCGACCAGCAATGCTGGATCGACACTCCCAAATTACAAGCTTCTGTCTTCCTTCTCAGTCAAGTGTCAATATCAGTAACAGAGAATATCTTTCTTGGGAGGGGGGGCACTGCGTGTGTGTGTGTGTGTGTGTGTGTGTGTGTGTGTGTGCGTGTGTGTGTGTGTGTGTGTGTGTGTGTGTGTGTGTGTGTGCAGGCATGAGGAGGCCAAAGGTCAACTTGGACTTTCATTTCTCAGAAGCTGTCTATCTTGCTTTTTGAGGCACGGTCTCTCATTGGCTTGGAACTCACTTATTAGGCTGAGCTGGCCGGCCCGTGAGCCCCAGGGATCCCCCCTTTCCTCCGTTTCTCCAGCACTGAGATGGCACTCGTGCACCACCACACCCGGTTTATTAATGCAAGCTCTGAGGGTCAAACTCAGGTCGGTCCCCACAATTGCAAAACAAGCGCTTTACCTACTGAGCGCATTCACTGTAGTAGCTTGTTTAAAAGATTCCTTTAAGATAAAGTATTGTCTGCAAACTCGTAAAACTGGGTCATCTCTCTAGAGGAGGGTGTGACACACCCACCTACCTACCCACTTCTGAACGGCGAGGCCATGACCTGGAGTTCTGTATCTGCCATCCTTTCCCCCAGGCTGCTGGAAACTGGATGGAGCAAAGGTCACTACTGCCCATGGCCTACTCCTAAGTACTCCAAGTCTCTGAGCTTGGCACTCAGACAGCATCGCACATCACATTGAGTGCTCTTGCTTGCCCACCAAAATTTGCTGCTGAGACCCTATTGCTGAAGACACACACTTAGGACGAGGAGAAATCAAGTCGGTTCCGACCGGGGAGCTTCCTCCCACTGGCTGGCTTTCATCCTATCGGAAGGCGGTAGGATCGGCACACAGGCAGATCCCAAAAGACAGGCAGGAGGGCAGAAGAAGGAAGAACTAGTGACTTCAGAACCCTGAGATCCACTCTGGGCTGCCGTCAAGGTGGAGCCGCTCCCTCACAGCCTTGCTGGTAGCTTGGTATAGGAGTGAAAATGCCCTCGGTTTGCAAGAACGGTGGCCAGGAAACAGATGTGCCTGGGGGCCTGTTATGACCGGCGGAGACAGGAAGGGCTTGTCAAGGCAAGTGAGCTCAGACGTGGTGCAGGTGCCTGCTGGAGGAAGCAGGCCCCCAAGTCCCCAAAGCAGGGCATCAAGGCTCTCCAAAGAGTTGCACACTTGCCACACACTCACAGAGACTGGGAACGTTTACCAAAAGATAATGACTTCCCATGGCGGCGGCAGCCAGATGGCAGGAGTTGGGGGGTGCTATCATGAGAGTGACCTGGAGTTCTGCTTCCAGCCGTGAGGCTGGCAGGGAAAGGCGGCGAGGAGCCATAGCCCTCTCGTGCTGGGTCTTTATCAACGTGCCTTCTTTTATGTGACTGAGCTTCAAAACTTCAGAGGTCCCAAACAACGTGCGTTTTGCCCAGCAGCCTGTGCGGCAGGGCTGTTACACACCTTCGCTAATGAAGCTCTCAGAACAGCCTCCTGGGAGATGCAAGAGCGGCCTCAACTATTACTCCCTCCTCGGATCATGTCTGAGGCCCTGGTCAGGCACCTTCTGTGAATCAGATGGGGCACACAGAGCCTAGGTGCCGGGCACTGGCTTCAGGCTGGGCTACAGAGTGCAGCTACAGAAACTGGGAAAGAAAGGCAGGGAGTTTGAAGTTCAGTCTCAGCTGTGGGTGGGATCTAGCTGGAACGGCCCCCCACCCACCCACCCATTGGAGATTACACATTCAGCTGAAGGTCGCAGTATACAATATGGTGAATTAACGAGTTGGAAAGCACGTAAACAGACATTGCTTTCCAATTCTGTTTTCATCTTGTCCTATTAACTAACTGTGGATACAAATGTCACTCACAGGTTTTGAGTATTCAAAATGCTTCCTGTTCCAGGAATAAGCCAGCTCCGTGGGTGGCCTCTGTCAGCACCCACCCCCTCCCATGTGCCTCCCTGGCTGCTAAGACCTGCACAGACTGGGCCCTCTGGAGTGGTGAAAAGCATGACCTTGAACTGGGGTCTGCATTTCTGCAGATACCACCTATGAAGCTGGCTCCAGGATTAATCCCTCAAGCTGCATCTGAGATGCTGTAACAACTGAAGGAAACAGACTGCGTCCGTCACAGGGCTATCCGATGGGCCTGCAGCCTTCAGTTACCACTGGGGTCCAGGGAGCTCTCCTGAGCAGCTCTTCACTTTCATCTGTGCGGATTTCCTTCTTTGCTTTCGCTGCTAGGAAGCTCTCCTGTCTGTGGCTGGCCTTCAACGTGACACACACTGAGCCTGTCCCCACCAGTGTTGTCAGATTCCTCACTTCCACACTTGCTTTATCTACACCGTCTCACGTTTTTTGTAAAACTTTCTTAACTCTTTTTTAATATGATGGGGGAAGCTCCGTTCACAGAGTGCACAGTCTGCACGGCCCAGGCCCCCTGCAGCGAGCATCATCACAGCTGAGAGCTCAGCTCTGTCTGAAGATGGGAGCAAACACCCGTAGGAGAACATGGAGGGAAGGCGGGGGAGGGGGGCACTGAGTGAGAATGAGATGCCAGGTCTAGTCTTCATGGAAGTTGAAGGGCTGGTGAGGAAGCTACGGCTGGGGTAGGAAGAAACTGCAGAGATTATAAAGCTCAGCCTGGCAAGTCACAAGACAGTCATCCCTGGCTGGAGTTTGCCTAGCAGCTCTCCCTGTCTGTGGCTGGAGGCATCAATGGGATGTGGGCCTCGCTGCTCCCCACAAAAATCAAAGGATGCAGCAGTAACCTTTTCCCAGCCCAGGACACCCCAACAGCACTCCAGGTGTGGATCCTGCACCCCACAGCAAAGGGAGACTTACATAGCACTGTTCCCTAGCGTCCAGAGAGCTGAGAGTCCCAGGATGGAAAGAGCTCAGACAGCAGTCTGCTTGGCTCACACAGAGAGCTGAGTGCCCTCTAATAACGGGTGTGACCCTCCTTGGGCAGGCAGCTCCTTATCCCAGTTGCCTGGCACTCCACATGCTCCTGACTTAAGAGCAGAAAACTACCCTGGACGTGCTTGATCTTGCCTTCCCCCAGCATGGGTTATGGAGCCCAGCCTTTTGACATAAAGTGTTTGCTCTGCTGAAAGGGAGGAAGAGAGGGAGGGAGGGAGGGAGGGAGGGAGGGAGGGAGGGAGGGAGGGAGGGAGGGGCCAGTTCCTGGCCAGAAGCACAGTAAGCGTCACAGTGTCCCACACCAAAGCTTCCTAGCTTCACCACTGGAAAGTGTCCGTTGTTGCTGGCTCAGAGAGCCCGATGCCCTACTTTGCTTACAACACTGGTCACTTAGCAGTGGAGGTTTCTAGGCTGTGGGAGACCAGAAGACACTCAAAGCAGCATTCAAGCAGCAGCACGAAGTGACGGGAAGAAGCATGGCCACATCACTGCACGTGAAAAGATGTCTGTAAACAGCACGGTGGTGACTCCAGGCAGCATGGGACCCCTGGCACTGGATAAGTAGCCCCTGACATGGTCCAGTTGCCCCTGACAACCAGATAATTCCAGCAACTGGCCAGAGCCCAGCACGTGCCTGGCATGTGACAGGCACTGGGTGACCGAGCAAACGGTTGACTGCTAGGTTTTCTTTGGATGCATGTGGTAGGAAAGCATGCCAGATCAAACCCATCTGTGGCATCCCTTAGCCTTATGGCCCCCGTCCTCATGTATTTCACGATGACTCCAAGTTAGGGAGAGATTAAGGATCATAGCCACTGCTATCTGTTTACAGGACACCTGCTGGATCCCAAGCACACTGTCCATCAAATGCTTACAAACTGCGGCCCTCCTCCTTCTTCCGAATGAGGAGACAGACTCTTGAGGGTGACTCTCTAGATTCTAGAGCCTAGAACATACTTAGCCATGATGAGGCTGTTCCTTTGTCCCCAGAAAACTATAGGATACATTTAGGAAAGGCGCTCATCAAAAGTGAGAATTAGACACAATGTGTCTGCAATGACAGATGTCAGTGAGCCAGGTGAGGTGGTACACACCGCAATCCCAGCAGTTAGGAGGCTGAGAGGCAGGAGGATTGCTGTAAGTTTGAGGCCAGCCTGTGTTACAGAGTAAAACCCTGGCTTTAAAAAAAAAGAAGTTGTCTATTTCAGGTGTCTGGTGCTCCCTAAGCTCTCCCTGCGCACACCCATCTTCTCACTTAGCACCACAAAATGCACACTAGAACCCCAACTTCAGAGACTAGAAAAATACACCCTGAGAGGCAGTGAGCACGGTGCTGATGTGGCAGAGACCCAGACCCAAGCCTCCAAGCCCACAGCAGGCATCTCTATGGAGCCAGCCTGACCCCTCTCCATTGGAGAACACAGGTGTGTGCTGAGGGGAGCCACTGGGAGGTGAGAGCGAGTGTGGTTATGAGCCAACCCTGTGCTTGCCTTCAGCTCTGCGGACAGATGAAGGGGCCCGACTCCGATCACTCACAACCAGCACACCTGAAACTCAGAGCTGCCTGCAGGGAAGGGCACAGATTGGCATTTCAGTCTGACCGCTCTGTCTTTGGGCAGCAGAGACCTGTGCCAGGAAGGCAGGAGAGAGTGACAGTTGACAAGAAGGAACAGGGCTGAGTTAAATGAAGTCCAGGTCAATGGAGAGGCAAGGAAGAGCCACTTCCATTCAGAAACTGAGTGAGGGATGCTGTGTACTGTCTATTCTTCCCAGAGCAGACATGAGGAGGGCACTTGCCAGATCCCGGCTCCATGTCAGATACCCCAACTCCATCCCCTCGGTGACCTCCATTACTAGAACAAGCTCACTCCCCAGACAAGCGCTCAGAACACTACCCTGTCTCATCTTTCCACGCAGCTGGCCAATGGAGGGATCCACTCCTGAGCTCTGTGGACAGAGGGATGCTTGAGGTTCAGAGAGTCAAGGACCCTGCCAGCTGCATGGTTTCCAAGAAAGGAGTCAGTTTCACCCAAGGTGACTTCAAATCCACAACATTAACCCCTTTGATGAACTGCCACCTGTCCCCTGAATGGCCCGGGAGAGCTGGGATCAGCTGGGCTTGGAGGCTTGGGTCTGGGTCTCTGCTGCATCAGCACAGTGCTTACTGCTTCTCGCGGTGTATTTTTCTAGTCTCTGAAGTAGGGGTTCTAGTGTGCATTTTGTGGGCCTGTCTAAATGAGAAGGAGCAGTTTGCTGGGAGAATTGTCTACCCCAACTCCAGCGTCTTCTCATTTGCTGGCCTCTGTGATACCCGGGGCCATGGATTTGCTGCCCAATTGGGCACATGTCTCTGGTTCTGCCATGGGCACCCTGACATGTGATGAGGGAAAGGGGAGGGAGGCTTCATTAGAGAATAAAACACCCCTTCTCCATGTACATAGACCCCGTTCACAGGGGCCCGTTCTCATAACCATGTAATCAGAACATGGTATTCATAAAGAGCACCTCACCTCACAGTCTCAGGCCATCTACTCACAGCCAATATGGAGGGCAAGCTCGTCGGGCTGCAGGTGACCCTCTCGGAGGAAGGTCGGGGCTTTGGAAGACGATAATCAGGACAGCACACAGTTCAGACCTCCCTCGTGGACCTCCTAGACTCTGCCCCCTTAGACAAAGAAATTATCAAAATAGCAGCTGGTGATGACTGAAACAGAGGCAGAAACAAGATAAAACGAGCCTAGGTCCTAAGACAAAATTCCGCCCAGGGCAGCCTCTGCTCTTTCCTTCTAGTGCTTTCCCTAGGCACAAACACGCCACGAACAAAATCACAACCAGACAAAACCAGTGCGGGGTCCCGAAACTCGTTAAAGTTGACTTTTATCGTGAGGAGTAGCGGTACAAGCCTGCCATCCCAGCACCAGGAAGGTGGAGGCAGGAAGATCATTAGTTCAAGGGCAACCTGGGAAAGAGGCCGCGGGGCACTGGTGGTTAGTGTTCCCTCATGTGCTCTGCTGGCCTTCACAGGCACAGCATGAATTCACCCCTTCCCTCACGCTGGAGCTACGAGAGCCCTCGGGTTCCCATGTGGCCCCTGGGGCAGGAAGGCTCACCTCCAGAGCCAGGGCCTGTCTGTGCTCCTGCCCCTTGTCCAACACCTCCTTCCCCGCCAGCTTGATTCTCCTGTAGTTTAGACACTTTCCGGTGAGAGATACCCGCGTGTCACTGGTGTGATTTCACACGTGCTGAATTCCTCTTGGGCCCTCACAGCTGCCGGTGTATTCGTGGAGGGTCTCTGCGACCTCCCACTACTACTCTCCCACCAGAGGCCACATACTCTTGAACCCTTGCAAGACACCCTTAGAGCTGCCTCAACCAAGGTCACTATTCTCCTTCCCGACCTCAGGAGTCCCAGCCCTTCCCCTGGCCCCCAGGACCCCTGCTCTGCCGGGCACTGCAGCGCCATCCCAAGCTCCACGTTGTGTTTCCTCCTCTCCCTCCTCTTCCTCCTCTTCCTCTTTCTTTAGTGGAGCAACATCTCAGTGGGCTCCTGTGTGTGACACTCAAGAAATGTCCAGCTCTCCTCCTGGCCTACTTCCAGAAGCTCAAGGTAGCCATCCATCTGGGGATACTTCCTCCCGGGCTGAGTCAGTACCAGCCAGAGTGCCTGGCTCTCGGATCCTAGAGTTTAAAGAGATTGTTAAAGCCATAGTCTGGGGCAGAGACCCCAGTCGTGCCCCACTCCTTTCTGGAAGCTTCTGGCTCTCTATAGAGACTCACTCCACATGTTGGCCTTGAGTTTCTATGTCTGGGTCTTTCCCACCCTAGCCTCAGCCCTCCTGGGCAGGACCCACGTGCTTGAGGGAAGCAGTCTCCCAACAGCAACGCTGAAGGAGGCAGATGGGGAAGCAACCCAGCTTCCTCACTACCCAGGTGAAACATCATCCACTGTCTCCATAGGACCTGAACTCCAGTTGCCCACTGACGGGACACGGCACACTGGACTAGCAGGTCATCTACCCCACTCCTGCATTCAAATCCACGCCTCATCCCAGGGTCTGCTCTGGGAAACAAGACCACCATAGGCCTGGTGATAGGACCTCAGACAGGATTTCATGGGGTTCCTGAGGCTGGGGGAAGACTGAGTGGAGGAAAGTCCTCCCCAAGACGGGCCATGTCAGCTACGGTATGGTTTCAGATTGTGCATTTACATCTGCTTTGCATCTTCCTAAATATTCATAAGGGATGCTGGGCATCTCATCAGAAGCTGGCAGCCAGATGTGATTTAAAACACAAAGCCCCCTCCACACCCTGAAAATACTTGTTCTAGCAGCCAGTTAAGGCAGCGGGTACGGGTACAGATCACCTCAATCCAAGAAAGGAGGTCCTGGCTCCATCCGTGGCTTTCCACACACAGCCCCTTAACCCTGCTGCATTAGTCCAGGGCTCACTGGGTGGGAAATTCCAGCCCTCAGGGTGAGTAGAAATGATTAGAGAGAAGGGTCTTGGAGAGCCTCAGCCACGGTGGAAACTGGAGCGGAAGCACTCTCGAATACTCTGGAAACTTTTGCAGACCTCTCCTTGAGGGTGCATTCCTCCCCGCCTCTACAGGAGTTCAGCTTACACCCTGAAGCACGGGATCTGATTGTCATTATCCCAGGCTGGGGACCCCAGATGGCATGACTTCCCTAATCGTCTATCAGCTGGAAGTCCTGAGCCCCATCTCAGGGCCAGCTCTCCGCAAACACACAGAGGTTTGGCCTCCATGGTGGCCTCTGTGCACACGAGCTGAGGTCCCCCGGGCTCTCCAGAATGAAAACTACAACTGCCCACATTTACAAAGAAGCCAGCGTGCCAGGCGGTGTCTGCATGGTCCATTATCCTCACAGACAATTGATTCTTGGACCTGTGTTATTTTCCCGTGTTATCATCTCTGAAGTGAGAACGTGGCTTTTAATCAATGCCCATCCTCAATGGTAGTCAAATAATGGCGGTCTCGGAGTACATCTGAGAGTCTCAGTGCAGTTGAAATCCAGTCTTTGGATGTTAGAAACTGCAAGACAAGACCACACCTCCTTTATTGTGGGCCTCCTTCCTCACCTAGCCATGACACACTCGTCACTACATTTGCATCTGGTGATGAGAGCAGAGGACTTTTAAATGGACTTCAGTGGCCAGATGAAGGGCTTATCCAAGTCACCTAGGATGACAGGGCCCATCCACAGTTATCAAGAATGACTTCTGTGATCCTCAAAGACCTCCGACTGTGCACATATGTTCACACACAGGGCCATATGTTAATTAGCACATTTCACAGGGCGTAAAAGCCCAGACACTGGGCCAGTGAGATGAATTGAGTAAAAGCACTTGCCACCAAGTCCAATGACCTGAATTCGATCCCCAGAACCTCCAGAGTGAAAGGAGAGATTCCTTCTGACCTACACACACAAAAGCAAGCAAACAAACAAACAAATAGAATGTAATTTTTATGTTACAAGAAGACCAGAGCCAGGCAGTAGGGTATACGCCTTTAATCCCAGCACTTGGGAGGCAGAGGCAGGTGGATCTCTGTGAGTTTAAGGCAATCCTGATCTACATAGTGAGTCCCAAGACAGCTAGGGCTATACAAAGAAACCTTGTCTGGAAAATTTAAAAAAGCAGAGGCAGGAAGAGGAGGAGAAGGAAGAGGAGGAGGAGGAGGAGGAGGAGGAGGAGGAGGAGGAGGAGGAGGAAGAGAAGAAGAAGAAGAAGAAGAAGAAGAAGAAGAAGAAGAAGAAGAAGAAGAAGAAGGAGAGGAGAGGAGAGAACTCCTCTGGACCAGGCTAGACCAAGGCTCCTCATCAAACACCCAGGGCCCACCCCCACTCCAGGACCTGTGCAGGAACCTTGGCCTCACCCAGGATCTATCCCTGCCTCATCCCAAAACACATGCTCACCTCCCTAGTCTCTGCACACAGTCCATTCTCAGCTCCTCCCACCCAGGTGGAAAAACTCATTCACTCCCAAGACCTCAGGCCACTGGTACCTTCTATTCATCTGTCACTTGTCAAAGCCAGCGTGGGGGAGGCCACAGCAAACCAGGCAGGCAGAGCCCTGTCCTCATGGAGCTTGAGCTCTGGAGAGGAGCCATAAGACAAAGGCTTGATTAGGTACCTAGTGTCCCATTGGGAATAACTGTCTTGAGCAAACACTATCAGGAAGATGCTTGAGAAGAGGTCCTGGGTGTAAACACTTTAGAATTGCCAGAGGACATCCATGAGGAGGTGGCATCACAGACGTGAAGGAGATGAGGAGGGAAAACTTTGGGGCTATTTAAGAAAGGTCATTTCCAGGCCAAAGAAAAAGCAGGTGACCCACCAGACGGTGCCCCATCAGCTCACTAAGCAGTAGAGAGGGGAGGCCAGTGAGGCTAGGAGAGACACAGGAAAGAGGATGTGATCAAAAGATACAGGGACTCGATCCTTAGATCCTTGTGAGCCACTAAGGCTCTCTGGCTCATTCTCTGAGAGGATGACAAAATGGTGGAGGTGCTCAGAGCAGAGAAGCAATGTCCCCAAAGTGAAGTGGGGACAACGCTGGCTGGAAAGATGTCCAGAGGCCACTAGTCCAGTCATGGAAACGCCCCATTCCTCAGCAAGGGCTGTCTTTCACTTCTCTGTATGAGCCAGTCATCTAGAATGAATGGATACATAGATAGATGTCGGGGAGCACAGGAGTTACCACTACCCCTTTGGTGCATCCTGTGTCTAGAAGGGAGACCGCTGAGCCCTTGAACTTCCTTTTCCGGGGGTTTAGCGCTAAAACTCAGGAACAGAACCTCTCCTTCCCTGACTAGCTCCAGGTCTGGAGGCTCCTCTGGGAGCCTAGCTGAAGTGAAAGGGAACTATTTTGGTCCTCACCTCCTTGACAGTGGCTTCAAGGGAACTGCGGCTTCGGGAAGATTCCTTTGCCAGTGAAACGGCACATTTTAATTTTAGGTTAAGTGTTCTAAGCCACAATTTTCTCAGCAACAATTAGGTGCCAGACATGTCTTTAAAAATATCCAACTCCAGGAGATGGAGGTGGAGCCCTAGCTGAGGGGGTGGGCCGCCCCCTTTCTGAGCAGGGCAGAGTCCTGCCCACACTCGAGAGGACCGCAGGCCAGCCCGTACTCACATGTGTTTCTGGTGTGGACACACATGCTTTCAGCCTCTACAGTCTGTACTGTGGCCCTGTGGGTGGATGGAGGCCCTGAGCAGGGCAGATGTCGGGGTGTGATTTAAAAGCACACTAGTTGCTAGGACTGCAGACAGGACAGTACACACAGGGCCTGAGAAACACAGGCATGTCTTTTCCTCTCAGCTCTGGAGCCCAGAGTCTCAACTCACTGGAAGAAACTAAGGGGCTGAAGAAGGCCAGGTGGAATATGCCTGTAATCCTAGCACTCAAGAGGTAGAGGCAGGGGGATCAGGGCCTAGAGTTCATGAGATTCTTGAGAGAGAGAGAGAGAGAGAGAGAGAGAGAGAGAGAGAGAGAGAGAGAGACTATCAAGGGACCAGCAGTGGTCTGTAGGAAAACAAAGGCCTCAGACCTTCATGGCTTCAAACATTTTCTCAGCCTTTGGTTCGCTTTGGACTGGAGACCCATGCTCTGGTTTCTGTCTCTCCTAGCCTGCTCTGTGTAGGTCTCCCATCGCTCCTTCTCAGATGATGTCATTGAAAAGTCTTCAACTGAATTCCATCTGTAAAGAGCACATCTCAACCTAAGTCCCTCTCCCATGTGGCAGGGGCTAGCATGAAGACCTGTCTCTTGAAATCCCCTAGAACACCATCAAGTGCCGGCTGTGGTCAACAGTAGGTCCCCAGCAACACCTCTCAGCCCTGCACAGCCTTCACAGAGCTGCTTTCCACTACAACCGGCCGCTTTCCTGTCTCACCCACCCAAGGTCTTGCTAGTCCAGCGTCCCAGAGCGCCATGATGTCACCCGGACACTAGGAGGTCAGCTCTACCAGGTAGCCACCCTCAGGGCCTGGGAGAAGGGGACCCCAGTGACACCAACTCTGAATCTGCTGCCATCGCCTCCTCCACCTGCTCCCTCAGCCCCAGTAACCAGTCAACCACCAGCCGTCACCAGTATGATTCCAAGATCCCTCAGGACCTCCTCCAGCCCTGCTGTTCTCTCCTTCCTTCAGTCCTAATATGTCCTCATTACCTCCTTCCTCCCTTCCTCCATGTTATCCTCTGCACCCTAGATGCAAGTCCTCTCCCCTGACCATGGCCGCTATCTTTGAGAGTAGCATCATCACAAGAGCTTTGAGATACACTTAGTGCCACCTCCTCCTGGAAGCCCTCCTCATTCTTCCCCACTCCACCCCCAGGCTGGGTTGGTGCCACCTTTATGTTCCCTCTAAGCTTCCTCACTCACAGGAGCACCCTGGTTCATCAAATCATTGCCATTTCTGACCAAGATGATACCTAGCCCTGGCCTGCCTTCACTGATGGGTCACTGACAAGTCCACACACAGAAGATGTCTGTCTGTCTCCTTCCTGTCCAGATACTAGGCCTCAGCCAACTCGCCTGTTACCCACAATTAAGTTCAGGTCATCAAAGATAAGGATGAATTCCAGCCCACTGTGGGCAGCACCATTCCCTAGGCACAGGGTCTTGAACTGTTTAATAGTGGAGAAGTCAAGCTGACAGGGAGCAAGTGAGCATCTGTACATTTGCTGCTCTCTGCTCTGTGCTATGTGTGTGATGTGACTGGCTGTTTGAAGTTTCTGCCTTGACCTCCCACAATGATGGTCTATAATCTGGAATTGCAAGCTGAAATACATTCCGTTTTTCCACTATATAGAAAAGAAGAAAAGGTAAAGATGAGTGGATGTCATTGCCATAAGAATGAATAACAAAAAAAAATATGTATACACAGATTTTTTTATTAGCCATAGCAAAGTAAGACACTATGTGTCTTACTATTTGCACTATTTGCAGGGAAATGTATTATTCCATTTGGTGGAATGAGAGATTACCATGATAAGTGAAATAAGCCAGACTCAGACAGAAAGCATTACAAGTTTTCTCTCACATGGAGAGCCTAGGTACTATATACACGGGTGTGTGCACATGTACACAAAGCATGGGAGGAGACTGGTAGGAGGGGGGTTAGGAGAGGGCGATGAGGCGACTGTGGTCAAATTGCAGCATGTATTTGAGCAGATTGTCATGAGGGAACCTGTCTCTTTGTGAATGAATACACCTAACAAAGAAATTTATGCTTTTGAAAGGAAGAAAAGCCCTTTAAACCATGAGCCAGGATCCACAGAGGGGCTTGACAAGGTCTTAAATCTGCATTATTTTCTCCTCTTTTCTTCCCCCACAGAAGGAACACCAACCCTGGTCCTCAGGGCTCTAGGCTGCACTTGAGAGAGAGGCAATAGGGAGGCTCCTTGTAGGGGCTCCGGAGGTACCAGCTTTGTGAGTCTCCTGTCTATCTCCTGTAGGTAGGTGGGAGGGGCAGACTCCAGCTGGAGCTGGCCCTCAGAACTGGAGGAGGTTCTCTCATGAGGCTTCTCCAAAGACCCAAGCAGGTGCTTTATACAAAGAAACTGAAAACAAGCATCCATGAATTTAACATCGTGCTTCTAGGAATAAAGGTGTGGGGGGGGGGGATGACGAAGGAGCCAGCAACCCAATAATAGCAATGGCTTTTGAAGGCGTCAGGAAAGGAAAGCCCTCCCTGCTTCTCACAGGCCCCACCTTGTCTCCAGATCAACATTTCCCAGCTGAAGTGAGGCACATTCTCACAGCTTCTGTAAATATTTGTTGAGAGACCATCATCTCTTCTGTGGGACAGCAGAGCCCATCGGGCCCTAGGGTGACCCTGAACAGGTTCTTGCCATACCACTACAAGCCTGCCTGCTGGGCCTCCCTCCCTCAGATCTCTGAAACACCCTTCATTCAGCTGGCCATAGTGCACAGTTGAGGTCACGGACTCATCGCCCATGGCCAGGCTGAGAGTGAAGGACACGGACAGCCTGGGAAGCTGGGACTGTCCCTTTCTTGCTCTGTAGCAAGGGATGCCTGCCTGCAGTGTTAGGTAAAACTTGAAAGACCCAAACATGGCATCTCCTTGGAGGAGCCTGCTGGTTCCATCTCTGAACCCTACAGCTTCCCTGGTTTCCTTCAATCTTGGTCTGTGACTCATGTAGTAATGTTTATCTATTTGTCTGCTCCCATCTGCCTGGGAGCTTCTGAGGGACAGGAACATGGTGACCTGAGGACCATGCTAGGCCTGGCATATACTAGTTCCTCAGGATGTGTGAAGAGAATTAGTGAGTAAATGAATCAGTGAATGAGTGAGTGATTGAATAGGTGTAAGAGGCACTTCACCTGCTGGCTGACACCATGGTCAACAGCAGGAAGAACACAGGCCTGGGTGGCCTTGATAGGCTCCATGACAAGCCTAGCATCAACATCTAGCAAGGACTTGAGCACAGGTCCTCATCTCAATGACTCCCAGTGTCCACTGTGGAGTTTCATCAGCCCCTCAACTCCAGCACAAAAGGAGCCTGTGACCCTCACAGGAGCTGTGAGCAGCATGGCAGAGCCTATGGGTTTGGGGGAAAGCAGGGGTCAGAAGAGGCTCCCCAGCCAAAGACAGGACCTTGAGCCAAGAAGGCAACAGTAAACTCAGAACTTGGAAGATTGTTAGCTCCATGCCGATGTCACACACAGGCTCTGACCAGACAAGACATAGCTTCTTCAGAGACAAGCAATCCCCACACTGACAGCATCCTGGCTTCATACCAGGGTCCAGCACCAGCAACCCCAGAATGCTCCCAGGTGAGGCCATGGGAATAGGCAGGGAAATGCCTTCCCCAACCCCTACCCCCAGTCATGATCCATCCTTTCTCTAGTACACCGCCCTGTGGGACTCCCAGACATCACTACTGATCTCTAAAACAGTAAGAGGGTCCTTATGCAGGCCTCCTCTCTCTTTCTTCTTCTTTTTATTTATTATTATTATTATTATTATTATTATTATTATTATTATTATTGTTCACTCCCTCTTTCTCAAACTGAGTTATTTTGCCCAATTTCCAAAAAAAAAGAAACCACTGCTTGGTGAATGCCCCATGTCTCCCCCAAATCTATTTTGTATACACATAAAACGTATTTATCAATGTTGTTCTTTTTTGGGGAATGAAATGCAAATTGCATTTCATACATAATGCAATCCCTCAAATCCACACAAATAAGATGGGAGCATCTTCAGTCTGCGCTCACAGACAGCTTTAAAAAGCCAGAAGTCAAGGCTGGATGCCCAAAAACCCTGCAAGGACCTTGGGACCTTTGCTGGGCCTTCTGGCACCTTCTCTGCCTCCAGGGAATGCACCAAGGCCAAGGCCAGTTCAAGGGTGTCTTCCTTCCTTTATTACTGCTCAGCCCCGGATCCACGGCAGTGTTCTGTGGAGCCTTGCTCCTCAGCCGCTGTAATCGAATAAGCAATTGCCTCTTCTTTAATAACTGAGTTTATTAAATGCAGAATATATACAGCTGATCACTCAAGAAACTAATTTGCAAGTCAGAGTTTTTGAGGGATTGTTTAAGAAGGATCCATATGTTTCATAAACCCGGGGTGAGGTGGGGTGCAAGGAGAGGAAATAAATTTCCATGGCGTGATTTGCACTGCATGAGTGCAACCCCAGGGTCCCAGCCATGCGGGCCATCCCTGGCAAAAACAAACATGTCCTCGAGAAGCCACACAGTCTGTCTGGCCCAGTATCTAAATATGACACACTTATGACCTTCATGGCGCCCCATGGGGGCTGCCTGGGAGACCCATGTCCTCCTAAGGCTCACCACAAAGGCGTCAGCAGCTCTCCTGGGCCCTGAAGTTTGGATGAAAGGCATTGCCTGTGAAAACCAGCATTCAAGAACAGAGTAGACACCTGCTAGCTACAGAAGACTGGAAGGGACAGAACACAGAGGCTCCACCCAGCCCAGCCCACCACAACACCTGGCACTGGTAGAGGGATCCAGGCAAGCAGAGTAAGACAGTGTACCATATGCAATGATAGACAGAAGATCCAGGGAGCCTGTGATCAAGTGATTTGGGAAGTGATGTGTTGATGTTATCGAATCTGCTCAATTGCAGGACTCACCAGAGCTTTTGAAGGCTGCTAGGCAAACTGAGACGCTCCCTAGCCCTGCTCACCTCTCCCCCAATCCTTCAGGAGAGTGCAGATCTGCTTCCAGAGAGGCCCACCCAGGGCAGGCTTCTGGGAGGCTGGAAGGCTGATCTCTCTAGCCTACAGGGAACAGAAACAAAGCCCGACCGCTGAGCTCTAAGGCTTGACAGGATCTGAAAAATTAACTCTCGACTTGGATCCCTGAAAATGAACATCTGCACAGACCACCTACTGGGGTTGAATCCAGTCAGGGAGCCCATGTCCCCCACAGCAGTTGGCATGCCCAGAGTCTCCTTGAACTAGCAAAAGGCACCCAGAAAAGGTGCACAGGACCCACTGAGCCACCCCAACACTATGAAGGGGCCACCTCCACACCCGCCTGGGGTCATATTGTATGGGGCAATAAGCTTAGGCTGAGCATCAGGGAGCCTTCGTCAGGGATAAGTGAGGGAGAATGAGAGAGAGAAAGAGCTGTAGAGCTCAGAAGCAACACCACTCAAACCTGGGGGCACCAGGAAGCTACACCCAGATAAGGCAGGCCTGGGAGGTCTTGGCTACCAGATGCTTACAGCCCCATTAGGAGCACATGACAGGAGAGTGTTAGTCTTGAGGAAGTCCTCCAGGCTGTCCTCCTTGAGGTGTTGGCCAGACAAGTGACTTCCGCTGCTACCTAGGCCATGTGGACTCTGAGGCTGGATGTTTCTGTCCCCCCAGTCAAGGACCCTCAGACCTTGGTGGGTTTAGCTTCTCAGTGTAAATCAGGTGGCAGTACACCTTCCTGATTAATTTAGAGTCCCATGTTGGCTCACTACCCGCAGAAGGCTCCACAGGCATCCGGGATAGTATTCATCAAAGCTCCCACCTACCTACTCATTCATCCATTCCCCTATCCACTCATCTGTGCGCCCTTCACACACATGCTCAAATCTACTGTTTGGAAACAGTAGACGGGAAACTGAGGATGGTGTGAGCCACAGCTTCTTCCCTTCACATCCTCTTCTGAGCTCCTATGGTCACCAGCTCATCACTGAGGTACAAATCACTAACATGTTGAGTGGCAGCCCAAGCCTTGTGTCCATAGTGCCACTGATACCCACATCCTACATGATGCTGAGGAACGGCTGGGGCTGGCACCCTCACTCGGCCAGTGAACACCCAAAGCCCATGTGGAGCACGGGCCACAAGTTGCCAGTGGTGATCAGAAAGATAAGGACGACCCCATCACATGAGCCACATCTAGAGCAGTGCCAGGATGGGGATCCATGTGCCAGGCTGCTCCAAAGGAGCCCATGTCAACTCAACTCCCGTGCTGTGGTTACTTATGCCAAGGCCTTGGCGGGTCTCAGGAAAGGTGCTGGCCACACTGGTAGCTACTATGACCTCCAGAAGCAATTGCCTGGGCTCAAAGCTCAGCTCAGCCACTGCCAGTTGGGTGACCCATGGAAAGCTGCTTGACCTTTCTGTGCCTCAGTTTACTGTGCTCAGTAAGTCAGTCCTTGCCTCTTTCCTTGAGCCTCTTATGAATACAAGCAAGAAAGAAGTCTCTAGAAAATAATTAGTTTAAATATTAAAAAGAAGTCTCTAGAAGGGGTTGGCAGCTGGCACTAGGTCAGTACTTGAGTAGAATTCACCCAGAAAGCACTCAGAGTTGGCCTTAGCACCCCTCCAGAATTGCTTTTCAAGGTCACCACGCTGACCTTGGGACCCAGCTATGGTCCAGGTCCCAGCAACACGCGCAGTTTCAACCCATGAGACACAGGAGCACCCCAAGCTATGACACCAAAAGCTGTCTTGCCTGGGACCTGACCTAGGCAGAGAGGGTCCTGGATGTGTCTAGGGAAGAAAAGAGGCCAGAGAGGGTATAAAAGTCCTTCGGCAGGGAGTCTATGATGCCCCTCTTTGTCAGGCTAGAACATAGAGAGAGACACTGTCAGTTCCCCTCAACAACAAACACAATACTCACCGTCACATCAGGACCTGCTACTGAGGATGCCTTTGTTGACAGGAAGTTGGAGCACAGCCCACACTTAAGGGACAGAAGTTTCCCTTCCCTGAGGACAGAGCTCCACATAGGGTATAGGGGCTTTTCCTGTGTCCCTTTCTAAAAGGTTTAAGTTCAAATCTCCCAGGATGACCAGGTCCCATGAGCTCCTACCTACTGTATGCTAATAAAGGATGGGTCACCCACCATGGCCTCTGATGACAGGTGTAGTTCTGCCAGAGCAGGTCAGCCTAGGGGAAGCTAGGGCTTCAACAGAAGAATCACTTGAACCCCAAGAGGAAGATCCCAACCTCTACCTGGCATCCCACATCGCCCCATAATGGCCAGCCTCAACCTCTTATTCTTCCCACAAATGGACCCTGAATGCCCCATTATGCTGTTTGCCCTGGGGCCTCCACTCGGTACCCTTCCCAGACCCCCCTGCACCTCCATTCCCTTTGAGGCAAGATGCACAGTAAGGGAGCCTCTCACCCCCACATCTCCAGGGGCTGACTCTTCCTGGCCCTCCCTGTCTATGAGTATTCCCACTATGTCTGAAGCAGAAGTTTGGGGTACTCATGCCTATTCTGCTCCACCCCTGATTCCAAGCTACAGGGCAAACTCCATACCCAGCTCAGCTTGAACCTCTTGCCTTAGAGAAGCAATATGAAGAACGACAGAACAGTGAGGGAAGGGTAAATACGTCCCATGTCCTACCGCTCCAGCCCGGGGCTCAAGCTGAATGAACACAGATGTGATGTCCTAAGCTCTGTTTGGGGTATTGTTAGCTTGAATGTGTTGTCAATGCCCACACTCAAACAGCCCCCTAGAATGCTTTCCGGCATCTCCCACGAATTCAAAAACAGAAGAACCCTACCTCAGGTCCATGGTCCCCTGGAGTAGCCCTGCCTAGAGCCTAAGGCCAGCGCTTCACCCTCCAGGTTTGCACAAATCACATACCACCCAAGAGGAACACAGCCTCCGCCTCTGTCATCCTGGGGCTGGTCCTCAGGACACGTCCACACCTCTGCCATTCCCCACTACACCTGTGACCTGCCTGGAACCTAAATGAGCAAGTCTGCATGGCTCTGTTTCCCATGGCTCCCGGCTCAGCCTCTGGAGGTCCTCACTACCGTCCCCCTGGACAGAAGCCCTGTGCCTATCCCCTCAATGCTGGGGTGAAGAGTGGCCAGGGCTGCGGGAGGCAGGGCTGCAGGAGGCAGGGCTGCAGGAGGCAGGGCTGCAGGAGGCAGGGCTGCTGCACCACAGGCTCAGGATGGAACACTGGCAGGGAGCACAGAATGGCCCATTCTTGGGGATGGCTGGCCTGACTTTGGTGCTTGGGAAGGTCACGTGTCGTGGGCTACACCACTCATATTCTGTACAACCAGATAGCGTACATCTCATTGGTCCTCCAGAGGCCTGGGAAAGCTGCCTAGAGTGGGGGACTCCAGGCTGAGGCTGCTAGGGTCTGTGTCCAGAATGCTGACAAAGACAGGACTCATCACCAGTGATGCTGAAACCCAGGGCTACCAGGGGATTTTCATACACCTGTTTCAAAATCTTCTGGCAGGGCGCCGCCCGTGAGCCATGGGACAGCTGTGAACTTTTGTTTCTAATTTATAGAAACCTCTTCTATCCAGGGCACAGGTGAGGGAAGACCTGGCATGCCTGGCATGACCTAGCTTGGACCTAGAATGACACCAGCCACACCCATCTCCCCTCAGGTATCCCAGAAGACAAATGGCTGTCACTTAGGATGTCATGGACACAAGGGAACTGGCTAGGATATTGTCATTTGGGAAAATACTTAGTGTCAAAAGTAAAATCGTTCCAGTCCTTTCTTCTCCTTATAAAAATATATATTCCACGGAAAATTTCATCCACACAGATATTCACAGCCAGGGCTGGGGATATGGCCCAGCAGGTAAAGTACTTGTCACACAAGAATGGAGACCTGAGTTTGAACCCCCAGCACCTGGGTAAAAAGACAGGCATGATGATGTATGCTTATAATTCCAGTGCACACAGATGGGTCCCTGGGCTCACTCACTGGCCGCCCAGCCTAATGGAAGAGCTTCAGGCCAGGGAGAGGCCCTGTCTCAAACAAGAGTTGAGACTGACTTCCGGCCTCCACAGGCACATGTCTACATGCGCACACATGTCTACAGAGAGCAGGGGGTGAGAAGCACTGGCATGGCCCCCTGGCTCACACAGATCGCTCTGAGCATACACCCCTGCAGGCCCTGTGCCCCTGCCCTGCTCCATCCAAGCCTGTCACCCCACCTCTGTCTCCATGACTACCTATTTTCTATCCACACAGCTCCTCTCCAGAGTTTCATGCTCAAGGCCTTTGTTCCCTCAGCCAGGAAGACTGCAGCCATGCCCACTCAGGACCTCTGCCTCAGCTCCCTTACCTCCACAGGGCCAGGCCTCCTAGGATGGGGTCTTGTCTCAGAAGGTGTCTCAGGGTGGGGAGGACAGGCTTCCTGCAGAGGGTAGTCCTGCACGAAAGAAGATGGTACCCCAAAACCTTGTTAGCCCCCTCCACCTTGCAGGCAAAATGACTAGTATGTTCTACCTAGCAAGGGCCAGGCTGTCGACATACTGGATAGCACTGTTGGTGCTGCGAGTCTTCTGCCACAGAGTGTGGTTGCCCAAGTTCATCCTTCAGCCACAATCAGACTTTGTCCAAAAGGCAATGCACTGGCTGATTAACGTGCCTTCTGCAACACTGCTCTGGGGTGGCCATGGAACCACTTACAGCCAATGAGACGTAAGCAAAGGCCCCTGGGTAGGAAAGTTGTTTCAAAGGCCTAAGCTTTCTGGAAGATTTTTCTCCCTCTGTGTTCTCCCCTATTTGGGGGTTGGAATGTGGGCAGGATGCCAGGAGGTGTGGCAGCCATCTTGTAAACATGAGAATGTGAGCCACATGTTGGGAGAAGCATCGCAGGAAGGCAGGAGGTGTGAGGGACAGAGGCCGCCATGTTGGCACAAGTGAACTGATTCCAGATAACTTTCAGTTCAAGGTATTAAATACACCACCCCTTATGCTCTCGCCCTGTTCACCACCGGAGGTTGGTTATTACCCATGCAAGGGGCTGAACTGAATCCAGCCAAGTAGACAAGAGGCAGCTGGAAACCAACAGGACCACAGGACCAAGGGACACACATTGACATGGAAGCAAGGGAGACTGACAGGGTCACTCACTACATCCCAGCACTGTTCTGGATCGTCCCTTCCAGGGTTACCAGCTGCCCACTAGGGCATCAGCAGGCAGCCAGGTGAGCAGAGGGTCTCCCTCCCGGAACCACTATCAGTCCTGGTCCTCAGCCCGAACTCTCTTCCTGAGGACACTGGTACCACGTTTAGCTCACAAGAAGCCTCTACACTCCATGAAGCAGGACCCCTAACAGCAGCATGAAGCAACACGTGTGTGTGTGTGTGTGTGTGTGTGTGTGTGTGTGAGAGAGAGAGAGAGAGAGAGAGAGAGAGAGAGAGAGAGAGAGAGAGAGAGAGAGAGACTTTAAATTTTTGTCTGTTTAATTCCCAATAAGATGACATGAGGACTCCTTACTACCCTCAGAACAAAAGCCCTTCCCATAACACAGCCCAAAGATTGTGCAAACAAAAGAGACAAAGCTCTAGAGATGTCACTGGGCCCCTGGATCAAGCTACACCTGAAGCCACACATCCACCCCTGGAAACTCTAGCATACTCTTGTTCTAACGCTAGTGTGAGCCTCAGTGGAAATCTATCACATTAACGGACCCATTATTTTCTCTTTTTTTTTTCTTAAAGCTTTCAATTCAGTAGTTGTTTACATTTTTTTAGAAGAGATGATTATTTCAAGTAACAAATGCCCGTAGTTATAGAAAGCAATTGAATATATAATGATATTCATTATGCGTCTCCGTTCACAGAAAGGTTTATCTCTCAAATTCTAATTCTTCAGGAACTTGCCCTGTGTGTTTAGGGAATATATTTCCAATATTGTGTTTGTTAATCTGCCACGTGCATGGGTAAGAGTTTGGCTCCCATGTGACCCCCAGATATACATTAACTCTTCCCACCAGTGGCCACCTTTCCTCTTGCTGATTTTGTTACCTCTTAATCCTGGTTCCCTTGAGAAGATGGACAAGCTGTGCCTAAGGTGTTCGTAGCCATTGCTTTGTGAGGTTTGATCATGTTTGCATTCCCACCTGGCTTCTGCTCACAGATTGATTCTGAACATGGGCGATCACTAATTCACCAGAATCATGAAGTAGCCTGTGGTTCATTCGCCAGCCTCCCAGGGCTGACCCTTCAGAGGCGAAATCCCTTATTTGTGTGTACGAGCGTGCAGACAATTACAAAACTGGACTGGCGTGACGTTCCCCTTTGGAGTTCCTGTTTATTTTTTCCTACATTGTCCTATGGCAGGTTTTTCTACTCTTCCCCTTCTTTTGTCTCTTGTCGGGACCCCCTTTCCTACTGATTATTGTCAAAATGATATTCCCACCTAAGCCTTGTGAGTTCTTACGTGGTGTGAGCATCGCTGGATTGGCCATTTGGCTATTTACCACGCATTAGATTGAAAACCATTCTTCCTAAGAGCTTTACCCCTCTCTCTTCCAGCACCCAGGCTACCAACAAGAAGATTTCTGGTTTACTTTCTTCTGATCTTTCACTTTTCATCATCTTTTTATTCCTAGTTTTCTAGAATTTTATCTCATTTTGCAAATGAAGAAACTGGCGTCCAATGAGTTCTGTCTTTTGCCAACCACTTAGCCTTCAGCTGGAGACAAGAGCTTTGTGTTTGCTCCCATCCCAGTACTCTCTGGCCTTCCCACAGGCCAAGGTAATCTGGTGTCCTAGTGTTTGTCTGTCCTGGACAGTAGCCTGGGACAGCAAAGCAGAGGGAACCCGCTGGTCCCGCACTGCCTATGGCTCCAGCCTCAGTACCTGGCACCCTCACCATGAGCATCCTGGTACCCACTAAGCCCATCCTTTCTTCTACTGATACAAACATGTACCACATCTGCCCAGAAGACCTGCAGACTATCAGGGGACATCAGGACGATGCCATTCCACAGGTTTCAATACACATGTCTGGGACATAAATCCTGGGAGGTCTCTATGGAAACAGGCAAATGTACATGCTGTTTTTATTAAGACTCTCAATGCACTGGCTGGAATGAGCTGGCTCACCAGGAGAGCTAAGAGTTTCCATTGTGAATGACCAAGAATCCATGTGGCTTTGGATCAAGAATACCACAGCCTACTGACCAAAGTGATACAGAGACATGAAGCCCAGGTGACCAGATGCTTGCAGCTCCTTTCTTGTAGAAGACACATTCCATCTCCCCTGCTGAGAACAAGGCCTGTGCATCCTTGCGGGCGGTGGTGGCTCACTCCTTTAATCCCAGCACTCAGGAGGCAGAGGCAGGCGGATCTTTGTGAGTTTGAGGCCAGCCTGATCTACAAAGCGAGTTCCAGGAAAGGCTCAAAGCTACACAAAAAAACCCTGCCTCGCAAAACAAACAAAAAAAAAAAAAAAAAAATTTGCTCCCACTAGAGAGGAGAAAGCAAGGTGTCAGCAACTTTTGTGTGTGGGACACACCATCTCTACTGCCATGGGGGAAACAGAGCTCTCGGTTTGAGTCTGGCCTCATCACACACTCCTCTGCTCCTGTGTTTCCTCAACTGTAAAGTGGGATTACAATAAGACCCATCTCCCAGCATATGCGCGAGGCTCCAAGGTGATGACATGGCCAACTCACAGCGGTGCCTGGCCCCATGAGCTGTCGCACCAGGCAGCTGTGGCAGGTGAGAAGGCTGCGTCCCCTCCCTTGAGTCCAGGCAGCTCTGTGACCTGCCAGAGGGCACAGCAGCATGCCAGCTGCTGCTTCCTGTGGGCCACCGTGATGGGAGAGGGGCTGAGCCCCAAGGAAAGGCTGTATAGAGAGGGTGGATCTGGCAACCCTAAGTTATTCAAGCCTTTAGAGGACTCAGACCTAGCCAGTGACCCCAACTAAGCAAAACGCCATGAAGACAGGATAGGCAACCCACAGCTTCATGAGCCATAATAGCAAATAGCACTTTACGTCATTGAGAATTGGGAATGTTTGTTACTGTGGTGTTACCCAAATGTTCTGACTGATGCACACTACACTCTCCCACACACTGTGGCCCAAAGGGTGCAATACACATACATGAAGGGCCCTTGATGCTTCTGGAGACAACCAAGGGCCATCCATGATGTCATGACTACTCCAGCCTCAAGTATCACCTCCCAGCACTCTATCTCTGAGCTGCCTAAGCTAAGCCTGGCCTAACCGAAGCTGCCTCACTCACGAGGCCGTGAGGAGGAAGAGCTGCCTCTCAAGGTTGCATGGTGTCTGACCAGAGCACAATTTGTAATATTACAATATCACAAATCACGCATAAATGTGTGCCTGGAGGAAGAAAATTACAAATGAGAAATGAGAGAAGAGAGAGGTACCAGCCAGAGGTTAGCCTAGGTCACATGGTCAGACAGCAACCACTTTTCACACGCCCAACTCTTTTAGACATGGTCTCCAATACTTGTGAGGAGCCATCAGAGATAGGCCACCTCCCCTTTCTACAGATGAAGAATTAGAGGCCCAGAGAAGTTAAAACCTGCACAGGGCAAATGGATGGAACTAGAAAATATCATCCTGAATGAGGCAACCCAGACTCAGGACAAACACGGCATGTACTCACTCATAAGTGGATACTAGATGTAAAGCAAAGGATAACCAGACTACAACCCATAGCTCCAGTGAAGCTAGATAACAAGGAGAACCCTAAGAGGGACAAATGACTCACCCTGGGAAGGGGAAATGAATGAGATCTCCATGGGTAAACTGGGGATGGGGGATGAGAACATAAGGGAATGGGATGGTCGAGCTGGAACAGGGATGGAGTAGGAGAGCAATGGAAGAGATGTCTTGACAGAGGGAGACTTCATGGGGATAGGGAGAAACTGGGTGCTAGGGAAGTTCCCAGGAATCCACAAGGATGACCCCAGCTAAGACTCCCAGTAAGAGTGGAGAGGGTGCCTGAACTGGCTTACCCCAGTAATCAGATCAGTGAATACCCCAACTGTCATCATAGAGCCTTTCTCCAGTAACTGATGGAAGCAGATGCGGAGATCCACAGCCAACACCAGGCTCCAGGAGTTCAGTCGAAGAGAGAGAAGAGGGATTCTATGAGCAAGTGCATCAAGATCATTGTGGGGAAACCTACAGAGACAACTGAACCAAACTAGTGGGAACTCATGAACTTTAGACCAACAGCTATGGAGCCTCCACGGGACTGGACTAGGCCCTCTGCATAATCGAGACAGTTGTATAGTTTGATCTACTTAAGGAGCCCCCTGGCAGTAGGATCAGGATACATTCCTGGTGCATGAGCTGGCTTTTTGGAGCCCACTACCTATGGGGGGATACCTCACACAGCCTTGATGCAGGGAGAAGGAACTTGGACCTGCCTCAACTGAATGTACCAGGCTCTGCTGACTCCCCATGGGAGCCCTTACCTTCTTGTAGGAGGGAATGGGGGGGGAGGTTTGGCGGGGAGGTTGGAGGCACAGGAGGAGGGAAGAGGGGTGTCTGTGATTGGTATGTAAAATGAATAAAAATTTTCTTAATTAAAAAAAAGTAAAAGAACCCTTCACAGACAGGATGCACAGCTGGTGTCGCTCTTATGGAATCCACATCTCCCTACTGTCTCATTTACCCTGGACATCACCAGAAGGGGGACCTAGCCTGTCCCTTCAACTCACAGATAAAGAGCACTCTCCAGCTGGCCAGGGTCCACCCGAAACCATCTCCTTATCTAGCTCCTCCAAGAACTCGAACAATCATACAACTGTCCAGTTTATAGATGATAGCTGGGTTGGAGAAGCTCCTTGGCTGGGGGCCACAGTGGGCTGCTCAGCTGTCCCTGTGCAAACCTTGAGAACATTTCCTGGTGCCTAGGCCTCCGTGGCTGTCCTTGTCTCTGGCATCCTTCCCAGGGAACACTTTCTCGGGAAGAGCTAGCTTTCCAGGTGGGCTCCTGGTGGTCGGCAGACTCCCAACCTCCTTTGGTAATAGAGTCATCAACAGTGGTTGTGTGGCCTCAGTTTCAGGAAGTCCTACCCCTGCTGTGGGATGATCTGTATGTTAAATGTGTTGCTCTGGTTGGTTAATAAATAAAACACTGATTGGCCAGTAGCCAGGCAGGAAGTATAGGCAGGGACAAGGAGAGAAGAGAATTCTGGGAACAGGAAGGCTGAGTCAGGAGGAAGCGAGATGTAAAATTACTGGTAAGCCACAAGCCACGTGGCAAGGTATAGATTTATAGAAATGGGTTAATTTAAGATGTAAGAACTAGATAGCTAGAAGCCTGAGCCATTAGGCCAAACAGTTTAAGTAATGTAAGTCTCTGTGTGTTTACTCAGTTGAGTCTGAGCAGCTGCGGGACTGGCAGGTGAGAGAGACTTGTCCTGACCGTGGACCAGGCAGGACTGGAGAAAACTTCAGCTACACACCCCACCAACATCTAGTGCTCCCACAATGGTCCTCCAGGGTCAAAGTCCATGGCCTGGCCTGACTCTTCCAGAGTAGCGAAGCCAGATTGCCCCTGGCCTCCAGACCGTGCTCCCTTCCCAGCCTCAGTCACACTTACAACAAAATGGGGCACTAAGCCACCTGCCAGCTCTCCTAACACCATGCCATCACAAATGTACCAAGAAAAAAACACACATAGGAAGGGACTACTGAAGGCTCACGAGTCTGTGTCTTAGCTTTGTTTCACAGGCCATGCACAGTCCCCAAACTCACAGAGCAAGTATGGAAGAAGTGGGTTTTGCAACATTCGAAAGGAATGTTTGGGGGCAAATATGACTTTGTTCATTCTGAGAATCTGCTCAAGTGTTGCGCTGCAGACCTGTGATGATTTCATTCCCCAGGAACATTAGAGTCTCTGGTAAGTATATTCGAACTGAGGGTGGTGTTCACTCGGTAATCCTTAGCAGCCACAACAGGCTCTACCAGACACAGTCCAAACAGGGAGGCCATGCCCTCCATTCTGTCGCACCATGGCCTCTGCTCACTCCTGCTATAGTATGAATGAATGGTACTAGTGACGACAGGGGCCTAGAGAACAACTAGGGTCCCCCCGACACCTCATCAGGGTCATACCTGTACTCCCACAGCCTGACATCTGCCTAGCTCTGCAGATGGCTCTGCCCTAGGTAGGTCTGCTGATCCCCCTGAGCATTCATTTGGTGCAGGGCAAGTGCCAGGTGCCGGGGCAGGAGACATCTCTACTGAGGCAGAGCCTGGAGGGAAGGAGTATGGCTGTAGGGTGGGCAGCACCCGGGGGAGGGAAGAGTTCTGACCCTCAACACAGCATCCTCTGGGCCCTCTCAGTGCTTGGTACCCCAGCATCAGGGGACACACAGAGGAGCCTGCCCATTAAGTTCAGGGAAGGCACTTTCGAGGGTATCAGAGTGCAGGCTGTCTCTGCCCTGCCCAGAACCCAAAGGGACCTCCGTGCCCACTAGCCCTCTGGATGGGCACATCAAGGCCTGACTCCCAGGCTTTGGACCACTGGCAAGATTAGCTGTCATCCAAGCTGCAAGGGAGGTGGGTTTTCTAGGGACACCTGGGGGAGAGGGGGAAGAAAACAAAACCAGGCATGTCTTCTCTGAGTACCAAAGAGAAAGGAGGGAGCCCAATAGTGTCACACAACGGTGACCACCAGATCCTGGCATCTTCGGGATAGAGGCAGGAAGGCAGGTTCCACCAAGGAAAGAGAGGGGTGGTGTAGAGTCCTGACTGATGTGGCTGGATGCTCAGAAGTCAGACCCTGAGAGGCCTGTGCTGGGTCCCAGAGTTCGAGGCCATTGAAGGAGCTGGCATTTCCTCCTGGAATCTATGCCTGGCTGCATGCGGCTTCTGTCAGTATTGCCCAAGGATGGCAACCATACAGCGTGAAGTTACTGGTGAGCTATCCTCCCACCTCTTCGGCAGCATACTGGCAGGACCAGGCTCACTACTGCCATTCGGTTCATGTCTCAGATAGGAGGCCCTGTTGGGAAGCTACGGGGCCAAGGGTCACACGGCAAACTGGAAGGGAGTTGCTACCAGGAACTGTGGGATTCCAAGTGAGGTGAAGAACAGGCTCAACCTCCATGGCCACCTGTGGTGGTATTGTGTTCCCCAAAATATTGTGCACTCTAATAAACTTATCTGGGGTCAGAGAACAGAACAGCCACAATATTAAACATAGAGGGCAGGCAGTGGTAGCACACACCTTTAATCCTAGCATTCCAGAAGCAGAGATCTACCTGGATCTCTGTGTGTTCAAGGATACAGCCAAGCACGGTGACTCACGCCTTTAATCCCAGGGAGTGAGGCAGAAAGCAGAAAGATATATAAGGTGTGAGGACCAGAAACTAGAAGCTTTTGGCTGGTTAAGCTTTTAGGCTTTTGAGCACCACAGTTCAGCTGAGAGGCATCCAGTCTGAGGAAACAGGATCAGCTGAGGAATTGGAAAGGTGAGGTAGCTGTGGCTTGTTCTGCTTCTCTGATCTTCCAGCGTTCACCCCAATACCTGGCTCCAAGTTTGTTTTTATTAATTAAGAACTTTTAAGATTCCTGCTACAGCCACCTCACCGTAGACAGACCTCATCAGGTTCTCCAGAGGCCAGACTCCCTCTGACCATCTGCACCTGTCTGCAGCTGCTGAGTTCACGGGGCCCAAATGGGCAGCCACCTGGGCTCCCATGGCTGCTTCCTCTCCTCCCCTGGCTCCCCACCCAGTGGGCCAAGGAGGGGCAGGAGGCCCACGGGAGAGCCTGGCTCTGGCATCCTAGCTGTTCTGCCTTGCATATTAAAGTGCCCAGTTCCTTTACCAGCCCTGCCAGCCCCCACAGCACCACCACTAAGAATGAAGCCTGCTGGGGCAGCCTGTGTTGGTTCCACACTTCCCTAATTGCTCCAAAGGATTTCCTTGAGTGTTTAACAAGAGTGTGGGTAGTGGGTGGGCAGAGGAGGGAGGTGGTCCCAGCAACAGCTCCAAGGGGTCTGTGGAGCTCACAGCTCCCCAGTGGCTCAATGGGGGCTCTGGGGCTCAGAGCCAGGGATGTGGGGCCAGGCCCAACACCCACAGTGTCTTCGCCCTACTCTCCATCACCCCTGGGAATGCAAGGCCCTGAAAGGGTCTGGCAGGCCTCCTGCTGCACCATTAATTAACATGCAGTGTGGTGGCCAGGAGCAGGGAGGGGGCCGAGGCCTCCATCAAGGATGGACAGCCGTTCCTGGAGGAGCACACCACCACGGAAAGGGCAGGCTGTCCTTGGGGAGCGTGGAGCTTCTCGGCTTCAGTGAGAGTCACAAGAGCTCACCCCAACTCTCTGAGCATAAGGACCTCCACAGCAGGGCTGCAGGAGGAGGCCGGAATGCCACAAGCTCCAAGGCCAGGAGAGGGCCCACTCTGTGTGCCAAGAGGAGGGGCTGGCTCTCACAAGGCTCCTATCCATGTGTTTTGGATGTCCAAGCTCTTGTTCCCCATCAAGTGGGAACAGAGGCAGGGCCAGACAGCTCAGCAGAGTGGGGAGGGTGGATTCCACACTGCAGACGGTGAGTGTTTTCTTCCTGACCATGGACCTCAGCACACCCAGCACACACCCAGCACACACCCAGCACACACCCAGCACACACCCAGCACACACCCAGCACACACCCAGCACATACCCAGCTCACACCCAGCACACATCCAGCACATACCCAGCACACATCCAGCACATACCCAGCACACACTCAGAACACACCCAGCACCCACTAGAATCCCCCTTTCTGCCAGCCCTGCCTCAGTCCCAGAAAGGCACACGCATCTGGCAAAGGGAAAGCAGCCTTCACGGGTGGGCTCCACGGCCTTCCGCAGACACAGCAAGTGGCCTTTCTCCATAGGGAGCCCTGGTGTTTAGCTGGCAACAAGAACCTGAACTGGGGACTGTGTCTGCCCCAGCAGGGAGGAGGGTCTCCCTGTGCCCCTGCTGGCTGTATAGACAATGAAGGTTGTGCCCACAGCACCTGCTTTCCTTCTGGGGGCCTGAAGGTTGGGCAGAAGGTAACCCTGGACACAGCATCTTCTTTAGGTCCCCGGCCAGGGAGATGAGATGTGTCCTATGCGACTCTTCTGTGAGAAGATTCTAGAAGCTGGTGCCTGGTTTTCTGGGCTTTGCCCATACAGGATTCCTCTCTGCTGATCCTGGTATTTTCACTGGGATTGACCGTAGCCCTGAGTGTGATCTTACATCTCCTCTGTGTGTCCCTGAAGGACAAGCCACACCCCTTTCACTGAACTCCAGCCTCCCAGCATGCACCAATTCCAGCTGCTACTATCACCCACGCCAAACAGCAGCTACCTACACTTTGGCAGGAGGGAAACTCTCCGTGCAGTGATGGAGCAAGGCCCCAAAGCGCACACTCAGAGGGGACCTCAGACTTCACATAGCAGAAGATGCTGAGATTGTCTGACAAGCTGCTGCTGGCATTGCTCAGAGAGTCCCAGGGTGGCATCTTGTGGATCTCACAGTGGCTGCGGCCACTACCCTGGGCCTCCTGGAGACCTCTGTCCCACCAGTACTGTCAGGTTCACATCAAGTGGCCCTGAAGGGATCTGGGATTGATGGGGCATGGGCCTGCCTCCTGGGGGACAAGCAAGACATATTTAGAGCTAACTCTGACACAGGACCAACAAAACATCAGGTGGGGTCCTGGGAGAAGAGGGGAGCAGTCTGTGGGGGCACTGGGGGAAGCGTTACCCAAGTGCTGACTGGGTCAGAACTGGGTCTCAAGAAGGAGCCGACTCCAGAAACAGAACAGAGGAAGGACATCTGTCCACAGAGACAGAAGGAAGGAAGGAAAGGTGCAGTTGGCTGGTGCAGGGGGAGCCAGGGAGGAGATGGAGAAGGGGCACGCAGGATTGAAGTGCAGGTTCAACTAAAGAGTCAGGAGTGGTTCAAGGTCACAGAGAGGAGCACCCACTTAACCTTCCTCTGAGACCCAGCCACAGAGGGCAGATAGAAGCCCACAGAACCAATATGGCAGCTACAGTCAGGGTAGGGGTGCTCAGTGCTATAACCACCGAAAGGAAACACCACCCCAGATGGCAATGTGCCTGTCAACTAGAACAGTGCTCCTGGGGCCCAGACAGTCCAGCTGCACCCACTGAGGCCAGAGGCACCATCGGGTCTCATTTGTCCAGCTGTATCTGAGTACCAGGGTAGATGAAGTGGACCCTCTACCCAGCTGACCCACAGCTCCCCAATGACCCATCCCTGAACTCACCTGACCAATTGCTCCCTCATCCACTCCTCAGCTTGAAAAGGCATTTGGAATAGGAATATGGCCCAGGAACCCCTGAAGCTCTTGGTAGAACAGATGGCCCCTTTTATGGCACCAACCAGAACCCACAGCGGACATAAAGAGCCTCCACAGAGGCAGAAGCTGGGACAAAGCTGGGTACCCTCAGCTCATCAAGCTCTGGCCTCTCCAGCCAGCGACAAGCTACCCACTTGCATAACACAGAGGGCAGTAAGAAAGAGTCGAGGCAGGCTCTCATGGCAGAAGGGAGAAGGGCAGGCGTGTGGGCTGACATGGCCTCCCTAGCTAGTGAGGCAAGCAGGACCTCCACATGGTGTCTCAATGCCTCCAGCTCCCCTGGGACATCAGTTCAGTGGAGCATCAACTCTGATGGATCCACCCCACCCAGGAAGGATGACACCCAGGGGCAGCAACTGAGGGAGCCATGGATCCAGGCTGCAGGAAGAGCCAACAAAAACCAGAGGTACGGGCAAACCGGGACTTCAAACAAACAACAGATTCTTAAGAGTTGTTTTTAGGTAAGTGCATCCCATGCGATTTTTGAATTTGAATTTCAAACAAACAATGAATCATTTTTAACATGTAGCCCATGAGATATTTGAATTTTAAGTTCAAATATGCTGAATAATTTCTTAGTTTAGGTCTGTCCCCAGGCAATATCTGGGATGTTCTTATTCCAAGAATTGTCCATTGTTTATCTGAAACTGAAGTCAGCTGAGCATCCTGCACGGTGTCTGGTAACTATGGATCAAGGCTGGTGTAAAACACGGACTTTTCTTGTAAACAGCTACCCACAGAGATGCTCTGCAAACAGCAACCCGGGCCATGAGCCCTGTGGTTGAGACTCATAGATCTCGGCTGCCCCTCCAGGGAGGCATTTACAAGTTGTAGCTTTAAGATTCTAAAATGAGCCACAACTGAGAGATGTGCAGAATCAGCCTGGACCAGGGAAGACCGCTTGGAGTGGCCAGACCAGGAGGCAGCACCCCCGCGATTCCATCCCTCTTCACTGGTGCCGACCTCCATGATGAGGGGGAAGGGGGATGTCACAGCATCAGGAGAGGAAAATCACTCTAATTACCCTCACTCCAGCAGCACGGCGCTCCCAGCAAATTAGAGTTTATCTTTCATTCCGACTGACACCACGTTACGTATCAAACAAATTATGAGTCCCCAGGAAAGACTCGTCAAGGTAATTTTCAGGTGGAACATTTCTTACAGAAGTAAAACCTGATTAGGGGGGGGGGGGGGGTCTGGCTCGGCGGGCTTCCCTTTCTCCTTCCTCCAGAGCAGGTGAAGCCTGTGCATGGCCAGGGACCAGACCTGGGGCCACCGTACCCTGCTCCCAGGACACAGGGAGCTCTGTGGTATCAGAGAGGCACACGGCTGCCTGGGCCTTATTCTCTGCTTTTTCGTTTGTCTTCTTTTTAAACAAGATCTCATGTAGCCCAGGCTGGCCTCAAACTAGCTATACAGCTAAGGATGACTTTGAATTTCTAATCCTCCTGCCTCTCCTTCCCATATGCTGGCATTGCAGGCATGCTCCATCAGACCTGGTTTATGCCGTACTGCGGATTGAACCCAGGATATCATACATTCTACAAAAGTGCTCTACTGACTGAGCTACATCTACCTTTGGGGTAAATAGCCACCTATAGGGATAGAACCATTACCACAATCCAGAACACATGTTGGCTCCAGTTTGAAGGCCCAGAGTTGGAAGTAGAGCTCACACCCATCAGGACACTGGGTCCCTTTTTGTGGCACTAAAGCCACCCATCCTGCCCACAGGGGCCAGGCACAAAGCCAGCCTCACAATGCCCACCTTTACCAGAGCAGTTTCGGTGACAGGGACAGGTAAGGCAGGGCCTCACCCTCTTTGATGAATCTCTGAGCTTTTGACTTCAAAAGACAAAGACATCAAAGGGCAAGCAGCCTCCTTGCTCCTTTGTCTCACTCCTAACATGAGAAAGGGCCAGTGTTCTTTTCAGAACTTCTCAGTCGGGCCTCAGCTTTCTAGCTCACAAGCGGCACGTGATTGCTTCCCGGGCCAAGTATGGGTCCTGCCCCAAGAGCATCGCCAGCCACTCCCAGGAGGCTGCTTCTACTTACTATCTTCATTAAGTCCCTTGAGGACCTGAGGGTCTGCAGCCTGGGGATAGTGACTTTGACCCAAGGGAGGGCACAAGGTCAGGAAGATTAAAAAAAAAAAAAAAAAAAAAAACAGAACTCCTCCCAGAAGACCAAGAAAGGCAGAAGGAGATGCATGGTCTCTAGGGTGGCCATTGGTTAGGAGCCTGGAGGATTCCAGGCAGGTAGATGGGCTTCACGGACAAGAGGCCTTGCGATGGCTGTCCTGTCGTGGGTCCCTCAGTGCTGGGCTCTGGAGAGTCACTGTGTCATTGTTCATCCTCATTGTCAACTTGGCAGGATTTAGAGTCACCTAGGAGATGGGCTTCTGAGGTGTCTGTGAGTGTGTGCCCAGAGAGGGTTAACAGCATGGAAGAACCACCCTGGATGTGGGGAACACCACCCTGGATGTGGGGGACACCACCCAATGGACTGGAGTTCTGGACTGAATAAAGAGGAGAAAATGGATGGAACGCTAGCATTCTTCTCTCTCTACTGCCTAGAGAAGGGAGGAGTTCAGGGAGGGAGGGAGGGACAGAGGGACAGAGGAAGGAAGGAAGGAAGGAAGGAAGGAAGGAAGGAAGGAAGGAAGGAGAAGGAGGGAGGGAGGGAGGGAGGAAGGAAGGAAGGAAGGAAGGAAGGAAGGAAGGAAGGAAGGAAAGCTGGGTGAGCATACCAACAAAGACTCTCAGTGAATAAGAGAAGAACCCAGAGGTGGTGATGGCTCTGGCTGAGGATGAGGGTGCCTGTTTCCTGAACCCCCAAACTGCCAGAGAGGAGGTCCCTTGGTACAGGGCCTCAGGTCAAGTCATATGGAGAATGGCCATGAAGTCAGAGGGGACCTCACACGGAACTTGAGAGGGTCTGTGCTGTCAGCACTGAGGAGGGGGTTGTCACTTCCCCCAGAAAGACGGAAGCATAGGGCTGAACAGAGGGGAAAGGAATCAAACCCAGTCAGGCTCAGGAGGAAGCCCTCACACCTAGTTCTGCTATTTAATGATGCAGACACAAAGAGGCTAGCCCAAGCTCACCTTCTGCCTCACCCCGTGTGTGTGTGTGTGTGTGTGTGTGTGTGTGTGTATGTGTGTGTGTGTGTGTGTGTGCACGCGCGCGCGCACACACCAGGTTAGAGTCCCACTGACACCCAAGTACAACCCAGCTGTTCTGTGCCAACGGCACCCCTCAGTGGCCACTGGGAAGAACGGTCTGGCTGTGGCTCTTCCCTGGCTACCTCCTCCACCAGGGCCTTGGCTTCCTGAGACGGTCATGGATAACACACATGTGACTTTTCATGAGTACATGCAAACTGGGGGGCCCAGGGCCCCTGAGTGGGATCCACGGGCACACGCCTCCACCGCAAAACCTCTTCCAATTACATCTAATTGAGTCCTCTTCTCTCAAGGGCCAGCATCCAAAGCTTAATAAAATCACTGTTTATTCTCCTTAGGTCATCTTCCATACGGAAGAACACCATAATGATATCTGCAAACACAGCCTCGCCATTCCTGTCCTTCCCTACAGAGCCTGAGAAACCATGCCGAGTCTGGGAGGTCCCACCAGGATTGTAGGCTCGGCCCCATTGCTTCCACTGGCTAGGTCTCTAGTAATGAAAGAAAGCATTGTTGAGCTGGATCTATCTGCCCATGCCTGTAATCCCAGTCTAGGAAGATAGAGGTGTGGCGGGCGGGGGGCGGGGGTGGGGGTGGGGAGGGGCGTGGGGAGGAGGGATGTCAGAAAAGAAGCAAGGCCAGCCTGGGCTACAGAGCAGACATACATATTGTAAAAGCATCACGATTCCAGCCTTGAAGAAATTCCCCTATAAGAAGATATGTGTGGCCGGGTGGTGGTGGCGCACGCCTTTAATCCCAGCACTCGGGAGACAAAGCCAGGTGGATCTCTGTGAGTTCGAGGCCAGCCTGGGCTACCAAGTGAGTTCCAGGAAAGGCACAAAGCTACACAGAGAAACCCTGTCTCGGAAAAAAAAAAAAAAAAAAAGAAAGAAGATATGTGTGAATTGCCTTTAGGGCACATTTTCCTATGGTCCCATGGGGCTTTCTACACAGGATTTCAGCATGCTGAGGTTATTCCCACTCTCCCGATGGGAAAACAGAGGTTCAACAGTAAGACACAGAACTGCATACTCTTCCCTCACTAGCAGCTTCCTCTAGGGATGGTGGTGAGCACAAGGTTTGCTCATGCAGCCCGGGAGTGGCCCTGGAACACACACCTGCCCATGGCAGGTGTTTGTGAGAACTGGCTAGGTAGATAAAGCAATAACAGCCTTGGCGTTGAGATCAGAACCAGGCCATGGGGTCTGGGGCTTGGGCTGGTTGTTCCTGCCTGACTGTGAAGCAGAAGTGGGTGAGGTCCTCCTAGAAGGAACAGCTGTGGTAGGCAGAGGCCAGCAGCCAAGGGTACCTCTTCTAGAGAGATCTGCTGTTAGCCCACAGAACTGCTGGAAGAAAAGCCCTTTTCCCAACCACAAAGGAGAACTGTTTGAAGCAGGAATCCCTTTGGACTGCAGGTTTTCTCCAGCGTTGGGGAAGGCCATCTATTTTTATAGCAATCAATTCTGTTAAAGTTGGATTTACTAAAGAGAACGGTGGAAATCATCTTGTTATCTGTAGCTCAGCAGAAACTTCACTTTCTATTTCTGTTCCTGGCTGGACTCGAGGCCCCGGACTCCTCTGTTGCCTCTGCCAGGAACTAAATATAGCCACCTGCAACTTGTGTCACAGAGGGTAACGTCGTGAGCTAACCGAACCAGGCATGGCCCTCTTGCCCTTCACGGATGAGTCTGGCCCCTAGCCGAACTGTGCAATTTCCCCAAGGCCAGGCCTCCATGCTAGAAGCATTTCACTCCTAAGGGAAGTCAGCCTAGATTAAAGTCTAAACCACAATGGCTATTGGGCACCAGTGGAAGCCAGGGTGCTGGCATGCTCACACCGGTGCCCCTCGCCAGGGCCATTTGCCCTGCCGTCTATCACCTCCTGGTAGGGAAGTCTCACCAGCTCAGAGTCCTGCTGCAATGACACACCATTGGTACCCACATCCTCAGCGCATGCCTGCCTCAGGGTCTCTGAACCTGCTGGTCTGATGTCTAGAATACTGGGCCCCAGGCTCCCCCAGCCCCTCTCTTCCCTCACAGAATTCGCTGGCCCCTTTAGAGTAAGACTTCCTCTGGCCTCCTTATTGAAAGTGCCAACTGATTCCAAGTCCACAAACTCGCTCCCTGGTTCATCTCCATTGCGCACACGTGTGCACACTGACGTGTGGATACACGAGCGTGCCTGTGTGGCTCCACACACACGACAGTGCACAGGCACGTGTTAACCGGTGTGTGTGTTTACCGCTGCACCTTGTTTAGATCCTCTTTAGATCTTACGGGGTTTCCTGCCGCCGCTGCCGCCGCCGCCACGCCCTCAGACTCTGGATGGACGCCTCACACAGACAGGAGCCCAGGAGAAGATTCCGGATGTGTGATCACTCCTGTGGGCTCAGCAGTGCCTACGCCTGTCTGTCAACTCAATGACGGCAGTGACAACACAGCCCTGCCACAAACTGTGCCTGTGGCATCCAGCCAGGGACCTCTGGGCTCTGCGGGGCTCTGCCCCGGGCCCTCACTTCCACCTGAGCTCCCCATGCCTGCCACTGAGGGCTTCTCTCTGCAGGTGCCCACAGACCCGGGGGGGGGGGGTACGACCCACCCACTTTGCAGCAGGGGCCAGGCCCTGAACTCACTCTCTCTCTCTCTCTCTCTCTCTCTCTCTCTCTCTCTCTCTCTCCCTCTCCCTCTCTCTGTCTGTCTCTCTCTCTGTCTCTGTCTCTCTCTCTGTCTCTCTCTCTCTGTCTCTGTCTCTCTCTCTGTCTCTCTCTGTCTGTGTCTCTCTCTGTCTCTCTCTCTCTCTCTCTCTCTGTCTCTCTCTCTCTCTCTCTCTCTCTCTCCCCTCCTAGAGGGCGGCCCACCTACCCCATGTTCATGGCATCCGGAGATGTCTTTGTGGGCACGGAGACCTCCCTCGGGACTGAAGGGACCAGGCCTGGCTTTGGAGTGCCCTTAGCAAAGGCCGCATCTCTCAGAGTCTTCACAGCTCCAGACTCAGAGTCTGTTCTGCAGATCACACCAGAGCCTGGCCTCACACCAGGTCCACGTCTTCCCACCCACTGAGCACACACTGGACACGGCTGAGCGCTGCCAGAGAGAGTGGTGTGAGCAGCATCAGAGAGGCACAGGTATGGAGCACCTCCCGGAGGCCAGCCCAGGGCCGCCAACCACTGAATGAGTGCCTCCCCCACACTCTGGATCTAGATCCCCAAGTGGCACCGAGGCTCAGAGCAGAGAGGTCACTGGAGCCCAGGAGGAGGCCAGCAGCACCCATGTCGGCCCCCCCCCCCCCCCGACAGAGCCTAGCTCTTGGCCCTCAGAATTCACATCCTGCGTCCCAGGCAAACATCTGCCACGTCGCCAACCACCTACCTGGCCCAGAGCAGCCACTTCCTGAGTAATCCCCCCTGGCCTGTGAGAACCCTGGACAGGCTTACTTCAGGGACAGACCCCAGGGAGCCTTCCTCAAGTAGCAGAAGAAGGTGGAAAGGGGCTGAGGGGACAGAGTTCAGCACACTCAGTGTCTGTGTACACCAGCACAGAAGCCTACTGAGACTCAGGGCTCCTTGGACACCCCCCCACCCCCCCCAACCCCCCAACCCCCCCGCCCCCCAACCCCCCAACCCCCCAACCCCCCATCCCCCGCTCCAGCAGCTCACCTCGCCATGCATGCCTCTGCCAGGCCGTTCCTACTGTCTCGGTGCTGTGTCTCCTGTAGGCACCTGGGGACATCTCTCACTGCCTGGATTATGAGGACCACACCTGTTCCTAGCTAGGACAGCTGTCAGGAAGGCCATGATTGCACAGACAGGCACTGGAGTCAGGTCCCCCAGGCTCAGCTAACCTGTACCAGAGGAAGCAGAGTGGGTCTGGTACAAAGCAGTTTCAGGGACGGCCCCATAAGCAGGAGCCACCAGGACCCTGCCCATCCTGGACCTTGGCCCTGGCTCGGCTGATGCCTTTCAGTTTTCTGACTGGACATGGACTAGGTCCCTAGGGCAGCCACAACACTGGCACCCACAGATGGAGTTCATGGTAGCCCACAGTGACTCAAAGCAGGGTGAGGAAGAGCAGGTAATCGGCTCACAGCAGGGCACCCTCCTGCAGAGGCATTGGCAGCTGGTGCGGGATGGGGGGGGGGGGGGTTACACATTATGCAAAGCCCCAGCACAGATCCAGATCCAAGCAAGCAGCTAAGTCTAAAGGTCATGGACCATGAGGCTTGGCAGAGAAGCAAATTAAGAGCTTGGATGGGAACCCTGGGGGGCTGTAGAGATGATGAAAAGAATGAATGGGCATCCTGGGCTGCCCGGGCTGTGGCATAATGAGGCCACCTGCCACTCACTAACTAGCACACCAGGACATGGGCCCCGGGAAGCAGTAGCACCCAGAAATAAGCTCAGAGAGCTGGCCCTGCACTGGCTCAGACCACTGCAGCCTCCCCATGCTCAGGCGGCGGCGTCACCAGGGCATACCCACCCTCCTCCCACCCATCAGATGGCTCTCCCTGTCCCTTTTCCTCTTCAGTCTTGCTAGAGGCCTCTCCCTACAACTCTCTATGGGCCATCCCAAAGTCACCCCCCAAGGCCCGCAGCCTGTGACCCTCTAGACCTTCTCCATGCTGAGCCCCAGGACATGTGGGATAGTGGCTCCAGCATTGCCCTCTCAAGCTACCCTTGTGCCCTCAGCACTTGTCTTGTTAAGGTTTCTGTCACCATCTGATAAAACACCATAACCAAAAGCAACTTGGAGAGGAAAAGATTTCTTTCCGTTTACAACTCTCGGATTGTAGTGCATCAGTGAAGGAAGTCCAAGCAGGGTCTCAAGGCAGGAACTGAAACAGAGGCCATGGAGGAGTGCTGCTTACTAGCTCTCACTTCCTGGGTTGCTCGGCCTTTGTTGTACAGCCCAGGACCACCTGCCCAGGAATGGCACCACCCACAATGGGCTGAGCCCTCCTACATCCATCACTGATGAAGAAAATACACTAGAGACTTGCCTACAGGCCAGTCATGCACAGGGGTTTTCTCAGTTGAAAGTATCTCTTCCCAAATGACTCCAGCTTGCATCGAGTTGGCATAAAACTAACAAGCACAGCATCTAAACTCGGCTTCTCAAACCTGAACATCCCTGTGACACCTGAAGCCCTTGTCAGAGTGCAGAGGGGACCCAAGCAGTGGCACCTCTAACAGCACCTGGGTGGCGACGACGACACAGGTTCCTAGGCCCTGTGAACCTGGCTGTAGAAAAGCAGAGACAGGGCTGGGCAAATGGCTCGGTTGCTAAAGGATGAGGACCTGCGCTCCATCCTCAGACCCCAAATAAAAAAAACGGCAAACAGCATGGCACCTATTTGTAATCTCCATGCTAGGAAAATGGAAATGGGAGGAACTCTGGGGTGTTGTTATCCACCCCAGGACCACCTGCTCAAGGATGGCACTACCCACAAAAGTTTTCCATGCACAAATATAAAAGCATGGGTGTTGGGGCTTGAGAGATGGCCCGGAAGTTAAGAGCATTGGCTGCTCTTTCAGAGGATGTAGGTTTGGTTCCCAGAACCCACATGGTGGCTCACAACCATCTGTAACTCTATTTCCAGGGGATCTTACCCTTTCTCTGACTTCCACGGGCACTGCACTCACATGGTGTATAGACACAGATGCAGCCAAAACACCCATACACATAATGTTTTAGTTGACGTAGGTATAATGTCTATCTACCCACCTACCTCCAGCAGTCTCATTTCACTGGAGATCCTGACTGCGATGCTGGGGTCTGTTTACCTCACACGGGAGCATGGTGACCCTGTCCCCAGTTCAGTGACAGATGTGACCGTGAGGTGGCCTTTCTTGCCGCCTCACCACAGCCAACCTTGTCAGTAGCTCTTAGACAATCTACCTGAATGACCAGCCATCCTCTGTGCCCTTAGAGTAAGCAAAGAGATCCAGCCTGGAGGCCAGGAGCAGCCCGGGCTCCCAGGAGGGACATCAGAGCCTCCAGCACCTGGAGGACCAGTCCCCTTCAGCAAGGCTCTCTGAGCTGGAAGACAATCTTCCCATATGGGGAGGTTCCTTCTAGAAATGCTCTCAGCCCCCACATAGGGGAGAAGGCTCCTTCTTCATCTGGGGGTGGGGGAGATAGGCACTTTGAACTTTCCAGGTGAGGACTCCTATGGGGGGGTGGCCATATTTTTGCTAGATCCTGTATGGAAGAAATAGGAGGGAGGGCAGAAGAAATGGGACCATCTGTGGAGAAGAGGCTTCCTGCCTCCTGATCTCAGAGAGCAGGAGGGAAATTCCCATGGGCAGACCTGACCTGGGACCCAGGGAGGACACAAGGGACAAAACCAAAGGAAACACAGAGCCCAAGGACCTGAGGCCGATAATGCTGAGGCCTTACACCAAGCTCCTTCAGGGACCTGCCCAGAGCATTCTGTGCCAGAGGCACAGGTGTTTGAACTTGACCTGAGCAACAGGTGTATGTCCAGCCATCTGCAGGGGTGCTGGCCCTTGTGAGAGGCATCCATGGGCCTTCTTGACCTAGGAGGTGGCCCTGAGTCATACAGACAGAGAGCCCCTAGTGGGTAGCTCTTAGCCCCAGTCTAGTGAATCTGTAGCCACCACAGAAATAGTGTGGCTAGCCCAAAGCCCTGGCCACAGAACTGCGACCAGCTTCCTGCCCCAGATAGTATAACAAGGTCCTCCTCAGTTCTTCCTGGAGCTGGCTCAAGGCCATGTGCCCGCTTTCACCATGACCTCTTTACTGCCAACTTGTGTGGGCAGCAACCCTGCTGCTTGCTGCTGAGAAGCCTGGAATGGAGAGGGACCAATGGGTCACAGAACCAGCATGCGGTGGGAAGGAAGGAAGTGAGACGCCTGGGACAGAGAGGGACCAATGGGTCACAGAACCAGCATGCAGTGGGGAGGAGGGAAGTCTGAGGCTTGGGTCCCACCTCAGCTCCCAGCCCCAGCTCACAGGTCACAGGTGTGGTGATTTGAATGAGAGTGGCCCACACACACTCAGATACTCGAATGACAGGTCCCCAGTTGGCAGAACTGTTTTGGGAAGGATTAGGAAGGGTGGCCTTGTTGAGGGAGATGTGTCACTGGGGGTGGGCTTTGAGGTTCCAAAAGCCCATGATAGACCAAATCTCTCTCTCTCTCTGCCTCCAACTTGTGGATAAGATGTCAGCTCTCAGCTACTGCTTCGGCACCAGGCCTGCCTGCCTGCTGCCGTGCTCCCCACCATGACAGTCATGGGTTCGCCCTCTGAAAATGTGAGCAAGCCCCCCAATTAAATGCTTTCTAAGTTGCCTTGGTGATGGTGTCTCTTCACAGCTATAAAAAATAGTAACTAAGACAACAGGGGACTCGGCTTTCTCCTCGTATCCACAGGCTGAAGCTAACCCTAGAACTAGACAGCATCATTACCGAGGCCTTGAGGTAACAGGTCACAAGGGTAGGCCTACGTCCTTCATAAGAGTTTAGGACCCAGAGCCACAAAGAGATGATGCTGTGAGGACCCAGGAGAAGATGCCATCTGGAAGTCAAAAGAGGCCTTGGGAGAAGAAGCTGGAGCTGCCTCACCTTTGTCTTGAACTTCAGCCCAGACTATGAGGACAGAAAGGTGACGATGAGGAAGGAGCGAACCCATGAGGCTTGTCCCCAGCCTCCACAGCCTCCCCTCAGTGAGAGGTTCTAGGTTCCTCCTCCCTGGCCATGTAGAAGATCCAAAGTTCCCCTGCCACCACCCACTCTAACTGACCAGTCCCTCACCCTCATATCTGGTCACCAATTGGTGCTGAGGGCACTTTTCCAGAGAATCTGAGTAAAAAACTTGATACCTCTGACCTCCACCCTCACAGTGGGGTGCACAGCCAAAAAGCATATAAGCACCAGGCCCTGGACACGCATAGAGAGTTTGGGGGACATCTTCAATCAGAAAAGGGGTGGACTCAGGGTTAGAGTCAGTCTTGTACAGTCTGAAAGGACCAAACATACAGCTAAGGTCTGGTTAGCTCCAGATGCTAAACAGGCATGCTCAACTTCCGAGCCTGAGCAGGTGTGGGGCATGTGTGGCGTCCTGAGTCCATGAATCATCCCCTAGTGAAGCAGTTAGACCTCTGAGAATCAGGGACAAGACCAGCTCAGGAAAATGAAACAGGGAAGAGCCATACCCAGAGTTCCTGGATATCCTCCAAGCCATGGTCTGGGGAGTAGGGGTCTCCCTCCCCCCAAAAAACGGAGGAATCCTAAACTTAGGACCAGTCTCTTGCCCTCCCTGTGTGCTATGTCCACATTGCAACCTGCATGTCTCTGCATATTAACCAGAGCAATGACTCATGGGGACAGATGGCCTCTGGATTAGTGGGTCTCAGGGGAAGGGGCCACTGCGTTTCGTTATCTGCAAGGCATCTCGCAGGCTGTCTCTGGATCTCCAGAAATGCCTGTGCCCTCCACCTGTTAGTAATAAATCCTCTTCATAAATCTCCACACAAGGCGACCCTCAACCAACTTAACCCTTGAGCAAACAGGGATGTTCTAGCTGGCGCCCATGGAATGCTTCATGTCCCCACCACATCCTGCCCTGGATCCCAGGTCTGGAAGGATACGTAGAAGCCAGGGGGTCAGGCCTAGGGGCAGACTCTGGCTGTGACCTCAGGCTGGCCACAGGGCCCTCCAGGCCTCGGTCATACAGAGGTCAGGGATGCCGTCATCTCAGAGGTCATGCCTAAAGAGGCTGTTTGTGGTTCAGACTGGCCACAGCCACACTTTCTCACTATGGTGGTGTTCCGGCAAAGCCCCAAATTTGGTAGAATGGCCACAGCAGAAAACCCATGGCAGAGAGAATAGTAGAGAGCCATGGAGAGACCTCCTGGTGGAGAGCCGCAGGAGAGACCCAGGGCAGACAGCCACAGTGGAGACTCAGGGCTCTCACAGCAGAGAGCTGTGTCAGAGATGAGAGGGAGCAAGAATGACATTCGCCATTGCAGCTCCTCCCCCGACCCAGGAGCCCTGGGTACCCCTCCATGGCGCCTGCCTTTGCTCTGCCAGCTTCTGCCAGCTCCGCTCTCTGCCCATTCCCCTTTGCCTATGCGTCTCTCAGCAGGTGGCCCCTTCCCACCACCCTTTGGTCTCTCCTCATTTCTCTCTTTTCATGGCCTCATAGAGACTTCACTACTGGGCCCCTCTCATCCACCCAAGGGGAGAGCCCAAGGTTCTGAGGACATCTGTAGACCCCCCCCACAACACCAACTTCAGAGCATTCCACGGCCTCACCCTTAGCTACTGACCCCCAACCTCCTCCAGGCTAAAGCAACCACCAGTCTATGTCCTGTCTCCACAGATTTCCCACTGTAGTCATTTCATAAGGAGGAAATCAAACACTATGTGTCCTTCTGTGACTCACTCAGCTTGAGGTTTTCGAGGTGCAGCCATGTTTTAGTGACTGTTTGTGTTTTGCTCCCTCCCATGACCAAATAATAGTCTGTTGTATGAATATACCAAGTTTAGTTTGTTTCGGGGGGGTGGGGGTTGGGGTGTTTTTTGTTGTTGTTGTTTTTTGCGTTTTGTTTTTTTTGGTTTTTTTTTTTTTTTTTTTTTTTTTGTTTTTTGGTTTTTTGGTTTTCAAGACAGGGTTTCTCTGTGTAGTTTTGGTGCCTGTCTTAGATCTCGCTCTATAGACCAAGCAGGCTGGCCTCAAACTCATGGAAATCTGCCTGGCTCTGCCTCCCGAGTGCTGGGGTTAAAGGCATGCGGCGCCACCAGGCTTCCCAAGTTTACTTTATCCACAGGTCTGCAGCTGGACATTAGGGTTGCTGCCAGCTTTGGGCTAGTCAAATACGGCAGAAAATTCATGTGCAAGTTACAATGTCGGCATGAGCTTCAAACTATGCTTCAGAGGGAGATCGCTGGGTCACGACACTGCCACACTTTGTCTTCCCAAAGGGAAATACTCATTCCTACCTCTGGCTCTGAAATGCCCCCTCCCCGGATCTCCCCTTACCGCTCCAGATCCTTCATGTTGTTATTCTAGGTTTTTCCACACAGTAGTGACTGGCTTTATGTCTCTGTCTGTAGGTCTAGGGTGGTACTTCTCAGTAAGATCCAGTCTCCACTGAAGCAGGACAGGCCCTGTCTGAGTTGCTACCTCAGAAGAGACTTGGCGAGTAGGAACTTAATGTCCCTTACCCCCCAAGCCTCCATGAGAGTCTCCCCCTGCCAGGAAGCTGCTGGCCCTCTTCTGGATGAAACTGCCTTTCCAACTTCAGCAGACTGTGGTATGTCTTCCTTGCGTCCCTCATGCCTGAACCAGCCCAGCACAAACCCTGGAATGTTCCAGCTGCACCCGGTGTTACGTCGCTAGCTATGCTCATTGGTCAGTGGCTAGGGGTCACCCTCACGTGACTCCAGCTACACTTCTTTTTTTTCCCTCTGATTAGCCCTGGCTGTCCTGAAACTGCCCCCTGTAGACCTTGAACACAGAGATCCACCTGCCTCTGTCTCCCAAGTACTGGGATTAAAGATGTGTGCTACCCCCACTGGGCAACCCCCAGCTACACTTGATCATCACAGACCTGAGATGGGAGGGTGCCAAGGAAGGGCTAGCCATGCATATTGCCACTATAGACTCCTTGTGCCTCTGGCCACGCTGCCAGGGGTGAAGGCTGCACACCCCACCCCTTGACAGAACTAAGGTGGCTTCCATATCCACCTTGGAGTAAAGTCCCGAGAAGCCACCAGAAGGTGGCTGCCAAAGGTCAGGAGCGACTCCTCTGTAGCACTGGTTCTGCAACAGGAAGGCAAGCAAGAAGCAGTGCTAGGGACTGCTCACATCCTGGGGGGGGGGGGGGGGGGGGCGTGGCCAGCTCAGTCAACACGATTAGATGCTTAATCAGGCGCCTCCTCTGCCTGATGCATCTGCGCACGTAACTGTGATTTATTAAGACCATTAAAGCTTTCTCCCTGCACCCCCTCCTCTGACAAGCCACTGGAGCATTGCTTTGTTTAAAAAAAAAAATCATTCTTGAAAAAAAAAATCTGTGTGGGTGCCACTTAATTAATCATTTAGTTTCTACAGCAGTTTGGAAACAAAAAGAGCAACATGGGGTGTGCAGGAAGTGTCCCTGGATCTCGCCTTCTGCCTCCTGCCACTGCTTGGAGCCCAAGTTTGTGGTGGGAAGGTACACTCGTCCAAATGTCCGCAGCAGCCACGCCACACCCACAAAAATAGCCCCTAACTCGAATCTCTGCACACAGAGCTTTCCAGAATGGGGGAAATATCCATGGTTCCTCTGCCCCTAAGCCAGAAAGCAGCCAATCCACTTGCCTGAACCAACCTACTCATCTAAGCGAACGATGAGTTGATATTTCCAGAAAACTGGTTTGAAAATCCACCATGTGGCACCACGAGACTACTCAGGCCCCTGTCCCTCTGACACTCTGTTCCACACTCACTTCCTACCCCGAGGCCTGCTGCACACAGTGCTTTGAATTAGGCACCAGCGTACAAAGCAGAACAGGTGATGGGCAGATGTTACATCATAACTAACACGTGCCCCACACAGGGGGAGCGTGGGCTGTCACCTGCTGTCCCTAAGCTTCGATTTCTGCTTTTGGACAGCTCCTAGCCCTGAGCCTGTGTCCTCAGCCGTGGGCATCTCCACATTAAAGCTCCCTCCACCAACCAGGACACAATAGCATCAGGCCTCCAATCTGTAGGCTTAGCGCGGTTCAGCGAGTTCAGATTCCCACTTCTGGGATTGGAGGGGGCGATAGCTGATCTCTAAATATTGCTGGTGAATTTGTTTTGAAGCAATCAGATGAATCTCGGGTGGCTTACAGGGATGAGATGCACGTTCTTATCATCATGACAATGTAGCCTCATTACCCTGAGTGTGGGTCACCTTCTAAGGGCATGGAAAAATCAGGTGCAGGAGGGCTTCAGGGCAAGTGGGGTCTGGGATAGTGGGGGTCAAGGACAGGTCTGCCATGCCCTCAAACAGTCCTCAATTCCTCAGGCCCACCCCACCCCGGGTGAGAGTTACATGGGTTCAACAAGGAACCCTCTTTAAATGCCTTCAGTCTCGGGAGAGAGGACTTATTTTCCTGGGCTGGAGTCAATATCTATAATTAATGTCCATGAAAAGTTAAGCGCAAAGAAAGAAAACCTCCTCAGCCTACCAGTCCTCAGGAGATTCTGTTGTGACAGAAACAGATGAACACATGTGTCCTTCCACAATTTTAGAACTCACTGAATAGCCATAAATTCACATTTACACAACGTGGAGTAACTTAGGATAGGGTGTGGCATGATCAACAGCTTTCTGTGGAAATAGTTTGGTCTCTAACAGTGAAAGCAGGGTTGCATTGGAAACTTCCCTGCTCTGAGGCAGGAGCAAGAACTGTTAGGACCCATCCTCGGCACACAGATGGGGGACACCTGGTCACAGCAAGGCAGCTAGCCAGGCGCGGTTAGGAGCATGGGCACCCTCACCAGGGTTTCTCCAGTTGTCTAATACGACCTTTAGCTTAGCCAAGTCCTCGGGAACATGAACATCCAGGGCTTCTGGAGGCCGGACGGGCACCTCACACATAGCCAAGGGCCCAATTTACACTCAGGGAAGCCAGACCTCGGAGGCCACTACCTGCCTAGGTTCATTCTGTTAACTGTGGCAGAGGAAGGCTTGATCTATGTCCCTGTGATGCCAGCCAGATGTCCCCTCTCCCAGGCTATCAACTACACACCCCAAAGCACATACAACCATGGGGGAAAACAAACAAACCAACAAACAAACCATTGTCTTTGGTGCTCTCCTGATCCTTTGGGCCACAACGGCCCCTACCCAACATGGGTTCTCTTCTGATTCCTATTTAACAGCTGGGTAGGGTCTCACTCCCTTGTTTCTATGTTTGTCACACATGCTGAGCAGGAAGTAACCCAGGGACACTCACAACGGGCTCGGGACATGTCTGTGGCAGGTGCAGAGGCCACTCCCTTCCCCAACCCAGAAGCCACCTGCCATTCTAGATGCCACAGCAGCCTGAAGGCCTCAGTGTTGACAAGTAGATGACGCTGAGTCTCCAGCTTCACTGGGTGTTCTGTGGAGCCAAAGCATGGCCACAGGTGGAGGCTGGGCAGAGAGGCTTCGAAGAGCCAGGCCTAGTCAATGGCGTTATCCTTTCTACGGTTCTAGAAAGATGGATGGCTGGGTGGTGAAGAGTGCTTCCTGCTCGTCTACACGACTTGAGCTTGGCTCCTAAGACACACGTCAGGCAGCTCACAGTCGCCTGCAACTCTAGCTCCAGAGATTCTCACACCCTCTTCTGGCCTCCATGAGAGCACACACACACACACACATACACACACACACACACACACACACACACACACACACACACACACACTACAATCACTGTAAGGCCCTTTCCTCTGGTTCGCCTGCGGCTTCTCCACCAGTGCCCATGCACAGCCCTGTCCTCAGCCACCTGCTGATTACCGCAGTGCCCACCGCCGTGGTAGGAACTCGTCTTCATACTTTAAAGTGGTCACAGCACACAAAAGGACAGCAAGGTGGACCATGCTGTCTCTAGAATGGAAGACCGAAGAAGGGCAGCAGCAGCAGGGGAAAGCCAGGGGCCAGGAAGTGAAAGAAACAGCCAGGAGGGCAGAGGCTTGCCAGAAGAGGTCAGAGGGAGGCCGAAGAGGGGTAAAGGTGGCATGGCCTCCGTGAGAAGAGTAGGCCCCCTCCTGAGCTAGCAGGATCGGAAGCCTCTGGAGGATTTCAAGCTAACACATGACACCAAATCAAGACCTCAGAGGGGGTTGCAGAGTTGATGGTGGATCACCTGAGCTACGAGCCCAGAGTACACGGTCATTACCTCTTTCGACTTTGTGCTGGAGGAGGATAACAGGAACCCCCCCAAAAACACCCACAGCCAAGTCCCAGAGTCAAGCAAGTTCTCTACTGAGGGACCTTGTGGATGGTGCTGAGGGTCGTGGAGTGGGGAAGTGGGATTGTCCACTGTCACCACAGGGACCTCCCTGAGGGATCCAGGAAGGTTATCATGAGAAAGAGACCTGTCACATTAGGAGCAGAGAGGCAACAAATGAGAAGAAAGGTCAAAGGGTCAGAAACTAGGGGATCTGCAGCAGCTGAACCGATCCTACACACACACACCTCTGGAAGAGCCAGCCCTACCCACCACTGACTTTGGCTCAATATGACTGACTTCTGGCGTCCAGCACAGACAAGAACACACCTGCACTGTTTTAACAGCTGCTTATGAGGCCCATTGCAGCAGCCTCAAGCCGCAGAGTTCACACCCCAGCTCCAGGTGGACCCACTATGACCTAGGTGTTCTGTGAGGTGGGAAGGTCCCCTTCCCAAGGCTGAGGAAGCCAATCTCTCTTTAACGTCTGCTTTCTTCCATCGGCCAGCAGGCAGGGCCTCTCGGCAGAGCTCAGCACCGCTGAGCACCGAGTCCACACCACCGTCTCTGAGCTTCCTATGCAGAGATGCCCACAGGTAAGGAGCTGTGGGCTCCTGCCAGCTCCAGGCCGTCTCAAGTTCCTTGCACAAGCAGCCCTGCTGCAGCCTCCTCATCCTCCACAAGCCCAGCTCCATGCTGACCTCACCTCTCAACAAAGACCAGACACCCTGGAATGTGCTGACTCAGCAAGAGGTAGACCACCCGTGTCTGGGGTCTCCCAGTGGTCACCCTCCAAGCACCCTGGAAACTCTCAGGGCATGTAGGTGCCCTGGTACTGCTCTTTGGAGACCACCACACACATGGCAAGCGCCCACATGGTGTTTGCTGAATGGATCTGCCTTCCAGCTGTCCCTGGCAGGCAGAACCTAGTTTCCTTCTTGGCTTTCCATAAGGATCCCCATCTGGGGTTCACCTCCACTCCAACTTCCTATAAACACTTCGGCAATCACTAATGCCAGGCTGGAGGCGCCCAAACAAAACCTCCCAGCCAGCTTCCTGGCATAGGAAACAACCCCACCTCCAGGGACCATGAGGCCCATTCACTCACTCACTGCAGAAACCTCACAGCTCTTCTGGGGAACGAGGAAGAAAATCCCCAGAGGCCTGTGGGCAGTTCTGTCTCCTGAGACCCGGAACTCCTGTCCCATGGGTGTTCCAGCCTCTCTAAGTCCCTCTGGAGAGGTTCTGGCCTGGAAAAATCAGACCTGGTTGAGAGCATGTCCAATCTTGGAGGCTGAACCGTGCCGAGCTCCCATCTCCTCACAAGCTGTTCTCAACTCTGCAATGGGAGCTCTGGCCAGGCTCCAGAACCCCTTACAGCCAGTCTTCCCTAGCCCTATGCAGAGATTCTCCATTTCTTTGGGTTCTGATTTTTAGGGTGTACCCAAAGCTGCTGAAATACATCATTAATGTATGATGATAAACAGAGTTGATCTCGAGGTCCCCGTCTCCAGAGATATGACAACCACACTCAGTGCCTGCCACAATTCCCCCAACAATTTCTGATAGGGCTGCCTTGCATGACCAGGAAACAGAGGTCCCCATGGGCACACATGTCTTCTCACCTGCACATCACCCTCTGACCTGTCATCACAGTGAATCCACAGAGTATGCTGATCCAAAGGACAGAAACACCAGGCAGGACAGCCACTGGGCGGCAGACATGTTTCTTTTACCTGTGAGTATCTCAACCTGGACCAAGTAACCCCAGGACACCAGATCTGGGGACCACGAGGGGCACACCGTAAAATCCAAGTATGCAGGGTACTGTGGGGCTTGGTGAGCCACCATTTCCAGCAACAGTCACAGCCCAGAGCTGACACCTCTTGACCCAGGGTGACTGGGGTGGAGCAGCATTATCTTAGAGCAGTGATGGCCCGCAGTAAAGAAGCCAGTAGAGGTGGGAGGTGGTTGCTCAGGTCTTTCCGACTCCTCCCTCTACCCACAGAGCACTCTGCTCAGAGCACCCTCCTGCTCCATTAGGGGTACTTGATCTATGTATGGAGACAAAACTCCACCCCTAGAATCCGTACTTGTGGTTTCAGGGTGGATTTGTGAGTCCAGACTGCTCACCCAGCATTTTAGCCTCTGGCCAACAAGAAGGGTTCAAGGGAGGCCAGAGCTTCAGTTGTAAATTTCTTGACAAGCTTGGGGCATGCAGCCATCTTTAGCTTGATTCTCACAGAGTGACCTAGGGCTTCAAGAAGGAAGCAAAATACAGAGAGCCAGAGTCCAGACAGTTTGAGGGCCCTGGACTGGTGCCTACATCAGAGCCCCTAGAGGCAGACATGCCTGAAGCCAGCACAGGGGTGATTCAGTTCTGAGTGAATTCCAACTCCTCACTTCAGCTAGCAGAGGCTGGATTTCTGTGACCTGTGACCAAGAGTCCTGCTCTTGTGGACAACATCACAGGGCACACCAGCAGAGAAGGAAGTGCAAGCATGCATCTAACTTGAAACCTGACTGAGAAGAATGGGCTTGTCAGCCAGACCACAGCCAGTCAGGGTCAAGAGTATGGGGCTCAGGCACTGGGAGAACAGGAAGGCTCTAGAACCGAGGGACAGAATGCAGCATCCTGGAGATGGAGGCCTCGAATGACACTCTCAGGAGCCACCCTGCACCCCGCACCCATCTTCAGTTTCCATAAGAATCACACACACACACACACACACACACACACACATGCACGCACGCACGCACGCACGCACACATGCACGCACATACATGCACATACATGCACACTTACACAGCCACTGCCACGTGGATAGGAAGCTGCTGGGAACTCGGGGCCACAGGTAGGGGCTACCCACCCAGATAACAGGACACTCTGGATAGAATTACACAGACCAACACCAGAGAGCAGTCATTATCTATTTCCACTACCATAAAAAAGTCCCCCTTTCAATTTCTTCCAGAGGAGAGAGAATAAAGGGATTAAGGATTAGAGGATTAGGGACGGAGTCTTAACCACACATGGCCCCTTCTGGAAGTGGCCCCCACCTCAGCACACCTGCTTCCCTCTTGATGGCTGTTGGGATGTGTCTGTACTTGTTGGAATTTCACAAGCATGAACCACAGTCTTTAAAAAGCTGCCTCAGTGAGTGTAAGGGATGACCGCATGTCACTGCCTGCCCTGAGGCTACGCCCTCCTCAGTTCCTCCCTCCTTGCCTCCACCACCCCTAGAAACTTCCAGACTCCTCCAGGCAGGGGGTTTGGGGATTTTCTTTCCTGCAGTGGAACAGGGGCTCAGTGCAGAATTTATTTCCTTGAGGAAAATATGCAGAAATGTGAGATTTCTTAAACAGAGTCTGTGGCCATGACTCAACTCCGCCATGAGGCAGCAGGGTTCTGAGAAGTACAACCAGCCACAGTCCGCTCAAGGTCCTGTGGTCACCACAGTGTTTGGACTCACTAAAAGTCTCCACAGCCATGGGCTCCTGGATGAGGACCAAGAGGTGGTGAAGGAATAGAGAGCAGCCCTGGTAATCTTCTAAGGAGGATACCTCATACGCCTGTTTTACCAGGAACATGTTCAGGGAGGCCAAACATCATCTGCCTGATGCAGACGAGTAGGATGGTCACAGTGGCCACCTGTGAGCCAGCACCAAGTCAGCGACAGGAACATGGACAGACAGAAGGCAGATAGGTAAGTATGGTGAGCAGGGTCCAGCCTGATGTCATTTCTGAATGTCCTCTCCCTGCCACAATTCTATAATGTCTTATATATCACAATATCTTTGCAGATATGCACTGGCACGCACACACACGACTCCTTACACATTCACTGGGCTTCTGCCACAGAGCCTCCTCCCCACAGCTCCTGCCCACCTGTGCCCAGGCCACCATGGGTCCCTCCCACTGGGCTGTAACCTCAGGCAGGCAGATACCAGCCCAGCCATGTCACCCCCTGGTGTGAAGGTTCTGGCCAGGACATCCTCCTCACAGCTTCACGGATGAATCAGCTCCTACAGACACATCACTAGGGCTGAAACACCGCCTGTCTGGGTCAAAGTCAAATTAGGCCAAGCCCTGGCAGACGGGCGGCTTGGAGGGCTCACCTGGGGCTCCCCTCCCTCTCCAGTCATGCCCAACCCTGACCCCACAGGTTGGAAGGGAGCTCAGGAGACAAGAAAAACCAGATTAGGACCGTCTGAGAACTCACAGACCAGCTCCACAGGGATGAGGCAGCCACTACACCCGGGGAGCCAGTCCTCCCTGGCTCCAGCATGAAGATCGCTTTCCACCACAGTGGTTCTTTTCAGCGCTAGAGGGCAGGTGAGCCAACTGGTCTCCCTCTGATAGCAGAGGGGGTTCAAGGCTTCTCACAGAGAGTTTTCCTTCTCTCTTTCTCCCAAAGAGAGTCTCCCTCTCTTCAGGAGTCTAAGGACCCCAGAATAGGCCACCCAGACAGTGGGACAGTCAGAACCTTAGAGGAAGCCTAGAGGACCGTGGTGACAGACACGAGATCAAATCCTCACGGACTGGGGGGCTGGAGTGACAGGGTGGGCGAGAGGGCAGTGTGTGCGTGGGTGATGGTCGCTCAGCACGGTGCCCGGTAGACGCGGCCTCCACCAGGTCCGTCAGGCCCAGTCAGTCGCCTTGCCTGAGGAACAGGGCAAAGTTGATGAGGTCACCAGCTTACAGAGGCTGCACAACCAGGAGGGCAAAGTGTGGTCCCCGGCAAGTGTGGCAGCAGGGCCACCGAGGCAGGCAGGGTAGGCGTCTTCGCAGGGGTAGGTGTCCCAGCCTGTCACCCTTTCCTGGCATTACACACTGTGTGCCCTGCTCCTGGCTAGTCTCAGAACCCTCTCCTTCTCTCTCCACAGGCTCCATGACAAGACCAAAGAGGCCCCCCGTGGGAGGAGACAAGGCAAGTCCTGCAAAGACCAGAGTGAAAGGAAAGCCAGGGGAGGGGAGGCCAGGCCCCCAGGATGGAGAGAGAGCACAGAGCTGTCACCTAGTCACCTGACTCATGGCTGCGGGGACACAGGCAGCAACACACAATGCTGTCATGCTTAGCAGGTGTCCCAGGCACAGAGCCACTCGGAGCCTCTGACCCCACCCGGTGAGCAGTGTTGGCCTGGGAGCGGAGCCTCGGGGCTTCCTAGAGGAAGAACTTGAGTCGTGAAGAGCATGGGCAGCAGAGCTGAGGTGGAGACCAAGTAACCAGTGCTGGAGACACACTAAGAGCTAAGGAAGCCACAGGTGGGAGCCGGTGACTGCATGGGGGCTAAAAAGCCCGTTGCAGAGCCCTTGAGCAACCTCCCATGCACACACACACACACACACACACACACACACACACACACACATACACACACACACACACATACACACACACACACACACACACACACACACACACACACACACACACACGACTGCATCAAGCAAGCCAGGAGGGTCTTGGCATCTTTGATCTCAGGGAGTCCTTGAAGGCAGTCTGACACACAGTGTGTCTACAGGGGAGAGAAGAGTGGATCAGCCTTGGCACTGCTCTTCCTGTCTGGCCACGCTCAAAGTCTCCAGCAGACAGTAGCTCCCCCACCCGCACCCCCACCACAGGCCTCTGGAAATATAGTAGGAAGCAGGGCTTTCTCCTGCCCTGGAAAAGAGGGACAATAGGTCTCCCTGTCATGCCACACGGACAGACAGCATCAGTTCCCCCCAACGCCACCTCACAAGTTCAGGTGGCCAGAACCAAATGCCAAGCTGGAGCAGCCAGGCCAGAGAGAGGCCACCTCAGTGCCACAGCTTCCCCTATACCAGTGGCTGCCACCCAGAGCCTCGGTCAAGGAAGGAGCAGGCAAAGCCAGCACTGAGCTCGAGGGTCCTGTCCCTACACCAGCCCCAGAAGCATGGGGTTTCAGGTTTCCTGCTGGCTGCCAGGCCTCTGTCGCTCCACCTCCAGCGACAGGGAGAGAAATTCTGGCTTGCTCTTAAGAGGTAGCATTCCAGCAATAACTCAGGAAACTTGTGAAAAACCAGATGTCAACGAGAAAGGCTTTCTGCAGAGATGGACCCTAGAGATGAGTGTTTCACGAGGGGCCGAGGGCCTTCCTTTCACTTAAGTGGGCAACTCCGGAAATGGGAAGAAAATGGAACCACGTGGAACCCTGTTTTATGAAGCCAGAAAACTATAATTTCTGACAACTGTGTGGGCAGTCCCTTCCTTGATGGTCCAGGGGCAACAGTAACAGTGTGTAGAGAAACTGAGGCCCAGTAATGCAGGGGAGAGAGCCCTTCCTCAGAGCTGTGTACACAGCCACCCAAGCCACCCCCATCAAGGAGACCATCAGGAACACCACAGCCCAGCACATCAGAGCACACGCAGGAGGCCCCCTAACCCAGGCTGCATGGTGGGGTGGGGTGACATGTGGGACAGGCGGGGGCAGGAGGGGCCTCTAAGAAGGGCATCTCTTCAGCCTTTTAGAGGGAGCATATCAATTCCCAGACACAGAATGAAGCCAAGGCCCCGGACACATGCAGAGGTAATCTGAGGGGCTTCTCCCCAGAGGGATCCCCAGACTTCCAAAGCTAGTATCCCCTGGATGCTGACCACAAGGCAGGGTCCCAGAAGAAATGAGGGTGACTGGGTAGGTAGGCGGTGGAATAGATAAGCGACTTAGCAAAGTGCTCTGTGTGGAAGATCTCTCTTGCTCTCTCCCGCTAACCCTGAGCTCCCGAATCCTCCCATTTGCTCTTTCCAGAAAGTTCTCCAGTGGCTCCACCTGCCCACAGTCTGCGATCTCTGTCAGCCCTCTTTGTCAAAGGCTAGGCAGCTGTGTCCCCTGGGTTTTCTGCTTGGCTCTGCCTTTCGTAAATGAGATGGGGCTGAGAACAAGGGCACTATTTAAACGTCCCGACTTCCTTTCGGAGCGAGGGTTTTCCCTCCATTGAGCACCCTGGCTCCTGGCTGACCTGTTCAGGCAGGAAGGCCGAGGCTGGTCTGGCAATGGGCACAGTCTGTGCTGTAGTCTGGCTGCACAGCCTCTTAACAGGATCAGGCAGCTTCTGCCCCCCGGCCTGGCTCCTCTTGGGTAGGACGCATACATCTCCCTCTTAGTTGTTCTCCTTACAGAGATGTACCCTGGGCCTCCCAGCATAAGATGGAGATTCCTTTGTGCTTACAGGAGCTCAGTAGCTGGGTCTCTGGTCAGTGGTCTCCTGTCGTATCGCATCATAAGCAGATGTTAACTGAGCATCTACCACATACTGGAGGACAGCCTCCAAGGAGGCACAGGTCTTTATGATTCCCACTCTTGGCCCAAGACCACAGCAACCCAGTTCTCCATGATTCCCACCCTTGGCTCAGCACCACACCAGTTCAGTTCTCCATGATTCCCACCACTGACTCAACACCACACCAGCCCAGTTCTCCATGATTCCCACCACTGACTCAACACCACACCAGCCCAGTTCTCCATGATTCCCACCACTGACCCAGCACCACACCAGCCCAGTTCTCCATGATTCCCACCACTGACCCAGCACCACACCAGCCCAGTTCTCCATGATTCCCACCCTTGGCCCAGCACCACACCAGCCCAGTTCTCTGCATGTGTCTCTGTGCTGGCTCTTCCAGAGCCATGACCGTGACCCAAGAAACAACTTCTTTATTTTCACAGACTACAAAATGAGGTCGCTCCTTCCATTAGACAGTCACATCAGTAGCATCAGGACCGCGGCCACCATCACTTTGGGTGAGTCACAGTAGTCCTGCATCTCAAAGCGGCATTTACACTGACCACAGCTTCCGAACCATGACAGCCCCCATGCCTCTTGTCAAATGTTTTCAAAGAGATTAGTTGTGTTTTGATAACTTCACAAAGAGTTGGCATCTTTTATACCTATCCATTTTACAACAACTATAAAATCCACATTCCGAGAGAGCCCCTTGCTCTTGTCCAGAGGTGAGGTGGATGGAGTCTATGGGCACAGAGAGGTAGGAACTCCCTTGCCAAGACGAGGGGTCCGTCAAGCCAGGAAACTCCACACTGTGCCGGGGCTCCCCTCAGGGCCTGAGTCTGAGGAAGGTGGGTACCCAGAAGCTGCCTCAAATCACAGAGATGGGTATTTGGATTGCAAGACTCAAATACCCAAATGCCCTGCTCAGCCATCAAATGATAAATCAGACAACAAACTCCAACAGGGTTAAGAGGTATTGATGGGAATAAATTGAGAAAAACATAGGGATTTTTATTGAGTGCTTTATTTTTACGGAGTGAAAATTGAATTACTTAGCTGGTCAATAAGGAAGTCAATAGGGAAAAATGCCTAAAAGCTAGGAGGAAGAGAAAGGGGTATGAACTTGAAATGTGACCTGCAGCTTCCACAATACCTGGAGGAAACCTCCACCTCAGGATGGTGATGCCCACCCTTGGCCCAGCAACACATCAGCCCAGTTCTCCATGATTGCCACCCTTGGCCCAGCACAACACCAGCCCAGTTCTCCATGATTGCCACCCTTGGCCCAGCAACACACCAACCCAGTTCTCCGTGATTCCCACCCTTGGCCTAGCAACACACCAGCCCAGTTCTCCATGATTCCTACCCTTGGCCCAGCACCACACCAGTCCAGTTCTCCATGATTCCCACCACTGACCCAGCACCACACCAGTCCAGTTCTGTATCACACAGACGATGGATGTAGATGTCCTGGGCTTGCCAGCAGCTTCTGTCTTGAGTCTCAGAAGCACACTGGCTCCAGCAACAGCTGTGCTACCCTCCTTCCTGGGCACAGGCAAGCCATGGCACTCTCAAGGTTCTCTTAAGGATTGCAGCCATACACCAACCTGGCAGGTGTCAAAATTCAAGGCAGCACAAAAGGGACCTTGCTCCCATTCAAGTTTATGCTCAATCCAGAAATTAAACAGTCACCCTATGACCCAGCAGTTCTATTTCCAAACAAATACCCCAAAGATCTGAAGCCAGGATTAAACAGGTTACTGTGGGTCTGCACTCACAGCTTTATTCACTATAGCCAGAGGCGGAAACCATTCAAACATCCATCACCAGATAAATGGGACCAAAGTGTGGTCCATCCATTCAATGAAGTATTATACGGTCCCCCAAAGAGGACATGCCTCCACATGTCACAACATGGATGAACGTAGGACATGAGGCTAACAAGCTAATCACAGAAGGACAGATACTCTAGCTGCCACTCACCTGAGGCCCAGAGCTGTCAAACTCACGGAGTGATGGCTACCAGGCCTGGGGGATTTAGCACTTAGTAGAGACAGAGTTTCAGGGGGAGGGGGAGGGGAACATTCTGGAACATTCTGGAAATGGGGATGGTTGCACAGCAACACAAGTGCCCTAATGCTGCTGGGCTGTGCATTTAAAAATAGGTACAATGAAATATGTTATGTAACCACAACTCAAATCACAGTCAAGAAAAATAAAAATATTTATTTAAAAAAATGTCTACACTTCCTATTCATGTTGTCTATACGTGTGCATGTGTGTGCCTTTGTGCACGTTGTGACGTGTGTGGAGGTCAGAGGCTCCCGGGATCTCACCTTGATCCTTAGGCTTGCCTCCTTTACCTGCTGAGCCATCTCATTAGCCCCAAAATATTTCTTATATTTTTATTTTTTTCTTATATTTTTAAAAGAAAGAGAGAGAAAGCTTGTGTTCAGGACTAATGACATTCAAACCATGCCCAGGACCCTTAATGACTGTGCCCAGCTCATAATCCAGAAGTCATAATTTCTGGATTGAGTTGCCCTGAGGACAACTGCATGCATATCGGTCATAGCTGTAAAGGACACAGTAGTATCGTCTCTATAATGAGGGGGCACAGGCTTCCGGATGTGGCTACGGTTATTCATTCTACTGTCCCTAATCCAGAACTCTATGCAAACAGAGAAGAATGCTATGATAAAGTCAAACTACATCAGAGGCAGAGGCAGGAGGCGACCCTCACTGGCACAGGCCACCTCTCCTCTGTGCCTCGTCAATGGTACCTATGCTGATACTTCACAATATACACAAGGGCAAGAAAACTCAAAAAGAACTCTCAGACTTCAGGTTGAGCCACACAGGAGCCTGCACTTGGCTGGGCTCTTTTCTTGATTTCATTTGAACTCGATTTATCCATGAGCATCAGGAAATGGCGTCCGCAAGAGACGTGCTGTGCTCAAGTTGAGGCTAGCTCTACATTGGAGCGAATCATCTGCTTCTGCAAGAAAATTAGTAAGGAAGGCGAGTGCTGTTATTTTAAGACCTTCGAGCTGGTGTGAGGAGAAACTAATTAAATGATTGTAATTTTCTGTGCAAATAAGCAACCAACTGCTACAGAAGCACAAACCAGGAAGGGGCCTTTCCACCTTCAAAGAATGGTGGACTCTTTAGTTCTCATTTCTAGCTTTCCAGGGCCTGCTCTCCCTCAGGTAGCCCTAGCCAATGTTCAAATGATGGATGGAGCTTAATTGGATTCAGGGTGATGAGCACTCTGTGGACTGCCAAGTGTCAGCGATCCTAGGGTGTCCCGGAAAAGGCCAAGCGCCTGCCATCATCATCTCCCAGCACCTACACAGACTGGGGGAGCCAGACGTCTGCGTCTTCAGTTTCCAGCCTTGTGGGGCAGGTCCAGGAAGGCCTGAAAGGGTTTCCCATAGTCAAAGCAGCCATGAAATGATCCAATACAAGCATGCATCTTGCGGATGCCCATAATGCCCAGGCCAAAAATCAGCCTAACACACATCGATTGTTATCCACATTTTACAGACTAGAGGTCCTGAGGGGCAGAGCACGGTTCTGCTCCCTGCACCTCCAGAGGGAAGATAATGGCCCTGAGTAGCAGTCCTAGTGACATCATCACACCCTCAGGGCTCAGCCTCCCTTGACCCAGAGAAGGCCATCAAGATGATGAAACAGAAGTCGGCCCCTGGCAAGGGTTGATAAAGAAGCCCCTCTTAGAGTATGGGTCCAACAGGGCACCAACCAGAAGGCAGCCTGTAAGCTCAGGCACCCATGAAGGCACCCAGCAGGTTTCCCAGGTGCTCCAACTCTGTGCTCCTTTACATCACTCCCTGGCAAGTCCTGGCCTGACTGGAAACTCATCATCATGGAGTAACGGCAACTCTGGAGAGGTCTGTGCAAGCCACAGACCACACTCTAACCCTGTGGGGGTGCGCGGACGAGCTAATTTACGGGGGTGCACGGACGGGCTAATTTATGACCTCTTTAGAATGCGCTCTGGAACCTTCTGCAACTGCAGACTAAAGAGGCCCTTCATTAAAGCAGGAGTGGGTGTGTGAAGTGTGTCAGGAACTTTGCTGAAGGGCTGTCCTGGCACCTCCGCGCCAGGCTTCCTGATGGCAGACGTCTCCTTCTCTGCCTGTGAACTCTCCAGGCTTCTCAGCTCCTCACATTCCTTCGGCCTCAATATCCCGACTTTTCCAATCTCCTCCTCAGGCCGGGTGAGGCTCTTCTCCTCGTCCTTCAGACTGGCTCCATCTGCACCTCCTCCAGGAAGTCCTACCGAACTCCCCTGCCCACGTCTTCACACAGCCCTGAGGACACTCTGGGCAGAATTCTGTCGCCACTCAGCATCTCACCAGGCAAGGCCTTCGCTTCACTGGGCTCCATGCTGCAGCCCTGTTAGTTAACCCTGCTAGGTACACCAGAAGCGCTCAGCAAATATTAGCTGAGTCCACAGCTACTGGGGCCCGGGACCTACGCTTTTGCCAGAAAAGAAAGAATGAGGAAGTGACGTCCAGGGTCTTGGAAAATCGCAAAGTGGAAGAAGACATTGACAACATGCTGTCTAGACTCCACCCATGCTGTCTGGGCTCCACACAGGTACTCAGGCCCGACTACCAGCCTGACACAGGAATTGTTATCCATGCTTTGCCAAGCCGGCTCAGGGATGTTCTGTCCTCACTCAAGAAGAACAGCAGGATGAGGCGAGCCTGGCTGCGCCTGCTGCTGGAGTCCACACTGGAGCCTTGGGGCATTAAGGCCTGCACGTACAACAGCATTAAGAAGAGGGAGCTGTGTGTACCAGGCCTGGGCCTTGCAAACCCTCCCACTCTTCAGCCCTGCTCACTACATCTGTAAATAAAGCATGAATAAATTAAATGTACGCACAGAGTCCATAGTGGGTAGGGATTTGGAAATCACCCGGCACTGCCGCTCATGTTACAGATGAGGAAACTGAGGCCCAAGAAAGCAAGGGTACATGGGTGAACACTTTCCGCAGGGGCAGGCACTGGAGGGGTGGGCTTCTGACGGAGGGTGGAGAGGCACGAAAGCCCAGGGTTAACAGGGAGACAAGTGGACATCCTGGAGGGCAGGGCAGGGTCCCCGGGATCAGAGGCTGAGAGGAGACCATGAGTCCCACCACACAGGGGCTCACACTAGTGACTACCCCCTCAGCCTCCCACCCTTGCTGACACTTGCCATGGGTCCCACCACATGGGGGCTCACACCAGCTCACACTCTGCATGCCCAGTCTTCTCCTACCCAGTGCTGACAGTCCTTGGCAAGGCCTGGAGCAGACACCTCATCCTTCCTCAAAGAATTCGAACTCTCGGAGCTCAGTGGCTCTAGAAGAGCGTGAAAGGTTCCCAAGCATAGCTCCTGTGGCCCTCCTGGCCATGCACGTTCTGCACACAGGAGCTAAAGGCAAGAGCCCTCCATTCAGCCCAGTCCACCAAACACACACACACACACACACACACACACACACACACACACGCACGCACGCACGCGCACACACACACACACACACACACACACACACACACGCACAAGTGCATGCACACACAGATGTACAGACACACGCATGCACACACACAGACATACACATGCACACACAGACATGCAGATACACACATGCACACACACAGACACACACATACATAGACATACATATGCACACACAGACACACACACACACACACACACACACACACACACACCACACACACACACACACAGAGGCAGGTCTCTGGACTTTGGGTCGCCCAGTAGAGAACTAAGCAGGATAGGACCTTAGGGTCTGTGGGAGGTACTGGGAGAGTGAGGCTGGGGACCATCAGGGATCCTGAGAAGGGACAAGAACAGATCAGACCTGAGATGCCCAGAGGTGACACAAAGTGCGGAGGAACCTCGATCCACAGTGACACCCACACCTGTTGACATTGGAGACCGCCAAGGAAGACAGCGGTCCACCTCCAGCCAAAGAAGGTGCCCGATGGGGGAGGTGGAAGTGGGTGGGGCCAGAGCCCATAGTCTCCCTCAGACCCCAGCCAGGGGATCCCCGAAAGAGCTCCTGGCTCAGGTGGCAGGCACTGTGTGTGTGGAGGGGGGTGCTGCAGCCCCGTCAGCCCTAAATGCCCCCTCCCTCCCAGGCCTCTGATGCTCCCCACACCTAACTACTGCCCTGGTCAATTGACTTAATTTTCCTCAGGCTCCTCCATAGTTAAAATGAGCTGTCCCCTCCGCCCCCCCAAACCCCATCTGTACCCCTTCATCTTCCCAGTCTCTGTGAACTGCAGGCCCTGGGGTTCTTGGGATGCTCCCACTGGACGTCAAGTGTTTACATGGGAAGATGTCATCCTACAGGCTGCAAAGCCTTCTCACTTCCCTGAGTGTCAGCCTGGGCCCCAGGGGAAATGCAGCCTGCCTCCCTGTCCTCAAGAATGGCTCTCAATGTCACCAGAGTCCCTCCCCCACCCCATCTCCTGGGAAGAAACTTATACAGGATACAAATGGTCATGCTCACACACAGATTCTGGCAGGGTCCCTTGGCACCTGTGACCCCTCCATATAATGTCACTCTGCGTAGCACAGAACCCAGGGCACCCTCAACACAAGGCCCTGGGACGCCCTCAGCACAGGACCCTGGGGTACCCTCAGCACAGAACAGGAGGCCCCCAGAATGTGCACCTGTGGTTTGCTCCTACAGACCCTATGTCACAGCACACTGCTCTGTGACTGTCACCTGTCACATGACACAGGCATCTCCGTCTCTCCCCTCATTCTTCATCCAGACACTAGACTTAAGGTCCTGACAGGCTCACATACCAGTGGGAAGCTCCTGACAGCCTATGTGACAGACACTCCCCATCAGCCACAGCATCCTTGGTCTCTGTCTCACTTGGGTGGCCACTGGACACCTTGGTAGTGGCTTCAAAGACAAACGCTCAGTGCCTACAGGCTGCCAGTCTCAGCGTCCATGGGAAGCCAGGCCTCTCTGCTCCTGCCCCAGAACGATTGGAGCCTGGCTCCCCAGAGCCCTGAACTCAGGAACCTGCAATGCCCAGGAGCCATTGAGATGCTTCTGCCGCAACACCACAAAACCACAGTTGTAGGAAGCAAGGCTGTAAGTCAGCTTTGTGCCAGGTAAGAACCCATTCATTTCAGATCTCAGAAGGACTCAGTAGGTGGAGACTGACCTGGAGCCTCAGAGGCCAGCACTGAAGAAAGAGACTGACAGGACACCCTTCATCCTTACCTGGACACCTCCCTCAGACTTCCTCTCCCCAACACAGCCCAGGCACAACCTCAACAGTACTGAGCCTTGCTGGCCTCAACCCTGCACTCCTTTCTGGACACACCTCGGCTGGGTGTCACGCTAACGTCTAGCTACACATCATGCTCTGATCTATGCATTTTCACGTGGATAAACCGACCCTTGTACAACCAACCTACGAACCGGCAAGTCCCCCTTTCCATGGTGAAGACAAAGGCCCAGAGCATCTCTTCCATCTGTCCTAGGATCCAAGGCCAGAAGGTGAGCCTGAGACACACCCAGCCCAGCAGGTCCCAAAGCTTAACTATCCACCAACCCAACACTGCCACAGGCTCTTCAGCTACACATTTGGGGAGCACGGGCAAACTTTACCCTCCTCCCCACTTCTCTCCTCGGGGTTCTACTCCCACACAATGCATTCAGTGTCTCTATATGGCAGGTGTGACCTTCAAATTCCTACCTCACAGGTCTCGCTCAGGCTGTCACTCCTGCTAGAACATTCTCCCTCTCTCATCTGCTCCACCGACTCATCCTTTGAGCCAGGCCTGAGGCCACCCCTTCTATACCATCCTCCCTGATGAATCCCTTCTTGTCACTGCCTGTTTACATCCACCTCGTCTCTCCCACCAGATGACTCTGAGCTCCAGGTGCTATGTTCAGAGGATGACAAGTGAGACCCCTACTCCCTGCTCTTGGGGACTGAATTGTGTCAGCCCCTCCCCCAAAGTTCATGAATTAAAGTCCTAATCCAGGACCTCCAAACTTGGGTGGATCTGGAGTAGAGCATCTAGCAGTGATTCCATTATAATGAGTCTGTCAAGGTGGCCTTGACCCAATGATACCGGTGTTCCAATTAGAAGGAATGATCCCATCCCAGGTGCAAAGAAAGGGACAAAAGGAGCCCGCTGTCCAGGGCCCACGCTGTCATGGTTCTTTGTCACAAAACTAGAGCAAACTAATGCATCTGCCCTCAAGGAATCTGATCTGCAGCAGGGGTCATGACAGAATTCCCATATAACTCGGGCAGAAGCCATGATTTCTCTATACAAGGAACTGAGGCAGATAGGCTGCCCTAGATCTTCCAGCGCAGAGAACCCACCCTCTGCCCTGCCTTGGGCTCTCTGCATTTATACAAAAAGGTAGGGAGTCCAACCAGATGCCCGGGGTGGAGTGTGCTTAATCTGCCCAGGATTATCTGTGAACACTCACCACCACTACTGGGAGACCCAGCACAGGGTGAGGCAGGGGGGAGGGAGGGAAATGGTCAGCCTGAGGAACAGAGATTGGACCTGGCTGTAGGAAGCTCACGTCCAAGTTGAACCATGAGTCAAAGCTGCAAGTAAGTGCCTTGTGGGAAGAAGCCGGAGGTGGGGGGTGGGGAGGACCGGGGCGTAGGGGGAACAACTGTGCTTAAGTAAGCAATTACCCCGAAAACAGTACCTCACACTCCTACCAGGCCAACGAGAAACTACCACCCTCAGGTGGAGCCCAGCACTGCGGTCTATTTCCTGCCTTTGTATAACCTCACTACCTCCCAGGGCAGTGTGGAGATGCAGGGCCTTGTGTGCACAGCCCAATCTGCGTCTCTCAAAAGGCAACCATGGCCGGTTCCCATGAAGCATTCATCTCTCATATAACAATGTGTTGCCACAGCTAAACAGTCAGCTGGAGAGGCCCTGTTTGAACTTCCAAGAGCGTCCCCTTCCCTATCTCCATGGGAGCGGGAAGAATCGAGCCTTTGCAAGGAAAACTCACATATGTTCCCAGAGCTGCAGTGACAGGGACTGTCTGGGAACCAGCTTGAGTCCCGCAATCCCTCAGCCCCATCCCTTAGCGGGATGCTGGCGAATGCCATTTCTGAGAGTGTGCCCCTCCCCACAACGCTCTGATTTTTGAAAAGCACCTGACATGGTAGCGCAGATGCTCGGCTGTGGACCACATCTGCAGAGAGGGCAGGGGCAGGCAGCAGAAGGACAACTTCATAATGACAGCACTCAGCAACATGTCCCTCGGTCTGCTCCTTTCTCATCCAAGCTCACAGAGACGCGGTGATTCGAGCAAGAGGTTCAACCAACTGCCAAGCGCTAGCTCCCATCTTTGTCCCTGGGGCTGCACATTGAGCACGGAGGGAGCGGTGCACTTCCAAGACACTTCGCGTGCCAAGAATGTGCTGTGCACAACCAGATCCGAGAGGACCACGTTTAAAGGGAACAGTTCACTGAGGCAGCTCTCACGGGCCGTCCTCACCCTCCTTTCTCCATTCCTGGGTTTTCTCAGGCAAGGGGAGCCTCTGAGAGCACCCCCAGGCACGGGTGGCCGGGTTTTCGGGAAAGAATCCCATCCCATCTTCCTTTATGACCCAGGGCTGAGTGTAATGAGTGAGGAGGAGGGAGAAGGCTTGCGTCAGATGCCCGGGCACCATTTCCATGCTGTCCCACTCACATTCAGCTAAGTGTTGGCTAAGTGCCAGGCTGTGCCCTGCTGTCCACATTTTACACCTGCCCTCACGTCATGGCTCCAGAAGACGGTCCCTCAAGGCTCCTTTCCAATTCTTTGGCCAGTCATTCTCCATCCTCAACTCTCCAAGGAGGCCACTCAGGGGCCAGGCTCTGAGCCTAGACGGGGTTCAGGGGACACCAACCCATCCTAGAAACAGCTGGTCCCCTTTCCTGCGACTCCCTTCTCCCCCACACAGTGTCTCACTCTCTTCTCTCATACCCTTCTCCCATGAAGTTAAGAGACAGAGTGACAAGAGTAAGCTAGCTGGATCCACAGCCTCAGCACTCCAAACGCACGGAGCTTACTCTCAATGTGTTTCTGTCCCTTGCGGTTCTTGGTTTCTTGGCTGCATTTCAGTCCTGAAGAATATAGCCTATGGCACAGGGGACACAGTCTATCTTCAGGTACGAGCCAGCCCCGAAAGAGTGGGACCAACGATACACCTAGAGCGTGAGGGCTTGCTCAAGGTTCAGGCTAGAAGGATGGCAGGCACCTCCACACCCTTCTTGGGAGAAGCCCCACCTTCTGTAAGACACTCTGATCAGCACCCTGACTGCCCCCTGCTGGCCAGATGCATCCATAGCACTAGCTCTGCCCTCCCAAGGCGGCTAGTCTTCCTAGAGATGCCGTTAGCTAGGGACCAGGGAAGGCACCTGCATCCTGGACGCAGCCAGTCAGTGAGGGAGGAGCCAGCAGGACTGGGCTTTGGGCCAGCCAAGGCCACTTGGTTGTCCCTTCTCCCGCACAAATGGAAACTTCCTGGCAGTCACCTAGAGTGCTAGGAGAGGGGACAGGGGTAGAAGTGTCTGCAGCCCCTGACAACCAAATTAGAAGACCCGTCCACTCCACCCCCAGTACATGCAGGGACTCTGGCCCCGTGTATTTCCCCCAAACTTGGGAGATAGAGAAGAGGCGAAGTCAGCTACTGGGAGTGGGGGGAGGGGCGAGTAAGTGGAAAGTGTGAGTGGACAGTGGTGCAGACCAGTGGGAAGGGATTCCTAGCTCCCTCTTCATGAAAACACACTTCCCTGGACAGCACAGATTTTCAAACCTGGTGTGCATACACCTGGGACTGCCCAGAAGGACAGAGAGACTATGGCCTTTAACCAGGAAAAACAAAGCCCCTGAGGTACACTACCAAAACAGGAAGGGGAGGGGGAGGCTAGATCCTAGATCTGGGTGTATTAGAGGGTGAAGGATGCTGGAAGTCTCCAGCCAGAGGGAGAGGTATGGGAGAAGGACAGGGAGTTGGCAGCCTGAGCTAAAGCCCTCACAACGTTAAACAACATTAAACACTCCTAGGTCCGGGCAGACAAAAAGACAGCTGTGGGACACCGAGGAGGAACAATCCTAGAATTAAGAGTCTTAGAGCAGGGCATGGAACTGACGGGATATCCTGGCCCCCAAGATCAGTGTAGATCGGGTCGTAAGGACTCCAGAGCCAGCAATTCCAGAGGTGCACACTGGAGCCGCTGGGTGCAGTGCAGTGTGTGGGCGACCCACCATCCACGCGGCACAGAGCTGGGTGGCCCTCAAGGACCTGGAGTCATGCTGCCCCGATCCCGAAGACTCTAGGGACTTCCCCGTAGCCCAGATCTAGAAGCCAGGGACACTTGGGGTCCCCAGATCTTCGGGAATGCCACATGAGCGAGACGGAGTCTCACAAATTTGAGTACCCTTCCAAAAGTAACCCATAGCCAGAAGCCAGTAGGGGCGCCGCCGAGGTGACCCGTGTCCCCCAAGTCGCCAAGAATGCCCAGCAGGGGTGACCACGGGTGGTCCGGAAGTAGGGGGCTATGGTGGTCTCCCTGAGTATCTAGAGGTGTCCGGGCAGGGCCGGGGGCGTGCGGAGGTCACTTACGCTGCTGTTTTCTCCTGTCCAGTGCACCATTGCCTGGTTGTGCGTCGCGTCCCCCTTGAGCACGAACGACGTGCTGATAAGCGAGACCTGCGCGCGCGAAGCCGAACCGGCCACCGGCGCCGCCCGCGCCCTGCGCTCCTTGCCCGGAGCTGGGGCGCCATCTGCGCTGGGACCCGAAGCAAGACCCGGACCATGACCCAGGGCGCTGGGCTCGAATCCTCGTGTCTGCGGATCCTCGATATCGCCGGATACCATGGGTCCCGCGTGCAGCAGCCGGGTGACCTGCACGCTGGGACCCAGGAGCCCGGACTCGAGGGAGCTCCCTGCCGCCCCGCAGGCAGCCACCAACACCACCAGCAGCAGCGGCAGCGGCAGCGGCAGCGGCCACAAGCGCGGCCAGCGTGGCGGCGGCGGAGCATGGGAGCCTGGGGCCGGCAAGGTGAGGCCAGGACGCTTCGGGGCGCTCGGGATTCCCCGGTGCGCCATGGTCGCCGATAAGCAGCGGCGGAGTGGTGCGGGCGACACCGCGGCCGGGAGAGCGGGAGGGCGCTGGGAGCTCGAGCAGGAGCGCAGAGAAAGGAGCCGGGAGGGAGGGAGCGCGGGAGGAGGGGACTCAAAACCGCCACGCAGCCAAGGGAGCACCGCCACCTGCCGGCCGCGTCGGAGCCACCGCAGCTTTGGGCCGGGCCGGGCCGGGCTAAACCAGGATGTCCTGAGCGCGTCACACCTCCAAGACCCCTTCCTTCCCTCACAGTGACTCCCAGCCTCACTCTAGATCCTCCTCTCCCTCCCTCTTTCTATCCTCCCTGCCTTTCTTGGGGCGTTTACGGAACATCTACACTTGGCCAGCCAGAGTTCCAGGCACTTGGGGCACAACGGGGTGCAACAAAGGGAGACAGGCCACACCCAAGTAGCCTGGTTAGAGGCCAAACTCCAGAGCAACCCTTCAGCAGAAGTGGTGAGAGCGCCTCCTCTGGGCGCTGCTGGAGTGGGTCAGGGGGATGCTTGAGAGTCATGAAAACCGGAGATGCTCCAGGCAGCTGACGACTGTGCAGGAGCCTTGGGGTATCACCCCAAGACCCACGCAGTACCTCAGACACGGGCTTTATCTCCCACCCCCAGGGGGAGCCGCTGAGCAGAAGAGTACACCTGTGTAGCCGGGCAAGAAGAACAGAAAAGAGAGGTCCCAGCCGGATGGCATAGGCCACCACAGAACGCGTGGAAACTAGACCCAGAGCCCACCAAGCTCCCAGCCAAAGTCACTTCTTGGCCGCTTTAATTCAATTTCTAGGAAAGCAGCCATCATTACAAGCCCCTCTGCCATCCAGAACGGCTTGTGAGGGTACAAAGCCATCAAGTGAGGCCAGGAGTGCAGGTGAGCCTTGCCTCCTCTGCCAGACCAAGGCCTTGATGTCAACCTTCAACCTGAAATTTTCAGGAACTGACAGCCAAAGCCAGGCAAGAAGCGGGGGAGTGGGGGCTGTTGTACGCAGCATTTGGTCTAGCAAAGAAAGGCTGGTGAAGCCTGTCAGTGCGGGGCTGAAGGGAGTGGGGAAGGGTGGGAAACTAAGAGAGGATGCATTGACTCCCATGGTGTCTTTCCTGGCTCCAGGGAGGGGGCTCCAAGTCACAACTATAAACCACCATCTCTGTGGTCTCCTCCAGCTTTGGGTAAGTTTGGCTTTATTGTATTCTATTTTTTTTTTTTTTTGTAAAGCTTCTAAGTAATAAGAGAAAGCCTCAGACTTTGACAGACTATTAAACACCTATTATGTGTTGGGCATTTTCTTGGGGGCCTCCGTGCCTGGTAGGATGTCACTGCAGGTTATCATATGCTACCTCATGACCAGGAAAGGTCGTGGATAGAACTGTCCCCATTTACAAATGAGGAAACACACTCAGAAGTTTAGATACAGCCTGAAGTCACCTAGCCAGTGCATGTCAGGAACCAGATTTCAACCCAGGTGCTCTGATCCGAGGTGGCATCCTTTGTACCACTCATACCTCTTATCACCTAGCGACGGGATTCTGGAATACTACTCCACTCAGGAACTCAGCTCCAGAAGATAGAACCAGCCGGGGGGGCCGGGGGGGGGCACCACTGGCCATCGCAGCCTACCTGAGACTCGGGTCACAGAGACTCGGTCAAGGCCCCCCATGAACAATCGACTGTCTCTGCTCCAGTGAGGCTACAGGAATTTGAAAGAGTGTGGCTGGTTCGTCTCTTCCACGAACCTAGAGCCCAAAGCTGTTGGAATCATTCAGTTTACAGCTATGGCTGGACCCACAGACACTGATGAAGGAGAGGAGACTCGGGCCTGGCAGGATGGACAGATGCTAAATATCTCAGCTACCAGCTGGCACCCAGGGAAGAAGAAAGTTGCTGTGTGATGAAGGGTGAAGGAAGCAGGGCTTGGGGGATGCCCCCCCTTATTTGCAGGTGACACAGAACTGTCCACCAAGGAAGCTAGTGTCAAGAGGGAGCCAGCCACAGCCTTCACAGGTGCTGTCCTGACAGAAGGAAAGGTCTTGAGTGGTGATCCCACTGGTGTGCCCAGGGGTAGCTCAATTGGTATTCAGAGGCTGACGGAGTGTGGCTGGAGTGTTTGAAGCAGGGGAGGGAGATTATTGTTGGGTGGTTGTTGTTTTTTTTTTTTTTTTTTTTTTTTTTTTTAGCTGCCATCGTGGACATGAGGATAGGCCCAGAGACCCAGAGGCAAGGCAACTCCCTCAAAGGGCTAGAGAGAGGATGTGGGGGCTGGAACAGAGGAGCAAATAAAGGAAAACTCTGCAGACACCTATCACCCACTTCCAGGCACTTCCCACTGCCTTGCATTCAGCTTCCTCAGGGACCCAGAGCAAAGACTTGGGGGCACACAGATGCAAGAGAGATGTAAGAAAGTGTGGACAGCAGAGAGAACTGACTGGCCACCTCTAGGCATCACAGCTGATGTCTCCAGCTAGAGTAAAGAGGGACCCCTTTAGTCCCCCATAGCGATGTAAGCTCCTGGGGTGATCCGATGGTGCTTCAAGTGCAGACCACTGTCCCCACCACTTTCCCCCAGCGCTGGCTGGAACCTGGGGCTTTGCACATGGCAGACAAGTGCCCACCCCAGCTCTGGATGATGAGATCCAACCCTGATTAACGACATGGCTTTTTGGTTTTCTCTCCTCCTCCTCCTCCTCCTCCTCCTCCTCCTCCTCCTCCTCCTCCTCTTCCTCCTCCTCTTCTTCTTCCTCTTCTTCTCTTCTTCTTCTTCTTCTTCTTCTTCTTCTTCTTCTTCTTCTTCTTCTTCTTCTTCTTCTTCAAGACAAGGTCTCACTCTGGCCTAGACCTCACTATGTAAGATGCAAGATGGCCTCAAACTCACAGGGATCCACCTCCCCTGACTTCAAAGGAGAGGGGGGGAAAAAAAGGCATGTACCACCACGGCTGGTACCAGCTGTGGATTTTTATAAGAAGTCAGGGGAGCTGGGCGGTGGTGGCACACACCTTTAATCCCAGCACTCGGGAGGCAGAGCCAGGAGGATCTCTGTGAGTTCGAGGCCAGCCTGGGCTACCAAGTGAGTTCCAGGAAAGGCGCAAAGCTACACAGAAAAACCCTGTCCTGTCTCGAAAAACCAAAAAAAAAAAAAAGTCAAGGGAGATGGGGGTGACAGTGTAGGCCTGGAACCCCAGTAGCAAAGAATCTGAATAGCAGGTCTAAGGTCAACCTAGGCTACATAGAAAGGCCCAACCACAAACCCCAAAAAAAGTAAAAAGGGCATAGAAAATAGAGGAAGGGGGAGAAAACAAGAAAGGGAGGGGAGAAGACAAACCTAACAAATTTTAAAATAAAATAAGGAATAATTTAAGAAGGCTAATGGATTCAGGAGATAATAAATATTAAGGACCCGTTACACGGTAGAACCCCAACTAAGAATGGGGCTCAGCTGAGCCCTGACTTTCCGGTGGCAAACCCTGTCCTTTGCCAGTCCTGTGACTACACTGTGCCCCAGAAAGAGGATGCAGGGATACTGTCTTTTGCACACTTAATCATTGCACTTGCTCATTAAAAGTCACAGCTTTCTTAAGTTGCCAAAGGTCTCTATGGGTGATATTTTAATCTTTATACATGTGACAAAGTTAAAACTGCGTATCACCCGCCCCAAGTGGGGCAAATCTCAGAGACAGGTAAGGAACCCGGGAGCGAGTGCCACCCGAAATGAGGGACTCAGGCAAGGAGAGGCCTCGAGGGCACACCCACCCCCTTTCAGCTGTCTCTGGTAGTGGTGAGTAGCAGAGACATCTCCTTAGGACTCCTAAGGATAAAAGGCCGTAGCTCTGAGCCAGAAAGATCAAGTGTAACATCTCCCTGTCAGGTTGTCAGGGGCAACAGAGCAAGGCAGCAGGGACAGCAGTGGGTCAGATCCTTAACTGGGATCAGGAGCCGGAGTCTGATGCAGAACAGGCACCTCGGTGAGCCAATAAAGAGAGCAGAGACAGGAGAAAGGTGGGGTCTGCAGTTCCGTGGTGTGGTGAGTTTTAAAGGGCTTGCTTTGTGGTGAAGCCAGGGGCTCCTTGACCCTTGGAACATGCCTCTGCGGACCTGCCAGCCCCTAGTGCTAATGAGAGGCGTGGTTAATACACTGCAAAAGGAACAGGTTCTTCCATTCAGCAGGTGTTTTCTGGACACCTGCTGTGTGCCTGGCACCTCTTCAGGCCTCAGGGAGATGACAGGGGACTAACCAGGTCAAATCCCTGCCTTCTGGGCTTACATGCTGATAGCCACTCAAACCAGGAGGAGCAAGAAGGGACAATCAGAGTTCAAGCCTGGAAGCAGAGAAAGGCTGAGTGCATGTGCACACATATACACACACTCTCCCATCACTTCCCAGGGCACACCCCAGGTTACCTAAGGAATGCCTACTAGAACTGCCTCTTAAAGAGGCCTAGACTCCCATCACAGTGAAGTCCTGTCATGCATATAAACAAGTCTCTGCACCATGTTCCAAAAGCCATTTAGAAAATGGTAACTGCCACGTGTGCTGCTAAAATGTCCTCTTTAGGACAGCAGTGGGATAGCCCTAGGTTGTCCCACTGACATCCCTATGAGCGCGTGTCTATGACAGCCCACACCCACATCCTGCCACCACCACCCTACCCCCCCCAACACACACACATAAGCATGCTTCATCCCTCAGCATCTCCCCAAGTCTCTTTAGCTGTCTACTTTGGGTCTCTGTCTCCCCACCTGTCAAAAGAGAAGGTGGGTTCTCTTAGGACTCAAGATCCTCAGCCCCTGGGGCAGCCTTCAGACAGAAATTGCTGCTGACTCTCTGCCGGGCTGAAGAAGTCATGTGACCTTGCACACGAAGGACTGCAGGGCACTGCAACTTAAAACCCTGTTTGACTTCGCTTAATTCCATTGTTTCCCCAACTTTTTGACCCTGTAGCTCTTTATTTCTGTTTAACAGCTACAAACAACCTGGAGAACACAGGCCATTATGGAAATAATGTGCTGAATGTGGCTGAAGGAAGACTAAGAAGAATTTATTCTGCCTGAGGTGCTGGCATCTGAGAAAAATACAAGTGTGCAGGTCTTGAGTGATGAGTCAGGACCCAGTGGAAGCAAAGCACACACACACACACACACACATGCACACACACAACACATACACACACACACAACACACACATGCATATACATACATACACATACACACACACACACACACACACACACACGCATATACACACATACACATACACTACACACACACCACCCCCCACACACAGGTGCACAGGAGAGGGTAGGGAGGCTCCAGGCTGCCCAGGGAGCTGCAGTGAGTGGGTCCCTGGGTAGAGGCCAGCTTCCAGGAAGACAGGCCCAGAGGTCTCTATACTAAGGTGCCTATGCTTTATTCTGAAGTCAAAGAGAACCTTCTAGTGTTTTTACGAAAAGCAATCACATGGTCAGATCTACGATTCAGAAATGAGTTCTGGCAGCTTCTGAAGGCTGGAGGAAAAGGGCAGCAAGGAAGCCAGGACCGGGGTTCGGGCTAGGGGCAATGAGATGTGAGCAGGAGGAGAGGCATGCAGCAAAGGGGAGAGGGAGCCCCAGGACCTAAACCCTACAGGATGAGAGAGCAGTCAGGAGACCCTGTGGTGTCTGGGGCATGATGATGCCCTTCCCTCTGGAGCACACCTATGTGAAGAATGTGCCAGTGTGTCTCTGTGTAGCCTCTGAAGTGTCTGTAAATCATCCTGGAACGACGAGCTGGGAGCAGCCAGGTGTGACTACCATGCCGAACTAGCCTCAGGTCTCAGTGTGTATCCCAAGCAAAGTTCATTTTGTCCTTTCCCAAAGTCTGGTGTCAATGAAAAAACAAGGGTCCCTCCTCTGTCTTTAGCTTTGCTTTTTTAGAATCTGTGGCTTTGAGATCACTTATGACAGAAAAAAAGAGAGCCAGTGAACGCCAAGATGCTCCAAACGCTTGAGATTTGAGTCCCTCCATTTATTTCACACAAGCCGGAACTAGCACGGGAGGCTGAGAGACACAGAGCATGGGAGATCATGCAGACATTGATATCACTGCCCCCCTAGGGAGAGCTCAGGAGCTCTTCAGGAATGGCCACAGGGGGCCCATGACTGCTGGAGGTCAATGGAAAGACTAAGCAGTGAGCACTCAGAGGCTATCGAGGTACTTTCAGAGATGACTCAGGAGTTAGTGCAAAGCTGCTGTTTCCATGTAGAGAGAGAATCCCCATCCTCCACTGAGCCTCTTTGTTCCCACACTGGCAGCCAGGAGCAGTTGCCAAGGTCTGGGCACACTGCAGCTCTGGAGCTCACCACAAAGCCTCCCCATTCTAGATTTCTCTGGAGGAGTCTTCCTGAGCCCTCCACTTTCGTAGGCATTTGGAAAGAAGCCTCACAGTGCTCTTGTTTGTGAGATTCATTTCAGAAATCATAAGTTTTGCTACCAAATTACTCAATGTGAAGCTGATGTTGACTTAAACTGTTTCCAGGTTTAAGAATTCTCATCACAAAAATTTGGTGGAAAATCATGGCTTGAACAATTTCAGTTTGGGGGTTGATTAAAACTCAGTTTTCCTCAGAACAACTTCTTTAATGAAAACTAGTAGACAGACATAAGTTATGTTCTCAAACTGTGCTTGTGAGGCCAGGTAAAGTGTCCCCAATCTAAGACTGTAGGAGTCATGGGATACCCAGTGTTTATTACCATAGCAGATACTTGCATTTAAAGGTGGATAAGTGGGTGGATGGATGGATGGATGGATGGATGGATGGATGGATAGGTGGGTGGATAAGTGGGTGAATGGATGGATAAGTTGATGGGGAATGGATGGATGGATGGAAGGGTAAGAAGGGGGAAATGGGAAGGTGGGTAGGTAGATGGATGAATGAGTAACTGAGTGGGTATATGGATGAATAAATGGGTGGATGGGTGGACAAGTGCATAGATAGATAAGTGAGTAAATGGATGGATGGATGGTAAATCTATGATAATGGGGAGGTCAATGGATGGTTAGGTAAATGGATGGGTAGATGGGCAGGTAAGTGGATGAATGCACGGATTATGAGTGAAAAGTTAAATGATAGATAGATGAATAATGGACAGGTAGGTGTGTAGAAGGATGAATAATAGATAAGTGGATGGATGGATGAATAGATGATGGATGGATGAGCAAATGGATAAGGATGAAAGAATGATAGGGGGATGAACAAGTAAGTGGATATGCCTGTCACACAAAAGTTTTCTGGATCTTAACTTCTCACCTACACCTAGTGCTGTACCAGCAATATGCTCTCAGGGACGAGCCCTGAGCTGGAAGTCAGGTGTTCTCTCTCCTCTGACATCCTGAAATCCCTCCCCTGAGAGATGCCACCATATTCTTCTTCTACTAAACGACAGTTTATCCAGTGTCAGTCAGGACACCTTTCAACCTCATACCCAGTCACTGTTTCCTACGTCATCCTTCCTGAGTCTCTTATCTCTGCCCAGAACACTTCCTCCTCAGAAACACACTCTGGGAAGCAGCACACATGATGAACTGTGAAGTTGGCAAACCCTCCCCAAAGCTGCACAGGATTGACGACGAGACGCCATCTCCACACTCTGGAATAACACAACAGTACTCTAAGCTGGGGAAGTTTATGCCTGAGAGCTTTAGACCTTCAGGGAGAAAGAATGGGGTGCATAGGACTCTAGGCCAGGGCCTTTTCCATATTCCCTTTCTTGCTGGGCACACCTGGGGATTCTTTCCCATGAAACAGGCAGCAGGAGCTGCACTTACAACACTGAAGGTGAACCCCAAAATCTAGAGCTAAGGGCAGCATGCCTGTTCAGTGGTACTGATGGTGGAAGTGACAGCCTGAGAGGTGACATAGCCTGGCTATGCAGAGGTGTCGTGGAGCCTGAAGAGGACCCCAGCTAGTTCTGGGTTCTAGCTGACCCTAAGTCTGAGTAAGACATGCAGTAAGCATGAAAGTTCCAGCAAGAAGAAGTGGCCAGGCAGACTGGACACATGTGTGTCTGAATGCTCCCTCCCCACACAAAGCCCTTGGTGATATATAGAAGGCTGACTAGGCCTGAGTGACTGAGGCTAGCTGGTCTCTGAGCTACATAGATGCAGGGCACAAGGGCCAGCCTTAAAATTAAGCTTAGAAAAAAAAAAAACCCAAGGGAGAACGCCACAGTTAACGCAGGCATCCCTGAAGGGAGTTACCATGCGTTGATGCCGTGTGTTATCAAAACATGAGAAATGCAAAAAAAAAAACAGGGGAATACTGTCTGTTCTCTACAAGGATGGTGTAGTACCAGGAGGCCTCCAGATGTTGGACTTGGCAAGAAACACACCAACAAAAACACAGATTGTTATTGACAACCACAAATCAATAAATTGAGTCTCAATAAAGACAGGAAAAACATTAAAGAAACAAAACTTCTAAAATTGAAAAATATAGTAATATAGAAAATTCACTGAACAGCTTCAACAATAGATCTGAGAGAGCAGAAAAATTGTTGAAATTGAAGCAATTAAGATGTTCCATGAACAAGAACACAGGGAGGAAAACAGATCATCCTCGGCTGCCTGTGAAACAGTATCCACACGCAAACCACATGACCCCAGACATGACCCCAGATGAGTGGAGAGAGAGAGGAAGGTGCTAAATGAATACATAAAGGAATCACAGCAAAACATTTCTAAAGCCGATGTAAACTTTTAAATATCTCAGCAATCTTACCACCCCATCCAGGCCAAAGAAATGACCACACGAGTCCCATCACAATCAAAGGAAAGATACAGAAAACAATGAAAAAAGCAAGAGAAAAACAGTTCATCGTATATTGAGGAACAATAACATAATTGACAGCCTTTCGTGAGGGGAGGGGGAGGACAGAAAGCTGTAGAATAGCTATTAAAAAAAAACTGTCCACTAACAAATCAGTACCCAGAAAAACTGTCCTATCAAAATGAAAGTGAAAAAAAAAAAAGGAACAGGAAAAAACAATGTATTAAAAAAATAATGAAAAAATATTGATAGAATTCCTTGCTAGTAGACATGCCTTGCCAAAAATAAATAAGTAGATAGATAAATACATAATAAATAAATAAATGCTAGAAGCTCATCACACAGAAAGACTGGGCAGGAGGTAAGCTCAGTCCACAAGAAGAGGTAGGAAGCACTAGAAACAGTAAGTGTGAAAGCTGATGTAAAATTGTTTCAATTCCAGACGTCTCTGGAACTATTTTAAAGATATGGGCAATGAGAAGCCCAGCACAGAGGTGGGGAAGAAGAGACACACTGAAACAAATCTTAAAACATTAGCAATGATCTGACCAGTTAAAAGTGTTTTTAGAAAAAAAAAGTGCTTTTAGTTCACAGATTATTCAGGAATATAACTCAAATATATAGTGTCCTAGTAGGGGTACTACTGCTGTGAGGAAACACCATGACCAAAGCAAGTTAGGGAAGAACAGGTTTGTATGGCTTACACTTCCAAATCACTGTTCATCATAGAAGAAAGTCAGGACGGGAACTCAAACAGGGCAGGAGCCTGGAGGCAGGAGCTGTTGCAGAGGATATGGAGGGGTGCTGTTTTACTGGCTTGCTTCCCATGGCTTGCTCAGTCTGCTTTCTTATAGAACCCAGTAACATCAGCCCAGGGATGGCCCCACCCACAATGGGCTGGGCTCTCCCCCATCAATCACTAATTAAGAAAATGCCCTACGGTGGTGGCGCACGCCTTTAATCCCAGCACTCAGGAGGCAGAGCCAGGTGGATCTCTGTGAGTTCGAGGCCAGCTTGGGCTACCAAGTGAGTTCCAGGAAAGGCGCAAAGCTACACAGAGAAACCCTGTCTCAAAAAAACCAAAAAAAAAAAAAAAAAAAAAAAAAAAAAAAAAAAAAAAAAAAAATGCCCTAAAGGCTGCCTATAGCCCAATCTTATGGAGGCATTTTCTCAATCGAGGTTTTCTCCCCTCAAATGACTATAACTTGTATCAAACTAAAACTAAAACATAAAACTAGCCATCATATAGAGCTTTTAAAAAAGCAGGAAATAAAATGGGACATTAAAAATATTTAATACAGCCTGGAGGGATGGCTCAGAGGTTAAGAGCATTGACTATTCTTCTAGAGGTCCTGAGTTCAATTCCCAGCAACCACATGGTGGCTCACAACCATCTATAACAAGATCTGACGCAGACAGAATACTATATACATAGTAAATAAATCTTTAAAAAAATATTTAATGCAAAAAAGCAGTAAAAAATGAATAGAAGAAAAATAAGATATCTATGCAAGGACAAAAATGATGACTATAAATACAGTGTGATACAAATCACACACTAAATGTGAATGACCTAAACACCCCCAATCAAAGGCAGAGATTGTAGGGCTGGAAAAATAAATAAGATATGACTAGGTCCTATTTTAAAAAAATGCACTGTGTTCAAAGACATAAGTCTGTCAGAGGCATCAAGATAGAACTATACTATACCGTAGAAGCACTAACTACAATAATTCTAATATTTAACAAAATAAACTTAAAGACAAGAATACTACTAGCCACAAAGAGGACCATTTCCAATGGCCAATGGGTCAAAACATTAAAAAGATAGAAAAATCAGAAACACATTCACCCCTAATACAACAGTTTCAAAATACGCCAAGAAAGAACCAGCAGAATTAGAAGACACAGGCAGAAAGAGATCAGACTATCCCTTCAAGAACATCTGAGGCAATTAAGTGAGAAAAATCAAGAAAACAGAAGATCGGAGCATCTCATCTGTCAGACCACACTGATTGACCCATGGCTGCGGGTACATTCTCCTCAAGCACACATGGTCATCCTCTAAGAATGCAAAGTTGTGAATGAGCCTCAGTGAATGTAAAAAGACTGAACTCATGAGAACTGTAGCCTCTGACAACACTGCAGCTAGAAAAAGGCCACAATTCCAAAGTTGAATACCTCACTTCTAAACATATCCCCCAAGTCAAAAACAGAGAAAAGAACTCATGAGAGAAATTAGAAGAAATTTGAATGGATGTGAAATATGATATATGAAATTTTTTGCAATCCTTAGAAAGAAATCTATACCTTTAAAGACCTGTGTCAGAAGTAGAAAGCAGAAAAACAGAGAAATCAATAAAACAAAAGAAAATGTTTTAAAATATCATGAAAGTGATAAACTCATAGCCAGATGAGAGGGAGAGAGGGAAACACAAACAATATCTGTAACAGGAATGAAAAGGGAGACATCACTACCAGTCAAACAGAAATAAGATGGGTCATAAGTTCTATAAAGAGAGCCAAGGGCAGTAGGGCAGGCTAGCAATCACACAACCAAGAAGCTGAGGCAGGAGGATTGTGAGTTTGAGACTAGCCTGAGCTGCAAAGTAAGACCCTAGGGGGAAAAAAGCGGTGGAGGGGAAAAAAGAAAGAGAGAGTCCTGTAAGTAATTTAATGTTGGTGAATTAAACAGCTTAAGACAAACAGGTGCATTTCTGGAGATACTCAAGGTATCCCGGTTGACTCTAGATGACAAAGAAGACAGAAATTGACAATGTAAAAGCTTTCCACAATGAAAAACCAGATTCGCACGGCCTCCCTAAAGGATTCTGGTGAATAGCTAAGGAAAAAAATGGATACCAACATCTGCAACTTCTCAGGAAATGATGAAGGAACCGTTCTCATTACCGCCTGGTGGCAAAACCAAATAAACACACGGCAGGAAACCCAGAAAAGAAAACCCTTTGCTAAATAAAGACAAAAGTCCTTGAAAAAAATACTGAAAACCTAATCAGTGTTTTATCAAAATACTATCTGCCCAGTGATAGCTAGCTAGGAATGTGGGTGTTTAACATCGGGGCATCAACTAATACAGAATCCCACCAAGAGGAAACATCTATCTCAAAGAAAAGATGTTTGGAAAATTCGGTGCCCTTGTTGACAAAATTTATTTTAAATCTACAAAGGGAACTTCCTCCACCTGGTAAAGGACATCAATAAAAACCCACAGTCAGTTTCATACTCAGCAGTGAAAGGAAAAATGAATACTAGCCCCTTGGATCAGAAACAGAGATGTGTGTCATGTTCATCAGCTTTAGTCAATGAGCCACCAGATGCTCAACCTGACAGGCAGACAAAATAAATATTCAAAGCAAGTTAGACTACCTTTCCACAGCTAAGCTGATCTTTCATATAGAAAATCCTAAGAGCATCACTTAAAAAAAAAAATGAGAACTACTAAATGAGGCTAGTAACATAGAGGCCCCATAGTCTCGGGCATTTGAAGGCTTGGTTCCCAGTCGGAGTGCTATTGGGGTAGGTTTAGGAGGTGTGCCTTGCTGGAGGAAGTCACTTGGGTGGCCTTTTAAGGCTTCAAAAAGGCAGGCATCATTCCCAGCTTGCTCTCTCTGATCCCTGTGGTTCAAGACATGAATTCTCACCTGCTGCTCCAGCCACCATGCCTGCCACCTGCTGCTTCCTCTGCCATCATGGACTCGAGCCCTCTAGAACCATAAGCCCAGATAAATGCTTTCTTCCATAAGTTGTCCTGGTTGTGGTGTTTTATCACAGCAATAGACAAGTAACTAATACAGTAAGGTTGCACAATAGAAGAGCAATATATAAAAATTCGTTGTACTTTCATAAAAATGAGCCCAAACAAGCTACTGTGCAGGAATTTTTTTCTTTAAAAAAAGACATCAAAATGAACAAAACGCTTAGGAGTAGATTTAACCAAAGGATGGCAGGAACCACACCGACGTCCACAAACATCACTGAGAGAAACCAGAGATGATTGACAGTCTTTGCTCCTGGGTTAGAAGTGTCAGTATTATCGAGATGGCAATTTCCACAGACTGATCTATAAATTCAACCCAATCTCTGTCAAAGTTTTGTAGGCGTTTTAGTAGAAATTGGTTTGCTAGTCTTGAATTTTTAATGGAAAAACCAAAGATTTAGAGTTGTCAAAACAATCTTGAAAAGAAAAGCAAAACTGGAAGGGCAGTACAGCACGGCTCCTAACCACTGCCCCCTCTCAAAGGTAAGGACAGCGGGCTCTCTGGAAGGTGGGTTTTGAGGAAATTGATTTCTGCAAAGGCTAAAACAACTCACTGGAGAAAGGACCAAATAGTTTCCGACTCTACAGAAAACTCCTAAAACTTAACAAGAGGAGGAGGAGAGGGAGGGAGGGAGGAAGAGGGAGGGAGGGAGGGAGGAAGAGGGAGGGAGGGAGGGGGGAAGGGAGGGGAGGGGGGAAGGGAGGGGAGGGAGGAAGGAAGGAAGGAAGGAAGGAAGGAAGGAAGGAAGGAAGGAAGGAAGGAAGGAAGGAAAAATTAATTTCAAGCTAGCAAGATGGTTCAGGAGTAAAGAAGCATGCCATGAAGCCTGATGACCCAAGTTCAATCCTAGGAACATACATGGTAGAAAGAGAGAACCAACTCCTACAACACAATACATCACACACACACACACACATACACACATGCACACACACTCACTCACATACACACACATACAAACACATACACATACATATACATTAAATATAATTTTAAAATTAAACTTGAGAAAATAATTGAATTCGAATGGGCATTTCACTCAAGAAAACATGAGCATAGTTGGACATGGTAGTGCATGCCTTTAATTCCAGTGCTGACTGAGGAAGCAGAGGCAAGTGGATCTTTGTGAGTTCATGGGCAGTCTGGTCTACATAGTAAACTCCAGGACAGAAACCACTACTAAAGAGTATCTCTGTCTCTGTCTCTGTCTCTTCCTCTCTGTGTCTGTCTCTCTGTCTGTCTCTCTGTCTCTCTGTCTCTCTCTGTCTCTCTGTCACACACACACACACACACACACACGAAAAGACAAAAACACAACAAAGTAACGATGCTAACATCCTTAATCATTGCAAAATCCCCATATCCAGCAAGCAACTCTAGTGATAACAGGACTTCAAGTCTGGGAATGTAGCTCAGTGATAGAGCACTTGCCTATGAATCACCAGGCCCTGGGTCCAATCCCTGGTCCTGCTAAAATAAAATAAGGAAGATGTCATACATGGCTGATGCAGTGTGTAATGGCGCAGTCACTTTGAGGGGACACGGTGGTTTTTAGAAAGTTCACATTGAGTATCTCACAATGCAGTATCTTGGCTCCTACTCAACTGTCTGTAAAGCGGGGTGACATTAAAAGTGCCCTGTTACAGGGGTGTGAGAAACTAGCCATCCACAATTAAACCATGGTGAAGGTCCTAGCAGTCATTCCCAATGGCTCAGATAGATGGGAGTACCATCAAGCAGCACCTGAGGATAGTACAGCCCAGCAGCCCCACACAGCGAGGAACCAGGTACCACCTAAAAGGACTAGTGGACATGTTACAGCAGAGATGCAGCTCACAAATATTTTTTCCAAGTGAGAGCAAACCAGACAGAAAATCCCACGGTGTATGATTCCATTTATTTGAAATTTACAGACACAGAAAGCAATGCTGTATTGCCCTGGGCCAGCTGGGACCAGTGGCTGCTTGCAGATGGGCTAGGGGTAGGATGCCGGGTGCTCTTAAGCTGGACTGCAGAGTGGTTGCACACAGCTCTAACTAACCAAAATTCACTGAAGGGCACACTTTAAGTGGATGGGTTTTATGGGCTGTAAGTTATACTTCAATAAAGCTTTTTTAAAGACAGAAATGTGCTTCCTGCGGTCACCATTTGTTTAACTGCCATTCCGTGTGGGTCCACCCCATCTTGGACAGAGTGGAATGACCGCACCAGTAGCTACAGGTGACTGAAAGGTCTGCATGCCCCTCCTTCCTGCGGCCCTCACCTCTTACCATCATCCCATTCTACAGATGAGAAGAGTCAGGTTCTGAGACGTTAAGTACACTGTCCCAGGTCCATAACCCACTAACTGTCCAAGTGTCACCTTGAGCTCCCCAGCTTCCAGAAACCCCACCCTTACACAACCTCCAGAAGCTCAGGTCCTGCCTCAGCTTCTCCAGACCTGAGCCAGCTTGTCACTGAAGACTCAGCTGGGACCACTCTGTCATACTCTCGTCCTGATCCTCAGACCCCTGAGCTGGTCCTCAGTCCCCTCACCCCATATCTTTTGTGACTTCTGCCTCCCCAGCTCCCAGTCAGCCTCCACAACCTGTGCCTGGGCCCTGAGCTTCCTAGTCCCTCGTGCAGAGGTACCTACCCTCTGAGTCTCAACATGGTCATTGGGTATTGGCACATCTGCCTCATTGACACACCACTTCAACCCTGAGAGTTATTCTGAGCGACTGTCTTCTATAATGATTGGCATGTGCCCATCACAAAGATGTGTTCCCACCTTGACCCTAAGGAGCTGTGAATATGCCATCATCTGGAAGCAGGGTCCTTGCGAATAAGATATGCTAGGAATCTCAAAGTAGGCTCAGGGTGGCTCCAAAACCCCTGATGTGACATGTAGCCTTATAAAACACAGGAAAGAGAGCTAGGGAGATGGCTCAGTGTGTTAAAGCACTTAGTGCACGAGCTTGAGGACCTGAGTTTGAATCCCTAGAACCTGTGAAGCCCAATATGGAAACCCATATGTATAATCCTAGTGCTCTGTCTGTCTTAGTCACTATTCTATTGCTGAGAAGAGACACCATGACCACGGCAACTCTTATAAAGGAAAGCATTTAATCTGGGCCTCTTTACAGTTTCAGAGATTTAGCCCATTATCAGCATGGTGGGAAGCATGTGGCACATACGGCAGACATGGTCCTGAAGGAGCTGAGAGTTCTACATCTGGATCTGCAGGCAGCAGGAATGAGCAGCGAGCCACTGGGCCTGGCTTGGGCTTCTGAAAACCTCAAAGCCCACCCCCAGGGTGACGCACTTCCTCCAGCAAGGCCACACCTTCTAGTTCTCCTTAAGTAGAGTCATTCCCTGATGACTAAACATTCAAATATATGAGCCTATGGGGGCCATTCTTATTCAAACCACCACACGCTCCTACAGCAAGATGGGCATGAGGATAATAGAACCCCCTAAAGCTTGCAGATGCAAACAGCAAAAAGATGGGAGCCAATGACCAACATCTGAGTTGTCCTCAAACCTCCATATTCGTGCCCCCTGACAAATGCATATAATATATGCATTTATGCAATGTATGCATAAACATCATAAAGCATACATTCAGAAAGAGAGGAAGGGAGGAAAGGAGAGAGAGAGAGAGAAGTAGCCTTGGAGGGAAGGCCATGTGGAGCAGGAAAGGCTGGAGTAGTATGCCTGTAGTCTGAGGAACACAGACAGCCCTCAGCAACATGGCAGCAGAAGTCAGACAGGGACTTCTTGAGCCTCCCTCACAGCTGCAGAAAGAACTGGCCTGCCCACACTTTGACCTTGTACTTGTGGCCTTCCCTACTGGGTCATAACACTGTGGTCACTTGTGATGGCAGTCACAAGAAAGGAAGACAGAGCCCTGCACCCCACACTGACTCAGCATCAGCTGGTTCTATTCAGAGGAACCAGATTAGTTTGGGTCCAAACCTCAGCAAGTCTTCAAGTTGTCAGCTAGAGCACTCTCCCTGAGACCTGCAAGCATACATGGCAAATGATTGTATCTTTTCTGGAAATGCAGATTTGGCACAATGGCCTATGAGCTACACCTACCAGGCCTCTGCCACCTTTTCCTATGGCAAGCTCTCTGCTGCTTTTTCAAGAGGCTCTTGTCACCACAGCCAGCAGAGGCCACTTGCACAAATCCACTTGTAGAATGACAGGAAACACTGAGGAGGTGGCATGCTCCCACACAAAGTGATTCACGATGGACGGAAGCTGCCACTCAAGTCCTGCTCCCCATGGTGTGCATAGTCTGTGAGAAGGCACAGGGCACCCATGGAGGCAGCTTCTTACCTTAATCGAGAGAAGGAGCTGAGCACTGGGGACATAAACTAGCTTCCCTCCATATCTAAGTAGTTCACACACAGCTGGAAGGAAGCATGTTTCCAGGGCCAGGCAAATAGAAGTCCAGGTTCAGGGCAGAGCGTCTCCTGGTGGGACTTCCTAACAGAGTTCCATGATAGCAGGACATAACAGCCCCCTCTGCCACATCATCAGAGTGCCATTGTGACAGGTAATTTCATGTCCATGTGACACGGACTATGGAAATCATACTACTGGTTCAGCATGGTTCCTGAGGGTCTGTAGTAGTGTTTCTGGATGAGAATCGTATGTGAATGGGTAGGCTGGTTATGGCCACACACACTCCAGGGTGAAGGACTGCATCCCAGGAAAGGGGTCTGGATAGAACGGGTGGGATGAGGAAGGGATGGTCAATCCTGCCATCTGTGATCTTCTTCTGACCTTGGCACTCTTACCACTCAAGCCTTCAGACCCAGACTGGGGGTCTGCATCAGAAACTCCCTATTCTCAGGGTGTCACACACATCACTGACTCTCCCAGCCCTCCAGTTTGCAGGGGGCAGGCACATCATAGGACTACACAGCCTCTGTTAATTGCATGAGTAGATTCCTATAATAAATATCATTCTTGAAGCAAGTAGGTAGATAGATGACAGATAGATAGATAGATAGATAGATAGATAGATGCATACATACCTACATACATAGTTGCATAGATAGATACATAAATAGATGATAAACAGGTAGTTAATAAATAGATAACTGATAAACAATAAGTGATAAAAATGATAGATAGATAGATAGATAGATAGATATGTACATACATATACATACATAGATGATAAACAGGAAGTTAATTAATAGATAACTGATAAACAATAGGTGATAGACAAATAGATGATAGATAGATAGATAGATAGATAGATAGATAGATAGATAGATAGATGATACATACATACATAGATGATAGATACATAGGTGATAGGAAGATAAATTGATAGACAAAAATTGATAATGATAGACAGACAGACATATAGGAATAAACAGATGAGTGATGAATAGATAGATTGACAGGCAAATGGATGGATGGATGGATGGATGGATGGATGGATGGATGGATGGATGGATAGATGAATGGATGGATAAATGGATGGATGGATGGACAAACGGATGAAAGGGTAAATGGATGGATGGACAGACAGCAGATACTAATTGTTGTGATTCTCCGGTGGACAATGTCTCCCACATCTGTGACTGGGGAATTCCCCACTTGGATTATTCTTAGGGAAATGCACGCTCATCCCACAGGAGCCGCCAGTGGTGTGGCACTGAGCAGGCCAGAAGCAGGGGTTTCTGGTCCCCTCTTGTCCAGTGGGATCAAAACCCACTGTCCTTAATCTTCATACATGAAGGGCTTTGTAGGGGACAAAGAATGAAGAGTCATAGAGCAGCTGATCACCTGCCAACAGGTGAATGTGACTCAAAATGTGTTCCCCACCCTCTGTGGAATGTCACTAGCCTTGCGAAGGAAGGAGGCTCTAATGAAAACTGGACATAGGTGAAGCTTGGGGACCTTACACTCTAGGGCATAAGTCAGTCACCAAAGAACAACTTCTATAGGACTCACCCATAGGAGACAAAATCAGACATAGGGAAGAAAATGGTGGGTGTGGGGGCTGGAGAGGGGCTGGGGAGCTGCTGTCACATGGACCTCAGGAGTTCTGGAGAAGGTGGTGATGGTCACACAGCAGTGTGAATGTGTCTGATGACCCTGGACCACTTGCTGAAAAATGGTTGGATGGAAAGTTTTATGATGTGTATATTTTAATTACAATTTTTAGTTTGTGTCTTGTTTGTTTGAGGCAGTCTCACTATGTAGGCCAGGCTGGCCTGGAACTCCCAATCCTCCTAACTGAGCATCCCAGCAGTCACTCTGGGCAGTCCCCCTTCCCATGCCTTCTAAAGCATGTGAGTTGCCCTTACAGTCCTCACAGCTCTTCCTCGCCAGTCCAGTGTGTTTCCAGGCTGGGAGAATGTGCCAGGCAGCTTCCTCCCTGAGCACAAACTCAGGAGAGGATGAGTTTGCCCTGCTTCTTGATTTCAGAGGTCTCAGCCCATGGCTGCTGGCCCCAGCACTTGGGCCTGTGGTGAGAAAGATCATCACAGCTGGGAGAAACATCAGGGCAGAGAAGCAGGGCAGCTGGCCTTGTGACATCAGGAGACACTGAGAAATAACAGGAAGGCAAGGTACACCCACAAAGGCACACCCCAGGTATCCACTTCCTCCAACCAGGTTCCACCTTCTCCTAGACTCAAGGTACTTATTCTTGCATGGACACTTGACCTTAGAGCAAGGCTAGAGCAGGTCATTCTAGATACGGGAACTTTCATGGAGCCCCTACTTGGGTACTACCAGAATAATTTCCAACTCTAGGTTGAGGTTCAGCATGTCACAGAGCCCCCTGCCACTCACAGAACACCTGATCTGCCGTACACTGGTAATTCCCCTTCCTCCTTTTTCAGATCAATGAAATCAAATATGATGGGAAGGGATAGAAGGATTGCAGAACTCCACAGCCAGCCAGTTTTTCTCTTCCCAGGAGCCCCTGTTCAGTAACCGTGCTAAGAGGTGACTGACCGGGTGATTGAAATATATTTGTACTAAAAATATTTTAAAAGCCCTTCTCTTGATTTATACCCAAAGAAAATACCACCAAGGAGAATGAGTTTTCAGCTCAAGTAGCTCTTATTCCTGATCTACCTAAATTAGCTCCTTTGAACCAGTGGTTTTGCTCTGATGCCTGTAATAAAAATAACAATAATGTGCATTTAGAGGGCGGTTTATCCTCTCCAAAGCGCAGGTCTTTCGTGGTGTACAATTCCCTTCATCCATGCTGGCGATCAGTGTGACAGGGCCAGGGGAGGGGGAACTGGGTCTTGTGTTTCCTAGAGGCTGCTTGCAGCCAGCAACATCAGCACATTTTTCTTCAAGTATGAAGGGAGGCTGATTTCATACACTTCAGGGGCTGAGAGACAAGCAGGCCAGAAGGGTCTTCCTCGGCTGCCGACTGAAGAGATGTCTCCTGACTCACACTCAGAAGCCCTAACCTACAAGGTGATGGCATTTGGAGGTAGGGCTGCTGGGAGGTGAACAGAGTTAGATGAGTTCATGAGGGTGCTCCCCCCATTCTGTAATGAGATTAGCTCCCTTATGAGAAGAGACATCAAGTCAGAGAGGTGACTCAGCACTCAAGAGGACACACTGCTCTACCAGAAGACCAGAGTTCTATTCCCAGCACCCACAATGAGCAGTTCACAAATTCCTGCAACTACAGCGCCACCTCTGGCCTCTGTCGGCACCTGCACTCACATGCACATACACATACACAGGCACACATACAAACATATAGTTAAAAACAAAGTTAAAAAAATCAGAGATACCAAAGAACATCCTCCCTTTCTCACTTTCTCCCCTTCCTTTCTTCCCTTCCTCCTTCCTCTTTCTCTCTCTCCTTTCTTCACCTCTCCCTGAAGGCAGCCACCTGTAAGCTCAAGAGAGAGCCTTCACCGAGCCTGTCGTACCCTGGTTTAGCCTTCAGCCTCCAGAGTGCTGAGAAATAGATGCTGCCACTTAAGTCCCCATTGGGAGTGATAAACTACGCCATAGACCAGTTGTGCAGATGCAGCATCTGGGCTCAGTCCTGCTCTAACCATCTGCCTTGAGAAGCTATTGCTCAATGGGAGAACACTGCCTTTCCTCTGATCACCAGTAAGTCCCACGGGACAGAAGAAGGGACCAAACTGGCTCCCACCACATCACTCTGACCACCATGCATCCCACCTTGGTTTTTGCACAATGCTCATGTTCGTGTTTCCTTGGCCCTGGCTGCTTCTTCCTGCTCATCTCTTAAAACTGATGCCCTGACATCTACCCTCTCATAGATGCTGTTCCCCATCCTGCTGCAGCCTCACACAGGTCCTGTCCCTCTGCTGTTCCTAGGTGGGTGCTTGTCTATCTCTGCAAACTGCTCCTCCCCAACAGAGCCTGGATGCTGCTCCCATTTGTGGCCACACAGACAGCATGGAAGATGCTTGTAGCACTAAGTTCCGCATGATCTGGTTGGTCCCTACCTGTAAGCTCAGTATCATTGCAGACTCTGGGCACAAATGGGAACAGACCATCTCCAGAGGGTTTTTTTGGGAGGGGGTGGTATTTGGGGAGCCTATAGCTGGCATTAGTTCCCAGCTTCCATTACTCCATGACCAGCCCCAAAAGAGCACTGCTCCTGAACACTGTTCTACATACCCAGGGAGTTTACTGAGCATGTCTGTTGGGGATTATGTTAATGGTATTAATTGATGTGGGAAGACCCAGCCCACTGTGGTGGCACCATTCCTGTTATAAAATATTAGTTTAAGATGTGTTACATCTGTTTATGCTGTGGAATATTTGTTTAATGATGCAAAGATGTGTTGCATCCTTTTATGCTGTATTTGTTTAAGTCTGTGAAGCTGTGTTACTTTGCCTGTCTAAAACACCGATTGGTCTAATAAAGAGTTGAACAGCCAATAGCTAGACAGGAGAGGGATAGGCAGGGCTGGCAGAGAGAATAAATAGAAGAAGAGAGAAGGGGAAGGATCAAAAAAAAGAAAAGGAGAGGAGGACGCCAGGGGCCAGCTACCCAGCCGTGGAGTAAAAGGTAAAGAAAGGTATATAGAATAGAGAAAGGAAAAAACCCACAGGCAAAATGTAGAAGAGAAATGGGTTAATTTAAGTTAAGAAAAGCTGGCTAGAAACAAGCCAAGCCAAGGCCAGGCATTGGTAAGTAAGAATAAGTCTCTATGTACTTATTTGGGAGCTGGGCAATGGGTCCCCAAAGAGCCAAGAATAATAATTTTTAAAAAAGAGAGAAAAACCAACTACAATTCCCTAGGCAGGAGATTCTAAGCTATATAACAGCATCTATAAGGTGAGCTGAGCACTCCCTGCATTCATTCTCTGTTCCTGACTGGGAATGTCACCTGCTGTGTCACAGTCTTGCCACCTTGACTTTGAGCCAAATGAGCCCCTTCTCCCCAGAGTTGCTTTTGGATCCCTAGTCATGCATCAGACCTGAGACTGGAACTTGGCCTATGCAAACTTGGACCCAGCACTCACACTGACATGAGGTCCAGACATACAGGCAAACGTGATAGAGTGGGGATGTCTTAGGGTTTCTATTGCTGTGAAGAGACACCGTGACATCTGCAACTCTTATAAAAGAAAACATTTAATTGGGGCTGCCTTACAGTTCAGGATTTCAGTCCATTATAGTCACGGTGGGAAGCATGGCTGCAGGCAGACAGACATGGTGCTGGAGAGGTAGCTGAGAGTTCTACATCTTGATCCACAGGCAGCAGGAAGAGACAGTGACACTGGGCCTGGCTTGAACATCTGAAAACTCAAAGACCATCCCCAGGGACACACTTCCTCCAACAAGCCCATCCCTCCTAATAGTGCCACTCCCTGTGGGCCTCTGGGGGCCATTTTCATTCAAATCTCCACAGAGGGCTTTCAGATCCAACCCTGCAGGCCCCAAGGCCAAGGAGGAAATCCGGGAAGGAGAGACGTCGACAGGACTTGCTGTAAGCAGTAAACTGCTTCACTCTCCCCAGACCGACCCCCCTTACACTGTCAGCCTGGCACATGAGGTCATCCATGCTCTCCTGCAGCTATGCTGCAACCTCGGGCCACTCCCACATGTTTGAGTTATGAGTTACTGGGCCATAGATGAGGCCTGGGAGTCAGCTGAGTCAGACAAAGTATGGGCATAGAGGAGCCACCAGAGCTGCCTCTGGTCCACTTGGCCAGTGGGCTACGCCTCCCCAGAGGTGTTGTGGGACTCATTGCTTCCAGAGGATATGCTCTTGGGTGGAACCTGGACCTCCCTGCCCTGCCTGGCTGCTGTTTCTCAGGTCAGACAGGAGAACTCAGCACCCTGGGACCACATTTCAGCTTCAGTCCCCACTCCTGGTAAAATCATGAACTTCAACCAGCTTAGCTTTGTGCCACTGATCTCCCCTTACTCCCGACTTGGATCTCCCCAAAGTTCCAGTAGCTCCCGGTTCAGAGTATGTCCCTTTGCAGGTGAAGGGTTCAAAAGGCCTGCACCAGCTTGCTGTTTAAGTTAGACCTTTGTGACTTCCATGTGCTTCTTAAGGTGAAGCAGCATGGTGAAAGATGCCTCACTCCAGGAACCTGTGGCATCCTTGCCAGGGTGATGGGAAAGAGGCAGACTGAAGGACATCCACAAGCACCATCTCTTACCTCAACTTCCCCATGGCATAAAGCAGTTGTGTTGTTTGAATCTTAAATGGTCTTTTAATAAAAAACCCAGAGCCAGATATCAGGGTGAAAGCTGAAAGATCAGAGAAGCAGAGCAAGCCAGCCACTAGTTCTTACCTCTACGAAATCCTCAGCCTAAAGAGAGTGAGTTCCTGTTTCCTTATATACCTTTCTCCGCCCTGCCATCACTTCCTGGGACTAAAGGCGTGTGTTCTTCTCAGTACTGGAATTAAAGGTGTGTGCCACCACTGCCTGGCTCTGTTTCCAGTGTGGCCTTGAACTCACAGAGATCCAGACAGATCTCTGCCTCTCTAATGATAGGATTAAGGGTGTGTGCCACCACTGCCTGACCTCTATGTCTAATCTAGTGGCTAGCTCTGTCCTCTGATCCTCAGGCAAGTTTATTATCACCACACAGCTGCCCACACTTCAGGCCCCGTTGCCACACCACCTGCTCACAGTCTGCCATGTCTTATCCAGTCCTGGGCCTATCCTGGGCCAGGAAGGTCCCGAGACAGCAAATTTTCTGCCCTGCTCATGATATGAAGCCCATTCTCAATTGTGTGAATAAACGTGGCCTAAAGATGGATCAGTACTGACTGCCAAGGGCTCAGTCTCCCCAAACAAGAACTCTGGGTACCAGAGAGGCCAGGCGCCCCACCACACTGCAGCAGTAACAACAGACCAGAACTGGGGTCCTCACCTCTCCTTCCTCTCCCTCCTTCTGTGAAAAGACCAAGGACACTGTAGAGTCTCATATTCCTAGAGGCTCTCTATGGTAAGAGGGACCGCACTCATCCAATACTGAGGCTCCTCACAAGAGCTGCCATGGGCCTGTGAGATGGCTCAGCAGGTAAAGGCGTTTGCCACATAGCCTGACAACCTGAGTTTGGTCCTTGGGACCCACATGTCAGAAGGAGAAACCTGACTCCTACAAGTTGTCCTCTGATTCCACATCTACACTATGATATGTGTGCCCCTCCCCCACACACACATGCACAAATAAATATGTGTAATAAAAATTATTCTTGTTTTAGTTTGGTTTGGTTTGGTTTTTCGAGACAGGGTTTCTCTGTGTAACAGTCCTGCCTGTCCTGGAACTCACTCTGGAGACCAAGCTGGCCTCGAACTCACAGAGACCCATATGCCTCTGCCTCCCCAATGCTGTGATTACAGGCATGGGCCACCACCACTTGGCTTTTTTTAAAGTGTTTCTTTATTCAGGAGTATTTATTTATTTATTTTTATTTGTCCACGCACCATGTGTGCAGTGTCTGTGGAGGCCGGAAGAAGGCATCAGACTGGAGTTACACACCATCCTGAGCTGCTATGCAGGGGTAGGGGGTGGGGTTGAACCTGGATCCTCTGGAAGAGCAGCAGCCAATGCTCTTACCCACTACGTCATTTCTCCAGACCCATACAAATTGTTTTAAGCTGCCTGTCATGGATGGAATTTTGTCCCTGGTAGGCCAGAATTCAGAGACAGAGTGACTACAGGTCACTAGCTCAGATGGGTCACACTGGAAAAAAGTGAGCCTAATCCAACAGGATCAATATCACATAGAAGGAAGAGCTTGACCCGATACCCATAGTGACATCATAGGAAGATGAAGACAGAGGTTGGTGTGACGCTTCTCCAGGCTCAGAAACGCCAAGGACAGCTGCCACCCCCAGAAACTGGAGGGAGACCAGAAGCAGACTTTCCCTGACCAAACCTCTGCCAGGCTTCCCTCAGCTGTGTCTCCCTCTTGCCACAGAGACTTGATAAGCGCTAGCATAACTTTGAATAGCTGAATGGCCCCAGGCCTTCTACATGCTCACCTGAGGGGTGGGGGCAGGCTGCTTCTCTGGCAATGTCTGAATCCCAGCTCAGTGCTCTTCCTACCCCTCTGGAGCACAGGAGCCTGGCTTTCACTGCACAGCTAACAAACTCAGAAGAGTTGCATGCAGACCACCCGGTGGTGAGTTAAAGGAGCAATGTCTCCCATAGGCTTGAGTGTCTCGAAGTGTCGTAACACGGGTGAGTGGGTTCACTCAAATCCATGGAGAGAAAACTCAGAGGCACCTTAAGAATGAATTTAGCGGGGCTGGAGAGATGGCTCAGAGGTTAAGAGCACCGGCTGCTCTTCCAGAGGTCCTGAGTTCAATTCCCAGCAACCACATGGTGGCTCACAACCATCTAGGATGAAATCAGGTACCCTCTTCTGGCATGTAGGCATACATGCCGGAACACTGCATACATAATAAATAAATTAATTTAAAAAATTAAAAAATAATAAAGAAGTTCTTTAAAAAAAAAAAAAAAAAAAAAAAGAATGAATTTAGCCGGGCAGTGGTGGCACACGCCTTTAATCCCAGCACTTGGGAGGCAGAAAAAAAAAGAATGAATTTAGCCTTTCTTGACTGCAGGGGGATCCAGTCTCTAAGGACTGAACCCCTTTCCCTTCACCCAGGGCATCTTTATTTTTCTCTATATTTACCGTTTATCCAGTTGACCTTCTTATGTTCAAAACAACCTGAAAGAAGCTCCCCAAAAATACAATGCCAAGTGCAAATTCCTCCATTCGTCAGGTACCACAGTTTTCCAGATTTCCTGAACCAAGCTTTGCAAAGGCCTTTGCGTCTTTGGGAGACTCCAAGACAGGATTCATGTAGGGCAACAAGAGAAACAAAAGGTGTCTGCTAAACCAAAGATGGATCAGAGGTAGGTGCCGCTCTCTGGAGCCAGGCTAGGTATAGCCCAAGGGGAGTGCAGCCACACTCGGGCCCTTGAAACTTGGTCCCCAATTGGTGATGCTGTTTGGGGAGGTTTAGGTGGTTCAGCCTTTACTCCCTCTGCTTCTTGCCTGCAGTTCAAGATGTAAGTTCTCTGGCTTTTTGGAGCCCAGTGCCTATGGTGGGACACAGGGGGGAGGGGCTTGGAGCTGCCTCATCTGAATGTGCCAGGCTCTGCTGACTCCCCATGGGAGGCCTTACCTTATCAGAGGAGGAAATGGGGGGTGAGGTGCGAGGGGAAGGCTAGGGGCGGGGGAGAGGGGTGGGTGGGAGGAAGGAAGCAAGGGGAATCTATGATTTAAAAAAAGGGGGGGCTGGAGAGATGGCTCAGCGGTTAGGAGCACTGGCTGTTCTTCCTGAGGTCCTGAGTTCAATTCCCAGCAACCACATGGTGGCTCACAACCATCTGTAATGAGATCTGGTGCCCTCTTCTGGCCTGCAGGGATATGTGCAGACAGAACACTGTATACATAATAAATAAATAAATCTTTAAAAAAAAAATCTAAATTTCTAAAAAAAAAAAAAAAAAAAAAAAGATGTAAGCTCTCAGATTGCTGCTCCAGCCACCATGCTGGCCCCTCTGCCACACCTCTCTACCGCAATGGACTCTAGCCCTCTAGAACTGTAAGCCCAAATAAACTCTTTCTTCTTTAAGTTGCCACAGCCATACTTTTCCTAGTTTCTGTAACCTTCCTGGGCTCTGCCTGCCCCCTCTCTTCCCCCCCCCCACCTCCCTCACTCTCCTTTCGAAGCACCTATAAATGAAAAGTGAGTCTGTTCTAGCTGGAGGCTCACAGTTTCAATAGTCGCTACTGATGCTGTCTGTCCGCAGGGGTGGCTCTGCTCTGGCCACTCTCCCCTCCTCTTCTCAAGACCCCAGGGCCAAGAGGTTGCACCTTGAAGAGATGTGAAGAGTGTGCGCTCCGCCTGCAGGATGGATTTGCCCTCACGCTCTCACGCACGAACATTTTTGCCATTCCGTCCTCTGCTGCGGGTGAAGCTACATTCAGGTCTTCACCAGATGCTGTCAGCTCCTTGACCTCAGGCTGCCTAGCCTCCAGAACTGTGCGAAAGGAAGCTGCTCTTTATAACTCATCCTGCCTTGGGTATTATGTCACAGCAACTCCAAACAGATCCAGTAGTGACATGCTCAGTCTACATTCAGGGCACATACTCCAACAGCCCTGGGTCTGGTATGTCCCTCCATGCCTTAATGCCCTCAGTACCCACCTGAGTCTCAGGAAGCACATGGCACCCCCTCAGCCCCTCTCCCCACCCTTGACCCTGCAGCAGGGAAAGGCACTTGCCACACAGACTGACAGCCTGAGTTTGATCCCTGGGACCCACATGTTGGAAGGAGAGAGCTGACTGCCACAGGTTGTCCCCTGACTTCACAACTACACATGTGTCATAGGAGGAAACAGAAGTCCCCCCTCACTTTGTGCAGACTGAGGTCAGTCCTAAGGGTCACTGCTGGGGAGTGGGAAATTTGAGAAAGACTCCTGTAATCTGCCCCCCCTATACACACACACACACACACACACACACACACACACACACACACACACACACACTTCTGTTAGCTACTGACAAAGGGCCCGGTGACCAGACATTTCGGATTTCATTATTCTATTTGGTAAAACTCAAAACACAAAACCAGCAAACAAACAAAAACCAGCCACTGTTGATCAGCCCCAAAGCACATGTCTGATTCTGCCCAGCTCTTTCCTACTCAGCTCTGAACTCACCCTAAGCTTGAGGGCTGGGACAGGTACTATCACCAGGAACCAGGAAACTTGACCCCAGGACCTCCAGGTGGCTTCCTCATCCAGAGTGACACAGCCGGAGAGCAGAAAAGGAAGTCTCAGACACTGAACCCTGACCCTTCCTTCTGCTACTTGGAAACCCACACCCAACAACACGTAAACAGGGGATGTGCAGTCATGACACCTGAGGCGTCCTCCTCCTAATACCCCTTCCAGGCTTCCTTCTTCCCTGTTTAAATGCCACTTCTGACCCAGATGAGTGGGGGGGGGGGGTGTCCAGGAACTTGGAAACAAGGCCAGATTGCCCCCCACCCCAGGGAAGATCAGAAGAGCGTTCCTTCCATGAGCATTCAGAAAACGTGGCTTGGTTCCGGCATGCCCTCCTCCCTCAGTGAATAATGAGTGACCCACCTGAGGGACAGAAGTAAGGTGTGGCTACATGACCTGGGAGTTCTAGAAGTCTCTGGATCCAGTTAGAGGCCCAAGCATGGGGAAAGCTGTGGCCTAGCCAGGAATAGTGTCAGCTCAATGAACCCCAAGAGGCATGGTGGGAAATGGCTGTCCACCTCCTGAAGTCGGAACCCAAAGGTGTGTTAGACTGTCTTCTCCACCAGCATGGGCTGCAGGGGAGTGTCTGCCTTTAGAAAGGAGAACACCCCAAAGAGTCCAAGTCTGGGGATCTCAGCTGCTGTGGTGCTGGCTATGTCTCCAGCCATTTGCTCTCAGCCTAGTCTCTGCGATGGGGGCAGTGGGTAACTCAGCTCCCTAATGCCAAGACCCTGGACCCCAAGCTGCTTCCACCGAAGAAAGCCAAGCCTGAAGTGCACCAAGCGGCTATGGCTGCACGGGTCCAGAGCACTACACTAAATGGTGAGAGTAATTAATAAGAACTCTTAAAACGGCAAGGATGTCTGATGGGGAGGGGCTCCCCAGACCGAGTCCGTAATCATGAATAGAAAGAAGACAGTAACGTGGTGGGTCATCACACCCCCGGGGAAAAGGGGAGAGAATCCAACATCAGGGCAGGCGAGGGAGGGGACCTGGCCTACCTGTGAAGCATGGGCACTATTAACGCAGACAAAATAATGCCGTTCTAAAGTCACCCGGACCAGCCTGCAGCTCACAGACCCATCAGAGAGGGAAATTATCTTAGCCCCACCATGAGCTGAGGAAGCCACTCAGCCGGTACTGCGACCAAGCTGCAGCCACAAACCACCTCCTCAGCTGAATCCTGTGTTCCAAGAAGACAGCGTAATGGTTCACCAGGATTTTTTCACAAGGAGTCCAAAGCAGAGATATTTTATGAACAGCCGGCTTCAAATCCTGCATCAACGTCATGAGAGGTTTTTATGAGGGGCCTGAAGCATATTGACACACATGAGGGGAAATGCCACTTTATAAGCTAACTTAAAAATTAACTTAAAAGCAGGGAGGCGGGGAGGTGACTCTGACTGGAGCACTTACCGCACACGTATGATGACTGCCGTTCAGATCCCAGTGCCCATGTCAGTGCCAGGGCCTGTAGCAGCCCACTTGTAATCCTAGTGCTCAGAAGATGGACACGGAAGCATGTGGGAGCAAGCTGGCTAGCTAAATAGTAGCCTTGTCAGTGACCTCTGCTTTCCACTGGAAGACCTGGAGTCTTAGGTACTTTCCTATTGTCATTATAGGACTCCATGAGCAAGGCAACCTATAAGAGAAAGCGTTTAATTTGGGGACTCAGTTTCAGAGGGTGAGAGTCCATGACCATCATGGAAGAGAGCGTGGTAACAGGCAGCCATGGTGCTGGAACAGCAGCCCAGAGCGCATATCCTGAGACGCAAGGCAGAAAAAGACACTGGGAATGGCAAGTCTTTTGAATCCTCAAAGCTCACTCCCAGTGACACACCTCCTCCAACAAGCCCACCCCTCTCAATCCTTCCTAAACAGTTCCATAAACTGGGGACCAAACACTCGAACATATGAACCTATGGAGGCTATTTTCATCCAAATCACCACATCCTCCCTTAGTCAATAAGGTGGAGAATGGTTGAGAATGACTTCAGAAGTCAGCCTCAGGCTTACACACACACACACACACACACACACACACACACACACACACACAAATGTGCACCCCACACACACACACCACACACACAGTTACATAAGAAAAAAAAGAGGGAGCTGTTCTAGATGAAGAGAGAGCGGAAGATGGGATACTAAACACCATCTTTGATTGGATCTTGGTACACTTGGAAAACCTGAGTAGATGTTTTAGGCAGTAAGATCATGTCTACCTTAACCATTATTGAGTACAGTGATTCTGTGACGGTTGACCCTGGGTGTCAAGGTAGAAAGTAGGCTGGGTGAGATTATGCCCAAACTGAGGGATTCTGGGAAAAGGAGTTGGCTCTCCATGACGTGAGTGAGCCTCCTTCAATTAGGCAAAGGCCTTGATGCAATTAGAAAACCTGCTCCCTGTGCAAGAGGGTCCAGCAGGCATGTCTGCTCCCTCCGCTCTGTCCGCTGTAGGTGTGAGCTCACACTTCCACCCCTGTGGTGTTATGCCCAGATTGCAGGGACCCCCAGAAGACCACCACAGAGACTGAATCCCGTATGTGAAAGCAAAGAGCCTTTATTTTTAAGCTCAGAGCTTAGACTCCCTGTCATAGCCGTGAGAACAGAGGATGCAGAGTCCGGGCAGGGCGGGATTTTTATCATAGCAAAAGTTGGGGTGAGGAGATTTCCAGGGTTCAGGACCCTGATTGGCTGACATATGTCTAGCGGTACAGGGGATGTTTGGAATGTCAGGTATTTCCTTTTCCTGGGTCCAGGTGTTGCCTTCCAGAAGCTGTGTCTGGGCCTTGGCTATTCTCCCTTAGATGCAGGCCTCCCTGGGTGGGGTCAGCTTATGGCTTTTCCTGGGTCCGGGTGTTGCCTGCTAGAAGCTGCAGCTGGGCTTCTAAGCCTGTCATGGCAGCTGTGTAGTCAAGCTGTTTGGCCCCCCCCCACCAACAGTGGCAGTTACCACCTTTTAATGACCTCCTCCACATATCCAAGGTTCTCTCCATCGAGATTGCTGCGTGCTATGACTGGCCTGTGGCCATGGGGACATCATCCTGTGAGGAATTGCAGCAAAGTATTTTAGGAGGGAGGTACCATGATCCCTTTGCCTGACTCAAAGAGTTCAGCAGGCAATGTGTGTGTGTGTGTGTGTGTGTGTGTGTGTGTGCACGCGCGCACGCTCGGGTGCGTGTGTATCACCATCCTATGTACTTATAGACACACCACATGAAGTGTTCTATTTGTGCAACGGGATTCGCTATCCCCAGCTTTGATTTTTGATGTGTCAGTTACCCGAACTCAACTGGCTTTGAAAATAGTCTTAGAAATAAACACAATATTTTCAGATAGACCATATTCACACTATTACTGTAATATGATAGAGTTGTTTTACTACTGTGCCTAACACATAACCTAAACTTCATCACAGGAGCCTATGTATAGGAAGACAGTGTGTCTGTACACTCATGTAACGTACGTGCATGCCATCCTCACATGAGACTGTAAGCCACCATCCACATGTCACTGAGAGTCTTGAGGGCGTGCCTGTGATGAGGGACCGCTGTGTATCTGTGGTATGTGTGAGCTCTAGATCCTCTGTAAATGTGCATATGCACATGCTAACAATTCCCAGGTCAGTAGTGACGCACGAGTTTATGCTGCTCTTTCTTGTAAATGTTTATTTATTTGTGTGTGTGTATGTATGTGCATGTGTGCGTGTGTGTGTGTGTGTGTGTGTGTGTGAGAGAGAGAGAGAGAGAGAGAGAGAGAGAGAGAGAGAGAGAGAGAGAGAGAGAGAGAGAGAGAGGGTGGGGGGGAGTGGGGCAGGGGAAGAGGCATGAGCCGCAGCATGAATGTAGAAGTTGGAGGACAGCTTCATGGGATCAGTGTGTCCGTCCACCTTTGCACAGACTCCAGGGTTTGAACTCAGGTCATCAAGCTCGCACAGCAAATGCTTTACCTGCTGAGCAATCTCACCAGCACACTATTCTAGTCCTTCAACCTGTCTGTAGGGTTTTTTTTGATGTTTTACCCTAAAAATGCAAGTGGTGGTAGCCACACTTGTTGCTTGTTGTTTGCCTGTTCGTTTGAGACTCTGTAGCTCTGGCTGGCTGCAAACTCACTCTCTACACCAGGCTGGCCCCTAAGTCACTATGTAGACCAGGCCAGCCTTGAACTCACAGAAATGCATCTGTGTCAGCCTGTACTGTGTTTGGATTAAAGGTGTGCACCACCACATCTGGCTGGGGATGCTATTTGATACCCGCTTCTATGACCTTTGGGATCAGGTCCAGACTCAGAGCCTGTTCAGGGAGTTGTTGAATACTGAAGAAGCATTAAACAGAACCCCACATTCCCACCCTGATTCTAAACCAGTTGAGACCTGAGATGAGGAGCTGGTATCCTCTGGTGTGTGGTCAGTGTGTGGAGGGATGGCCACAAATGACAACCATTGGCACATGATCACTAGGTGCAGAGATGGCCCTGAACAGCAGCTGTTGGTGCATGGTCACTGGGTGGAGAGATGGCCCTAAGTGAAACAGTCTAGGGGAAGCCTGACTCAACCACCTCCTCCTTGTCACTGACCCAGAGAGCTGGAAGGAGAATGACCCAGACTACCCCAAGTCCAACCTTGCTATCAGGATGCAAGTAACCAGGGAGTTACCTGCCAGCCATGTTAGCCTCCACAGAGGAGTAGGAAACAGGCCAGGGGACCAGTGGCAGAGCAAGAGCCCCCAGGGACAGGCCCAGCTCCCAACCACATCAGCAAAGCCTTCTGAGGTCTGTCCTTGGGCTTTGAGACACTGCCCATAAGCTGTAGGACCCTGCGCCATCTTGGCCATCCCCCCCCCACCCGCCCCCAGCTTCTTGGGGATTAGATGGCCTCATCTAAATGATTAACCTCAGAGACCGACCCTTTGGAGCTCTTTGCTTCTCTGGCCCTCTGGGAACTGAGAGCCAAGGAGAGCCTCTCTACAGAAGTAGCTCCAGGCCTGACAGTGGCTTGTGTCACAGTCAAGGGAGTCCCCACACCCAGCAGCAGGGGGTTTAAAGGCTGCTAACACGCAGCACAGTCCAAGTTGAGACCTATGTGAGAATTTTCACAGCTTGCTCCTAACTGGCATGGCCTCAGGGAGGTACTTTAGCAATCTCGGTGGAAGCTTTGAAGACATGACTTTATCATCCTAGCAACTCCACATCTAGAAACGCACTGAAGACTGGCAGGCACGTGACAGCATCAGCATGGACAGGGAGATGACACCAGGCTAGCTGAAGACTGGGAGACACAATGTCCTCAACAGCTCATCAGCAGTGAAGACCCCCACCGAAGGCTCAGACACAGTTCCCCCAGGAACCCAGAAGAGCTGAAGGAAGAGATATCTTAAAATAAACAGAACTGAGTCAGTTCCCCCTTCCTGGAGAGGGTGAAGTCAGGTGTTTTCAAAAGAACAAAGTCAGGATGTCTGGTAGTGACCGATTAACCATGAGATGCCCCTCTCCGGAGATAACATAACCAGACCCCGGAGATGGGTTGTAAAACTCCTGACAGGGCAAACAGATAAGGCAAAGTCCAGGCCCGGGAAAAACTGGACCAATCAAGGATGGACCCACACTAACCCCCTCTCCCCTAAGGAATTTTGTGGGTTTTGCCTATAAAAACTAACTTCCCCAAGAAAGAGGAACTCTCCTCCCTGCCTTGAGGCGTCGGGTGTGGTGGGCCAGAGCTCCCTGCTAGCTTGAACTAAGCACGTGCGCCGAGTCAATAAACCTTGCTATTGCATTCTGGACATCTTGAGTCTCTTTGGGGATCCTGATCTGGGCAGAACAAGCAGAGGGTCAGAGGGAGGATGACTGGAAGACACCTGAGAATGAGTAAACAGGAGAACCACGGCCTCTCATACAGCAAGAGGGAAAAATGGGTTAAAAAAAATACCAGGTCGCCGGGCGGTGGTGGCGCACGCCTTTAATCCCAGCACTCGGGAGGCAGAGCCAGGCGGATCTCTGTGAGTTCGAGGCCAGCCTGGGCTACCAAGTGAGTTCCAGGAAAGGCGCAAAGCTACACAGAGAAACCCTGTCTCGAAAAAACCAAAAAAAAAAAAAAAAATACCAGGTCATGCTCATTCTATACAGGAGATATGATGCATGTACACACACACACACACACACACACACACACACACACACACACACACCCTCAAGACCAAAAGGTGCAGGAATAGACACTACTGGGTGGAACTGGGTGCACTGGGTTCTCTCTCTTCTCACCCTGGGTCTCTTTAGGAAATCATGTACGCTCTAGTTAACTTTTAACACACTGAGTATGACAGACACTGTGGCCGATGCCCAGCAGGCTGGCTCAGGTGAATGGCTTCCTTATCACAGGTGACACAGGGAGGCTCTTCTGGCCCTGCTGAGCCCTTGTGCTTGGAATGCATGTGTGACTACAGCAGTCTGGGTGTGCTGCCCTCTCCACTTCTCCATTTCCACTGACCAGCCCTCATTCATGCATGGTCCACAGCTGTGCCTGCAGCACCCATGGCCCTCATTCATGCATGGTCCACAACTGTGCCTGCAGCACCCATGGCCCTCACATGCACGGTCCACAGCTGTGCCTGCAGCACCCATGGCCCTCACATGCATGGTCCACAACTGTGCCTGCAGCACCCATGGCCCTCACATGCATGGTCCACAGCTGTGCCTGCAGCACCCATGGCCCTCACATGCATGGTCCACAGCTGTGCCTGCAGCACCCATGGTCCTCACACACACCTCAAACCTGGTACACACTGTTGGGCTCTGAGGTTAGGTGTGAGAACTTAGAGCTCACAGGATAGTATGTGGTGGTTGTGAATGACAGACATGGCAGAGGGAAAGGGGAAAGGAGAGAGCTGGGCCCCTGCATATACTAGGTAAGAAGACAGACCCCAGGCTTTGACAGGCCTGGTTTAAACCCCAGTGCCTGGCCAGGAATGGTGGCACAGACCTGTAATCTCAGTACTTGGCAGAATTATGAGTTCAAATCCGGCCTTGGCTTCCTAGTGAGCCACCACACCAGACAGACAGGCAAACCTGAGCTCCCTCCCCATAGCTCTAGCTGTAAGACCTCAGCCCATTCACAGACCTCCTATACCTGTGTTCCCATCTAAAAAAGGAAGGCCCAAAGCCGCAAAGGTCCTCGGAGGCTAGAGAGAGGGTCAGCAAGATGGTGACTAGCAAGTGTGTACCTAACTCAGTGCCAGACAAACACTGGCGAGGCAAAGCGGCAGCAGAATGTCGCCATCATTGCTGACATTTATTTTAGGCTGAATTGAGACCTGAAAAAGGGCAGAGCCCACACAGGCTCTGAGGCAAGGGGTGGGTCAACATAACCGGGTCACAAGGGCTAAACCTGACTGGAGGAGAGTGTAAACAAAGGAGACCAGGCAGTCCCCCAGAGGCAGGCTGGGCATTTGGGCCCTCCCTCCTCAGCTCGATGCTTCCACATAGTTTAAGCAGCTCAGATCTGCCTGTGACAGGATTGCTCTCACTAAAGGGTGAGGAGTACATGACAGGGTGAGGCCGGAAAGGAAGATGATGGCTCGAACCCAGGTTCAGATAGTGGGCGCCCGCCATGGGCTGGGACACAGTGGTACCTATTGCGCAGGTAAGGAATGCCCGGGAAGCCTCTCCTGCCCCTGTATCCCGGCTCTAGCTGTGCCTGCACAGCGCCGAGTGCCTCAGAACAGGCAAGGCAGGCTGATGGAGTGGTTTCCTGCCCCACCCAGGGTGAGTGCAGGACATGGCCAGTCTACCCACACCCACGGGCAGAGAATCTATCTCCATTTGGGGGCAGGAAGGGGGGGAATGTGCATTGTTACCCGCAGGAGGAAGCAGGGAGATTGCTCTTAGAGACAGCATGATTAATGTCTGCGATGTGATTTATGAGCAGAGATTAGGTAAAGCAGATCAGAGCAGCCGGAGGAGAGCAGTGTCAGCCAGAGGTACTGGGCAGGGGTGCGGGGGAGGATCTCGGGAGAAACTGGAGAAATTCCGGGACGGGCTGATCTACAGGGCGAGGCACGTGGCTGGAATGTAAGACGCAGCTTCCCAACTCCAGGATGGGATTTCCTGCAGGAGCAGAATTCCTCGTTTGTTCCTACTAACAAATAGACTCTCATGTGATGGACAGCAGGAGAAGCCAGGCCCTTGAATCCAGGGGTGGTTCCAGCTTTGACCAGGCTTCTCCAGAGCGATGTGGGCTGAAACCTCTTCTTAGCCACAGGTTCACTTCCCACAGCTCCGGTCACCCTGTCATCCTCAGTCCAAATATTTAACAGAAATTTCCAGAATTAAACATCCACAATGTTATTTTATGTCCAGCTCTGAGTAGTGGGGTGAGAACTCAAGTGGTCCTGTTCTGTCCTGCCATGACGTGATCCATCCCTTTATCCAGAGCATCTACCCTGTACTTACTACCCACCTGTTAGTCACTTTGTAACACTCTCCATGATCATGGTGAGTGTGCGTGTGTATGTTGTGCATGTGTGTGGTGTGTGTGTGTGTGTGTGTGTATATATATGTGTGTGTGTGTGTATGTATGTGTGTTTAGTATTGTGTGTGCTGTATGTAATGTGTATGTGCATGGTTTGTGTGTTATATGTGTGCATTTAGTGTGTGTGTAGTATGCATAGTGTATGTGTAGTGTGAATAGTATATGTGTGTGTTGTATGTGTGTGTTGTGTATGTAATATATGTGTGTTTAGTGTGTGTGGTGTATGTAGTGTGTGTATATATGTTTGTGTGCAGTGTGTGCATATGTGTAGTATGCATATATGTGTGTTTATGGTATATAAGTGTGTAGTGGGGGGCCTCTGTGGTGTGTGTAGTATGTGTGTTGTATATGTATGTGTATACAGCTGACCATTCTGCATCCAGTGAATCCAAATTCATGGATTCAACTAAAGATCTAAAATAATAAAGAAAAAAATGGGACCAGAGATGGCTCGGCCTGTAAAGACGCCGGCCGCCAAGCCTGACAACCTGAGTCTAATTCTTGGAACCCACATGGTAGAAGGACAGAACTGGAGAACCGAGTCCCACAGGCTGTCACCTGACCACACACTCCAAATAAACACATGTAGAAAACAAAACTGCATCTATTGTGAATATGTCCATCCAGACGTCGTTCTGGTCATGAGGCCCAGCACAAAGCAGTGTGGCTAATATTTGCACAGCACTTACATTGCTGCAGGCTTTGTGTCATCCGGAGATGATTTCCTGTCTGCGGGAGGGGTGCACAGCCCTGTGCAAATGCCACACCACTTGTCCTAAAGAACCGAAGCACCCACACTGCCCTGGTCCTCAGGTCCTGGAGCTCTCCATGGATAGCCTGGAGGATGGTGCACAGACATCATGAAAAGAGACAGGGAGGTACAGTGCAGAGGCTTCCAGTAAGCAGCTGGCCCACCCATCCTGAGGCTGCAACCCTGAAATACGCAGGGTGATTGGAGCCCAGGGAGGAGCTGCAATGTGGCCCAGATCCCAAGGCCCCAGCTGACAGAGCTCCCTCCTTCTGGGACAGTCAGACTCTCCTCTTCAGGCTGTTCGCTGAGCTCTACACAGGGTGGAAATGCTTCTACTCAAACGGGGCCTCAGGATAGTCAGAGCAGGATGTGGGGAGGAGCTGTCTGGAGTTCAACCCTGCAAGAAACCCTCTCCCCGAGGGACAGCAGCGTTGGCTGCCAAGGCCTGCCCCAACCCCTGCTAAGTATGGTCAAAAGGGTGTTCTCTGTCCATCTGCTTCCGTCCTCTCTCTGCAGAAGGGACCCTGAAACACCATAGCAGGTGCACACTGCCTGCCAGCACCTTGCAACAAGCAGGTCCTCTCAGACACTCAAAGCGCATTTCACAGACATGTAAACCCTAAGAGGGAGGTGAAGTAAGTGACCGTGTCACAGCCAGCAGACACAGTGCCTGGGGCTCACCCTGCCCCTCTGTTGGCCTTTCACAGAGAAAGACATCTCCCTCCCCTGAGAATGACATTGCCCAGCTTCACTACCTGAGACTCACGTCTGCCTCACAGGATGTGAAGGGACGGGAGAGAAAGCGACATCTTGCCATCCACCCCAGCTCCTTCTCTTGAATGAGACGTGAATATTAGCTACGGAAATATTTCGGCTGCTCCCACCACCAGCTGAGACATGGTAACAGTTCCGTCAACTTTTCCTGGAAGCTTTTTATTTGAAATCTTTGCACCTGTATCATACAATGTGTACACTTCTCCCTTTTGTGTTTTTACCATAATTATCTCCCTAAATTAGAGTTTTCATCACCGCCATTTTTATGAAAACAAAGGCTCTTCCAGCATGTAGCCTGTGAGAATACACTCAACACACCCACCCCTGTGATTCCAACTCTCTTTCTTCCCCCGGCTCACCAGGGTAAATGTTCAAGCCAAGTAGGAAAGTTCTAGAGACACAACAGCAGCTCCTTCTGGAAGCTCTGGGATACAGCTGCCTAAAAGCTGCCAGTGGCTTCTGTAGCTCTTGGTGCCCAAGGGTGGTATTTCAGGGTTCCTCTTGGTTTTGGCTTTAATTTCTGTATTTTCCCCCCTTGACCCTGATTCCCACAAGGCTGACCCCGACAGAGCTGTGCACCACACGTGCATGGGACTCAACCATCAGAATAAACTCATGGTATCTTTTCCCTAGGTGTATGTTACAGGTGTGCACATGTGAGTGTGTGTGCCTGAGTGCACTTCTGCATAGGGACGTCAGAGGTCACTGATGGGTTGCTTCCTCCATCACTATCTTATTTTTCCTATATTTTTATTGTATGTATATGGGTGTTTTGCCTGCACGAATGTCTGTGTGCCATGTGTATACAATGACTGTGGAAGCTGGAAGAGGGCATCAAGTTCCCTGGAACTGGAATTACAGACAGCTCTGGGCCAACATGTGAGTGCTGGGAATTGAACCCAGGTCCTCCGGAAGAGCAGCCAGTGCTCTCAACCACTGAGCCATCTTTCCAACCCTTACCCTATGCTTTTTGAAACAGGGTCTCTCACCGAACCTGGAGCTCACAGATTAACCTAGCCTGACTGCTCAGCAGGCTTCAGGGATCCTCATGTCTCACCCTCCCAGGCCTGGAAACAGCGCAGTGGGCTGCCAGGCTGAGACTTCTGTGAGTGCTGGACATGTAGACTTGGACCTGACAAGTGCAAGCACCTTACCGGGAAGCTCCAGCTTTTCTTTTCAAGGTTCTGCCCTCCCCCAGCCACCATTGCCCTGTGGCTGCTGTACAGCTCCCCTGTGACGTCAGTTACTTTCCCTGCTTCAGACTCCATAAAGAAAGCAGAGAATGATTTTGTGTTTTCAAAGTGCACGTGAACATATAAAACAGAGTTCCGCTGTGTGCTCTTTTCCCCAGAATTGCATTAATTCAAACTAAAATAACAAAGGGAAACAAAACGAAAGCCCCGCCCCCTTCTCGGAGGCCTCTAAATGGCATTTCCAGGAGCTCAGCTACTACTCTGCCAGGAGCACTTTCCCTGTTTCTCTCTTCCAGAAAACAAAGTTCAATGTGGATCAGAGAAAGCAGATTTTTTAAACACATGGACTCTCAGGTTAATGAAAATGCCACCTGTTGCAAGTATTTACCACCCCCAGATACTGGAACAACTTTGGATCCTCCTGTTTTCTATTGCTATAACAAAATACCTCCATCTGGATTAGGTGTAAGCACAGAAGGTTTATTTAGGAAAGCCCAAGGTTAAGTGGCTATTGATTTGACATCTGGTGACAGCCTCATAGTGGATGGCACATGGCAACAGCGTGTGCAGGAGAGGAGAGGGACAGGAAGCCAGAGAGCAGAGAGGGGTCGGCCTTCTCTCAAGGTCCCACCAGAACTACATTAATCTCTTCCAAGGGCACACCCTTAGTGAACGATCAGCCTCCCACTGATCCTCCTGAAGGTTCTACTACCTCTTGATATCATCACACTGAGGAGTATATTCCCAAGAAGTAATCACTGGGGGACAAATTGCAACCACACTGTAGTCAATATGAATACCAAAACGCCCAGCTCACACATAGACAAAGGTGGAACAGTCCTAAACAAAGCTCCAGCAAGCATAATCCTGCTTTGTACAAGTGTCTGATGGCCAAGAATCCTCGGAATGCAAGGATGGTCCACATCCAAAGTGAGCGGGAATACAGAGCATTGACCCTCCTGATCGCTCGGTGGACATGTTAGAGGCATTCCGTCTATCAAGGGCCAAGGCAAGAAGTCCACAAAGTAGTTTTGTTTTACCCTGTTCTAGAAGTCTCAGCAACCCTGATACCTCTGCCCACACCCAGACACTGTGCAGTTCCATTCCATCCTCTACAGGTGAATGACAGTGAGACCTCCGTCACTGAGAGACATCATTGACCTGTCACCTACTCATCAATGAGCCTTGCTGTGTGCCAGGCATGGACCATCACTGGGAACAAGTATAGAAGGATGCTCTGGTCCTAAACCCTGCTTTCCAAAGCCCTCAAGGTAGATAGACACTGCTTCCAACCAGTTCATCTGCACCAAGATGGCCAAGGAAAACAGACACCTGTCCTCATGTCATACTGGACATAGCACCACCCAGCACAGCATCCAGGGCTCAAATACAGTAGGTCACGGCCCTGGCTGGTGAGTCCCAAAGATGGGATGGATGGGGAGCAGGTAACACTGCTTTAGGGGCTGGGATACCAGCAGGGCCCAGGGAAGCTAGGATTTGAGCATCCATCTCCACTGAGACCTCCTAAGACAGACTAGAAGGAACAAAAACAAAAACTCACTGTAGAGGACCTAAGATCCCTCAAGGCTCCCCATTCCAGCATGAGGCAGGCTCATGCTAAGGCGGAGTACAACAGTAAAGATGAACTTGGCCTGGCCTAGTCCTCATATCCTGGTAAGAGACTGACAAGTGCTGGGTAGGGACATGGCCTTCCCCAGGAGAACAACTCTGGAGGCCAAGCACAGGAACTTCAGATAGGAGGGCACAGAGGAGTGCCAGGGTTGGGCCCGTGGCCTTGTCTTGAGTGCGAGGAGTGTCCGGGCCCCGGGTCAGCAACACATGCAAAAGAAGCAGAGCTCGTCGTACACAGCATCTCCAGTATCTCCCACACACCACCACACCTGACCCCAACAGCCCCCCAATCCCTGCTTCACAGATTAGCAAACAAGTTCTCAGTGGCTGTGATTCTGCTAGTGGAATGGCTGAGTCAAGAGCTGAGCTCACAGCCCATGTTCGCCATTGTGATGGTGCCTCTCGGACAATAGAGAGTCACTGAGGGTTACTGAGTATGGGAGTGGCGGGGATGTTCTGAAAAGGGGCTGAGTAGAGGGATGGTAGATGAAACCAGAGATAGAAACCTGGTCATGGCCTTGTCCCTCAGGGGTAAGGAGAGATGTGGGATAGCAGGGCATGCACCAATGAGGACTAGAAATCTATGACAGGAAGGAGGTTCCTGCCTTCTGCAGGGCCCAATGGACTTCTCAGCTCTGCTCTCAGGCCTGGCCAAGACTTCCCAGCCTCCCCTCTGGCCACAGAGCAGACCTGTTCAGCAGTCCCAGGGCCCCAGCCAAGGCTGCTCTAAATCCCAGGCCTCCTGTAGAGCAAAGCCAGCTGGCTGCCTCTAAGTACCCTTTCTGCACTTTCTCAGAGTGAGTTGTCTGTATTGGGGTGCTGGGCTGAGGTTATCTGTGTTGGGTTCTGGATTGAGGTTGTCTGTGTTGGGATTCTGGGTTGAGTTGTCTGTGTTGGGGTTCTGGGTTGAGGTTGGCTGGCTGTGTTGGGGTTCTGGGTTGAGTTGTCTATGTTGGGGTTCTGGGTTGAGTTGTCTGTGTTGGGGTTCTGGGTTGAGGCTGCCTGGCTGTGTTGGGGTTCTGGGTTGAGGCTGCCTGGCTGTGTTGGGGTTCTGGGTTGAGGTTGCCTGGCTGTGTTGGGGTTCTGGGTTGAGGTTGTCTATGTTGGGATTCTGGGTTGAGGTTGGCTGTGTTGGGGTTCTGGGTTGAGGTTGGCTGTGTTGGGGTTCTGGGTTGAGGCTGCCTGGCTGTGTTGGGGTTCTGGGTTGAGGCTGCCTGGCTGTGTTGGAGTTCTGGGTTGAGGTTGGCTGGCTATGTTGGGGTTCTGGGTTGAGGTTGGCTGGCTATGTTGGGGTTCTGGGTTGAGGCTGCCTGGCTGTGTTGGGGTTCTGGGTTGAGGCTGGCTGGCTGTGTTGGGGTTCTGGGTTGAGGTTGGCTGGCTATGTTGGGGTTCTGGGTTGAGGCTGGCTGGCTGTGTTGGGGTTCTGGGTTGAGGCTGGCTGGCTGTGTTGGGGTTCTGGGTTGAGGCTGCCTGACTGTGTTAGGGTTTGGGTTGAGGTTATCTACATTGGGTTCTGGGTTGAGGTTGGTTGTCTCGGGGATCCAAGTTGGAGCTCTTTTTACTTGCAGGTTGAGTACTCAGAGAGGACACCCCTCCTCCTCACTTGCAGAAAGTGTGAGCAGGTAGGGGCAACAGGACTGCACACGGCTGCCGTTCTGGCTGGCAGAGGCACAGCTGGGCCTGTGAAAAGAAAACATGAGATTCATATTAATTTTTTGTTTAGCAGAATTTGAATTTCAAATTAGGTTCTGTGTTGGTTCAGACTGGCTGCAGCCTGTCTCCTAGGGCTGTCAATCAAGCCAACCACATTGGCCCCCAGGGGACTGTGCAAAAGCCAGTGCATCAAGACGGGCTGTGGGCTTTGCACCGATGCAGGAAGGCAGGTGAACCCCAGACACTGTATTTGGGGTTGGGAAGTCTCAAACCCCTCCCTGTGTTTCTGCACCAGTCTTCTCCAAAATTACCTGCCTGGGGAGCCCCTCCAGTTGTGGGGTCCACATTCATTTTGCTCAACTCCACAGCCTGCTGTTTGTCATGTGAAAGTTAAGGTAAGACCACACTCTCGAGCATTTCCTGCTTTACATGCCCACCCAGAGTCTGTCCTGGGCTCCTACAACCTGGCACTGAGCCCAGCGAGAGAAAACCCATTGCCACTGCCTGTGGTGCCCAGTCCCTGAGAACTACAGAGCCAAGGAGGTAATGTGGGACTCTCCAAGGAGACCAGTGTGTATTCTCCACACCAGCCTGGAGGCTGAGCCAAGCCCACATGGCTCTGCTTTTGCAGGTGCCTGTAGAGAAGGGTCCCAAGCTCACTGGGAGGCAGGAAAGGTGAGGTATTGAGTGAGTGCTGCCCTGAGCATTGGACAGCTGGGACAGTGAGGTCCTGGGAGACTGAGGTCCCAGGACACTGACCTTGCTCCAATCCCTGCAGCTGGCAGAGTCTAGACTTGGACATGAATCCTGGCTATCTGGTTCTTCTCAAAGCCACAAGCTACCCCAAAGGGGCACAGAGAGGAGCTACAGCAACTTAGATGGCTATTGAGTCGAAACCCAGAGTTGTGTCTCACAGCTGGTCAGAGCAGCAGAGAGCATCTATCTCGAGGCCCTCAGCCACACTATCTTAGAACATTGTCCACAAGGGCTGTCCATAGCAACCCATAAATGCTGGCAAAAGAATTCTGGGCAGGGCATGAAGGGTTCTCAGGGTGCAGACTAGTCTGCGTGAAAGGACAGTGGAGGGGCAGAGTCAGCAGTCAGTAAAAGCGTGACTCTGAGGTCAGCTTCCAGCAATTACACATCAATGTAGGGCCACTAGTGTCCCGAAGGGGCCATGCTGAGGGAATGATGACTCTGGGAAGGCCGTGTTTGTGCACTGTGGGACAGATGGGGCACATGTGGGCCCCCATGCTTGCTGCTCAGTTTTGCCATGAATCGAATGTCACTCTGAAGAGTAACATCTGTTAAGAAACTAGAAAGTGAGTTGAGCTTCCGGTGCGAAGGTCACAGACAAGATGGTTCCCCCAGTTCAGGTCTCTCTTCTCATCAAGCTCTGCCGATACTCAGCCCTGGTCCTCGGCATGGCCTACGGTGCCTAGTGCTATAGTTACCTAAAACCCCAGGCAGAGGAGGAGAGGAGGGTGGCAGCAGAGGAAAAGAAGAAACTAGATGAGCTGAAATGGATTGAGAGAGAACTGACAGAAGCTCAAGATGACAGCATACTCAAGTGAAGTGCCAGTGAGCTTGCCTTTTCTTTAGTCGCTGAGGATGAATAAAGCTTTGTTGTGGAAAAAAAGAAAAAAAGGAAACTAGAAAGTAAGCCTGGCAGTAGTGGTGCATGTCTTTAATCCCAGCACTTGGGAGGCAGACACAAGTGGATCTCTGTGAGTTCGAGGTCACCCTGATCTATAGATCAAGTTCCAAGACAGCCAGGGCTACACAGAGAAACCCTGTCTTGAAAAACCAAATCACCCCCACCACAAAGAAAAAGAAAGAAAGAAACTAGAACGTAAACAGATCTAGGCATGGTGACGCACACCTGCTGTTTGGCCCAGCACTCTGGGAAGACTGAGGCAGGAGGATCACTACAAATCTGAGGCCAGCCTGAGCTAAAATGTGAGATTCTATCAAAAACAATGAAGGAAGGTAGTGCAGATGCACAGGTTCTGGGAACAGCTTAGTCTCTGTACCACGTCCCTGAGGAACGGAGTGCAGAGAAGCTGAGGAAGGCTGCGGCTGACTGACTGTCTTGGAAAAAACTCCCAGGTTTTTAGAATTCTTTTTCTTGCAGAAACATCTGGTTTCAAGTCTGCGTTTTTGGCAGCCTTGCCCTATCCTCTGCTTATAGTCCCTTGTCACTGTGGCGTGAGGATGATGCTGTTGAAGGAAGGCAGAGCATGGGGAAGCACTGGGGAGAGGGACCAAGGCAGACAATGATGATACATACAGGTCAGTACCACTGAGGACCTAATGTGTGCAAGCCCCACCTGAGCACTTCTGGATGGCAGTCCATGTTCAACACTCCTTGGAGATAATAATGCTTCAAATCCCAGCTTCCCTTTTTAGCCATCCATCAATATAAAGCTCCCACTGTGTGCTGGCACTGTACACACACTTCTTTGCAGGTCCACTGAATGGCCAGAACTGGAAGGCACTTATATCAAGAGATGGGTGCTTCAAACAACGACTTCAACTTTCAGCTGGCCAGTATCACTAAAGCTCCCACTGTGTGCCGATACCAACTAAGTATTTTTGGACATGCCCATTTGGTAGCTAGCCTGCATGCAAAACTGCTCAGACTAATTAACTGTGCTGGATAGTGTTATGTCAACTTGACACAAGCTAAAATCATTTGAGAGGAGGGAAATGCCTCCATAAGATCTGGTTTGTAGGCAAGCTTGTAGGGCATTTTCTTAATTAGTGATTGAAGGAGGAGAGCCCAGCTCATTGTAGGAGGTGCCATCCCTAGGATGGTGGTCCTGGGTTCTATAAGAAAGCAGGCTGAGCAAGTCATGAGGAGCAAGCCAGTAAGCAGCACCCCTCCATGGCCTCTGCATCAGCTCCTGCCTCCAGGTTCCTGCCCTGTTTGAGTTCCTGCTTTGACTTCCCTCAGTGATGGACTGTCACTTGGAAGTGTAAGCTGAAATAAACTCTCTCCTCCCCAAGCTCTGGGGGCTGGGAAGATGATGTCTCCGCAGTTAAGAGCACTTACTGCTCTTGCAAAGGATCCAGGTTCAGTTCCCAGCACTACATGGAGCTCACAACCATCTCTGACTCCAGTTTCAGGGCATCTGACGCCGTCTTCTGGTCTCTGTAAGTTCCTTTGAACATGTAGTGCACATAAATTCATGCAGACATGCATGCATACACATAAATAAAAATACATAAATAAAAATATTCAGATCCTTGCTCTGCCTTGCAACCAGCCAACACTGATAGGGTAAAAAGGTGCCTACTGTGTAGGGTGCCTCTGTAAATCTGAAAATGAATGTCCACTTCCATGACTGATCTCACCAACAAGAGAAGTGGTTTGCTTCTTATAGTGGATAATAGTTAGCTCTGAGGGACTAACACTGACCAACAAGACAAGTTGCTGAAAGGAGATATTACTTAATTTTAAAGGCATCCCTGATGGAGGAGTACTGGGGGATTTATTAAGGCAACTCCACGTAGTTAAAAGGGAGGTTTATTTTGGGGTAACTTACAACAAGTAAAGGGATTGGTTACAGGATCTGGGAGAGGTAAAGTGCAGTCCAGTGGTGTTCTCTGGAGAACTCTGCTCGATTTACCATCCAGCTTCCAGGATCCCCAGGAACCAAGAGAGCCGGCACATTCAGATCTCGGGTCTTAAGGGCTCCCATCTCGGCCCTGCCTCAGGGGCAGGTCATAAGTATGCATGACAGTTACCAGAAGCCTCACTGGGGGTAGTACTTCCAGGTCAAAGCTGGAACAGCTACCCACTCCAGAGGAGGCTGCTGGGAAGGCTTTGAGGGAAAGGGGTAGTGAAATGGTTCAAAGATCCGAGCCCCATCTTTTCCCTGGCAATGAGGTGACACAAGGAACTTGGACACCAGCCCAGAGAAGCTGTGGAGGTGGGGCGTGGGTCCTTGCTTGCTTACTCTTAGCTTGTTTTCTTCACTCTTACAGTTTAGGGACCAGCCTGTGAAATGGTAGCACTCACATTCAGGATGGCTCTTCCCACCTCAGTAGAGGCAATCAAGACAATCCCTCAGACGTGCCACAGGCCACCCTGACACAGGCACTCACTCTTCCAACCCTCCTCCCATGTCTCTCTAGGCTACGGCAAGTTGACACTTCAACCGTCACAGACTCCAGTTGGCAATGGCTCAAATTCTCTATCTCCACAATGGCGCAAAAGGAATGCATGCTGGGTAGGAATTGCACTTGCAGCTTGGAAACTGGGTACTTTCCCAGGATGGCACCATGTGGAGGCACACTCCTGAGATACTGCAGGTCTCAGGGGTCATGAGATCCTGAGGGGAAATGATCAATGTTCAACAGCTCTGAGCTTTGAAGCCAGGGCATTCCATAAACAGTGTGGTAAATGTCCTTCCAGCTTATGTTTCTGACCTGATGGTGCTCAGTCTTGAGTGGGTGTCTCTAAAAGGTCTTTAGGCAAAGGTTTGGTCTCCCAGGATAGAGGCACTGGGAGATACTGAGAACCTTTAGGAGGATAGACCCAGTGGGAGGTCCTCAGGTCATCAGAGAATATGGGATACCTCTCCTCTCGTTCTCTGTATTTCCTGCCTTGATATGTGGTGTTCACTCTACACACACTGTGCTGGTCTCACAACATGCTCAAACCAACGGAGCCATAGACCTGAGCCTCCAGAAACATGAGCCAAAAGGAACACTTCTTCACTTCATACGTAGCCCACACAAAGCTGGCCATGCAGACAGGGTCACCAGGACATGGCCTCGTGACAGGTAAGGAATACCTGTGGTGAAAGGCACTAGGTGCTATGGAATTCAGCTCTGCCTTGTGAGCCACAGACCACACAGAAACCTCTTTCCAGCTGAGAGACACTGGGCTGGTGACAATATGATTACATGGCCCTAAGCTAGCCACAAGTGTCTACAGGGAAGAGGTCTTGATGGCCAGGGACAGGCTGAGAAGCATACTGGACTCTTGGAGTTTTCCTTCACTTATTTCAAACGTTGTGTCATGCACAGGCATCACCTATCCAATCCCTAAGTAATTATTCTGAAAGCAAGGCTCAACACAAGCATTAGGGGAAACCAGCACTCGGCTGTGATGCTAACGTGAGCTCAAGGCACAGTTTGCCAGCCCGCCAGCCTGCCAGGTCTATCTTTCTTTTCCTTTCCATCGTGATTCTCCCCCCTGCCCCCACCATGCCCTCAATCTCAGATGTCTCGAGAAAAGTAAGAGGAGATGAAAGGGGAGGGGACACCCTGAAAATCCAACCTGTAAAGTGTTCTATAGATATTTTGACTCGGGTCCTTCTGTAACCAACTATTTATAACACACACCCCCATACGCATTCCCAGCTGTGGAGGCCATTTACAAACCACAAGCCAGCAGCCTGGCATAGAACAGAACCCCAGCCAGGCCTCTGGCTCTGGGCCGTTTGCACAGCCCAGGCCCTACTGCTGCCGGGACAAATGTAGCTCCCAGCCTGTGGGAGACACGGTGTTAAGGGCTGGGGGGGCCCTGTGTGCTGAGGAGCAGGCAGAAGGCTGTCTATGTGTGCTGTGAAACCCACTATAAACTCCCACAGGGTAGACACCAGAGGCTTCCCCACAGGAAAGCCCTTCAGTGATCGACTTCACAGTGTTCTTCAAAGGGGAGCTGTTTTCACTTCAATCAGTTAGCAGATGAAACATCTCTGGAGCCTCTGCCTTCCACAACAGACACAGACCGGTGCCCCGCCCTCTTCCAAGCCTCTGCTCTCCCCTGCCCTGCCCAGCCTGCTTCTCTGCCCTCATGTGGGTCCCCTTGGCTGCCAGCCCCCTCCATAACCAGCCCAGCCCTGGCTGAATGACTGCACTTGGCACCAAACCACCTCCCCACTTCTGCGCATGGATCACGAGGGTGGGGGATGCCTGCCGGCTCTGCGATCTGAGTTCCAGGAACCTCAGAGCCTGGCTTGCCAGGAAAAACTGCCACATGCAGCTGAGCTGGGGAGCCAGCAGCGGTGGTCTGCAAGAGAGACAGAACCAAGCCCTGTTCAGCATCGCCCGCTGGCAGCCCTGCACCTCCCTGTGACGTGAGCCATCCACTCCCAGCAATGGAGCCACTGAGAGTGAGTGCCTCCTTCCTGGCCCCTGTATAGGAAGTCACTGCCAAGGCAGCTGTCAAGAGCAGATCAGAAACCAGGGCTCCAGACGCCTGAATTATAAGCTAATTCCATGACGAATAGTGTGACCTCCCATGACTCAGTTTCCCTATCTAGAAAGACCAGCCGGTATTCATAATTGCTCCTTAGCACCCTGTGCAATCTGCTCACAGCTCAGAGGGGACATCTGGGTCAGAGTCACAATTCGTGCAATGGTGGGTACCAGGACTACAGAAGGGGATGGATGAGGAACCTGCGTAGAGAAGAGTCAGTGAGGTGACTTGCTCTGGAGAACCAGACTCACAAGAGAATCAGAGGTTCAAGGTCACCCTCAGCTACATACTGAGTTTGAGACCAGACTAGGCTATATAAGACCTTGTCTCAAAAGAAAAGAGAGAGGGGGGACAAAGAAAAAAATAAAAAGGAGTCCTGGAGACAGATGTGGTAATAGTCGCACAGCAATATGAATGTAATCAATGCCACTGAACTGTCATAAAAAAAAAACCATTATGATGGAAATTCTTATGCTATGTGTATTTTGTTACAATTTTTAAAAGTCTCTGGACAGATGACTTGAAATACACAGGATGGATTGCATTAGGTGCCTTCAGCAAACCAAGCGGGGAAGCCCAAAATATACGGCTCATTTACCATGAAAACTGGCCCTGGAATCCCGACAGGAGACGTTCAGCCTTTACAAAACCCTAGCTGTGACCAGCCAGTGCTAGCTCAGCAGACCAGGGCCTCTCCACTGTGAAACCCCGAGAGAGGAAGCGAGCAGGCACCCTACCGAGCAGTGTGGTGGGGAGGAGGGCAGCCAGGCCATGAACAAGGACAGCCAAGCGCCTAGGGCTGCATGACTTGCCCAGAACACACAGCTGTGAGCATGCAGAGCCAGGAAGAGCCCAGCCTCCCCGGCCTGAGACTTCCCTCCTCTTGTCTCTGCCTCTATAGCTGGCTTCATGCAAGCAGCAGCCCTTGAGACTCAGTGAGAGACTTCACATTTTATAGATCTGTGTGCATTTCAACTTTTCTCAGTGCATGAGTTTTGGTTTGGTGAGGTTTTTTTTTTTTAAATGTTTAAACAGGAACATTTTGTTTACATGAGAATCATTCAATAAAACAGAAATACAAAGAGATCTGTGCCATTTCCAAAAATCACAGGCAGCCACAACTGCATTTTGGTCTTCAACAGTGCTGGAAAGAGCGTGTGAGCCCAGTTTAGAGGGGAGCAGGTGTGGGCGGGATGACACCATGATCCAGCTAGAAGATGAGGAACTGACAGGCACCGGGGGCCTCTTCCTGACTGAGTGAGTTGTCTCCTCCCCTCCCGGCTCCCTTCACACACGTAGGTGAATGGAATGGCCTTGACCTCACTCCCTGTGAGAGACCACCAGACCACAGTAGGGACAGGTGTGAGCAGATCTCACACCAGGGGCTTGGATGGCTATTGAGGGGGACTCAAGGAAAGGGGGCAGGGAGGCAAAGGAAGGAGAAGGGAGAGTCAGAGGGTGACTGTCACACAGCAGTGGCCAAACAGTCAGGCCCTGAGTCCCGGGAGAAATCTCCTTTGGTATAATGATGACCTCAGCAGTCCAGAGGACCAAGGTGAGGAGCACCCCCATCGGACAGTACAGGAGCTGGGATACTGCAGTTTGTCACCTATGCGGGACATCCTAAGCTCTGGCCATAGGCCCAGTGGGAATACGTCGGGGACCAGGCTTCTGGAGCTTTCCCGTAGGACAAACTACAAGACTGAGAGAGACTGTGAGGGGCCCACTGGCCAGCTCAGCCTGGGCTCTGCTTACACAGAGGGGATCTCTGTGGACCCATCAGCTCAGACACTGTCTGTCTTGCTTCACCCCACAGGCCTTCCTTCCACTGGGCTGTAGGAGTGAAGGGGATTCCTTTATATAGAAGCTGGGGACAGAGGTGTTCTGAACTCTCAAGGTTTGGTGGCCTGCTGTGGCAGAGGCAAGGCTTGAACCAGGCAGCCCAGGCCCCGAGTCTCCTCTGTCATAGCCCTGAACTCAGTAGTCACATACACAGAGGACCATGCTGCAGCCTGGGAGGAAGAGGCAGTGATTTCCTTGGCTTTTTTCCGACTGCTGTGACAAAAGCCCACGACAAAAGCAACTCCAGGGAGAAAGGGCTTATTTCCACTCACAGTTCAAGGTACAGCCCATCATGGAGTCGTGTACCATCAAAGTACAAGTCAAGGCATCAGGAGCTTGAAGCAGCTGCCCACATCACATCCTCAGTCGGAAAGCAGAGAGGGATGAATGTTGCTGCTGCTCAGCTCCCTTTCTCCACATAGATGGTCCAGGCTCCCCGCCAGGGAATGGTGCCGCCCACTGTGGCAGGGTCTTCCCACCTCAGTTACCGCAATCAAGAAATCCCCGACAGATGTGCCCGGAGGCCCCTCTCCCTGGTGACTCTAGAGTCTGTCAAGTTGACCATTAATGCTAACCCTAACCATCACAACTTTACCCCTTGTCAACAGGACACACATGGATGTGATCTCACACATGTGCAGACATGTGAGTGCCTTCATACATGTGCCCATAAAGAGCATACCTATGGACTTCTTCACTCATATGCCCACAGAGCACACGTGTGCCTGCCCTTGTACCTGTGCACACCGAACACATAGACACATGCACTGACATGTATGCATACAGACACAGGCACGCAAAGGGTGTCTACACACTCAAACAGCAAGGGAGACACAAGGCATTACCTAAGGCTTAGAAGGTTACGGTTGCCTTATCCAGTGCCCCAGGTACCCAGTTAAGACCACCCAGAAGAAGGGACCCTGTGGGAGGAGCTGGGACAATTAGAGAAGGCTAAGAAGATCAATCCTCATCTTCCTTCTCAGCCCCCTTGGCCGGTCAGCCTTGGGTCACACTCACGGTCCTGATCAACCCCTTCAACAGCCTTGGGCTTCCGGTACAGAGCAGCAGGGTTGGATGGGTTCTTCTTCAGCCGGCACCGTGCTGGCAGCGTCTCCAACAGCAAGCTCAGTGCAAGCCCCAGGAAGGCCACACTGGGCCGTGTTAGTCACTCAGACTACTCAGAAGCCAAGGACACCCCAGTGACACAAAGCAGCACGGTACACGGTTGCTCATCCTGAGAGGACATACCCCATGCTGTGGTCACCTCAAAGTGGGTATCTGCCCTCTGGGAGGAATACAAATGGAGGAACCAAAGGAGTCTCATCTTTCCAGCTAAAGGGCATATTGAACACGATTTCTTGCATTGGTTTCTCAAAACACAAATAGTGTGTGAAGAGTGCTCCAGGGACAAAGAAAAATCGGGGGGGGGGGGGAGTGTGTTTTAAATGCTTTCTTGGCTGGAGTCTGCGGTAGGAGCAGAGGCAGCCAGGCTGCACCGTTCACACCCGCTGACTTCAGGCTGAGCCCCACTGTGCCCGTTTATCACCTCGAGGCAAACCACTTGTTTCCAGACCCGGCCAGACACCTGGCAAATAGGCCCAGCAAGCCCAGTAAATCAGCCTGGCTTGGAGGACCTGGAGGCAAGGAGGGGCCCAGAAGGAGGCTGGACTCAACAGGGCACGGGGCTCCACCAGTCCTCTGCCAGCTCTGCCATTACCCCAGCATGGGGGAATCAGCAAAGGGATGGGGGTGACTGCTCCCAGCAGGAAGCAGGGATGAGGGAGGGCAGAAAGGAAAACAGCTCTGTCAGCGCCCTGGGGCAGCTGCCTGCAGCCCAGGTGAAAGTAAAGATTTCCCAGCGTGCCTATGCCAGGGCGAGCGGGGCAGAGCGGGGACATGCAGAAACTGAAGTGGGCAAACCCTGGAATACTGCCCAAAGGAGGTGACGACCAGATGAGGACCCAAATCGAAAGATGGCTACTAGCCAGGCAAAAGGAGCCTGGAGCAGGATTTCCAGACCAAATAGAGTGGTTCGGGAGATTCAGCACCGCCAGAGACCCAATGCTGGGCAGTGGGTCTTTGGATCTTTGATTATAATCTGACTACCAGGGCCCCTCTCCAACCTTCCCCAGCTCTCCCCTATGTGGAGGTGGGGGGGCTGGGAGGCTTGGAGCTGGTTCTGACTCCAACTCTGAGAACTCCTGCCTCGCCTCCATGAGACAGAAAACCTTCCTGCTTAAGACCCTCCCTGCCATTCTCATCCTATTACAGGCCCTTGAGTGGCCTGCAGCTGGTCTTGCAGCTGCCCTTTGATGTTTACAGATTGTTGGAACTGACCTAGGCTCGGTCTCCCTGAGTACTCCCCAACACTGACCCAGCTCTATCCTAGGACCCCTGACAGCTCGGTAAGTTGCAGCAGGGGTAGACCTTTCCTCTCTTCCAGACTGGACTGCTGGGTTTCCTCACACGGGATCAGATGGCTGCCTGGAGCACAAACTCTACCACTCATAGAAGACATGGAGTGGGAGCTGGGGGGTGGGGGTGGGGGGTCAGTCACACACATGAAGACCTGAACCACGTGTGGGCTATCAGCACTGGAGAGGCAGGGCCAGCGTGAGCCCTGGGACTTGCCTGGCTAAATTGGCAAGCTTCAAACCAGTAATGGACACCATGAAGACAGAACACACAGGGTTGCATCATCATGGTCTCAAATTTAGCATCAATCAGAAAAAAAGAAAAAAAAAGAGCAACAATAACAAAACGTTGGGCACGGGAGATTCATCAAACCCCAAACGTTGCTTATCAAAGCACCCGCTCCAAAGAGAAGAAAGATGACCGACCATGAGAAAACACTTTAAACCACACATCTGCTAAGAGATTGTATCAGAACGTGGAAAGCCTTCCTGCAACAGAATCATAAAGAGGCGACGACCTTGGCAGGTGTTCTGCAAGGCCTATGGGCTCGTTAGCCAGGGGAGAACTACAGATCAAAACCAAAAGGAGATAATGACCTGAGTCCACAGGGAAAATAAGGACGGGGTGTTGCTGATGGGGATGTGAACTGCTGCAATAGCTCTGGAAGTCAATCTGCTCCTTTCTCCAGTGGAACTCCACGAGGCCCAGCATGCCGATTCTGGGTACACACACACACACCTGTGGTGGTGACTCTCTCCTGGATTCAGAATCACTTAGGAGATGATGCCCTGGGGCCTGTCTGTGAGAGCAGCACCATCCCATCAGCTGTAGTCACAGACTGAATAAGAAGGAGAAAGCAAACTATGCACCAGCGTGCTCTGCTTCCTGACGAAGGACACAATGTGACCAGAGGCCTCATGCTGACAGTGGACACAACATAACCAACTGGCTCCTGTGGGCACTCTTTCCCACCATGAAGAACTGTACCCTCAAACCATGGGCCAAAACAGCACCCTCCTTAAGCTGCTTAGGCCCAGCATTTGTGGTAGCGGCACGAAAATTGACTAACGAAATGACAGCAGACAGTCACACCAAGATGCACACACAGATGTTCACAGAAGCCGGGAGGTGGGCGTGGCCCACGTGCCCATCAAATGTCAAGTGAACAAAACCCGCTCTGTCCACACAATGAGACAGCCAGGAATAGTATTTAGCCACAGAAAGGAGTGATGCTCTGAGACAGGACACAGCACAGGTGTACCTTTAAAATCGGATGTCAAGCCAAAGAAGCCATTTACAACAAGCCAGGGATTGCAAGATGGAGTTCCCAGAGCAGGGAGAGAAAGCACGTTCGTGTGCTGTGTAGGAGACGAGAAATGGGAGTCAGAAGTGGGTGTCGGTGAGGAAGGACGGTGTGTAGGTGTTTACTTCTCGCCATGGCTGTACCTGCCTATGAGTATAGTAAAAACCACTGGATTGTATGTATATTGTTTATTTTTATCTTACTTATTTGGGTGGGACACACAGCACGCCACGCACGTGGAGGTCAAAGGACAACTTTCGGGACTCTATGCAAGGCCCAACCTCAGAGAAGGTAGAGGCCTGGGACTCAGCATTGGTGGTGTGAGATTCTGATCCCAAGGCAGTACTAGACTTGACAGGGCTTTGGCAATGATAGGGGTGAAGGCATTTTGCACGTGGGAAGGATGTTGGGGGAAGGGCAGAAGGTGGGCTGTTGCGGGGTAACTAATGTCATAACCCTCCGTGGTCAGTGTGAGTGAGTGTGGGAATGGAGTACCAGTGTGACTGAGATGGTTGTCTTCATTAGGATTTCTACTGCTGACCAGGGAACTCTTATAAAGGAAAACATTTGCCAGGCGGTGATGGCACACGCCTTTAATCCCAGCACTCGGGAGGCAGAGCCAGGCGGATCTCTGTGAGTTCGAGGCCAGCCTGGGCTACAGAGCAAGATCCAGGACAGGCTCCAAAGCTACACAGAGAAATTCTGTCTCGAAAAACCAAAATAATAATAATAATAATAATAATAATAATAATAATAATAATAAAGGAAAACATTTAATTGGACTGGTTTACAGTTTCAGAGGTTTGGTCCATTATCATCATGGTGGGACATGGTGACAGGCAGGCAGACATGGTGCTGGAGCAGATGCTGAGAGTCCTACATCTTGATCTGCAGGCAACAGGAAGTGAACATGTCACTGGGTGCAGCTTGAGCATAGGAGGTCTGAATGGCTGTCATGGCAGAGAGTTCCTGCTCTTTAAAACAGTGCACAGCCAAGGGGCAGCCTGCCATGCTGTCCTGGCAAAAGGCCAGTACAAGGGCCAGTTCCCACCCTTGCTGCTGAGTCCCATCAAGGACAGGCACGTCATCTGTGGGCAAGGTTGCAGCAACGAGTTGGGTCCCAGATAGAAGGTTCTAGGGACACAGCACAGCATGGTTTGGTCATTCAAAGGGCAGACTCAGACTGAGGACCTGGTGTGCGCTCCAAAGCTCGTGCAGTGCGGCCCATAGGTGGCGGCAGCTCATAGTTCAGCTTGTTGTGTCCCTGCAGATAATTGGTTTTAAAGGTCAGACTCCGTCTCCATGACGTGCTTGTGCGTACTTGCTTGCTTGAGAGCATTTTCTCGCACGAATTGTCTTTCCCTCTCAGCATCCAGCACAGGGCACAGCAGCTTCAGTGAAGTACTGACCCAGAGTGGCCCGAGCTCACCAGGGATGGGACAAAATCTGCAGATCAAAGCAGAGTCAGCCTCAGCCACGAAGAGTGGAGATCAGAGCCATTATGATAAAATTCAATTAAAGTAAAAAGCTCTCCAAAACCGTTAATGATTTCAATGCTTTTTTTTAAAGACATGTCTCACTATGTAGTCCAGACTTTCCTCATACTCACAGTCCTCCTGCCTAGCCTCCCAATGCTGGGGTTACAGTGTGCCCTGCCTTTGCCTGGCTTTACACCACCTCTGAATAGAAGATACAGTCAGCTCTAAAACTTTGAACCCCAGTGGGCTGGAGAAGTGATCCAGGGCTTAGGAGAATGTACTGCTCTTGCAGAAGACCCAAGTTCAGTTCCTAGTACCCACCCACATCAGGTAGTTCACAGCCACCTGCAACTCCAGCTCCAAGGGGTCTGAGGCCCTCTGGACTCCTCTACAGCACCCATCTACAGCCCCCCCCCACATACACATAATTTAAAAATAAGTCTTTAAAAACCTGACTCCCAAAGGTACCCCTTCCACCCTCGGAAACATTCCTAAAACCCTCCCCAGATGACTGCACTGGCTAGCTACAGCTGCATAACAAATAACCCCAAACCCAATTGCTCAAGGTGACATCCCACATAATGCTGCTTTCTCATTTCAATTGTTGGTGGAGGGCGGGGTAGCAGCTTCACATTGTGGTTTTGTTTGCATCTTGTTCATGGTTGATGAAATTCAGCACTTTTCCACGTTCTGTGCTAATATCCTTGTGTGATGGTTCATCCCGACTGTCAACTTCATGAGATTTAGACTCAACATGTAAACAAACTGCTGGGCATATTTGCCAGGGAGTTTCTAGATTTGTCTAAGGGAGGTGGACTGGGGCCCTAGACTGAAGAAAGAGGAGAAAGCTAGCTGGCACCGGCCTTCATGACTCTGCTTCCTGACTGTAGGCACATGCCTGGCCTGCCATGATGGACTGTACTCTCCAACTGAGAGCCACAAGAAGGTCTTCCTTGAGTTGTTCTGTCAGATAACAAGAAAAATGACTGACACACCTGTGAGGTGCACCATCCCTCCGTGGGCTTTCTGTCCTCTGGGAACTATGACTCTACTTCTGGACATGAGTCCTCACACAGATTACAGCTATAACCAACGAACCCTCAGACTAAGAGTTTCTCTCAAGGTGGGCAGTGGTGGCGCACCCCTTTAATCCCAGCAGTCTAGAGGGAGAGGAAAGCAGATCTCTGCGAGTTCAAGGCCAGCCTGGCCTACAAAGTAAGTTCCAGGGCAGTCAGGGCTACATAGAGAAACTCTGTCTTGGGGGGAAAAAAACAACAACAAAAACAGAATAGTTTTTTTCACCTTCTTTGATGACAGAAGTTCTTATTTTTGCCAGTTGATAATGGATATTATCATTATGATATGATATGAGTTTGGCTCGCTGGATGAGCAGCCCTTTCAAGGTTTAGGAGCTTTTTGTTTTCACCTCCCACACAGATCTGCAACTACATGGAAGGGACTTTCTGAGCCAACATGAGGCAGAGGCCACAGTCAGTCCTTCCTATGTTAATATCCGGTTCACCTGGAAGCATTTGTGGTGAAGGCCATTTTTCTCATACGGGCTTCCTTTAGGTTTTTGCTCTCTATATTCTGGACGACCAGAAGTCTCTATAACAATTCTGTACCACCTCCATAATTTTAGTATATGGATGTATTTTCAGAAGAATTGGAAACTTTTTGTTTTGTTTTGTTTGAGACAGGGTCTCACTATGTAGCTCTGGTTCCAGAACTCACTATGTAGACCAGCCTAGCCTTGAACTCATAGCAATACACCCTGCCTCTGCCTCCCGGATGTTGGCATTAAAGGCATAAGCCATTATGCCTGGCTGGTAAGAACTGGAAACATGTTAAATGCCTTTGGACGGGGGTCAGATGAATTCAATCAGTTTTCATTCAACAAGATAACAGGGCAACAAAAGCCACCTTGTAGACCCGAATAGCCCTGAGAGGTTTTTTTTTTTTTTTTTTTAAAGATTTATTTATTTATTATGTATACAGTGTTCTGTCTGCACATATCCCTGAAAGCCAGAAGAGGGCACCAGATCTCATTACAGATGGTTGTGAGCCACCGTGTGGTTGCTGGGAATTGAACTCAGGACCTTTGGAAGAGCAAGCAGTGCTCTTCACCTCTGAGCCATCTCTCCAGCCCCCCTTTTTTTTTTTTAAAGATTTATTTATTTAGATACAATGTTCTGCCTGCATGTCTGTCTGTCTGCAGGCCAGAAGAGGGCACTAGATCTCATTACAGATGGTTGTGAGCCACCATGTGGTTGCTGGGAATTGAACTCAGGACCTTTGGAAGAGCAGTCACTGCTCTTAACCTCTGAGCCATCTCTCCAGCCCGCCCTGAGAGGTTTTAGGCAGAAGGAAAACTGAGTAGTGTCGTGTGGGTAAAACTCAGTATCTGTGAGGAACATGGGTCTTGTACATACACATTGTTCCAGAATTGTGGAAGAGTTAGACATTTCTCCAGGAAATCAGGTTGCACGTGTCCTGGGAGGGACCTGCATGGAGACAGCCTGGGGGCTCAGGATTGTGGAGAACATAACCTTTAATTTAAAAATAATGTATGTGCATCTCTAAGAATTGAATATAGCTAAGTCCAAAAAAAAAAGAAAACTTGCCACTACCCACAGATCACCTCTGGGGGGCTCCCCACCCCACCCGGGCTGTCACAACTTAAAAAGCATCATCAGGAAGGACACTGCAGGGAGAGCTTGCCAGGTTGCTGCTAACTGTTCTTCTCTTCCGGAACATGCGAGTTTCCTCAGTTTCCCATCTCAGCGATAAGTATGTAACAGCGGTTCTCAACCTGTGGGTAGTGACCCTTTCACAGGGGTCACCTAAAACCATCAGAAAACACAGATATTTACATTACAGTTCATAACAGTAGCAAAGTTACAGTTATGAAGTAGCAATGAAATAATTTGTGGTGGGGAGAGGCGTCACCACGGCGTGAGGAACTGTATCAAAGGGGGGCAGCATTAGGGAGGCTGAGGAGCACTGACCAGGAACACCTTAGAGGGGCTGTTGGATTTGTTTCCTGGTTCCTAGGTGATAAGTTTTTGCACCCTGAAGGCCTCTCCACCGACACAGCAAAGCGAATCAGACTGAATTTGGAAAAGCCCAGGTTTAACGGGTAAAGCGTCCCCGGGTGGTTCTCGCCCCTCAGAGAGGAGACGGGGCCAAGAGACCAAAAGAACCAAATGTCTGTTTTCTAGGATGCAGCTTATATACCCTGTGGGAGTGGTCTTGAGCCTCTCTGGGGGAGGAGCTGTGTTTGGCGGGCTTTGAAGGGGCGGGTTTAGGGAAAGAGATAGGGGAGGGGAGTGGAGGTGGATCTTCCACCAGACTCCTTCCAAACGTTCCTGACTCCTTGGGTACAGGGATGCCAGGGTGCCAGGGCTTGAGGTGGAGCTCCCACCCAAACACTAGGGTTCAGGTCTTGGCTCTGTTGTGAGCCTGTGGTGAGGAGAACATCTTGGTGGCTGCAGCTGTGGAAAGTCTGCTTACCTCAAAGAAGAAAGCCTGGAAGGAGGAAGGTGGGGAGAGAGGAAGAGAGAGGGGGAGGCAGGGAGGGAGAAACAGAGAGGGGCTGACTGACTTTCCCTTTTTATTCCAGGCTTTGGGATGGTAGCACCTGTTGTGTGACAAAACTTTTTTTTTGTTTTGGAGGGGGGGAGATTCAACACACACACATCTACTCTCCCCAGATAGGGAACCCATGACAGACTAAAGTACGGAGACCACTGAAGTCCAATTTGGTGAACCAATGAGTTTTATTGGGGTTGCTCACAGGAATATGGGTGAGGGGTCACTTACAGGAGCAGAAATGACTCAAAAACAGCCACCTCACCAAAGCCCACCCCAGCATGGGTCCGAGCTCACAAAAGCTGGAAACCTGGAGCACACTGCATAGCCTGCAGGCAGGTCAACAGGTTGGAGAGTGTCGTTTCCAGGTGCCTCAGTTGGTCTAAACCTCTTCCAGGAAGCCGAGCTGGCTTCTGTTTCTTCCAGGCAGCTGGTCTCTCAGACTGAGAGTCTTCTAGCAGCTCAGCATTTTTCCTCTGTGGCACTCTCTGGCAGGGAGGGGCCTAGTGAATCTGGTCAGTTTCAGGGACTTCCTGAAGCTATTTTGAGTTGCTTACCGTCTTAGTTAGGGTTTTATTGCTGTGAAGAGACACTCTGACCATGGCAACTCTTATAAGGAACACATTTCATTGGGGCTGGCTTACAGGTTTTGAGGTTTAGTCTATTATCAGCATGGCAGGAAGTGTGGAGGCGTGCAGGTCTGTGGAGGGCCTGATACGGAGGGGTGAGGTGGGCTCTGTGGAGAGGCTGAGATGGAGGGGGTTGTGTACTATTGAAAGGACGGCAGCTGTGAAAGGAGGGTCACACGAGTTTGGGCAACGGAGGGACGGCCGTGGCCAGACAGCCTAGACTGCGGCATCAAGGCCTCTCACTGAGCAACTGATGGGCCCGCTGCCCCTCCTCTTCCTCCCCAGATCTGGTGGCTTTGGAGGGGACAGCCATGACTTGCTGCCAGGCATTTCTAGGCCCCCATTCATTTACACTTTGCTGTGTCCAGGATTCCATTTCCGCCTTACAGAGACACAGTGGCACCTTCTTCAGTGACACCTGTGGGTGGAACACCTTTGTTGTGAGTGTGAATTTAGCTGCACTAAACTCTCGGGGGCACAAACTTTAACGAGGAGCAGAGGGCAATCACTGCACTCTCTTCGTGGCCCATGTTCTTCTTCGGAGTGCTGCAGACAAAGCTGCACACGGCCCTCACCAAGTGGATGAGCACCACCGAGTTCCAATAACACGATTTACAAAGCCAACAATGGCCAACGGATGGGCAAGGCACATGAGCCCACCTCACCCCTCCATGTCAGCCTCTCCACAGAGCCCACCTCACCCCTCCATGTCAGCCTCTCCACAGAGCCCACCTCACCCCTCCATGTCAGCCTCTCCACAGAACTCACCTCACCCCTCCATGTCAGCCTCTCCACAGAACTCACCTCACCCCTCCATGTCAGCCTCTCCACAGAGCCCACCTCACCCCTCCGTCTCAGCCTCTCCACAGAGCCCACCTCACCCCTCCATCTCCACAGAGCCCACCTCACCCCTCCATGTCAGCCTCTCCACAGAGCCCACCTCACCCCTCCATGTCAGCCTCTCCACAGAGCCCACCTCACCCCTCCATGTCAGCCTCTCCACAGAGCTCACCTCACCCCTCCATGTCAGCCTCTCCACAGAGCTCACCTCACCCCTCCATGTCAGCCTCTCCAGAGCCCACCTCACCCCTCCATGTCAGCCTCTCCACAGAGCCCACCTCACCCCTCCATGTCAGCCTCTCCACAGAGCTCACCTCACCCCTCCATCTCCTCCTCTCCACAGAGCCCACCTCACCCCTCCATGTCAGCCTCTCCACAGAGCTCACCTCACCCCTCCATCTCCTCCTCTCCACAGAGCTCACCTCACCCCTCCATCTCCTCCTCTCCACAGAGCCCACCTCACCCCTCCATCTCCTCCTCTCCACAGAGCCCACCTCACCCCTCCATCTCCTCCTCTCCACAGAGCTCACCTCACCCCTCCATGTCAGCCTCTCCACAGAGCTCACCTCACCCCTCCATCTCCTCCTCTCCACAGAGCCCACCTCACCCCTCCATCTCCTCCTCTCCACAGAGCTCACCTCACCCCTCCATGTCAGCCTCTCCACAGAGCTCACCTCACCCCTCCATGTCAGCCTCTCCACAGAGCCCACCTCACCCCTCCATGTCAGCCTCTCCACAGAGCCCTCTCTGAGGTCCTGCTGTGCTAGGTGTGATGCAAAGCCAGCAGCAGGCTGTGAGTAAGAGGGACGCCAGCTGACTTGTGATTCTGTGAGGGAACTCAGGCTGTTTGGTGGGGAAGACCTGGGAGAGGTAAGAGCTCGGTGAAGTCATCCCAGGAGAGGATGGCTGGCTTAAAGAAGGGCACTGGAACGACAGGAAGGTGTCACGGACATGTGTGAACAGCGTGCCCTTTAACACTGGGAGCTGACAGCAAGGGCTATAGGAGGAAGCTTCGAAGCGACCTCCCTGACGTCAGAGACAAGGCAGGGCGAACACCATCATCGCCACAATTCAACGTCAATTGAATGTCGACAAGATGGACAATGAACACTTGTGGGGGGAACAAGCGTCACCCCACAAGGTGACTAGATAATAACAATACTGTTAGGCTGTGGAAGGACTAACAGGCCCAAGCATGGCTGACATGGCATGGACAGGTTTCTCCTTTTACCCTTCTCCCCCTCGCTAAAAACCTTTAGATTACATTCCTAAAGCTAGCCCCCAAGGTCCATTCCCTTATTTGGCCACTGACTCATTCCTGAGACAAAACACCAAGGTCCGACAATCAAAATTCATTATTTGGCCAACATGTCCAGTCAGTATTTACCAACTCACCCTGTGCAGAAACACTTGCTCCTGCTTGCTTGCACTTGCTGCTGCTGCTGCTGCCTTTGCAGCCTCCCCAACACTCCCCCACCCCCCCTAACCCCCACTGCTTGCCCCTCCAGAGTAATAATCTCCTTTGTGCTAAGAATTTGGTGTCTGAGTATATCCTGTACTCTGAGGGGGCCAACCTCTCTTACAACTGTATTCCCAAAAAATCTTTTAGTTTCACAACAAAGAATTGATGAACATTAGAGACAAGAGACAGGCTTACCATGATCTAATGTCACACAATGTGTGCATGTGTGACAGTGTCACATAACACCCCACAAATAAGCACAATTTTTATGCATCCAAATAAACAAAGGATTTCTTAAAATAAGCTTGAAGGATGTCAAGACCTCGGCCAGCCTGGGCTACATGGTGAGACCCTATCCCCCAAATAGGACAAAATAATAAAGGTTTCAATTTTTAAAATTACCAACATTAAATCAAGGCAAATGCAATAAGATAAGAAAATGAAATGAGATGTAAGTTATGGAAGGCATGTCACGTAGAGGACAGAGCTGACCAAGAAGCTATGTAAAAATAGTATTAATGGGGACTGGGGAGATGTCTCAGTAGATCAAGTGTTCGCTGCACACTATGAAACCTGAGTTCCATCCCAGAATCCAAATAAAAAGCTGGAAGTAGCACCATGATTGTAACAGGGGGACTATTCCCGAGGAGTGACATCTGATGCCACCTCTGGTCACTTCGTGTATCATGCATTCCCGCACACAGGCACCTGCACACGCCTGTGAGCACGAGCACACATGTGTATTCGTGCAAACACACACACACACACTATTAATGGACTAAAAACAAACTTAAGTGGCAACAAAGAGTATTTAACAGGATTGAAGACCGATACCACAAAAATAGAATAAAGATGTGGCCACAAGGTGGCAGTAGCTCTCAGGGGCTATGTTAGGCTGCTCTTGGCAGGTACAGGAAGCAAACCCACCTGAAATTAACTATAAAGAAATATACCTCTCTATTAAAATGTTGTCTTTTAGATTTATTTTAAATTTGCTGTCATTGTGTGAATGTGGACATGAGAGGACAACTTTCAGAAGTTGGTTCTATTCACCCACTGTAGGATCCAGGAGTCAAACTCAGATGGCCAGATTTAATCTTTAAACACTGATTCCACTAGTGTGGCACACACCTTTAATCCCAGCATTATGGAGGCAAAGGCAGGCTGTCTCTCTGAGTTGCAGGCCAGTCATGACGACATCATGAGAGCCTGTCTCAAACAAGAAAAAAAAAAAAGATTCTACCCCACGTCATGCCCATAGTGCACTCAGGACAGAGGATCATCCTCCTGCCTTCCTAGCCCTAGACAGGTGGAAACCCTGCTTCCCACATTACCTCTTTTGGAATATTTCTTCTCCAAAATGCACTGAGGAGTAGGGTTCATTAGTGGGTTTTGTTGGAGGCCCTGTGCGGTCAACTTTCCATGGCTATGATAAAATACCGGAGACAACCAACTGAAACGGGGAAAGGCCTATTCCTCACGCGATTTCTGTGGTTTCACCCCGGGCCACTTGGCTCCATTGATTTTGGCCTATGATGAGGCAAAAATTTATGGCAGGGAGAATGTGGTGAGACAGCTGCTCACCCAATGGCTGTCAGGAAGTGATATATATATTATATATATATAATATATATTATATATCTTTATATATTATATATATCTTTATATATATTATATATCTATATATCTATATATCTATATATATCACTTCCACCTCCCAGCCAGTGGCAGTGATTCTAGCTCTCCTCCTGACTTCATCTGGACCCCACTTTCTGCTGCCTTTAAAGGGCTCAAAACCTCAAACTTACAAGTTACTCAATACCTCAAGGACAATGGACTTGGGACACCGATACACAGTGCAAGCTCCTGCCCAGCGTCCTCTAGATTGGTGTCTGGTTGAATGCTGGGTCAGGCGAGGGCCGATCCTTGGAGTCCACCTTCATAATTGCCTGCTACTGCCATTGTACTAGTTATCTCCTCCATTCCTGTGACACAGCACCGGAGAACACACTGAGGGAAGAAGGGCTCATCTGGGTTCTAGTTCATCCTGGGGAGGAAGGCCCGAGGCAGGAGCTTGAGACTGCCTGCTCACATCTCCATGGACCAGGAAGCAGGAGAGAGGTGACGGCTGGTGCTCCTCAGGCTTTCTCCTTCTCTTTCGTTCAGCCTTGGCTTCAGTCCATGGGATGGTGCCACTCACATTTAGAGTTAAACATCTCTAGAGACACGATCACAGGCACACCCTGAAGTGTCCCCCCTAGGTGGTTCCAAAGATGAACCATCAATCCCAGATGTCTCCAAACTGGCCGACCTCCGAGTTGCATGAGGGAGATGAAGAGCCACCCCTTAACTGAGGCATCACCATGCCACTGAAGGCAGCAGCAACAGACAGACACCGTTGGGAGACAGGCACTGGTTCTGTTTTCCACCCCAGTGCATGCTGGGTCAGTGTGAAGAAATATCCAAGAGCTCTGCTGTGTGAGTCACCTAACCTGGCCAACTAACTGTTCCTCTCCCCAACAAGTCTTGGGGCTGACCCACAAGAGGACATCTTAGAGAGCCTGGCACAGAGCAGGTATTCTGCTATAATGCATATCACGCCCACAGTCATGCTGTTGAACCGTCTGCACGACCTGAGGACTGTTTTTCTTCATAAACACCACTCTATCCTCTCTAGGTCCACCCCACGTTTTCCTTTGCTCTTCCTGCATTCCTAGCCACGCTGGACTGCCCTGACTACTGCTGAATGTGAACTCAGACAGCTGACCTAAGTGTTTTCTTCAGACAGCTCCACCTCCATCTGCAGATTACTGGCCAGGTGGATGGTGAAGTTCTGGATGTCAGGGGGACGGTGGAACTGCCCGAGATGGCAGCTTCTGGAGGTAGTTCCTGAGTGGGTCACCAGGTGGCAGCACAGGCAGGTAGGCCTCCTAGTGGAAGAACCCTGTAGGGTGCACTGAGAAGCTGTTCAGGGTCCCCAAGGGCCTCACCCCTGGGAAGAGCCATACTTGCCTGTCTCCACCCAGCAGTTATAACAGTCATCTGTCTCTGCAGATGGATGTGCGAGTCATGGACATTACCATCCTTTGAAGCCTCACAACAAATAAGACCCAAGATTGAAGAATAACCACAGTCAGGACGGGAGCAATTTGGTGACCTGGTTACTGCCAGAGAAAAGCACAGGATGTTTTAAGTCTTATTCCAGAAAATTTCCAAAGAAAATTGTCTAAGCCCCCACGGTAGTCACCACCGGCTTTAGCACTGTCAACGTTTCCCCACGGTCTTACAAGGAGCCTCACCTTTTAAAACTAGAGTATTCTTAACTCTACTCCCAAACAATATGACAATTTACTATAAATAGCTCCACTCAGAGCCCTGACCACCAGGCCATATCACTCCCTAACGAAAGGGCCAGTGGTGCCATGTTATAACATCTGATACCTGTCACACTCAAGTCCCTTTTCACACCCTGCCTTTTTCAGTTGTGTGGTCTGTCACAATCAAGTGCCACAGACCCGATTACGTCTTTTAATTTCACTAGTGTGCTAACAGCACACCCTCTCTGTCCCTCATCACCCCTCCCCCCCCCAATCCCTTTCTCTCTGCCCTAATGAATTAATGAATCAGGTCAGTTGTTCTAGAAAACATCAATGAACCAGGACCCCTGGAAACTGTTTGCAGAGGCTGATTAACTGAGTAAAACCTCAGTGACTGTGGAGAGGCTGGAACGTTGCAGGTCCAGAGCCTAATTACAATTTATCTTGGCCTATCTTTAGTCCATTAAACAGTCACTCCCTGCCCCACTCTGTGTCAGACCCAACATTCTGATAAACAGACTAAAATCTTGGTAATGTAGTAACAAAACACTACTCTCCACCAATCAAAGGACTAAGAGTGCTATCAGATAGCATCTGAGGCCTACAGCTAAGATTTCTCTGCTTTGGTGTTATCACATACTTAATGTTCCCACCAGTGTACTTTATGTCTTGAATTATGGCTTTCTTTGTTCTGCTACTCTACAAACGTCCTTTCACGTTGGGACATAGAATTTGGGCTGTCCTAAAACTGTTTCTGGGCCAGGGTCACTTATAATTGGCTTCAGAATGAACTTACACCTTTTGAAGTGAGAGCTGTGCTTTCATGTGGACACGCTCCACCCCTGGCAAACAGTAGCATACGTTGAGCAAATGACTTTAGTAAGAGCGAAGCTAAATAATAAGAGTTTGGGCCCTTTCGAGTGTACAGGCAGGCTCTAATCCGCGGACAAGGCATTCGGTCTCGGGATGTGAGGGAGGATGAGGAGGAAGGAAGCAGATGCAGACCTAGGACAGGAGGCGTCCTCCGGCGACTCTCAGCACTGCATCCTCCCCCAGAGCACTGACCAAACTTTTGCACCGGTATCCTCGAAGCTCTCCTGAACACACTGCTGCTAGTTCATTTGCTTGTGTTGCGTTCTGAAAAAAACTGGAGATGACTGAAGGCACAAAACCAAGCCATGCAGGTTCCTCGGGTCTTCCACAGACGGCCTGCTGACACACACGCTTGCGGCAGATTCGGCAAAGATACCCACCCCCCCGCTCCCCCCACCCCGGTCCCTTCCCGGTCCTCCCACGTTCCCCACACCAAAAGCAGCGGGAGCTTTAAGCGAGCACCGCTCACCCTACACAAGTCGCCTGGTCCCGTCGGCGCGCCGTCCGCCCCGCCCCCGCGCTCTTCCTCCCCATTGGCTGCCCCTGTTGCGCCCCGCCCACAGAGGCTCCGCCCCCCGCTCCCTTCACCTTTCACCTCCTCACCTTCCGGAGCTCCCAGAAGCCTCAGTCCTCGCCCACCGGGGGGAAGAGGGGGCGGGGAAACTGTACGTCACGACTAGCAATTATAGGTGGATATACTTGTCCATCAAAGCAACACTGGTCACGGATTGGTTGAGAGGCAGCAGTGGGTAGGGAAGCTGGCGTAAATGCTTCCGCGCATGCTCAGTGTGGGCGCAGTGACGCAGCCGCGGGGGCAGTCATGGCGGCTCGGTGTATGAGGCTGGCCCGGCGCAGTCTCCCGGCGTTGGCGCTGTCGCTCAGGTAAGAGAGTGCTGCTCCTCCGCGTCGGCCCCACTCACTGCCGAGAGCTCTGGCTGCGGCGTTGGCAGCGATCTGGAGTCCCCACAGCCAGTCCTTTCGCCGTGGAGCCTCACAGCCGGGTCCCCGTGCCTGGCTTCTCCTCACGGGAGTCCCGGGATCTGCGGTGCGGCGCTGTCTGAACTGGGCTCGAGAGCCGAGGAGCAGGGCCGCCGGGACGTAAGCGTGGGGATCCAGGCTCTGCAGCGATATGTCAGAGGGAAGGTTCCGCCACTTGCTTTCCTGGCGACACACCTCATACTCACGGGAACGGGGCACCACCCCTCCTGGGATTGCAAAAGACAACCCCAGAAGCCAGAGACTTGCCCAAGGTCAGAAGCCTGCCTGCGCAGGGGCTGGGGTTGCTAATACTGGTAGGTAGCTGCAGTTACGCAGTTCAGGGCCGGGGCCATTTCAAGCATGCTCCACACCAGGATGTATGCTGCCCGGTTTACGGGCTTTTTCCACTGCCCTTCACAGTCCTTCTCCACTTTTGGCCTTCGGGGAATGTGATGTCCAAGGAGCAGCAAAGCCAGTGTGTGCGCAGTTTATTTAGGCAAATGCGCCTTTTTTGCCATCTTTACCTTAACCCGTGGCCTCAGGCTTTTGAGTCACACCTCCAAAGTTAGGCAAATACTTAATATGTTTACCTTATTGCCTGCTAGGACCAAGTTATTGGTTAATGAAAAGCGACTTTGCCTAAATCTTGTGGAAACTGGGTAGAATGAGAGCTGGTCTTTTCATCTGGTGAGGGCAAGCAGGTGGATGATCTCTTAAAAGGTGAAAACTGGCTTACATTATGCAAAGAGCCGGGAGCAAAGCAGCCTCCTGGAATATTCCTGTAGAAGCACTTCTCATTTATAGTGATGCATTTGGAGTTAATTGACAGGAAGGCAGTCCCTCACCCTAACCTCCCACTCTCCGCACCCCAAACTTGGTTCATGTCTGTCCCTGAAATTGTGGTTTTGAAGAAAGGATGCCCTAGGAGGAGGCCGGAGAGCTAGATGGCTGTTAGTCATAGCTCCCATCGTACCCCTAAGCTTGCCTGCCCTCTTCCCTCTGGGACACAGCCCTAGGAATTCCGTAGACGAAAGGATCTGTACAGCAAAGCTGACCTGCCAAAAGGCTGTGATTGTCACCCCCAGGGGTGGAAATAATTCATACTGAGAGCAGGTTTCACATTTTATAGGTTTTTATATTCTTAGTTTAATTTTGCTTTTCAAAATTAGGCTCTGTTTTGTTTTTATGTGTATGGGTGTTTTGCCTGCACGTATGTGCATGTACCAGATGCACGTCTGGTGCCCTCTGAGGTCAGGAGGAAGTGTCAGATACCCTGGAACTAAAGTTACAGTTAGATAGTTGTTAGCTGCTGTGTAGGTACTGGGAATCAAACTCAGGTCCTCTGCAAGAGTAACAAGAGTTCTTGACCACTGAGCCAACTCTCCAGCCCAGATTCTTAGCTTTTAAAATAGCATGAAAGGAAAAGTAAGATAAAAAGTTACTGCTGGGGCCAGAGAGAGGGTTCAGTGGTTAAAAGCACTGGCTGCTTTTATGGAAGACCTAGTGTGCCCGGCACCCACACTGGGTGGCTCACAGCCACTTGTACCTCCAACTCCAAGGGGATCCCATGCCTCTCTTCTGGCTTACTTCCAGGATTCATTTGGACTTCTCTTTCCATTTCCCCTGCACAGCACTTGTACTCCCTTTTCCATTCCTCTGTCCAAGTGATACCCGGTTCCTGAAATGCATCTCTCCTATCCACTTTACTCCTGTAGCTGACCTGGCCTGCAGAGCCCTTTGTGGATCGGCAATCCCAGCACTCAGCACTTGGAAGACTGAGGCTAGAGGATTGCAAGTTTACTGCCAGACTCAATCTCCGAATAAATAAAGACATCAAAAAGAAAGCCAGGGCCTGGAGAGAAGTCTCAGTGGTTAAGAGTGTTCACTGCTCTTGTAGAGGACCCAAGTTCAGTTCCTAGCATCCACACTAGACAGATCACAGCCACCTGTAATTCCAGCTCTAAAGTATCCAGTGGCTTTGGCTTTCATGGGCACCCACACTCATGTGGCATATACTTACCACAGACACATACAAAGACACACACAGGAACATACTTACACATAGTTAAATATAATAGCAATACATTATCTCCTCTAGTCAGCTTGGTGGACATTGTGGTCCACACCTTTAATCCCAGCACTTGGGAGGCAGAGGCAGGCATAGCTCCATTGATTCTGGGGCCAACCTGTTCTACATAGTGAATCCAAGCCAGCTAAGGTTACAGAGTGAGGTCCTGACTCAGAAAAGAAGAACAAAGTCTCCTGGTTCTCTGTGCTCTGGGCCTCCTGCAGCCATGACTCCAGTCATCACAGATACCACAGGCCATTGTGTTTTGGGTGTTTACTTTTTCTGTCTGATGAAAGGATTTCTGCTCAGGCCACTGTCATCAGCAGGATGCAAAGTGGGTCTTGTGCCATGAAAGGGGTCTAGGAGCTTGGACTCAAGGAGACACCTTAGAATACATGAAGAGGGAGGGAATAATATATAGTCACATGCCACTTAATGACAGGGCTGCTTTCTATGAACTGTGTTGTCAGGTGATCCTGTTAGCTAGTGGGTATCAGAGTGCATCAACACAGTGTAATAGAACAGCCACAGCTACCTACGCCATGTGCTGTTAATTAATGACTCAGGATGGGGACAGGGCTAGAGAGATGGGTCAGTGGTGAAGAGTGCTTGCTTCTTTTCCATAGGACCCAACTTCAGTTCCCAGCACTCATGTTGGACAACTCACAACCACCTGTAACTAGCTCCAGGGGATTTGCCACCCTCTTCTGGCCTCCTAGGACACTGCACTCATGTGGCATACTCATACAGACACATAAAAAGGCACCCACATTCTTTGTTGTGGTGTGTGCAATGTGAGCACATGGGGAAGGCCCAAGGTCAACGTCAGGTGTCTTCCCTCTGTCCCACTGACTTATTTGTTGTGGTTAGCTGCCACAGCAAATGTGTGGCATTCAGAGGACAACTTGCAGAAATTAGTTCTCCCTTCCATCATATAGGTCCTGGGAATTGAACTCATGCCACGACTGGCTTGGTGGCAAGCACCTTGACCCAGTGACCTAGGTTGAAGCTCATGATTCAACTAGGGTGGCTGGCCAGTGGGCTTCAGGGGTCTGCCTGTCCCTGCCACAAGACGAGGACTGCAGTTGTACCTCCATGCTCAGCTTTCTTAGGTGGGTTCTGGGGGGCTCAGGTCTTTGTGCTTGCACTGCAGGGACTTTGTCTACTGAGCCACCTCACCTCCCCAGCCCCACAACACATGTATTTGTGTGTTACAATTGTTTTCGTTAGGTCTGAGATAAGTCTTTTCTAGCAAATACTTTGAAATTACCCAAATTCATTTTTTTTAAACATTTACTCTGTTGGGGAAGAGAGATGCATATCATACATGTGCATGTGTGGAAATTGGGACAACTTGTGGGGAATTGGTTCTCTCTACCATGTGGGTCCTCTGGACTAGAACTCTGGTTGTCAGGCTTGGAAGCCAGTGCCCTTACCCGCTGAGCCATCTCAAAGGCACAACTTTCTAAAATCTTATGTCTGTCTTTAGGCTGTCTTCACTTCTTATGTGTGGGCTTTCCCTTAGGCCTTCTCCTCGCTTGTTGTGCACAGCTACGAAACAGAAGAATAATGGCCAGAGCCTGGAAGAGGACTTGGGTCACTGTGAGCCAAAGACAGAGCCACCCTCTGCAGACAAGACTCTCCTGGAAGAGAAGGTTAAGCTGGAAGAGCAGCTGAGGGAGACCATGGTAAGGACCCTGTCTTAAGGTTTTTGTTATGAAGAGACACCATGACCATGGCAGCTCTTAAAAATGAAAACATTTAATTGAGGGGGCTCGCTTACAGTTCAGAGGTTTAGTCCATTAGCATCATGGTGGGACATGGCAGCATGCAGGCAGACATGGTGCTGGAGAAGGAGCTGAGAGTCTACATCTTGTGCAGACAACAGGAAGTGGACTGTCTTGCTGGCATGTCTTGAGCATGGATGAGACCTCAAAGCCTACCTCCACAGTGACACACTTCCTCCAACAAGGCCACATCTCCTAACAGTGCCACTTCCTTTGGGGGCCATTTTTTTTCAAACCGCCACAGACCCTCATTGTACACACTGCTGAATTGTTTCCTGCATGGTCCAAGTTCACAGGTGACGTGGCACAGACAAAGACATTTAATCATTTGTGTACTGCCTGCTGTGGGCCCAGCTGGCAGACTAACTGCCAAACCAGGACTAGATCCAAACCCTCTGTGGCTCTGCTTCTGACCTGGGAAGTCTCTGTGTTATGGTAAAATTATGCCTTTAATCCCAGCACTCGGGAGGCAGAGGCAGGTGGATTCTGTGAGTTCGAGGTCAGCCTGGTCTATAAAGTGAGTTCCAGGACAGCCAAGGCTGTTACATAGGGAAACCTTGTCTCAAAAAAAAAAAAAAAAAAAAACACAAAAAACAAAACAAAAAAGACTACAGGGTCTTGCATACAAATGAAGGATACTTGGTGTAATAAAGCTGGGATTTAGGAAGGGAACTAGAAAATTATGTACAGGAGTTGAATGTGGGAGTCAGTGATAGCAATTATCAATCCGTGTTGAAAAGTAAGCAGCAGGGACTGGAGAGATGGCTCAGTGGTTAAGAGCATTGGCTGTTCTTCCAAAGGACCCAGGTTCAAATCCCAGAACCCACATGGCAGCTCATAACTGTCTGTAGCTCCAGTTCCAGGGGATCTGGCATCCTCACACAGACATATATGCAGGCAAAACACCAATGCACATAAAAACAAACAAATAAAAGTAGGCAGCAGTTAAGTTCCGTAAGTGTGGGGCAATTGGTAGCATCACACTTACATGGCTGGCACTGGGCTGAACTCTGTTAATTCTCAACCATGGTACCTTCATAGATGAGAAAACTGAGACACAAAAGCTAGTGGGATTTCCCAAGTTACCAAGTATAGACCAGGACAAGCTGCCATAGAGCCTTGTTCCATGACTGACTGAAAACAGAGGTCAGAGGTATTGTAGAGACCTCTGGAGTCCACCAGTGGATATTGAACTGGAGATGGTCAGAAATGGTGGCGATGGGGACAGTGGAGATCTGTTCTATCTCTGGTCCTAGTAATTATTTGGCTGGGCATGGCCTCTTTGAGATTTCCTCCCATGTGATCTTCCTTCCCCTCCAGGGAGGCAGGGAACTGAGGTAGGTGACCCCCAGTGATGTGCTTTGACACCTTCAAGTTGGACAGGAAAGTAGCATTCTTCCCTGAGGGATGACGAAGGCATGAGCACATAAGGACGACCTTCTGGCTCTCCCCCACTGTGCCCTTGGGTAGGAGTCTCTCCTGGAGACACCAACCAGCAAGGTGTAAATTTACTCTACTTAAACTGTCCTGGTTTTGTCTAAAATCTCAGTTAATGATAAATTTTATTTATGTCCTGACTTAGAGTTTATTATATAATCATTTCAAAATCAGAATGGCTTTCTCAACACATTTGTAACATAATCTTTTTTTTTTTCCTCCTTTAGGAAAAATACAAACGAGCTTTGGCAGATACTGAGAATCTACGGCAGAGAAGCCAGAAGCTGGTAGAGGAGGCCAAGTTGTATGGTAAGCAGACCTTGTGGTCTGAGTGGGGAGAGCAGGGATGCAGCTGTGACTGGCATGTAGATGGTGATGGAGCTCCTGCTGTCTTCACTGTTACTCTCCTGGTTCTCAGCTGCCCACGGCCTGCCTGGTCAGCACGGGACACCCTGGTTTGGGAGCCTCAAGGCATGTTAAGCTAATTTCTCTCTCTACCTGTGCTTTCTTCTTTTCCTCACTCTAAGGACATATTACCTGTTATCTCAGAAGTACTGTGGTTCTATGGCATATCAGGGCATCATGAACAGCCCTGTGTGAGGAGCCCATGCAACTGATACTAAGTGGAGACCATCTTCTCTTCCTCCATGCAGGCATCCAGGGCTTCTGCAAGGACTTACTGGAGGTTGCAGACATCCTGGAAAAGGCAACCCAGAGTGTTCCAAAGGAGGAGGTCAGCGACAGCAACCCTCATTTGAAGAGCCTATATGAAGGGCTGGTGATGACTGAAGTCCAGATTCAGAAGGTGTTCACAAAACATGGCTTGCTCAGGCTCGACCCCATTGGGGCCAAGTTCGACCCTTATGAACATGAGGCCTTGTTCCACACCCCTGTGGAGGGGAAAGAGCCAGGCACTGTGGCACTAGTTAGTAAGGTGGGATACAAGCTGCATGGGCGCACCCTCAGGCCAGCTCTGGTGGGGGTAGTGAAGGAAGCTTAGCTGCCTCCCTCAGGGCTCTGGACTCTGTAGGTCACTTGCTAGAACTTGAAAAGTAGGCTTGTTATTTCCCATCTGTGAACACATGTGACCCTTGCCGGGCCTTGTTGGAAATCTTAAGTAAGCTGAGCAGAGCGCGAAGCTGCTTGCACACTGCGTCAGGGACTCTGGGAGGCTGGTCACTGGGTTTGGTGCCACCAACTTCAGAAGAGGGCCAGTGGGGCCTCAGGAGTAGTGTGACTAACACTGTATCTGTCCACCTGGTAATCGATAAGTACTTTACACAAATAAAAGGTCTTTGGCTACATCTGCACTGCACAGTCTACCTCTGGGTGCCAAAGCGCTGGTGTCACTCAGCATGGTGGGGTTCCCTTGAAGGGAAGGGCCAGAGTGGGAACACTTCTCCCCAGCAAAGCTAAGACCTTCAAGAGCATGAGTTCCTTCATAGGTAGGATTCAGCTGCTGTGAATAGCAGCCTTTGAACTGGGAAATGAACACTTGAACTTGGACATACTTAGTTTTTTTCCCTGTTTACAGTCTTCTTAATATTTACGCCTATAGCTAAGTAGTTGCTAAGGACATTACACGTTATAAAGACAGACCATTTCGAATGTAAAGCCACATAGCTAGTATGCTTCAGACATTTCCACTTTGCAGATTGTAGTTAAGAGGATTAAAAATCCCATCTTTTGTCTTCCTAGTTTTCTAGTACTGAATTTTGTCATCTAGTGGAGATCTGGTGAGCTCCTGAGGAGAAAGCCTGGCTCACTCAGCTCACAACTCTTCAACCTTGGAGCTGCAGGCATGCATCATAGAAGCTGCGTATGTCTGGGTTGTACACCTTAGACTTACATATAGTTACAATATAGATCATAGGAGAAAACCAAAGGAGCCAAAGCCATATGGTAGAAGCTGACTTGAGGCTTCCACCAGCCAAAAGGCCTGTTTTCCATTCCTATAGAGCTCAGAAAAAAAAGCTAAGAAATGGTGATCTAAAGGAAGCTGTGCCAAAGCAAGTAAGGCATTGATTACAGCCTTGTGCAGAAGCCAGGGCAGTACAGTAAATGCAGAGTGCTATTAAGTTTGAAAGATACAAGTTATCTCACAATTGAAGGTTCTGTCTTCATACATTCTCCTTTAAGCTGCCTTGACCTATTTAGACAGAAGGCAGTCTGACACAGCAGAGGCAATGTGCCTTTATGCTGCATAGCTGTGCACACCACGAGGATGTGTAGTCAACCCTTTCCAGCTAAAGCTGCTGAGCAGTACAAAGCTCAACCTAAAAGGTCTAAATCAGCCTTGTTCACAGCTTCCACATTAGACTCAAGAAAAATGACAAAGGCCAGCAAGATAAGTCAGCCAGTAAAAGCACCTGCTGCCAAGCCTGACAACCTGAGTTCAATCTCCAGAACCCCCACAATGGGAGAGGATTCCCAAAGTTGTCCTCTGACCCCCACCTGCACTCAAACACAATAATCAAGTTTAAGAACAGTTGACTGAACATGGACAGGGTTTTTCCTGTCTCCACGTACACTGTCTATGTGCGTGGCATTCTGGAGAGTGCATAGATTATGTGTATATGGAGCCACTTCAACACCCTGTTTTTGGTACCCTGGAAGGGAGGAGGGTCCTGGAACCAGTCAGGAATGACTAAATGTAACCATGTTTGCAAGTTCTTCAGTCAGCACTAACAAGAGATACACAGATACACATTTTCACCTGGAAATTCAAGTCTTTCTCAGCCACATGCAAGTCCATTGACTGGAAGCTGCATGATAGAAGCTGGGTATGTTGTGTGAGTGTGGCTAACCAGAACTTTAGAGGTAGCTGGAAATGGGCCCTGCTCCCTGGAAATCATCTTTGGCCTGGCTGGTACTGTCAGGATCAGACTCTGTGGATGTGTAGCTGTGCGGCCCGTGGGGACTTCTGCTTTGTTGACAGCAGCTTTCCACCTTGGGCAAGAAGCTAGCGTGACAGCACAGTGCCTTCTGTGAAGCTGGAGGATCAAGAAGCAAACAGACATGGCTTTGTTCTCAACAATTTAATGTAAAAGAATAATAAAAATGGTAGGGTTTCAATTCTTAATACATTCTTGGAATGTTGGCCTCCCAGAGAGCATTATTTCAAACAGTTGAAGGATTATCTAACTTTTCTGACTTAAAGACAGTTTAAATTTGAAAAGACTTGGTTCCATGGGGTTGTGGTAGCTAATTTATCGTGAGAATTAAATACAAACATGTCAAGGTCTGAGCTAACAGAGTAATGTGACAAAAACAGCTGGGGCAGACAGGAGAGCAAACAATCCTAATATTACTTTTCCCTTGTAACAATATTAATACTTGAACATAAATTAATTATACATTCATTATGGTGTTTTAAAACAGTCACGCCCAAATAAGTTCATATCATCGAAAGATGTACACACACTATACGCCTGCTTAAGCACAGCTTTTTGTCCAACAGCTCTTGGCCACATGTTGACAGGATCCTCTGCTTCTCAAGCTAATATAGGTCTAGCTGTCATTTTGTAGAAGACACTGAAACTTCAAACCTCACCAAGCTGGGGCTCTGGTGTTGGAGACACCAGGACAAAACCAGTGGTTCTCAAACTCCAGCTTGCATCCCAGCCACCTGGAGGGTTTGAAAAACACCCTGCTAGTCCCTGTTAATGAAGCCCCCAAATCTCTGCCTCAAGAGAGTTAGATGGGGTGTGATTCTGTATTTCTGACAAGTGCCCAGGAACCCCACTTTGAGAACCACCCCATTGCTGTTCAGTGACACCAGCTCCTGTCCACTGTCCACCTGCAGGGGGCAGTGTGGAGCTGGTCCTTTGACACCACTGCTCAGCATCTTCTGGTGTCAAGAGAAATCTGGGCCTGGCTCACAGGGCACTTCCCTGCTAGCCTACAATGCACTTTACAACTAAAGCCATATACGGTATATTTGAAATGTGTTGTTTAATGCTGAAAAACTTACCCTAGGGGACATAGGATGTAAAATGAAAAGGCACGTCATCAAGTCGTCCTTGGAAATGAGTTGTTTTTCTTCAAAATAACTTCACTTTCACTTCCGAGCCCAAACACTCTATGAGGTAAACAGGCTCTTGTACCTCAGGGACAGGGGGCAGGGGCTGTGGTCACTCCAGGACTCTAAAACAGGGTCTAGGCGTGAGAACCCTGAGCAGCCGGAAGACAAACGCCTTCCTCAAGTTTAGAAGGAAGGTACCATATGAATCCTTGAAGGAGGCCCCCAGAAACAAGCTTTTCAGTCGATCTGGGAAGGAGCCATTTCTGAGTTTGTTTCAAGACCACAAACAAAAGCAGCGCACAGGCTCCAAGGCACAGGCAGGATGCTCTGCACTCCCCAGGGCCCCTGCCAGCTGGTCCCGTGGCTCCACCCAGCTGGAGGGCCTTGGTCATACCCTAATCAGCTCACTGAGCTGGGTTATCTAGCATGTCCTATATTTAGAGAAAGGGAATCTGCAATGGTGGTGGAAGTCCTGAGCAGCTACTGCCCCAACTCAGCATTGCACACTCAGACTTGACCTCAAAGGGTCTTCCAAGTCAGGTGTACTATAGGGGTTCACAGCAGCAAATGGCAGCCCCCACCTGACCCTGTGGCCCTCCCATTAACTTCTTTCCCAATCACAGGGACAAGAATGTGCCAAGAGAGCCTGCCCAGGCAGGCAGCCCAGGGTGGGCCGGGCTAAGATGAAACCAGCACTGTTGAGGGTCTGGAATGGCCGCTGTCAGGTAAGTGGAAGCTCATGTGGTCACTGTGTGCAAATGAGGGGCTCATCTTAAGTGGCTCAGTGGGGAGCGGGCCTGGTGGGTGTTTCTGGCCTCCACAGCAAAGGTTCTGTGCACAGCCTGCCTCCCGGTAAAGTGCGGTGTGCCGGGGCTGTGCTTGGGGTATCGCTGGGGGCAGCGGTGGGCAAGCGAAGGGGTGCCAACAACAGCCCACCTGAGGAAAGCTTGTGTCACAGGGAAAGCTGATGTCAGGACACACAGCTCTTGGCGCCCACAGCGTAACAGCTTCTGAACCCAAAGGGGGAAAGGCTCATGAAATAAAGGGGACTATTCCAAGGAGGGGCAGTCTTCAGAGGGACACAAAGGAACTGTCTTCGGAAAGGATTACCTTAGGACTAAGTTGGAAAGACACAGGCTTGTCTCCCCCACAAGTCAATTTAAGATTGCTACTATTGCTTCTTTCAGAGGGTCATGAAAAAATTTAAGCCTTGAAAAAAGAATTCAATTAGTTTAAAAGAGCAACAATGTTGGGGGGACCCCAGGTCATTTGGCTCACAAGCTGCTTTAGCATCATCTGGCCTCAGGAAGCGTCCCTGGATATCCACCCACTTTCTGTGAGGAAATTTAAAATCCTTTTCTTTAGGACCTTGTCCAGATAACTGGGAAGGCGACTTTTAGAGGGGATCCCTTGTCGTTTCTGGAGGTGATCTTTAATTATAATAGTCTTCACAGTCACATAGCGTGCGGGACTCAAGTTCAAAGAGCTACAGAGAACCTTCTCCCGATCTGACAGCAGCTCAAACCCAGGAAGGTTCTCTATGGCTGCAAACTCGCCGTCCTTGCCGTCTTCCTTCCCCCGTTTGGAGCTGGCCAGGTTTTTGTTCTCCTTCCTCCTCTCCCGTTTGTGCCTGGCAGCCTCATACTCGGCCGACTCCTCCATCTTCGTAATGCCGTTGCGCCGGTACCTCTGCAGCTCTCTGATCTTGGCGCGAAGCATCTTCTCCTTGTGCATGTTTTCAAATAAGTCATCGAACTCTTTGCAGGACATGAACTGGTAGAGAGGCCGCAGTTTCAGCCGCAGCTCCTTCTCCTCCTTGGTGATCTTTCGCTTTAGTGTCTTCTCCTTCTCCTTCTTGTCCTTGCCCAGGAAGGCCGGCACCAGGTTGTAGTCACGGGCAATGTTCTTCCGGCGCTGCCTCTCCTTCAGCTTCCGCACATACATGTCTACATGGGCACGCTTGAGCTCGATCTCCACATCATCATCATCATAGTTCACGGAGAGCCCACTGATGAGTGTCTCAGCATCCTGGTCATACTCGATCTCATAGTCATCACGCAGTGGCATGTAGCCCAGCTGCTGCTGCTCAGCCACTGAGATGTCCAGTGGGGGCAGAGGGGTGGTGAGGCTAGGTGAGAGAGGGCCCCCGCTGGGGCAGGTATGATCTGTCACCCGGTTGGGGATGGTGTCAGGGATGCAGGCTTTGCCCAAGTTCCCATGGATGTACATGCTGACATAGTGCTCCATCACTTCCTGGGGAGTCCTTGAAGCACCAACATGCGCAGCCATGTCTTCCTATAATGACAAAAGCTAGACCATCAAACCACTTTACTCAAGTTCTTCTCACACTCTCACCAAGTTTACTTGGGCTACTTCCTATCAATGTTGTGATTTGTCTCACACACACACACACCCATTATCCCCCCACGTATGTTCAGATATGCATCCCAACCAGATTGGCACTGAAGAACTTCCACAGACGTACCCAAGAGGAAGCTCCAGAGCCACAGACTTGTTCGAGGCTATGTGGGAACAGGTGACAAAGCTGGGATGAAAATTAAAAGTCATGCTTCACTCTCTGGCTTCTTAAAGAGAAACTCAGCCATGTGCTACGGTCTGTTTTACCCACTGCAAACCCTGAAGAGTACTTGAAGACGGTCTGCTGTTAGAGGACACACTGTCACTCAGACTAGACAGCAGACTTGCCAACTTGTCCACAGGGCAAAGCAAGTTCACGCAGCATGACAACAAAGGGGACTGTTTCTTGCTGCAGCTCTAGGACAAAGAGGACCAGGCCTCTCAGCATTGTCCAGCCTTAGCTTCTGGAACCCAGGCTCGTTCCTCTCTGAGGTGGCTACGGATGATGGACATGCAGAGACTAAGTTCAGTGCCGCCGCCACCGCTGAAAACATTCTCCACTCCTGCAAGAGAGGAAACTAAATGGCTCCCTCAATCTTTTCCTTTTGCCAAGAGGCCTCTTCCTTAAAGTCAACCGCTAAAGCCACTTCAGAAAGTAATTGCTCAAAATGCACACTCATTTCCCGGCTGCTATTCTCAACACTAGTCCCAGAACTAGCAGCACCTCTCTGAGCTGCAGGTTATACACAGTTCAGTGAAGGGCAAGTTGCTCTGGGCCCCAAGTGGTCATGCCTAATCTAGTCTCCGGGCCACGGTCAGCCAGTTGGAGCTGCTGGCTGTCCTGATGATAAGCTAGGTGCTGTGAAAGTCAAGAGGCCCAACTCAGCTGAGCAGCCCTCCATCTGGACCTTTTCTGGGACACAGACCTGGAGCATGGAGCTGGGACCCTTCCACAGGCCTGAGGAGACATTGTAGGTTAACCCTAACAAAGCAGAATGAAGTTCTGAGACACAGGTGCAGGTTCATCTAAGACTCCTAAGGAGAAAAGGAAAGACTATAGCAAGGGATACTCTGCTCTTCTGGGGGTGAAGTCTATGACTCCAACCTTAAATGTCACTACTAGCTTCACCCTACTTGTTTCTCTCCGGAAGCATTCTAAAAAGCCAAAGTATGACTATGCCCAGCGGCTGCTGGTCCTCATAGAGCCTCTGATCCTGTCTAGCAAAGAAACAGCCACACTCAGGCCAGGCAGGGTCTGATTTCCTTGGAGATGTTCCTCCAGGCCTTGGCGAAAAGTCCCAGGAGTGGCCTCCAAGGCCTCTCACTTGCAAAGATTTGCATACATGTACATGTGCTGCAGAAGCCAGAGGATGACATCAGATCTGTTCCTTAATCATTCTCCACCTCTTTGCTCTCTTACGGAACGTTGAGGTCACTGATTCAGCTCAATTAGCTGACCACTGAGCCCAAAGATCTGAAATCTTCAGCTGAGGTCCCATTCACAGAGTAGTGGAAGGGTCAGACACATTAGGAGGCACCAGCACAGCACCCAGGGCCAAGCAGTCTGTGATCTGCATCATCAGTCCTGCTACTTGGAACGATCTGGTTCACTGGAAGCTGTGTGCGTGCGTGCGTGCGTGCGTGCGTGCGTGCGTGCGTGCGTGCAGGTGTACGGGTGTACATGTGTTCCAAGCTCACATTCTCCCAAAGCTTTCCTTCTGGCTCCACCTCCTGTTCCCTTCACTCTTGCTGCTTCCCAGTCTGTGAGTCCTTCTCTTAGGCATTTTGTTGGAGTCCAATTAAAATAACAGGCAAGAGCACCTATACACCATCTCACTGAAACCTCACAGCAGCACCCAGGAGAGCAGTGCTCTCACTACCCACAATTAAAGGTCAATAAACCTTTGGGTGAGCTACCATAGGGCACATGGCCAGCTGACACTGGCAGCTCAAATTCAGCAGTCTGGCTAGGAGCACTGCCTGTCACCAAGTGCTTGTCACCCCGGGGCCTCTCATGACTGTCAATGCAGCATGTGCTGAGGAGCCTGCCTCATACAATTCCTGGCACTGTGAGCACACAGGGCAAGGCTATACTACAGGCCACTGCTTCTGCCTGGTTCAACCAGCTCTCAAAGAAGCTTCACAGGATGGCAGGTCCTGACTCTGACTGGCGGAAGGGTGCTATGCACACAGCTTCTAATGCTTCCAGCACCTTGCTGGGGCAGGCAACCTTGACTATGTCGGGCCTCCCAATTTCCTTCCTGTCCTTCCTCTTTAGCAGACAACCCTGCCACAACCCAGCTGACACTTAACTATATTGTTGTCTTTATTCTCCCAGCAGCTGGACTGTGAAGAACAAAGCAGGCTGAGGTTGGCCATGACCAGGGGCTGGACTTTGCAGTAAGGAGTGTGTGCCCTGTGTCTAGAGGGAGCCCTGGCTCTCCCCTCACACCTCCTTCAAATGAAGGAGCTTCTAAAGAGGCAGAAGGCAAAGGCAACCCCCTTTCCTCAGGAGGTACGGTAAGGGGCTGCCAGGAAGAAACAGGAAACATAATCCACCTGAAAGCATTCTGAAGGCCCCCAGGGGAAGGGCAGGTCCAAAGCACAGATCACACTATCCTGAGAAGTGCCTCTAGGCAGTTCTGCCTCATTCTCCTCACCCCCAGGTGGCAAAAGCTGGAGAAGCCTCTCAAGTCCACCATGAGCTCTCACAGCTAAGTAACTGCTGCACCTGCTACTCTATCATGGCTCTGTGCACCCTCAGATCAGACCTCCCAGAATCTTGAGAAGGGCAGCAGGACAGTGTGGCCAGGAAAAGGGAGGCAGGGCCACCACCAGCTCCCTAGGCCGGCAGGCTAGCTCAGCCAGTTATGCAAAGGGACATATAGCCATGACTTTTCTTCCTGCCTCATAGTGAACAGCTGGTCCTTGAGACGGCCAACTGACACTGCTCTTCTGGGGTATGAGACAGGCCTGAGACCTCATTTCCTCGGATACTGCTCCCACCCTCTTCGGTGTTTAGTGCACCCCCAGGCTGTTCTGACTCAGCTAACATTTGGGAGCCAGTTAGCTACATGATCCTACCCAGGATCTTTCCTCCTCTTTCTGTCCTTATCATGTCGACTAACCCTTCTGTCAGACGCACAGGCTGATGACACACTCCTACTAACCCCTACAAGGCTTCTGCCCTGGTGTGGTGGTTTGAAAGAAAATGGCCCCCAAAGGGAGAAACACTAGTAGGAGGTGTGGTTTTGTTGGAGTAGGTGTGGCCTCCTCCACACCTTGTTTTGTTAGAGGAAGTGTCACTGTGGAGGTGGGCTTTGAGGGCTCATCTATGCTCAAGCCACGCCCAGTGGTTCAGTCCATTTGCTTTTGCCTTCTGATCAAGATGTAGCTAGAATCATGTCTGCCTGCATGCCGCCATTCCTGCCATGATGATAATGAACTAAACCTCTGAAAATGTAAGCCACCCCAATGAAATGTTTTTCCTTTATATGAGTTGCCATGGTCATGGTGTCTCTTCACAGCAGTAGAAACCCTAACTACGGCACCTGGTGAAAAGGCGGATGGTCCCTGCGACGCTATAGATGACAAGTCAGTGTCTGGCTGGTACCTGGCACCAGCTGTCATTGGGACACTGCTGTCAGTGTCCCAATGAGACATGAACCACAAAGACCAGGGCACCGATTCTACCTGGATTCATCCTTCAGTACACTTGCTTTTCATCAGTAAGTGCGGGACATCTGCCTCAGAGTTTGGGCAATTGTAAGAGTGAGGGAACAATGCAACATGCCTGCCTTGAGGCCTGGCACCAGGGAATGGACATCAGCCTTAACACCATCACAGCCCTGTCTGGCACCTGGCACAAAGGAGTGGGAATCAGCTTTTAATACCCAAATACACTGGCTGGGGCTTAAGGTTTTTCCCATCATGACTATATGTAAGCTCTCGTGCATTCATTGACCACCCCACAGGAAGAGTCCTCATCTTCAGCCTTCTACTTGGGGCAAGCCAGCTTCTGCCTAGCTCACAAATACAACCAACTCCTAGAACACAAAATACCTCCTTCCTCCATGCTACCTTCATACCTACGCAGCCTTCCCTTGTCCTTCTCACCACTGGACACGGAGTCCTACTCATCCACACTGCAAGGTCCCAGCTGTCCCAGCAGTACCACTCCACAGAGGCTAGCACATAGCAGATTGTTGAGCACATGCCAGTGGATGGAGGAATGAATGCAGATGCAGCAATCCGCACACTGGGCACGGTTTGCCTGTGGATGTCAACTGTCATCTAAAAAGGGAAGATGTGCTACCCAGGCTACTCTGCCTGCCCCTAGGTTCCTCTTACTACATTCAAAATCACACAAGCTGGCCTGAGCCCCATTTCCCTCTGCTGGGTGCCCCACAGAGGAGCTGGTCCTCTTAAACTGCCTCCCCTGTGACAGTGTAATGTCTTTAGAGCCAAGTGACAAAACTGACGGCTTGCCCACCAAAGGCTCTAATCATCCTGAATCTCTGCATGTCTACATGTTTGTGTTCACATGCTCCAGGGGTCCTGCATCATTCAACCAGCAGAGTCCACCACAGCGCAACTGTCTGGAGGCTCTGAGCACCCCAGCAGGCCTGACCTGTGTGTGTCGCTGAGGGCCACCTCCTTCCTCAGTCAACCTCCCTACTACGGTAGTCTCCCTTCTGTGACTTCTTTGTAGTACAGATCCCAATTAGACCCCATGTAAAGCCTGGTAGTACCACACCACCAACTGCACCAGTAAGCTTCTGGTCTCCAACCACATAATGCTCTTAGTGCTGGAGTGGAGGTCCAGACTATAATCACACCTAGCTGTCATGGACAAAGCTATAGAAGTCTTGGCAAGCAGCTTAGATTCTCACAGTTGCTGTCTTTCAACTGCAGATTAAGAACATAAATTTATACCCCACCCTCAGTGTTGCTTGTGCAAGTCACATGACTTGGGTACATAAAGGTACAGCATAGAGCTGGCACAGGCTCTCCACAGGTCCAAACTGGGACATGCGTCTGTGTAATAGCATACAAGCTCAGAAAAGAAGCACATATCCAAGCTGTGGTGCCTCTGGTGAAGAAGAACAAGGCTCAGAGGAGTAAAGCCACTGGCCTAAGAGAGC